>NW_024343105.1:667789-1313296 GCF_902729225.1 Pteropus medius | reverse complement strand
ACTATCCAGCTCCTTCCTAGGCCAGATGCAAAGTCACTGTCCATATATTTGTAGCGATATCAACAAAGAGACATCGACACCATTTCACCTCATGATCAGTCAAGAGTATGTTTGTGTCGTTCTACAGATTCTCCTGTTTGAACACCGCCCCCTCCAGTGCTGGTGGTGGCCTCCCGATCTTTGCACACCTTTCCCCCTGCCACAGTCTTAGACATCGTCATGACCAGTAGGGGTGCTTTGATGCAAAAGGACACAGGGTTCATGTGACATGTCCTTTGCTCTGACACTTGCTGCCCTGGGGACACATCCCCACAGACCTTCCAGGACACACAGCTGCAGGACATAACAGGAGGGGACTGGTTACCACGGTGATGCACCTGTTCACCTTGACCTGCTCTCCTTCTGTTGTCATTTCAACGGTGCCGCCCTGGACATCTCACATGTCCTGGTATCCTTACCCCTCCCACTCCAGGAGAAGCCTCTGTGTTCTCATCCTAGAGTGGGACGTTTGGTCAAACATCACAGGGATGACACTCAATACGGGGAGGTACTGTCCAAACTCAGCCAAGAAAACGACCTCAGATACCAATATGATGAACTTCTCCCTACCTCAAATTCTACTTTGAATGCCAAGAACCTTTTCTCTTCTGCAAGCACGCATGTCTCCCCTCTTGCCACCGGTCACTGAGGGCTTGGGTATTTCGTCTGAGCTGCAGCCCCTAACCCTCCCAGTGGCCCATGGCACTGCCTCTGACTGCATGTCCCTCTTCTGTCCTACCTCAGGGAATTGAGGAACAAAGAATATAAGACCAGCATGGTGCCATTCAAGTGGGCACGCAGGCTGGACAGTCTGATTGCTTACCTGGTATCTGCCTTCCTGGGCAGTGACCCCACCTTCGTCCCCACATTCCTAGGCAGTTACAAAACATTTACCACCACACAGCGGGTGCTGGACACCCTGTGTGCAAGGCGAGCACCCTGCCTCCGCCTTCCCCCACAGCACAGGGTTGATTCAGCCACCTGCTAGTGTGAGTTCTCAGAAGGTCACTGCATCTGAGTCTGTTTGCTCCTCTGGATGGCAGGGTGAGCTGAGGACCAGCCTCAAGAGGGTCATTGTAGGGACTCGTGGGAAAGTGCTCTCTGGGTGTCTGGCCCTGTGCGAGGTCCCTGGAAGTATGTGTGTGTGTGGCAGGGGAAAGTCTGTGACAGTGCTATTTGGGCATCTTCTGTTCCTCATGACGATGCCTCCGCCTCACCCCTCACTGTCTCTGGGGTTGGGCCCAGCTGTTTTCTTGTCTGAAAAGGAGATTGGTGATTCCATGGGGTCTCTGTCCTGGGAGAAGTCAGAGTAGAAATCCTAGGGGTGAGAAGTGGGCCAGGCTCACTCAGATATCTGCGATGAGACTGGTGGGGGCCCGTATTTGGTAAATATATCGGAAGCCACACCAGGTGCGGGCATGGAGTCCAGGGCATAGAGCAGACCACGCCCCACCCTCCAGAGCTTGCTTCTAACAGGAGTGAGACAGCAACACCGGACTTCACAGGTATGTCGTGTGCACAGGACAGCCGAAGCGACGTCCTCCTGACTCCCTATAGGTATGGCTGCATTTTCCCAGTTTCTGAAGAGGATGGTGGACCGTTGGGCTAGGTGAAGGGGTGAGTGGGCTTGGGACAGAGCTGTGACTGAGTGTGCAGCCTATGGATTGGAGATGCCAGCAGAACCCTGCACCACACACCACAGGGTTTCTGTAAGGGGGCAGAGAGGTGAGGGCATTTCCTAGAGGAGAAGGAAGGAGTCAGAGAGCCGTGGAGGGGCTGGGGCGTGGTGGGCGGTCACCGGGGAGGTCGGGGCAGGGTCAGCTCCCCCTAACCACTGACCAACAGCTCTCAGTTCCAAAGGCTTTTCTGGACCCTCCTGGGTGACCAGGCATGTCTCTGCCAGCACTGACAGGCTGCAGGACCACGAGGAGTAGTACTGACTTCTGGATGGGCTGGAGCAGGCAGCATGGGGACCCAGATCCCCACTGGGTGCTCTGGGAGGGCGGTGCAGAAGGAGAGGCCAGGCCTCAGACTCTCTTACTTGCCTGTCTCTTCCCAGGGCCATCTGCTCCATCCTGGGCGTCTGGCTGGACCACAGGGACTTTCTCCAGCCCCCAGAATTCCTCTACCTGAGGCTGTTGCTGGCCTGCATCTAGGTCAACTTCCCAGGGTCCAGCCTAGAGCATCAGGCCCAGCTCCTCCTCTCAGAACTAAAGGACTTTGAGTCCCCTGAGACAGAGATGGCGGATGAGGACGGCTCGGTTGGGTATGTGGCCTGTGATGGTGGGGGCCGGGGCCTGGCCACACAGAATGGGGCTTCTAAGGCTGGGTTAGGCCAGAGCACCGAGTGGGCTCAGACCACCACCCCCAGGGACTGCTTTCGGGACCACATCCTCGTGTGGTTGGGAGCTGAGACTCCATTGATGGATTTGAGAGGTTCCCTTTCTTTGGAAGGCACATCAAAGGGACTGATGCTGACAATATGTTTCTTCTTGGATCTAGAAACAAGGTCCAGAGCAAGACAAGGAAACGAGCAATAGGTGATACCAACAGCATCTCTAGTGCCCTCTATAGAGCCCAGGCCGTCTTGGGGCTCGGCCTCCCCAGAAGGAGAAGAGGCAGAGCAAGAAGATTTACCATCACTGAAAAGGAAAATGAAGAAAATATATTTCAAAATGCTAACCAGCTCTCTGTTTGCTTCTGTAAATATGCTTGCTATATGCAGGAGCTCTTGCAAGAGCGCACTTGCACTTTGCTCGACTTGTAAATGTAACTGTACCCTTAGCAGCTCCTTTCTCGTAGCAGTTTGTACCCCTGGCAGCTCCTGCTTCCTATAACAATTCATATCATTTTGTATCAGCCGGTAATCCATAACAACTCCCACCCTTCCACTGATGTTACTACTTGCAACCATAGCAACTCCCTGTTTGTAATGGTCTGAGTTCATACTAACAAATCAGCTTGTATAAAATCCCTATATATAAGGAATGTTGCAACTGTGCTCTGGGCTCAGACTCTTCAGAGCATGAGCTCCTCTGGGACCACCCATAATAAACCTGAGTTCTCCTTTTCTCTGAGTTACTGCTTATTTTCTTTTTTCTGGTCTGATTTTGGAGCTTTTCTGCAACACCGCCATTCCCAGGCCATCTGGGGTCTTGGCCTCTCTTGAAGGAGACGACGTCCAACAAACAGCTTGCCTCGGATCCTCGGAGGCTTGGAGTGACAGATTCTGAGCAACAGTCTGTTCAACTGCCACTCCAGAAGGTTCTTTCTCTGTTCCTCCATCCACATTCTTTTAAATTGTTGTTTTTATCTGACCTATATACAGTTTAACTGTATTTTTTCCCATGAAGTTCAATTACGATAAAATTTATTTTAACTAAAATTTAATAACTTTTTATGAAACCTTCATTTAAGTCTAATAATATCTACCCTGTGGTCCCTCACAGCGTACTTTCAAGTGGCCTTAAGTACGGTCACCAGTCTGTACCACTATCAGCCATATCACAACCACCATCTAGTTCCAGAACATTTTCAGCAAAATCAAACCCATCACTTAGTCGCTCACGCCTCCTCCCCCATCAGCCTGTGTCAGTCGCGACCCCGTGTCTCCGCGGATTTACATATTCTGGATTTTTCATAAGTGGAATCACACCATATGTGGCTTTTTGTGTCTATGTAGCAGACGAGGAGACTGATTGTTTTTTTGGTTGTAATGAAAATAAAAATTTTTATTAAGAGAGAAAATTCCTATGAGGCAAAGATCATGTGTAAGAAAGGAAAGCCCAATGTGAATATCTTCAGTACCTTGGGAGAGGGGCCTTTTGTATAACTAGGACATGAGAGCTGGAGCCGTAAGGGGAACACCTGGGTCTGTGAAATGCTTGTCAAGTCTGTCTTTTCCTGGATGAGTCAAGTTTAAATTTCTCTAATGCAGATAGTAAAAAAATATTAAAATCACATGTTAAATGTTTCCCTTCATTACTGATATATTAAGGAATAAAACATAGTTTATAAGGATTTTAGTTATTTTTAAAATAACTAATGTTGATTAGCAAACTAAGGATTTAAATAGAACCAATGAAGAAGATGCACTCCCTCTACCAAGAAATAATTGCCCTTCACAAAAGATTTTCATCTCTGCAGTGCTTTCCCTTTCAGTGCAGGGGTGAGAATGGAGGAAGGATATAAGGGCTGTGCTTTTCTGTAAACTTATGTCCTCACAGGTGGACAGAGCACAGTCAGTCTCGTTCCTCTCATTCATTCTCAGTGACCTCTATAGACTTTGAGTCCAGTTCATGGCTAGGTCGCTGCACTATAATCACTGATGCATGCTTACCTCCAACATGGGGAAAGAGTGGGGCTTTACGGGGCAGTGGAGGGCAGTAACCATGTGTTGACTTTGTGCATGCAGCCTGTGTGAAGTACTTGTATAAATGTTCACTCACATGGTCTCACCACATTGGCTTGAGGGGCAGCCTGGAAACTCCCAGAAGGGACCAGGCTGAGGGCTGGGTGCCCTTGTCCCCTTGCAGCCCCTTCCTCACCTACTGCCCATTGCAGGAGCAATGCAAGTGTCTGACCAAGGACCTGTCATACAATTGAAGAGTCCCTTCTCCATGCCAGGCACGACAGAATATTACTGGGCATTCCAGGTAATAGAGAGTGGAGGACGGCAGACAGAGGGTGGGTGAAAACCATTTGACCCATCTCAGTTCCATAGAGTCCTGAAATTTTCATCTTATTGTGATGAGAGGGACCCAGTATGGCACAGTGCAGAGAGGAGAGGCACCCTAGTGTGGTCTGCTGGCCATCTCCAGGTTTCAGGGAAGAATTACCTGCTCCCTGGTGGCCAATAGGGCCCGTCCCTCCTGCGGCCACATGACATGGGGCTGAGGAGGTCTCAGGAGCCCAGGGCTCCAATGCAAGAAAGAACACCATGGGGTTACTGGACCACCCTCCAGGAGCTGCCTCCTGCCTGTCACTTCCATTCTCCTCTACTCCCTGCTGCCTTGCAGCAGAGTGAGCCTCTAAAACTAAATCGAATCTTGTCACTCCTCCAGTTTAAACAAATCTCAAAAGCCCTTAGGACAGAGGTTAAGTCCTCCAGTGTCTTCCAGAACTTATGTGTGCAAACTCATCTTACGCTGCTCTTCCTAGCCCTCGCAGCTCTCAGCTCTCTGTTGGTCCTTCGGAGCATGAGTGGCAGTCTGTAACTGGCCATCTGACATCTGTTTGCCCCTTTAAATCATAAGCTTCACGAAGTGGTCTGCAGTCTGCTCCCCTTTGTATCCTGGGCCCGACACAGGGTGGGCACGCAACACTTATTTACTCAGAATAAGAGACACACAAGGGGACACCCAAATATCCGTGTGTATGTGAACACATGCACACGCGCACACACACCCTGAGTGTGTTGTCACACACCTCTTACCGTTTGGCCACACTGTTGGCCTTTCATAACAATACACAATATATATATATATATATATATATATATATATATATATATATATATATCACAGCATTTTATGAACTGCAAAGCCTGCTCGAATTCATGAGCTCATTTAATCCTTGCACTTTTTTAAGCCTGGCTTCACAGAGGCCAGTATTGTTATCCTTCCCACTTTGTAGATGATTCATTTGCTCAATAGACATTTATAGAGCACCAGTCACATGCTGAGACCAGAAGCTTAGAGATTAAGAGCCTGACAGAGACCCAAGCAGGAGTCGCACTCAGTTCTTCTGTCCCATTTTCTCTTCCCCCTTCTCCACTGCCATGATTTTAGTTTTTAACTGTATGAACTTCCAAATTTTAGCACTTTATTTCTGCGTGTTTTGTGTATTCATTTTGTCTTCCCAAATTTATGGGGGGGAAATTACAAAGAAATAAGGGACTTTGTGATTGCACTTTATTATTATTATTATTGAACCTTATTTGTGGTAATGAGTGTGGCAGTTTATTTTCTGTCCCCAATTACGCTTTGCAGCATGGTTAGGAGGTAACCGATAAATATCAGTGAAAGTGGAAGCCCTATCACTCAGCCTGAGCTCAGGATCTCAAACGTAGGTCTCAATCCTCACTTCTGACCATATCTGAGTATTTTATTTCTGAAACATTTACTGTCTTTCCTTTTAAGTTATTTTGCAGCTAGTTTTTAAATGATGTCAAATATTTTGAAAGGATGCCAATGTGCCCATTATAAAGACAGGTCTCCTGAGGCCAGGTAGGGAGTGTTTCAAGTCCTACAGCCTCTGCCAGAGGTTAGATGGGTGGTCTTCATTGACACAAAGGACCAAGAGCCAGAGGGGCCTGATGGGGACAGCTCTCCAGGCAACCTGTGACCTCGAGATGAAGGAGAACCTTCAGCTGACTTGGCGCCTGCTGTCACCAGGAGAGGGAAACAAGGAGAAAACCAGCACGGGGAAGAAGTCCCAGATGGCTAATTGCTCTGTTTATATTTTCCTCCTTTTAGGGTTCATTTTATTAATGTGTATTTTTACTAGAAAAATCACCCATTTCCTCCATGTTTCTAGTTTAATGCAATAGGTTTCTCTTATTTGATTTTTAATTTCTCTCCTCTCTCTAGAAGGGACCATGAGTTTAGAGAGGAACAGGGTACGAAGTCCAGAGAAGGGCTGTGGTTAGTTCTGTCCTGAGGACAAAGCTGGCACAGATGCCAGAATTAGCACTCAAGGGGACTTTGGGTATTTGGACACCAATAGGAGAGCTCGTTCTGCTAAAAGGGGACTGTTTGCTAAACTCTTGATTTATCTGGCCCATAGACGGTAGAGAAAGGACTAATGGGAAGAGGGAGGGGGAGTGAATGCAGATTATGTGTTGGGCAGGACCTGACATATGTCACCTCACTGTACCCTCACAGCCATCCTGGATGTGGGGCGGTGTCCTCATCTGAAGGACGGAGACTGAGTTTCCATTTCTTTGCCTGAAGTCATACCGCTAGTAGGTGGTGGGGCTAGAAGTCAGCCATGCACCTGTCTGGGCTCAGACACTCCCCGACTGGGAACCTGCTACCCTACACTCCTTTCTGAGCAGCCAGGAAGCTCTCGTCCATTGGAACCTCAGAGGAGGGGAATATGGGCAGAAGCAAACCAGTGCCCTGGACTGAGGCTGGAGGACAGGCTGGGTGTAGAAGTGAGGAGTCATTGTGATAGCAATCTGGTTGTACCCATAGGAGGAGCCAGGCCATCTCTCCCCTTCCCTATCTGTCCCTACGCTCAGCTGCCTGCCCAGCCCCACCCCAAAACCAGCTTCGTGATTACAAGGCAAGCTGGACCAGGAGGTTACGTTCTATTTTCTCCAAACAGAATGACCCAGTTCAACCCAATGCTGCAAGGACTACTTGGATTACTCTGTGTGTCCAGGCTCCTGTGTGTGCGTTCTCTTCTGGCCCATGTAGGCCCCGGTTCTGGACTCAGAACTGCATTAGAATCAGTCTTCAGTTTAAATACCTGTGCAGTAGATATAACAATTGTCCCTGCCTCAACTGGCAAATGGGACCAGTAGCTAAGTTTGAAGGGCCTAAACAGGATTTGTCTCAGTGTGAATTTAGCACCAGGGGTCTAGAGTCTCATTTTAATGTGGAGCGGGTAGCAAAATGCTCTTCTCTGCAGCCATCTGGTGTGCATGTTGTGAATAACACTGGCCTGGAGGCCGCCAGGAAAATCCCTCAGACCCAGGGTGGTGCCCCAGGTGCAGTCATCTGTGCCCTGGAAGCTGCCTCTGGAATGTGGAGTCCTCAAGGCAAAATCTGACACAGGGCTTGGCATACCCTGAATCAAACCCCTTCTCACATGGCTCTTACCTATGCATGTCTCATGCTCCCGCCCCTCTTGGCTTCCTAACTTACCTGGAGCAGTTTTTGAACCAAAACTGTACTTAGAGAGCCTCTGCAAGTCACCATATCTGGGGGGAAGTGGGGTGCAAGCCAAAGGTTTATTTTGTGTGTAAAAGAGGGAGCCCAAGAGGACCAGACCAAAAAGAACCCAGGTCTGAGAGCAGAAAGCTTGGGTATGGAAAGGCCACAGAAAAGCCTGTAGGAGCCCAACTGCATATACAGAACTGGGAACACAATGAAGGTTTAGCAGAGTTCTCTGAAAAGATCCAAACCCACAGGCCTCACACATAGTCAGGAACCAAGGGCTGGCAGCAGCTCAGCACCCCTGACCTTATATTCTTCATTTCCATCACGCTACCCTTCACCATCACCAACCTCAGCACTTTTCATCAGCCCTCCTTCCCCTTCATCACTCTCAGTCTCTTTTGGCCATTCTCCAATTAAGATCAGTGCTCCATGACACCCAGGCCTTCCACTTTGTCAGCCTCGGACCATTTCTCCATCCCTCAGCACTGTGGTCCAACTCTGCCATCTTACAGCCAGTCTGGTATTGCAGGCCCTTGGTCAGGCTAGTCTGTTTCCATCATCTCCATCGCTGACATGGTGGACCTCGTGACTGCAGGAAACTAGTATGTACTCTTCGCCATCTTTTCACTCACCACTTTGCTTTCCGGCCACTTGGATCTCCTGGGGCCTGTCCTACCTCAGTGGTGGTACCTGGGTACCTGGAAAGGCGGCCCTGGGTACCCAGACAGGTGGCCTTGGGTACCTGGAGAAAATGGAATTGAGTTGCAGGGGTTTGTGTGGTGAGAACAGAGGTCACAGAAAAGAAAGCATGGAGTTGAGCTGCAGGGGAAGGGACAGCCCAATCACCAAGTGTCAGGCTAGATCAGGCAGTGGTTGGAGACCAGGCAGCCCTGTGTATTCCTGCCCTATGAGTTAATGTACACTGTGTACCATGGGTAGTAATATGCTTATGTTATATCAAAGTGAGAAAAAATAAACTAAAAATAATAAAGTTGTATACAAATAACTTCTAATCTACTGGGTAGATATTCAACCATCTCTCCCAATTAGGGTCATCTTTTTCATATAAACTTGTGAATATTTAAAGAAGCACCATATCTGAGCTTCCCTGTTTGTCAGCCTCTTGCATTGACAGTCTGGACTATGGGAGGGCATTTTTGATCATTCGTCTGACATCTGTCTGTCAGAATGGAAAGCCGGTTTATTTGAATATAACTTCACAAACTCATCTGAGGATATTCACGTTTAAAGCCCCTGTCTGGCCCTGGGAAGTCAGTGCAAAGAGTGCGTATGCACAGGATGTGGACGTGAGAAACATCCAAACCTGCAGAGAATTTTAATGAGTTTATTTAGGCCAATGTGGCAATTGCCAGGAAGCAAACTTTCAGTGGATTAAGAAAATGCTCTGGAGAATGCCAGTTTTGCAGCTTATTTTATACATTAGAATCACAAGAGGAGGCACACAAGGTGGTAGGTTAAGGGAGTGGGAAAAAGCAACCTGGAGAAATCTCTGGGACTGGATAAAAAGTTAGATGGAGGGACACACACTTCTTTCACATGTGTGGGTACAAGAGAGTTAATACTTAATATACGGCACGGAGAGAAGGCCTATGGGGAACAAGATAACAGTGAGGGGTTCTGCGATACCTGCTCTGGTACAGTTGGCTGTGCCCCGAGGGAACTGGAAGAAAAAAGATTCTCTTACGTTCCAAGAGGATGTTATCTTAGATGCAAAAAGACAATAGACAGGCTCATTTAAGGTAAAGATCGACATTTGTCAAGAAAGCTACAGGCCCAGGATGTGACTATCTGCCATGAGCTGCTTTTAGATAGGAATTTTGTGGTTGATTATTTACGGAGGTTAATTTCGGTCTCTGAGTTTGTAAAGCTCTCCATGCTGCCCCACCCTGAGCTTGTCAGGTGTAGTCTGTGGTCCATTTTTCTGTCCATACTTCCCAACTTTGGTCTTAAATCAATCCAAAGGATGCACTGATGACCAGCCTCTTGGTTGGATAATGCGGTCCCGCAGTGCTAGCAAGGCTTGTTCCTAGGAGTCTTAGCATCACTATTTGTCTTGCTGAAATGATAGGCCATTGGGGATGGGACAAGACCTTAACCTTGGGTAGAAGTCAAGGCCAAATTTTTTATCAAAAGAGAAAGGCAGGTAAATGCGAAGCGGTCAGGTCTTATCAGTGTTCATTAAGATAAAAACACTCTGGATCATTTCTAACCTATGAGCTATCGTGATCCAAGTTTTGCTGTCTGTCTCACTTTTCTGTATTTTGCATCTAGTATGACATTTCCTTATGTTTGAGGGCACAGCATATGCTTCTTCGGTTTTCACAACCTGACTATGAGATGGGCTCCCATTTACCAGTGTGGTTATTGTTGTTCTAATATGGCCAATCGCCTCCCCCCGGAAGCACTCAGGTGTCACTCATTATTATTCTGATTCCTGCTAGTTCTGCAATTGAGAATTGTAACTTTTCACTTTATCCAGGGCCAAGGCTGTAAGAACATAATGGTGTGAAGTACAATTACCATCCAAACATTTCCAGAGGCCAGGGGAACAGTAAGAATATCATAAGCAAATTTCCCACACCTCAGCAGCTGTTACAGAGGGCTGTTTTTTCAATATAGTCATTTTACCTTCCATATGAATTAACATAGTTATTAGTCTTTGGTAGATGAGGGGTAAACATGTTCTATAACTGGGTTCTAGCGTTTATCCATAAAATTCTTTTCTCAAGATTCCTTTTGCACTAACTTTCTATAACTTCCCTTGTTCTTCTCAGTTTGTCTCTTTTAACTTTTTCAGAAAAACCAACTTATACTTTTCAACTTCTCTCAGAAACACACACATCCCTTTCCATCTTTCTGCAGTAACATTCCTTCTAAATTTCAAAAGAGAAACTATAAAAAGAGCATTATTGATAATATAAAAGGTATCTTATACACCTTTAGCAATTATTAACATTGGACTATGTAAGAGCAAGTTTGAGAAAAGCCAGAGAACAAGTTTGACTATTATTATGCCTAATGTGATTAGCAGACAGCGAAAGACAATCAAATAAATGGCTTTTTAAATTCAAGATCAATTATGTAGGTATACAGGCCTTATGGATGTCTTGAGATTGCTGTCCACCCCTGCCATTGGTGCCTCCTCATCCTCGAGGGGTCTGTGACATCTGCGATAGGCAAGTGTCAGACAGGGACAGGTGTCTGTGTGCTGTTAGGTGTCTTTTTTATAATAATGAGAAATATGAATCCATGAGTTAACTCCTTTAAATCTGGCTGCACGTGGGTGAGTTAGTAATATCTGCTGAGGTCTTTTCCAGGGAGGTCAGAGAGAGTCTTTAGTTGCTGGCTTTTCCCGTGGACAGAATCTCCTGGTTCCAAGAGTCGGTCTTTGGGATTGTCATGTCTGGGAGCACACTGGGAAGTGCGTGAGCTACAAATTGATTGGTATCTCTAAGCTGGCCAAGAAGTGCTTGCTGGTTATGCAGAATGCCTCCTCTTAGGGTGGTTGGTTTGCATGTCCTTCCATCCAGATGCGCAGGGCGACCGGTGAATGTTTCATGAGGAGAAAGGCTGTGTTGACCAAAAGGAGTAACTCTCAGGTTGAGAAGAACTGTAGGGAGAGCTTTTGGCTAGGGGAGATGAAAAGCTTCTAAAAATTTACTGAGCTGAGTTTTAATTGTACCACTTATATATCCCACCAACCAGAAGACTGGGGTGAGAAGCAATGGACGACATGCTGTAGAACAGGCCAAATGTTGCAGATGGATTGCATCATCTGCCCAGTGAGATGAGCCCTTCTGGCACTAGGTAACTCAGAGAGAATTCCACAATGGGGGATTATTTTTTTCCGATAATAATAATTAGTCTACTTGTAAGGCCATTGCTCTACAGCAAGGGGATGCCTCCATCCAGAGAGAAAACATACACATCATAACTAGCACATACTTCTGTCCTTGAGATGGTGGCATTTCGATAGCATCCAATGACCATACCTTGAATGGATTCAAAGGAAGTGGTGAATGGCCATGGGCCCATGGGATAATGTTTTGGACAGGTGAAATATCTGCTGCTCTTTGTTCTGCTTCTGGAGATATGCTTGCCACATAGGTCGAATGCCAGGGTGACCTGGAAATTAAGGCTCATCCTCCCTTTTGCTTGTTCTGTCTAGATAATAGATGTATTGCCTCAGTTCCTGTCTGAAAATTTCACGCTTTGTGACTGCCTGTAACCCATAGCAACTCCCGCACTCTGTGACTGCTTGAGGACAAATTAACCAATTGGCCCAAGCCAACTGTAACTGCGTGGATAAGCCTGTAAAAGCAAGGTTGCTCCTGAGCTCGGGGCCCAGATCTTCAGAGCACTAGCTCTTCTGGGACTGCTGGCATAATAAACCTGAGTTCTCCAACTCTCTGAGTGGTGCTTGGTTTCTCGCCGTTTTGATTTTTCTGCAACATTTTTGGAGGTCCCTGGAAGATTCCAACCATGCTGGCCCTTTGAGCCGCCGATTGGTGGCTTTGCCAGGCTGGGCCGGAGGGCCTCTGAGACAAACAAGAAGGCGCGCCACCTGACAATATTCTCTTTCGGACCAGCGCTCTGACTCTCCAGATGGCCGAGCCCCGACTGACTCAAAAGAGGAACAAACCAACTCACCAGGAATGGCCACAGGATAAGGTGAGGCTTCGGGGTTCAGCACCCCAGTCGGGTCCCGTCTTCAGATGAAAGAGGAGCTTGGTCAACTCTTAAAGTCTTCAGTTAGAAGATACAGGTCAAGGTCTTCCCAATGGGGGAAGACATTAAGGTCTTCCTAGGGGAGGAAGACAAAGGTCAGGGTCTTCCAAAAGGAGGGGAGGCAATGTTTTAACCTCTGGTGTGTGAATGTGGAGTGAATGAGTGAACTAGTTGACTTGATTCAGTCAGGTATGAATTTGTGGCTCCATGGCTGGGCACCTATAAGGTCCCCCAGAGGCTACGGAGTTTGAGCAGAATTGTCTGCAATTCTGTGATGCATGGCAATTTTGTGATACGGTCCAGGGCGGCATTGAACTAGAGTCCGATCGTAAGTTACAAAGCTGGGTCTGCTATGACCAAGAGTCACCTAAGCTCCTTCAGAGAACATCTGAGTGGTCTCCTCTTTGGAGGAGGCACCCAACCTTGTTTGTCTTTGTGCCATCGACACAGGGTGAGATACATGGGGGGGAGGGGACAATTAATTACTGATTCGGCTTAAGAATTGTCTATCTCCAAATGGTCATTTTGACATAGTGGCCCTCTATCAAATTATTTTCTTGAAATTTAAAGGCCTATTTCCCCCCTCCATTAGGAAGCTCCCTAAGGCATTATGGGTGGAGGGTCTTCTAAACCAACTGTCTTAAATTGTATGTTGAAAAATTTTAAGAAAGGTTTCCCAGGGGATTACAGGATCAAGTTGACCCCAGGAAAACTCTGTACTCTTTGTGAGCTTGAGTGGCCTGACTTTGGGGTAGGATGGCCTCCGGAAGGGATCCTGGACCTCCCCACTGTTAGAACTACGTACCAGGTTGTGACAGGGACCCCTGGATATCCAGACTAGTTTCCATACATAGACTCATGGTTGCAAATCGCTACTATAGTGCCCCCTTAGGCCCTGTTCTGCACAAATAAGCAGGGACAGAGTAAGGTACTTGTGGCTTGACCGACTCGGGGAAAGAACAAGGAAGAGTCAATGAGAGTCATCCACCAAGGGGACCCTGAGGAAGAACCTTTCTTCCCAAAGCTTTACATTTCAACAGCTCCATCAGTCCCTGAACAGCCCCTCTACCCCAGTTACCATCGGTGCCTTCGCCACCTCAATAGCCTGAGTGACCGTCAAGCCCGAGTCCATGGAGTCTTCACTCAGTCACACAGCCAGCCCAACAGCCTGTGGCTCTTCAGATGCCTCTCTGAGAGATGCAAGTCCCCTTTGAGGTTAGCAAAGATGGCATACTCCAGCAAGGCCGTCCTGTCTTCTACTATCAGCCTTTCAGCACAACTGACCTCCTCAACTGGAAATAGCACACCCTATCCTATTCGGAGAAACCCTAGGCAATGACTGATTTGCTTGAGTCCATCTTCCAAACTCATAAGCCTGCCTGGGATTACTGTCACCAACTTTTCTTAATTCTCTTCAACACCGAAGAATGACACTGGATTCTGTCAGAAGTGCGGGGATGGCTCCAAGGACAAGCACCGGATGGTGCACTAGACCCCACAGCATGAGCCTTGGAGGCTGCGCCTGATGCTAGGCCCAATTGGGACTTCAATGTCCCAAATGGAAGAGAGTCTCTTGACAGGTACCTGCAGGCCGTCCTGCAGGGGGCGAAAGCTGGGGCCAGAAAGTCGACAAACATGTCCAAAATGGCAGAAGTACTCCAAAAGCCAGGTGAGTCACCCATAGAGTTCTATGAGAGACTATGTGAGGTGTTCCAAATGTATACCCCTTTTGACCCTGAAGCTCGAGAAAACTAATGTATGGTCAACGTGGTATTCATGGCTCAATCTTATACTGACATCTGCTACAAGCTTCAGAAATTAGAGGGCTTTGCTGAGATGAATGCCACCCAGCTGCTGGAGGTTGCAAACAAGATGTTTGTGAACCACAGTCGGGAGGCCCAGAAGATAGCTGTTAAGAAGATGAAACAAAAGATGTCCCTGCTGGCAGCCGCATTAGGAAACCCAGGCCCAGTACAACAGACTGCTCCCCCATGGAAGGGAGAGGTTAAAAGGAGACCATGACTACACCGTGACCAATGCACCTGCAAAGAGACCGGCCATTGGAAAAACGAGTGCCCCCACCGCAGGACGACATCCGGAGGGCCAAAGAAGTTCAATCAACCCCATAAAGGAAAATATCAGCCTGAGCCAGTCATTCAAGATCATTTTGGTCTGGCCGGAGAAGAGTCAGACTAGGGGCGGCTGGGCTCCCTGATCCTAGGCCCTCAGGAGCCTATGTTCACAATAGAAGTAGAGGCCAATCTGGGGCTGAACACCCTGTAGTAACCATGCTGGTGGCTCCCCTCACCGACCAAACAACAGCTATCATCGGGGCCATGGGGGACTGAGCTGCCCGCTCGTTCTGCGAAGCCCGCTCGTGTCGGTTAGGAGGCCATCTAATGACTCATGAGTTCCTGTACCTACCAGTGTGCCTCATCCCCATTTTGGGTAGAGACTTATTAACAAAGTTTGGAGCACAGATCACCTTTACTCTCAGAAAGCCCACCTGTCTCACTCTGGGGAAACAATCTGCTCTAATGATGATCGTGACTGTGCCCAGGGAAGATGAATGGTGCCTCTATTTTCCGGAAAGAAAACAAGCAAATCCAACTAGCCTGCTAGAAGAGTTCCCTGCTGTCTGGGCAGAAAAGGGGCCCCCAGGTCTAGCCAAGAATCATGCACCCATAGTGGTAGACCTGAGGCCAGGAGCCACTCCTGTCACACAAAGACAATACCCAGTGTCATGGGAAGCATACCTGGGAATTTGGAACCATATCCAACGTTTGTGCGATACTAGAATTCTAGTTGAGTGTCAGTCACCTTGGAACACTCTACTCTTACCAGTCAAGAAGCCTGGAGGGAATGACTACTACCCTGTCTAGGATCTCCGTGCTGTCAACAATACAGTTGTCACCATCCATCCAGTGGTCCCGAACCCGTACACCCTCCTTAGTCTCTTACCTGCCCAAGCAAGCTGGTTCACCTGCTTCGATCTCTAAGATGCCTTCTTCTGCCTCCGGTCATCACTGGCCATCCAGCCTTTGTTTGCCTTTGAATGGGAAGACCTACACACTGGGAGAAAGACACAACTGACTTGGACTTGACTGCCAAAGGGCTTCAAGAATTCACCCACCTTGTTTGGCAAAGTGCTGTCCACAAATCTGGCTGCCTTCCCTAGAGAGACTTTGAAATCCACTCTACTCTAGTACATAGATGACTTGTTACTGGCTAGCCTCACCCAAGAAGACTGCTGGAAAGGTACTAGAGCCTTGTTGGCCCTACTCTCTACCATGGGATAAAGTTGTCATGGAGGAAAGCTCCAATCTGCAAACAGGAGGTCAGATACCTTGGGATCATCATCTCAGAAGGACATTGGGCACTTAGACATGAAAGGAAACTGGCTATCTGTTCAATATCTTGGCCAAACACTAAAAAGGGGTTCATGAATTCCTAAGGGCTGCCAGATTCTGCCGGATCTGGATACCAGGTTTCTCTGAAATTGCTAACCTACTGTATGAGGCCATAGCTGGGTCCATTAAAGACCTCCTGGAATGGGGCTCCAAACAAGAAAAAGCCTTCAGAGAAATAAAGAGACTTTTGACCAGTGCCCCAGTATGAGGACTACCAAACATGACACGGGACTTTAACCTCTTCGTACATGAGAAGAATCATACTGCACTGGGGGTCCTCACACAAACAGTTGGGCCATGACAGCACCCGATTGCATACCTGTCCAAATGGCTAGATCCGGTGTCCACGAGATGGCCGCCATGCCTCCGGGCCTCAGCTGCCACAGTAGTCCTGGTTAGAGAAGTGGAGAAACTCACGCTGGGACAGAATATAAATGTAAAGGTCCTTCATACTGTTACTGCGTTAATGAATAACCAGGGACTCAAATGGCTGACCAATGCCAAGATAACTCATTATCAGGAACTGCTTTGCAAAAGTCCATGTGTCCATCTAGAAATTGCGGACTTTGAACTCTGCTATTTTTCTGCCCACCGAGGAGGGATTTCTCGACCATGATTGTGAAGAGGTCACGGAAGAAGTTTACTCAAGCAGGCCTGACCTGACCGACATTCCTCTTCAGAACCCAGAACTGGTATTGTTCACCGATGGGAGCAGTTTCATCCATGAAGGACAGTGCAAAGTTGGCTACACAATAAGAGATGAGGTGATCAGAGCTGAGGCTCTGCCACAGGGCTGGTTGGCACAGTGGGCCGAACTATGGGTACTCATTCAGGAGCTGCAGCAGGCTGAAGGGAAATGGGTCAGTATATATACCAACTCAAGGTACGCCTTTGCTACTTTGCATGTACATGGAGCCATTTATAAAGAGAGGGGACTACTGACAGCAGGAGGAAAAGAAATCAAGAACAAAGAAGAAATCCTTCAACTGTTAGAGGCAGTCTGGAAGCCTTCAAAAGTAGCAGTCACTCACTGCAAGGGCCACCAGAGGGGAACCAACCCTGTCAGTAGGGGACACCAACTGGCAGACCAAGCAGCTAGGGAGGCTGCCAACCAACCAAGTATCATAACAGGTCCTGAGCCAGTCTCTAAGTTTCTCCTAGAGCCAGAATTGCCTCTGTCCCTGACATACAACAAGGAAGAAGAACAATGGGCCGTAAGCGAAGGAAGAACCAAGAGAAAGGAGGGCTAGTGGGACCTTCCAGATCAGAGACTCTATTCCTGCTGCAGTGGCAGCTAAGCTGGTAACACAATACCATGAGTTGACTCGCCTAGGTAAGACTACTTTAGAAAGCCTGTTAGGCTGCTACTAATGCATACCCAAGCTCCCAACCCTATGCACCCAGATCAGTGCTAGATGTATAAATTGCACACAAAACACCAGCCAAAGGCCAAAATCCAATCCAGGGGTGCGAACAATTGGGACTATGCCCTTTGAAGACCTAGAAATGGACTTTACTGAGCTCAAGCCCTGCCAGGACCACTGATAACTGCTTCTGTTAGTTTTCACCTACTCCGGATGGGCTGAAGCTTTCCCTACATGCACTGAATGGGCACGAGAAGTAGCTAGGGTCTTGTTGAGGGAACTTATTCCAAGATACAGGCTGCCTCTCTTTATAGGATCTTGTCAGGATTGTCAGGAAATCACTTACCTTGGATTGACTTGTTGCCTTTGGCTCTAGTCCAGTGCACTCCAAGGCCTTCAGGCTACTCTCCTTTGAAATCCTTTATGAGAAACCTCCCCCCAATGATAGGGAAGCTAAAAAGAGACCCTCGATTGATAGCTGACCTAGAAATGTCCCAACACCTTCAGGCCCTAGGGAGGATCCTCCGCCATATCACCCAGGAAACCCAAGAAAGAGCACCTATCCCCTTAGGGAATTGGGTCCACCCCTATGGGCCAGGAGATGAAGTATAGGTTAAAGATTGGAAGAAGAAGCCACTCCAGCTGATCTGGACAGGCCCTCATACTGTTATATTAGCAACTCCCACTGTTGTTAAGGTTGCAGGTGTCACTCTGTGGATCCACCACACCTGGGTAAAGAGAGTGACACTGCTGGAAAAACAGGAGACTTGGACTGCAGAGCCTCTTCCTGATCAGCTGTTCTGAGTCACATTCCGGAGGCAGCCGAAATCCACTTGAGATCCTTGGCCCTGCTCTGGCCACCTCCAGAAGATGACCAATCTATGCATGGCAGAAGCCTGAAGATAACGTCTCATTAGGATGGCACCCCTAAAGACTCTTTTCCTTCTCCTCCTATTCCGCCACGTGTGTGGTGTCAGTCTCCCCACTTCTTTTTTCCCTTGTACCCACTGCATGAAAAGCTACAGGATAGAGTCCAACACTGCCACTGGCTTCACTTCTGTAACCGGTCTACCCAAAGGGCATGCCCTAAACGCCACACTCTGCACTCATTGGGGATTAAAATATTGGATAGGGTACATAAAGGTTAAATCTGAGAGCAGCCAATCCTGCCAAAAGCCTGAAAAATTAGGGGAAACTTGCACATGTTGGCAATGTACCTCAAATGGGAGAGCCACGCAGAGGGTCCAGCAGTTGGAGAAATTGTCCAATGGCTGTGTAATTCGACCACATCTAAGCCTACACTGTCTCCTAGGTTCCGACGCCCACAAATGTATAATCAACTAAAGGCTGCCTTGGGCCAAACCTAGGGAAAAACCTCCTTGTTGACCTAGCTAAGAGGATGGCCCATGAATTTGGTGTTGCTAAATGCTGGGTTTGTGGAGGAGCACTCATGAGTGAAGATTAGCCTTGGAAGGGAACCAGCCTAGGTGCTTTTTACCTCCTCCAGTAGAACCACACGGTGGCTCAACATGAAGAGGATCAACCCAGGAGTTGGGTCCTCTCCTCAGAAGTAGTAGCAGAAGAATCTTGGCCAGATAAGTCCAAGATACACTCAACGGGTTGGAGAGACTCCACGTAGAAAAATGCTATTTTTAAATCATGCAGACCTAAACTGGCAGCTCCTTCCTGGCATTGGGCCAACAGTACTATAACTAACTCCTTCTTGTGCCACTCTCTCAGCCAAAGATCGACTGTCACAAACTGTACTATAAAGGAGGGCACAGTCCCTAACCCCTTCTGTGCCATCCCAGCTATTGGCACATTCTGGGAAACCCTCAATTCCACTAGCCCTGGGAGTTGGAAAATGCCTGATGGGCTCTTCTGGATTTGTGGAAAGAGGGCTTATACCCAGTTCCCGACAAACTGGAATCATTCAGCCTGGCTTTTTCCTCCTACCAGATCAAGGAGGAAATGAGCTAGGTGTTCCCCTATACTGAGACTTAAAGGCTAGGACTAAGAGGTCACCCGAGGTTGGATGACAACAAACATGGGGGAAAGATGAGTGGCCACCCCACCGTATTATTCAATACTATGGCCCTGCAGCTTGGGCCCAAGATGGGAGCTAGAGTTACGATTAAGTATATACATGCTTAATTGGATCATCAGGTTACAAGCCGTACTAGAGATCATTACTAATCAGATGGCCTCATCCCTGGAACTCCTGGCCATGCAATAGTCCCAGATGCGTGTGGCACTATATCAGAACTGTTTAGCTTTAGATTACTTCCTAGCAGAAGAAGGGGGAGTGTGCGGGAAGTTTAACTGATCTGATTGTTGTCTCCAAATAGATGACAATGGCAAAGACAATATTAGCTACTAATATTAGAAAGATAGCTCATGTGTCTGTCTAAAGATAGAAAGCATGAGACCCTAGTAACCTCTTTGGAGGCTGGTTCTCTGCTTTTGGTGGCTTTAAGACCTTAGCTGGGGTAGTACTCCTCCTCCTTGGGACCTGGCTTCTCCTTCCATGCTTTTTGCCTCTTGTTATCTGGTCAAATACCTCCCTCATAGAGACTATAGTAGAAAGAAAAACTGTAGCAAAGGTCCTCGTGCTGTGGAAGTACCAGCCCCTAGCCCAGGAAGATCAAGAGGTTGATGAATAAGAATTTAAAGGGCGTCAAAAGGGGGTAATGAAGAGGAGTTTTCCACTCAAAAGGCTAACCTTATAATCAACTCTTTGTTCTACTCTACTTCGTAGATAGCTTTTCACATGCTGAAGGGCAAGGTGACTTCAAAATTAACTAAAGTCTCATCCTCCTTTTCGCTTGTTCTGTCTAGATAACAGGTGTATTGCCTCAGTTCCTGTCTGAAAGTCTCACACGCTGTGACTGCCTGTAACCCATAGCAACTCCTGTGCTCTGTGACTGCCTATAACCCGTAACAACTCTCGCAGTCCGTAACTGCCTGAGGACAAATTAACCAATCGGCCCATGCCAACTGTAACTGCATGGATAAGCCTATAAAAGCAAGGTTGCTCCTGAGCTCAGGGCCCAGATCTTCAGAGTGCTAGCTCTTCTGAGACCGCTGGAGTATTAAACCTGAGTTCTCCAGCTCTCTGAGTGGTACTTGGTTTCTCGCTGGTCTAATTTTTCTGCAAAACTGTAAGACCCTGTGCGAATCTCCATCCTTTCCCATTGAGTTTCCTTACTGGAAGGATAGGAGCATTACAGGAGATATTACGTGGAATTATAAGCACCACCCCTTTTAAAAAAAAATGTCATATAATGGGCTAATTCCAGCTAGTGCATCAGGTCTTAAAAGATATTGGCAAATATTATGTCGAGGTGAAATATTGCCAATAGTTATTTTAATAGCTACTGTTGACTTAACCTTGTCAATATCTTTCCTGAAAAGGTCTAAAGTTGCATTGGAACATCCTATAACAAACATCCGGTCAGCCTCAAGATTAGTTTTCTCTTATAGA
Organism: Pteropus medius; assembly: GCF_902729225.1. NCBI lineage: Eukaryota > Metazoa > Chordata > Mammalia > Chiroptera > Pteropodidae > Pteropus > Pteropus medius. The sequence goes on along the minus strand of NW_024343105.1, from coordinate 1,292,364 downwards.
GATTTCTTTAAAATCATTATTTTCCTAATTGGTTCAGTGTGATTCATTTAGTTCTCAATACATTTTAGTCTTCTGGGAAAAAGGATACATGGGCATCACTGGTTTCAAAAAAAAAAAAAGAAAGAAATCACATCCTATCATGTGAATTGGGACAGATTTGACTCAATTCTGTCAAAATGTATCCCCATAACATTCTCTAGCTGGAAGGGAACAGATTCTGAATTAAAAACAGGCATGGGTGGATCAGCTATTCCCATCATATGTACAGAAGCCTGGTCCGCGGGAGGGGAAGCTCAGTCGGGTAGAGCTAAAGTAGCCCCAGTGTCTGCAACAGCCTCAGTAGTTTCCCCTTTTCCAGTCATTGCAATTTCTCTCAAAGTCAGTGAGGATAAGGGGAAAGCACTCTGGCAGCCCTGTGCTTGCTTCTGGTTTTCTTTTCCTAAGTCTCATGTCCGTTATCTATGATCTTTAAACTGACCTGACATTTGACAATAAAAGCAGACTCCTCTACAGGAGTTTCCTTGCAAACCTTATTTAGTGATTCTGAAGCTTTGCTTCCAGAAACCAGTAGGTGTATTAATTGGAAAAAGAATAACCAGGATCATACATTCTTATGGTTAAATCGAATTCCTTTGAGAACCGATCAGGATCCTGGAGTGGGCCATGGGGACTCTAATTTAGATTCCTTACTTCTGTTCTAGTCCAAGGAACATCTATATCTATATATCTATATCTATATCTATATCTATATCTATATCTATATCTATATCTATATCTATATCTATCTATCTATCTATCTATCTATCTATCTATCTATCTATCTATCTATCATCTATCTATCTATCATCTCTGGTTTCTCTTCATCTGAGATGGGATTTTTCCAAAGGAAGCTGCTGAATTTTTGATTCTTATTTTTCTTAGTCTGTCCTAGTCTGGCTTTCTATTCTGAGTGTCCCCTAGGCCAGTAAGGAGCTGCGCTGGAGACCGTGGTGAGGAGGATGGGGGTGGGTGTGAGACAGCAATTCTGCTGAAGGCTACACTGTAAGGGCAACACTGTAAAGGCTACAGTGGGGGCAGGTGGTGAAGGGAAAAGCAGGGATCTAGTTGGTAGCCCAGGGGGGCACTCAGCCAGTTCTTGTCTGAGGAGGAGCCCAGTCAGGGTGATGCAGGACAAGGCCAATTTCCCCAAGGGGAAGAAGACCAGGCACTGCACTGAGAGAATAATAGTGTCCTTTGGCAGAGAGTATAGAAAGAATACAACACACCCGCCAAAGTTAGAGTCAACAGGAACATTTAATAGAAAACGAGTAACACTCCACAGACAGAATGTGGTCTTCTCTCAGACTCAGAGAGGGAGAGGGATTCCAAGTGCTCAGGGAATTCAGTTTATATGTCGTTCTTAGTTCCCATTTCCTCTGATATGGACGTACAGTGAGGAAGGGAAAGGGGAAGAGTATGTAGCCTGAATGGCCCACTGCCAGTTCCCAGTCTTTAAGCCATGATTTCTCCTGGTTTTGGCCATGAGGGAATGAATGATTTTACTTGTGTAGGGCACCACTTAAAGACTGTTGTTCCTGCTTCCCCTTCCAAAGGTGTGGGAAATGGGTTGTTAGCAACCCCAGCAGGAATCTTCCTTTATTCTGCAGGTGTCCTCCTGGCCTGGCTACAGGGCTGATCAGCAGATTGTAGTCTCTGAACATAGCTTGATTAACATTTTAATTCTCTTGCCTGCTTCCTACATTATTCCCCCCTCAGAGATTTTATTCCCTTATTCTTAAGGGGATGTTGAAGGATGAAGGTCTGTCTTCTGTAACTTCTTCAAAGCTGAGATAGGGCTGTAGTCCCTGTCTTCAGGGAATAAAAATCTCTGGAAGCCTATCCTAAGGGCCCCAGAGGCAGAGAAGGTGAGGTCGTTCCAGCACGTAGAAGTGGTAGGAAGCCTTGCAGCCTAGAAGATATGAATTTAGCAAAAGATTAAAAAGACAAAAGATATGAATTTAGCAAAAGATTAAAAAGACAAAAGTCAAAATTGATAGCAAAGGTAATTGACAATGAAGTTACTCTTTTTTTTTTTATGGGAGGACAAATCCAGTTTCTTTACTTTCATTAAGTTTTAATCCATGAGGTAGGTATACAGCATTACAGGGATTCTGTGTCCAATTGCCTTAGCAGAAAAGTTGCTTTGGAATTTGGCATGAACCATGCCACTATTTCCATGAGCACGAGTTACCTTTCCCCAGATGATCCTGGTTTTGTTCAGTTTGTCACCAGGAGTCACTGTGTTGTTCTTTGACTTATACACATGAGCACATCTCTTGCCTAGATAAAACTCAGTCTCATCTTGAGCATAAACACCTTCGATTTTAAGAGGAGCGATGTGTTCCCTCTGGTTCCGGAGAACCCGCTTATAGCCAGCAAAAATGGCCTTGGACCATAGCCTTCTAGACATACTTGTTGTTTTATAAGTCCTGACCTCGGCAGGCCTCCGCAGCCTCCAAGAGGGTGGAAAAGGGAGACAATGAAGTTATTTTTCTATGGCAGTTTGTTAATTCAAGATAAGGATATCTACTGAACGGAAATGGAATCATTATGAAGAGAGTAAGGGCATAGACACCGGGAGAAAAGAATAGTCATTCAGTGAAGTCCCCTGATTCCCTGGGAGCATGTGGACTTATCCTTGTTCCAGAATGAGAGCTGAAGATCTTCCAGGGCTTCGCAGGACTAGCTTGCACTTCCCGTTTCGTTTTCTGGAGGAACCTGTGAGGACTTATAAGAAACTGGTTTAATTGAAGACAAATGTACCCAGCAGTGGATTCCTTGTAATCTGAGAGTTGTTGGGGTGCTTAACAAAACTTGGTGGGGCTCTTTCTGTTTGCGTTGAGGGCCAACTTTCAATAGACCACAGGACAGAGCGGCTCTACTCCATATAAAATCCTGACCTAGAAGCGGGTCACCTACGAATGGTTTAGCACTAGGTCCCCCACACACGTGCATTATGTGATGTGCAAGGGGGTTACCCCCTTTCCAGCTGTGCCCCGTTTCCTGGAATGAGGGGAACTCTACCCTGGCTCCTGGTCCTGAACTGTGGCCAGGAATTCCATTGCTAATCCCGGTCTCACAATGGGAAAAGTAAATTTTCTTCCATTAGGCTGGCTATTGATTACTGTCACTGTGCAGTTAGTGTTGGAGAGATGCCCATGGGACAGGTCAGGACAGAGTAGGTAGCTCTAGTATCTAGTAAAAATTCCGTTTTTCCTTGCTGCCACGTCGAAGGTGACCTGAGGCTCCACTGTCGTGATCGAGGTAGATTTCTCTAGAACTGAAGTTGGCGAGTGCTTGGGCCTCCGTTGTTGAAGGAGGGAGCAGCTCCCTCACGAGAGGGTTGCTATGAGGGGAGAGGGCTTATGAGGTCCACCTCTACCTGGCTTCCCAGGGCTGGATGGACACTCGCCCTGCCAATGCCTGCCTTCTTGCAGCCTACGCATTGATCGCACCCCAGCCCCGATGATGCCAACCATGGCCAAGCAATGTAGAGGCCCTCCATGCCTGAAAGGTTTTGATTTCCTAGGGTCACCTCAAGATGGTACCTATATTATGGCAGCTTTAATTTGTGCCTTTTTTGTACCCTGCTTCCTTCTCTGCCCGGTCCCAGTTGTTGGACACCCGAAAGACCTCAGACACCAAGGTAGCCTGCAGTATTTGGGGTCCAGGCTCCAACTCTTGGAGCTTCCTTTTTGAATATTGGCCACTGCCCAAGTATTAAAATGCATAACCAGCAGTGTCTGGCCATCAGACTCTGGGCTAATGTTAGTATATTTTCTAAAAGCCTCAGAATCCTGGTTAAGACAACATAAAACACAGAACATTATTCTGATGAAGCACCGAGTTCTTGTTTTCTACTCAGAAATTTTTTTGTAACATCAGTAGTGGACCGATAGTCTAAGAAATATTAAAACATAAGTCTAATTTTGCCTAAGCTCACTTTTGATATTTAAATTTCCAATCTTGTTTAGCTTAATCACACAGAAAATTTCCCTCAGGATTTCTCTTCAGAAACCTACAACTTTTTTCATTCTTTCAGTTTGCTGCTTCTCATTCTTTTAGAAATAACCGACTTTAAATACCTTTCCTTTAACATATTTCCTTCAAAATATATCTGCATATTTTATACCTTCTGTTTTCAGAAACGGAATTTTTCTTTCCATCATAATTAGAAATATTAACTCAACCATCTTATTATATATAAATAGATCAGAGGTCAATGCTCATACCCTTATTTCCCCATCATCGGTATTTGTAACTTCCCTTGGGAGTGCATCTGTAGTATCCTCAGGGAGTGATGAAATAGTTGGGGTCCCCAGAGAACTCGGTCCCCCCTTAGAATCCAAGAGTGAAGGGGGAGGGAAAAATTCCTGATGATTTCAAGGTCTCCGGGAAGCTGGTCCTATCATTGGGCCATCTAATAAGTCTGGGTCTTGGTAAAGGAGCACAGAAGCTTGTATTAGGGGACTTCTTCCCACTTTTCCCATTTCTTGCAAAGAAGATCTAATTGTTGGAGACTATTGTAGTTTAGGGAACTGTTTACAGGCCAAACTTCCTGGCCCCTCTCCCATCGTTAGTTTGAATGGAGGCGGGAGCTCAAATGTGAGAGATAGACGGGTGGAACTGAGAACTCCTCTGCTAAAAGAAAACATGCACCAGCGAGTTTCCCCCCTCCTGGTACTGGGAGATGTGTGCCTGGCAGGAGTCAGGGCCCGTTGCTGCTAGAAGGGATGAATGCAGCAGGGGTCAGGGCCCACGCCTGCTACAAGTGAGCACAGGGGTCTGCCTGCAGCTCTGAGGGAGAGAGACAGTGAGCCACAGAGATTCCGGAATAGAAAAAAAGGCTAATTTTTCAGGGAAAAACTACCTTGAACTCCTACACTGTAGGGGACACAGGCCAGGGAGGCTGATGACATCGGGGCTGCCTGGCCCAGTGCTCAGCTCTGAGCCATTTGGGCCGTCTCTGAGATTACCCTGAAGTCCCAGAGCCCATAGAGAAATGAGGACAGGACAGATAGAGGACAAGTTAGGAGAGTTCAATGGAGCTGCTACTGTGACATCCACCTTCTCCTAGTTAGGGTTTCCGATGGAGACGGGTGGGAAGGAGGAAAAGGCTAAGGGGCAGAGAGGAAGGAACAGAAGATCCTCACAGGGGCTAACCCATTCTGTTGTGGCCAGTCTTTTAATTTGGAGTTCGAACAGGGTCCTTGAACAGGTCTTCTCTGCAATTCTGATGATGACACTAAATCAGGGAAGTAAGAGAGAAAAGTAGGGACAGTAGAGAGGACTGGTGGACTCCTGATCATATACAGAACAAGTCTCTCACCAGGCTCCTAGAAATAGTGTCAACCATTGGCCCAAAGCCAATTGATCTGCACGGCATAGAGAAATAAATCCCAGCCTGTCTCAGAGGAGACGAACCATGGTGAACTTGGGTGGCCTGAGTTTATGTCTTTTTGTACCTTCATGGTCACTAGAAAAGATCATAGGGGACAGGGCAAAGTTCCCCCAGTGCAGGGAAGACCTAGGCCTGCGCTGAGAGGAAAAGAGGGCCTTTTGCTGAGAGTCCAGAAAAAATTCAAAACCCACGCCAAAGTTAGAGTCAAAAGGAAAGGTTGTTAGTAAAGGGATAACACTCCGCAGACAGAGTGTGGTCTCCTTTCAGAGACAGAGAGTGTTCAGGGAATTCAGTTTATATATCATTCTTAAGTTCTCACTTCCTCTGATATGGCCATTCAGTGAGGAAGGGGCAAGGGAAGAAAGAGTATGTAGCCTGAAAGGCCACTGGCAATTCTCAGCCTTTAAGCCATAGGTTCCCCCTTGGTTTTAGCAATAGGGAATGAACGATTTTGCTTGTGTAGGACACCACTTAAAGACTTGTTCCTGCTTCCCCTTCCACAGGTGTGGGAAATGGGTTGTTAGCAGCCCCAGTAGAAATCTTCCTTTTGTTCTGCAGGTGTCCTCCTGGCAGGACTGCAGGGCCGATCAGCAGATTGCAGTCTCTGAATGTAGCTTGATTAACATTTCAATTCTCTTGCCTCTCCCCTATATTAAGGGGACTAGACTGCACTCCTGTTCACACCCACCCCGGGGGAGAGAGCTGAGGTCCCTTTCAGGCTGAGCTCATGTTTCTGCAGTTCTGAATCTCACCCTCACTGGACAACTGAGAAACTGAGACCCACAGAGAGGCAGAGACTGGCCAGGGTGTATGACAGGCAGAGTCCACAGGTCAGCAGAGCTCCGATTTCCAGGCTGACAATGTTTTAGAGCTGTCGTCCCATATACACCTGAGCATCGGGATGAAGCACGTGCTCCAGTAACCCCAGCAGGCAGGGAACAGACAGGCCCTACAAGGCACATGGGCTCATCTGGGATCCAGAAAGGGTAAGAATGAAGAGTTGGGTCACAACTCAGGTCTGTCTCTTCAATGCTGGGGCCCTGGCTACAGCCAGATGTCCCCAGGGAGGAAACCTGGGGAGGGATGTGTGGGTGTCATCATGCATAGGCGTTGCGTGTAGAAGGGGATGACAGGCAGTAGCCCAGAGGACTATTTGGATAGCTGTTACTCAAGGAGGGGACTCAGGGAGGGAAATCCCAGGAAGTGATGTCACTTCAACAGACCCCTACAGAACTTGGAACCCTGTAACCAAGCACCCACATTCAGCCTCTCAGCCAGCTCATTTGGAGAGAGACATTCAGTAGGATGACATGTTCTCTTGCTGTGCTCCCACTTTCTGGCGCTCTGACCTCTGGAAATGACACAGTGACAATTTTTCTAGATGGTGTAGGCGCCTCTGGCTCTTTTTGAGGTCACCTTGGGAAACACAAGGAGACCTCGGTCAAGCCGCTCCAGGCCAGGCCGCCTCTGTGAGCACTGCCTGGGCAGCCTGTACTCTACATGGGGGAAGACGGATGCAAAGGGGTTACCCTCTATGCAGAAACAGGTTGGGGTGAATACCCTGGTGGTCCTGGACAAGGCTGGCAAGGTGGAGGGGGCTTCCTGAGGGCCCCTAATCTGTGCCATCAGGAATCCAGGGAACTCAGGTTGTCACATTTTTCCCCACTCAGAGGAGGTCTGGGAAGACCATGGTATGACTATGTCTGGGGTGGTGAGTCAGGGGGTCTGAGGACGGCAAGGATTGGGATCTGAGACTCTCCACCTGGTGCCAGACACTGTCTTCACAGAGCTCCACATGAGACATCAGACAGAGGCTGAGTGATGGGGCCTCAACTCTGTCCCCCACCAGGACAGGCAGGTGCTCCACAGCACTGAGACAGCCTGGCCAGGGCTCACAGTGAATGCAGTCGCTGAGCTGACCTAACCCCCAGCACCCAGACAGTCAGGGGATCCTGGGTTCCAGGAGTCACTCCGTTGTTCCCCTGGACTCCCTCCTAGAGTCCAGCCCCCAAAAGAATCTGGGTCCCCACCCCCTCTCCACCGCCCTCACTGTCTAACCCTTTCCTGGGCCAGATGCAAAGTCACTCTCCACGTATTTGTAGGGATATCAGCAAAGAGACATCGACACCATTTCACCTCACATTCAGTCAAGAGTATGTTTGTGTTGTTCTACAGATTCTCTTGTTTGGTGCTGGCCTCCCGATCTTTGCAGACTTTACCCTGCTGCAGTCTTAGACATCGTCATGATCAGTAAGAGTGCTTTGATGCAAAAGGACACAGGGTTCATGTGACATGTCCTTTGCTCTGACACTTGCTGCCCTGGGGACACATCCCCACAGACCTTCCAGGACACACAGCTGCAGGACATAACAGGAGGGGATCGGTTACCACGGTGATGCACCTGTTCACCTTGACCTGCTCTCCTTCTGTTGTCATTTCAACGGTGCCGCCCTGGACATCTCACATGTCCTGGTATCCTTACCCCTCCCACTCCAGGAGAAGCCTCTGTGTTCTCATCCTAGAGTGGGACGTTTGGTCAAACATCACAGGGATGACACTCAATACGGGGAGGTACTGTCCAAACTCAGCCAAGAAAACGACCTCAGATACCAATATGATGAACTTCTCCCTACCTCAAATTCTACTTTGAATGCCAAGAACCTTTTCTCTTCTGCAAGCACGCATGTCTCCCCTCTTGCCACCGGTCACTGAGGGCTTGGGTATTTCGTCTGAGCTGCAGCCCCTAACCCTCCCAGTGGCCCATGGCACTGCCTCTGACTGCATGTCCCTCTTCTGTCCTACCTCAGGGAATTGAGGAACAAAGAATATAAGACCAGCATGGTGCCATTCAAGTGGGCACGCAGGCTGGACAGTCTGATTGCTTACCTGGTATCTGCCTTCCTGGGCAGTGACCCCACCTTTGTCCCCACATTCCTAGGCAGTTACAAAACATTTACCACCACACAGCGGGTGCTGGACACCCTGTGTGCAAGGCGAGCACCCTGCCTCCGCCTTCCCCCACAGCACAGGGTTGATTCAGCCACCTGCTAGTGTGAGTTCTCAGAAGTCACTGCATCTGAGTCTGTTTGCTCCTCTGGATGGCAGGGTGAGCTGAGGACCAGCCTCAAGAGGGTCATTGTAGGGACTCGTGGGAAAGTGCTCTCTGGGTGTCTGGCCCTGTGCGAGGTCCCTGGAAGTATGTGTGTGTGTGGCAGGGGAAAGTCTGTGACAGTGCTATTTGGGCATCTTCTGTTCCTCATGACGATGCCTCCGCCTCACCCCTCACTGTCTCTGGGGTTGGGCCCAGCTGTTTTCTTGTCTGAAAAGGAGATTGGTGATTCCATGGGGTCTCTGTCCTGGGAGAAGTCAGAGTAGAAATCCTAGGGGTGAGAAGTGGGCCAGGCTCACTCAGATATCTGCGATGAGACTGGTGGGGGCCCGTATTTGGTAAATATATCGGAAGCCACACCAGGTGCGGGCATGGAGTCCAGGGCATAGAGCAGACCACGCCCCACCCTCCAGAGCTTGCTTCTAACAGGAGTGAGACAGCAACACCGGACTTCACAGGTATGTCGTGTGCACAGGACAGCCGAAGCGACGTCCTCCTGACTCCCTATAGGTATGGCTGCATTTTCCCAGTTTCTGAAGAGGATGGTGGACCGTTGGGCTAGGTGAAGGGGTGAGTGGGCTTGGGACAGAGCTGTGACTGAGTGTGCAGCCTATGGATTGGAGATGCCAGCAGAACCCTGCACCACACGCCACAGGGTTTCTGTAAGGGGGCAGAGAGGTGAGGGCATTTCCTAGAGGAGAGGGAAGGAGTCAGAGAGCCGTGGAGGGGCTGGGGCGTGGTGGGCGGTCACCGGGGATGTCGGGACAGGGTCAGCCCAGTTCCCCCTAACCACTAACCAACAGCTCTCAGTTCCAAAGGCTTTTCTGGACCCTCCTGGGTGACCAGGCATGTGTCTACCAGCACTGACAGGCTGCAGGACCACGAGGAGTAGTACTGACTTCTGGATGGGCTGGAGCAGGCATCATGGGGACCCAGAATCCCACTGGGTGCTCTGGGAGGGCGGTGCAGAAGGAGAGGCCAGGCCTCAGACTCTCTTACTTGCCTGTCTCTTCCCAGGGCCATCTGCTCCATCCTGGGCGTCTGGCTGGACCACGAGGACTTTCTCCAGCCCCCAGAATTCCTCTACCTGAGGCTGTTGCTGGCCTGCATCTAGGTCAACTTCCCAGGGTTCAGCCTGGAGCATCAGGCCCAGCTCCTCCTCTCAGAACTAAAGGACCTTGAGCCCCTGAAGCAGAGACAGAGGGTGAAGACCACTCGGGTGGGTATGTGACCTGTGAGGGTGGTGGCCGAAGCCGGGCCACACAGAAGGGAGCTTCTAAGGCTGGGTTAGGCCAGAGCACCGAGTGGGCTCAGACCACCATCCCCAGGGACTGCATATGAGACCAGATCCTTTGAGTGGGTGGGAGCTCATGAATATGAGAGGTTCCTTTTCTTTGGAAGGCACATCAAAGGGACTGATGCTGACAATATATCTCTTCTTGGATCTACAAACTAGGTCCAGAGCAAGACCAGGAAACCACACAATATGTGATACTAACAGCATCTCTAGTGCCCTCTATAGAGCTCAGGCCGTTTGGGTGCTCAGCCTCCCCTGAAGGAGAAGAGGTAGAGCAGGAAGACTTACCACCACCATTCCCAAGCCGTCTGGGGGTTCGGCCTCTCCTAAAGGAGACGACGTCCAACAAACAGCTCGCCTTAGATCCTCAGAGGCTTTGACTGGCAGGTCTGAGCAACAGACTGTTCAACTGCCACTCCTGAAGGTTCTTTCTCTGTTCCTCCAACTGCATTCTTTTAAATTGTTGTTTCTATCTGACCTATATAAAGTTTAACTGTATTTTTTTCTCATGAAGTTTAATTACTATAAAATTTATTTTGACTTAAATTCAAGAACTTGTTATGAAAACTTTATTTAAGTCTAATAATATCTACCCTATGGTTCCTGACAGTGTACTTTCAAGTGGCCTTAAGTACTGTCACCAGTCTGCACCACTATCGGCCATATCATAACCACCGTCTAGTTCCAGAACATTTTCAGCAAAGTCAAACCAGCACCTATTAGTCACTCACGCCACCTCCCTCATCAGCCCGTGTCAGTCGCTGACCCTGTGTCTCCATGGATTTACCTATTCTGGATTTTTCATAAGTGGAATTGCACCATATGTGGCTTTTTTGCCTGACTATGTAGCAGACAAGGAGACTTATTGTTTTCTTTGGTAGCAATGAAAATAAAATTTTTTATTAAGAGGGAAAATTCCTAAGAGACAAAGATCACTGATAAGAAAGGAAAGCCTGACGTGAATATCTTCATTACCTTGGGAGAGGTGCCACTTGTATAACTAGGAATGAGAGCCAGAGCCATAAAGGGAACACCCGCATCTGATAGACGCTTGTCAATTCCATTTTTTCCAAGGCTGGGTTCAGCCATAGCACTGAGTCAGCTCAGCCCACATTCCCCAGGAACTGCATTTGGGACCACTTCTTATGGTCTCCTCATCTGCTACATTGTCAGACACAAAAAGCCACATATGGTACGATTCCACCTAGAAAAATCCGGAATACGTAAACCCATGGAGACACAGAGGTCAGCCATTGCTAGGGGCTAATGGGGGAGGAGTCGTGAGCAACTAATAGGTGCTAGGATGGTCTTTACTGAAAATGTTCTGGACAGATAGTGTTTAAATTTCCCTAGTGCCATAGTAAAAAAATATTAAAATCACATGTTTCCCTTTATTATTGATGTATTAAGTAATAAAATATACAGTTTAAAGGTTTTAGATAAAAATAACTAAAATTGATTAGCAAAATAAGGATTTAAGTAGAACAAAAGTGGTAAATACACAGGGCAATGTATATATGCTTTACTGTTGAATTGTATACCTGAAACTTACTGGATTTCGTTAATCAATGTCACCATAATAAAAAAAAATAGTAAAGATAAAAAATAAATAGAACAAAAGAAGAAGATCCACTTCCACTCCCAAGAAATAATTGCCCTTCAGAAAAGATTTTTATCTCTTTCAGTGCAGGGTTGGTGGCAGGGGGAGGGTCTAAGGGCTGTGCTTTTCTCTATGTTCCCACAGGTGGACAGAGCACAGTCAGTCTCATTCCTCTCATTCATTCTCAGTGACCATCACACACTTTTGCATCTAGTTCATGGCTAGGTTGCTGCACTGTAATTAGTGATGCGTGTCCACCTCTAACCCCGGGGAAACAGTGGGGCTTTGCGGGGTAGTGGCGGGCAGTGAGTGACCACGTGCTGGCTTTGTGCATGCAGGCTATGTGAAGTACTTGTGTAAATGTTCATCCGCATGGCCTCACCGCATCTAGGACCACAGGCATCAGCTCTAGAGCTGGCAGCCTCAAAAAAGCCAAGGGCTGAGACCAAAGGACACTCTTCAGAATTTGAAGTTCACTTGTACACCCGAGACTTAAGTCATCTGAGCCACCTGAGCACTTGGTTTCAAAATATTTCAGGATACTTTCCTATGACATGCCTGGAGTCCTGTGAGAAAAAAGTACAAGAATCTAGAGGACTCTGGCTAGTGACACGGTGACTTCACATCTTCCTGGGCTCATTTGACAGAAAGGCATGATGCTGCAGGTTTTCTTAAGGCGAAGGCGTAGGTGTCCCAGCATGAATCCACATGAAACTGGGCACAGTCACCTTTTCACTGGGAAATGAGACTAATCAAAGACAAATGCTTTGGGTCCCTCTGGAATGTGCTCTACACATAGTAAGTGTCATCATTGTGGGATGTCTGATCACTTGATAAAACAACAGCAATCAGTGCCCTCAAACTTGGAAATGGACTCATTTGTTATGCTTAGGTATTTAGAAGTAAAACCTCTTCTCAGCTCACAGCCAGCTTGGGGAAAGGAAGATGCATGGAACAATGTGAAACCACCACTGGAAAGAACACACACCCAACACCTATGTATTGCCTACAATGCAAATCTGAATCCATTGCCCCTTGGAGGTACACCAACTGGGACAAAAACACTGTCAGGAGAATTTCCTCTTTCTAGATCAGACATGTGAGAAGAATGACGAGGCAAGAAGGGAAGGACTTATGATCTTAAGAGTGAGTTTCCTGGCACCCAGGGGTGTGTGTGTGCATGTGTGTGTGTGTGTATGTGTGTGTGTAAATGCGTGAGTGTGTGTGTGTGTGAACACTGGCGACCTTGGTCATGGCTTACTTCTCTCTCGCTTCTCTGATAAAATCTCCTCCCACCTCCTCCTCTCAAGCCACTCCAAGCAGTGGTATTTCATCCTGAGTCTGGCTGATTCAAGAGTCTGTGCCACTCCCAGTAACACCATCATCCCTTTTTACAAATGAAGATACTGGTGTTCAATAAGTTTAAGACTAGGCTATAGTCATATGACTAGGAAATGTGATTATAATTGCAAATAATATCTGTATTTATTGCATAGTTGCAAATCCTGGGATAGACTGCCTCTGCCACTTCTTCTAAAAAATCATAATGTCTATCAGTGTAGATCAGGAAATAATATCATTGGCAGTTCAAGTCACTTCCACCAAATTCCCCTCAATTTTTATTTCTACTTAGCTTGTGGTCTTGGTACTTTTAGCCTAGGTTCATTTTAAACTGATCTTAGAAAGTCAGCCAGGAACTGAAAGTTTTTCTCCCTTTAGATTCTCCTGCTACCCCCAATGTCAGGGCAATTTTTCCCTCCTCATGATTTTTATAAATAAAGCTGAGAGTGGTACTTAGGAGGTCTGAGATCACATCTCCCGTTCCCAGTCTCTCGCAGAGAGGTGATCTGGGCCGGTTTAGGAGACATCAGTGGCAGCTACCCTTGCATCTTCAGTGGAACCATAGTGGGGGACAGAGGGAGGCCCACAGACAAGGTCCTGGAGGGGACCAAGTGGCTTGGGGCAGCATCTCCCACTCATGTGGCTCAGATCACACCCATGTGATAAGAAAAGAGCAGGAGAGTCCTGGAGAACTCTCCCTAGCATGAATACGAACACCAGAGTCACCAACTCCAAGAGGGACATAAGACTAGACCAAGAACGGCTCTTGGGTCTTCATGTTCCCAGTTCTGTGGAGCCACCATGCTGGCGCCCTGTCAGCTGGTTCCTGGCCAAGTTCCTCCAGAGGCACAAGTCAGTCACCAAACAGCAAAGCCCTTTTCTATCTCAAGCATTAATGAAACTCAGCTGCTCCTGTTAGTCTCCCCAGGGTCATCATCTAAGGAGCTCGGTTGACAGGTGGCCCCTGGGATGAGGTCTGTGGTGGAGCCCAGGCACTGCCTGGGGCATTTTCCAGGATTAACTGCCAGTAGAGAGGAATGCGTGGGAGTTTTAGGGAAAGAGAAGTGAGGACAGAGGGAGGCACACACTCTGGGTCCTGAGATCACTTGTTGATGCTAGCTGAGCAGGGATTTCAGGAGTGAGAGCTGAAGATTTATTTTGAGATTTGGTGAGGGCCCTGCCAGCCATGCCTTTTTCCAGGCGCGCGCCTGCGCGCTTTTTTTTTTCCTGCCTGTTTTCGATTGTTTTTTAAAAAGTGCCGTCGCCTTTTATCGGTCGTCCGCGCCGCCTTTCGCCGCCGTCGCCTGCTGCTTTTCGATTTTTTGTTTTTGTTTTTTGCCGCCATTTTTTTTCTTTTTGATCCAGCGCGCTTTTGATCTCGTCCGCCTTGTTTCTTTTCCTTCCTTCCAGCTTCTTCTTTTCTTCTTTCTTCTTCTTTCTTCTTCTTCTTCTTTCTTCTTCTTCTTCTTTCTTTTCTTTCTTCTTCTTCTTTTTTGATTGGAATCTCTCTCTCCCTTCCTTCTTTCTTTTGCTTCTATCTTTTCTGGTTCTCTAAGATAAAGTTCATAGGGGGAAGAACAGGGTTGAAGTCAAGCAGACCTATCTCTCTCATTTTACAAATGAGAGAAAGCCAAGTTTTGAGGGGCAGAGACTCACTTCCAGCTCTTCTGTTATTGGTCTTCCTTCATCTCTATGGTGTCTGATTCCCTCTTTGCAAAATGCAGACAGACATCTTACCTTAAGGATGGCTATGGGACTAAAGATGCCCTATGTGTGAGAGCCCAGTGTGGCATCTGGCCTCAGGGCAAGCACTTACTTTCCCAGTGAAGGTCATGTCTACCTGACCTCGCCATCATTCACTAGACTCTGACTGCAGCTCACACCTCCTGGAAGGTGGAGTTCAATCTTTGGAAAAGAAATCAGACATTCATTTGGAGCCATGTTTGAGAAATTAAATGGACAGGAATCCATGGTAGTAAGAACATGTAGAGGAGCTCAAAGAAGTGTTTATCTGAAACCACAAGTCCTTATGGGCTTGTTTCTCCACCATGTGGAGACAGGAGCTTCATGTACCACCAGAGTTGTCATTTTAGTTTGTAGTGACCACTGTCCTCCTGGATTCAATGATTGTTTCCTTCTATGTTCCTTCTGCCCGAAATACTTCTCCCAAGCTGTGTTCAGCCAGCTCCAGCTCTCCTTCAGGTCTCGGCCCCAGCTTACCACTGAAGAATGACCCCCCACTACCCCTTTTGTTCACATCCACACCTCCCTGTCTCTATTGTCTGTCCCCTCTCTTGTCACATGGCCAATGACCTCCAACAGTGTTCTCCTTATCTGGATATGAGCTCTCTGAGAAGAGGGGCTTGGCTGTCCTGTTCAGCCTTGCATCCCACCACCTGGCATGCATTGGTTGCCTGAATAAATTAGTAATAATTACTCAATTCCTATCAACTCTTTGTCCAAATGTCCCTTGTCACTCCATCTTTCTTCCTGTGACTACAGTCGTAGCCCAGTCTCTCAGCTCTTCACTTCTGGACAAATACAACTGCAGCCTAAGTGATCATACTCTCTCTTGCTGTGGCCCTTCTTCATCTTGTTTCCCGATGAGCTTTCCTGTCACATAGTCTTTGTTATGACTCTGCGATGACTCTGTCTGTGCCCTCCAGCCAGAGACCACCAAGGTCACTCCCGCAGCTGAGCAAGGTGAGTTTATTACTTACTATGGGAGTATTTTAGTCAGAGGGTGAGAAAGAACCTATTATATGATTTGGCTTTGGTTGGAGGATTTGGAGGAAAGTATAAGGAAATGAGGGGACACTTTATTTTTTATTTTTTTATGAGGGGACACTTTAAATTGAATGCTGTCAGAAAGCAGGGACAATTCTCTGAGTGCACATTTCAGTAGATCTTATCTATGGGACAGGAGACTAGACTAAGGATAAATTTGTATTTGCAAAAAAAGTATTTGGTACTCTTTGAGTGGCAGTGTGTGTGTGTGTGTGTGTGTGTGTGTGTGTGTGTGTGTGTATTTGGGTGAAATTATGACATGGGCTTGCTTTCTTTCATTTCGTCATTCTCAGAATGACCTTGTCTGAGAAATGCTTATATCTACTAGGAGACCAGTGCCTCACTGTGAGAGTTAGGTCAGCTTCTACAATGTCAGGGGCTGCTCTTTTTTGTTCTTTCTTCCCTTTTGACCAAGAGCAGATGAAGTCAGGCCATAAGACATTGTTTATACTATCTGGATTTTCACTATTGCGAAGATTTTGTTGATTAAGAATAGAAAAGTGTCTTTTAATGTAGTCCATGGTTGATCTAGGGTTAATTTTTCCTTCTCCTGTTGTAGGATGAGTTGTTGAAACTCTGATATGACAATGGCTTTGTAGAAGAATTTAACACTCTGTACAGGACATATCAACCAACTGCCATATGGGCAATTATCCAAAGCAAAAGGAATGTCAGTTGCCATGATAGGGCTCGAAGCCAAGAGTTGTGATTATGAAACCCAAGCACCGAAGGCATGCCCCATAGTCCACCTGAGTGTGCCCCAAAGAGCCAAATGGCTTTGCCTTTTAGCTTAGTCACAGGTTGTCCTGTCTGCCCTGGAGTGTTCGCTGTGGCACCAACCCCTACTTGGCCGGCAGAGAGGAAAGTAAGGGAGCGTGTGCTCATCCATGACAACTCTAGTTAATGAGTCTGGATTTAGCTGTCCAGGCATCCAGGGCAGAATGCGTATTATTTTTGACTTCTGCTAAAGTCAGAGGCAAGTCTCAAAAACCACTTTTCTAATTGTATTATCCCCAGTGTAGGAATCTCCCTGGAAGTTCTCCTAAATAATTTGTGCTGGCCTCATTTTGGAGACTTTGCGTACCTTTCTTAAGGAAATAGGATCCAATTGCTCGGAATACACAGGGTCAGTGAGTGTGTGGTAGAGAGGTATCATCCTGATGTCCATATAAGAAGACAGATTGAATTGGGAGTGTATCATTTGTTATGATAAGAGTGAGTCACTACTGTGTCCCTCAAGATGGGCAAATTCCTTGCGTGGAATTCAATAGTTCCTGCAAAGGAGGCAGAAGTTTTCTCTGAAGAGAATAAACTCTCATGATCAGAATAGCCCAATGTTATTCCTGATTGACTAGGCTTTGCCGATAGGATTGCAATGATCTCAGCAGAAGCATTTTATTGACAGAAGGTCAAAGTCCAACTTTTGCAAGATTGGAGGTTGGAATTAATGATATGAAGGAAACTCAAGAGATGTTCAAGGGAATTTTCTTTCTGAAGGGTCAGTTAAGGAGTTATAGGTGCAACAATCCATTGAATTCAGAGGAGCAGCTATGGTCTGGAAAACATATGTAAGAGAGCTTTGCTTTTCCTTAAGGGGTGGAAAGAGACAATAAGGGGTCAGAAATAAAAGGATGGTGATAAGAGTCATGAGATTAGTGTTTTATTTTGGAAGCTGTTAAAGTGGAATCACAGGCAACATTGTGCAGGTGAGTGAAGGAAAACCAGAAAACGGTTGAGGAATATGAAGATGCATCTTGTTTCATCATCTTGAATAGAAGCTGTCCACTTCTGAGGTCTATTATTTGTTCCACCATCTTGGGCAGATGCTGTCCATCCCTGAAGTTGGTGACTTCTGGTGGATTGCCAAGAACCCTTGGTTTAAGGTGTCAGGTGGAATGGGTGTGTCCAGTAGTTGGGAGGAAGCGACATTTATCTTTCGGTCTGGGAAACGTGATACCAAGGGCCAGTACCTTGGTGTTTTTTTTGTAAGTTTTAATTGAAGATGCCTTTAACAACAACATTTCTTTCAAAGTCGTGACAAAGTTGAGAACATGTAGTAGATAGATCAAATAGTCCCAAGATCTCATCTTAATTTGATTGTACCTGCAAAGACCCCTTTTTCAAGTAAGGTCACATCCACAGATATTGGGGATTAGGACTTGGATATATTTGTTTAGGGGACATAATTTGACCCACAACAGGTAGAATTTAAGATTGGGGCTGAACTTTCCAAACACATGGGGCAACTTGTTACTTATAAAGACATAATCTGTAGGTCTCATCTTAAGGACAGTAGAGCCAATGGCAATAATTTAGGCTCTGGGAGTTAAGGGTTGATGAGAGCTTACTTAGCTAGCTGTGTTTTAGAATTCCAATTCCACTAGTTCTGTTTTTCTTCTCTCTCTCTCTTTTTTTTTTTTTTTTTAAGGATTCTGGATAATTAGTTTCAGAGTAAAACATACAACTTTACAGAGTTCTCTAATACCAATAACAGTCAAATGAATGTCCATCTTACTAGAGAAGTAAATGGGAATTCCCCAACCTGGAAGAATAAAAGCAAGAAATTTTCTTTCCTTTTCAGTTGTTTTTTCTTTTTTCTTTTGCCATACTTAGAAGCTCTTTGGCAAGAAGATTCAACCTGCTCTGAGAATAAACAGGCAACAACCGACATACTCACAAACCAGAGCAGGAGGGGTTTATAGAAAGTCCCTAACGAGCCTTCAAAGGGTCACTGAGCTCTGGTTCTCGCCCAGATCAGTCTTCGTAGTTTTTCCAGAATTGTGTCCCTTGCTGGTAAGACGTATTTTGGAAGCATCCTTGGTATGCCTCTAAAAGTACCGCACTTAAAGTGTTAGCCTAACGCTGTTGGCCAATTGCTTTCTGCTATTATGTGTAATATCATGAAGCATTTTTGCTAAACTCTATTTTCAAATTTTTTCACGCTACCAGTTGACCATCCTGAGGGTGCCAAATATCTATGTGCAGTGAGCATCCTGTTTTTTGCCATTTGCTTTTTCATGAATCAGGGACTTGTCTCTGGTAGTTAATAATAAATAACCTCTTTGAATTCCTCCAAGGTCTTTCTTTTCTGTGTGATTACAGGAGCAATTATTTTCGTTAATGTTGCCTTTTCTTTTTTTTTTGGCATAGTGGTCAGCATTTTCAGAATCTCCATGAGATTCAAGGTCTTTGCATTTTGTATGACCTTCCATTTCTATTATAGCTATTTCCTTAGTTCTTTAATCTGTCGTCCAGATTTTATAGGAGATCCTGTCAGTGTAAGAAAATCTCTCTGTTTCTGAAGCATTCCAAAGTCATAGACTACTCCAAAAATATACCCACTATCAGTATAAATATTTGCTCTTTTATTCTTTTCCAGTTGGTAGACTCGGGTGAGGGTATTTAACTCAGCCATCTGAGCTGATTTGATTTCTGGGGATAGTTCATATTCTACAGGTGAATTTAGGCTTGTGATCTCCTGACTTGATTTTCATATTGTTTTGTACTACTTCACTTCCAATAGGAAGATGACCCCTGGCTTTCCCAGGGGGCTAAGTGTCTATTTTCTGTTCAGAAATACATCAATTCATCCACATTTAGAAGCCTTTTTGGACTGTTCCTCTGTCAGATTTGGGGAGCAGGGTAGCAGAAGAGGACTTCAGTTGTAGCATCCAAAGGGATTTTGATCACTTGATTGATGGAGCCGGCAGATGGCTAATACAGATCAGAACGAAGTGAGAAAAAGGGGGTCGTCTGAGAGCAGAATGAGTCTGGGGGCAAGGTGTGCTCAATGCAGGAAGTAGGTCTGAGGGGCCTCCATGCATGGTTGTGGCTGGGCACTGATGGGTCTCCCCGCCTCACATTCAGAGGTAGCCACCAGGCAATCACTGCCAAGAGTGCAGTAGGCAAATATGGACACCTGAGAAAGGTCGGTGTTTGAACAAAGACCATCTGAAACAAGCAGTGCTCATCAGTGAAAGGGTAAAGCACTTTGCCTGGGATTGAAAAAAAGTCCAGCAACTGATTTAAGCACGAAGGACCTCACTTGATTGACAAACATGGTTCTTATGAGGGGCCAGCATTTATTTTTATGGCTGAGATGAGGACTTCTAGAAATAAAAACTGAATATAGAGAGCATCATTTAACAGAATGTAACAGAGAAATCTCTAACAGCCCTTCTCTTTCTTTCTCTCCTCTCTCCCTCTTTCCCTGCTTCCTCCTTTACCCCTCCCTCCTGCCAGCCTCTCACTCATTTACTCAGCATCTATTAAGTGTTAGACATTGTGCTAGCAATGGAAGGTAAAGAGATAAAGGACAGAGTCCCCCCTGGCCTCACAGTCTAGCTCACAATCTGGTGCCATCAAAGTTTGCATATAGGTGCTGATTGCCAGGTAGTGTAGAAGGAGTGAGGCTGTGGCCCTGAGCAAGGTGCTTCTGGAGGGAGAGAGGCAAAGGGAGGCTGGATTTTTAGTGGGTGGGTTGGATGATGCCTGTGTGTTTTGAAAGCTAAGCAATGCATTGGGTGAAGTTGGAGAGAGGTGGCCTAGTAAGTGGGAAGAAGGTCGACAAAGGCATAGAGGCATTGGAGTGCGGCTCAGTTCAAACCCCTCCAGCATGACTGGAGTCCCCTATGGGGGAAGTGAGTGGGCTGAGATAAGAGAGACAAGGGCCGGGTCACTGAGGGTCTTATATATGAAAGAGGTTGGAATTTCGCCCATCAGGAGACACTTGGCAACATCTGGAGACAATTTCACTGTTACAACTTGGAGAGCCGTGCTGGTGGCACCGAGTGAGTAGAAACCAAGGATCTGACTCAACATCCTACAAGGCTCATGACACCTCTCGTGGCTGGCTGGCTACTTAATTTGCAAGGTCCGGATGAGAAGATGGGTTTGACCTAACGGACACTGATCGGGTCTCCTTTCCACTATGAGTATACTGATACCTGATGATTTGTGTTTTTGTTTATTTCCTGTAAATTTTCCTGTTTTAATGTTTGGAGCAAACACAGCCTGTTTGAAAGTCTTATTTCTTTGTGCCGAGTCTGTAAATCAACAAACCTGGAATAGTTCTTTATGGTAAGTAAAAATACAATTTTCTAGGTAATAAGAATGTGGAAGATAGGAATTAACTACAAATTCATTCATTTGATATTGGACCCCAGACCTCACACTTTGCAGACCACCTGCACAGCTCACCACAGCCCTTCATGTTGGTTTGGGAGGTCAGGACTGTCCACAGGGCTTTCCAAAGTCTGGGAGGTGCTGGGATCACCACTTGTCATGCAAAAGTACACATCTGTGAGTTCCTGTTCTTGTGAAGCTGCTTCCTGTTCAGAGCTTTTCCTGCATTTTATGCACACTCTGGATTACAGCTATTACTTCTCATACTTCTCAACACTTTGGAGATTCTCAAGCCAAACCTGTACATTTTCAGAGAGAATCTCTCATTGAAAGGTAGATATGAAGTGTCAATCCAGTGGGCAAGAGTTGGTGGCGGGGACTCAGACCCTGCCTCTGTCAGGTTAATGTACCTGGATGGGAGGGGCTCCCTGAAAGAAGGAAACAACTTTTCTGACTTCTGACAGAGGTTCATTTTAGCATTCCTGTGGCTCCCTCCCTCCAATCTTAATAGATCCATATAAATGAAAAGAAATCAGACCTATAGACTTTATCCAACTATGAATCTCCCTTCCTTCCTCGCTCCTTCCCTCCAGGAGCCAGGCGTGTGTGATAGTCAGTAGGTCTCAGTAAATGGCAGGCATGTGTGCATGGGTGTATCACATGAAATACCAACATGGGAAGGGAGCACAGGGATCATACAGTCCAACTGGTCGACCTTTCAGACATGGAGGTCCTGGTCCACAGAGGTGAATGCACTTTTTCAAGGTCACAGGTAGTTTGATCCTGGCACCATCACCTGGACATTAGATGCCTTGGCTGGAATTGTTGGTGCCTCCCACACTCTTGGAGCAAATAAATCAAAACCGTTAAAAACCTGTATTTGCGTCTTGCATGTGTTCTTTGGCATGTGTGTTGGACACTCCTGAACATGGAGTTTGAGGCTATCGTTTCTATACCAAAACAAAACAAAATAAAACAGCTCATTCAAGATGATTTACAAGTCAAAGGCAACTAATGATCCCTGGCATTTCTGGAGAGCTTTTTATCTGCAGAGAGTGGCCTAGATGATAACTAATGAATTCTCCAACTCCCCTTAGGAATACAGACACATGTATGCTCACGTGCACCAGCAACTTGATTTACATGAAATCAAGAAAAAGACATTCCAAAATGGCATTCCTCTAAATCAGAATCACAGCCCGGAGCCCAGGATAAACGTGCTCAGCGCCCCCACCAAGGCAGTGATGCTCACCCACTCAGGAGTTTCCACTCTGATCCCAGTGACACCTGCACAGAGAAGACAGACTAGGACAGTCATGGTCACTGTCTCTGGGATCAAGGTCTCATTTTTAAAGGCAAATGACCTTCAGTAAATGACTCGGTAGGGAGCAAAGGCGAAGCAGTGGAGGGATTTGATGCTGAGCCTTCTTCCTCTGCTGGGTCTCTCTCCTTCTCTCTGCCTCAGGTGTCTCTAGCTTCCCTGGGCACCCACATCTCTCCTCTCCAGGGTCTCCTCCTGCTAATCAGGGGCAACAGTGTGACAAGACATCAGAGATGTGTCAGGGACTTCCTGCGTGCCACCTCATGGGAACGTGTGCTCTGACAAAGAAGAGCCTGGAGGTGGACTTCAGGAGTCTTTAGTCACCAAGGGAGGTATGGCAGTCTTCCAAGCACACTCCATGAATTGCTTGCCTCCGCATCCCCAAGTATCCAGTCCCGTGGTCAGGCAGCTGGGCTCAACACCTTAAGATGCTTTCTGTGGTTTTTGCCCTACTTACCTTGATTACTTACTTGCATTGAGATGACAACAGCCACCAACTGAGCTGTCTCCAAGTCCTGTTCAGAGGTGTTCTGGGATAAATGGTGGTTCCCTTAGGGGCAGGTACAGTGGCTGCATGTAGAGCTGTCCTCCAGTTTGGCAGGCAGAGTTAGAATGGTTCTGGTGGAAAGCTTTGAACCCTTTTACTAGCTCTCTACCTCTCATCCTTTCCCTTCCCATGGCTGAGGCTACACGACCTCCCCCTGCAGGCCACCCACCCCAAGCTCTGGGCTCAGCGCTGTCCTCAGTCAGGAGGCATATCTCAGCATCTGGGCAGTGCCCTTGCTGCTGGTCCAACTCTGTGTCCCAGCATTCATGACTGATTTCTGCCACTGTTGTTGGGCTAAGACCCTGCTTTACTCTCAGGGTAGGACACTGTGCTGACCAGCAGATGTGGAAACCACTTGGCCTGGCTTCTGAGTAAAGCTTTTACAAAAGCCAGAGTAGAAATTATCTCAATATGGTCTATTATAGGGACATTTCTGTTTCCTGGGGGGAATTTTTAAGGCTAAATTAAGGGTGGGTGCCCCCGGCCACTTTGCACCACACTCATGGGTGCAGCAGAGGTAACAAAGGCCAAATGTGGCCAGTGGGCAATGGAGAGCGCCCATGGGTTCTGCTGGACATACTGACCAGAGTCTTGGGAAGGCAGCAGTAGGAATGAGCAGCAACACAGTTCTCAAAGAGTGAAGCAGCATCTGGGCCCAAAAGGCCAAGGAAACCAGATCTTGTTAGCCAAGGCTGCAGCCAGTGGGGACAGCTCAGTGAGGCTGAGTCCAGAAGCCCAAAGCAATCTTGGAGAGCAAGTTAGATGAAATGAGAAGGCATGCAGGCCACCAACAGTCAGGACATCCTGTCAAGAAGCCTGAATTGCATCAAGCTTGATCCCTATATGGAAATTCTCCCGCCACAGGCAAACACTAGGGCTTGATTTTATTAAAGGAGAGCAAGGATCAAGACAGCCAAAGAAGTATAACAATAGTAGTAGTAGTAGTAGTAGTAGTAGTAGTAGTAGTAGTAGTAGTGGTGTAATAATAATAATAGTGATAATAATAATGACAATAATAAATCCACGACTGCACTAGAAGGTGAGAAGGGGTGCCTTAAAAGGTCTGGGAACTTCGAGGCATTTCTGAAGGATGGAAGAAGCCTATGTCACCATGAAGAAGGAGACACAGCACTGAGGTTATGCAGAACTAAAAAGACTTAGGCTGCTCCAGGATGCAGCGAGCCTGGAGGTCAAGAATATTGGGAGGGTCTTTAGTCGGGGGAGGGAGAGGAATTACTTGGGACATAGGATGGGAGCAACCACTTCTCCACCCTTAGGCCAAGAAGCAGGCAATAGAAGTGTCAGTTCCCCACATGGAGAAGAGATTTAGGCGGTTGTGATGGAGAGGACAGGTGGGGCCCTGGCAACACCCAGGAAGGATAGAGTGCTTGCTGTGTCCAGAAGACAAGATGCAGTAAATAGAAAGGGCAGAAAGACCGGAACTCCAATGTGGTGCTGAGCCACAGCCAACAACCCCGAGACATTTGAAAAAAAAAAAGTCATAAAAGAGAGATACCAATCCCAAGAAATGGAAGAGTTTACATCCACAGAAGTAGAGTTAATAGAGCAAACAGAATAAGAATTTGGCACATATATAATTAGAATTCTCAGAGAGAAATAAAATGATATTGCATCCATAAAAAGGAATGTTTTAGAGATCTGGGAAATGAAAAATGTGATGATTGAATAACATTCTGAGTAAATGGGCAGAAGCACTGAAGCTGATAAGAGTCTAAGTAGAAAGGCTGAGCCAAGGAATTTTCTTCAAATAGCAAAAATGGACAAGGAGACAGAAAGCATAAAAAATGGTCAAGAGAATAGAAAATAAAACCAAAATCCCCAACATTCATCTAATGGACCTTCAGAAGAACAGAGACCATAAAAGAGAGAGTGTACCTAGGCAGGCAGGGAGGACAGTGTCCCAGGGTGAGGACAGGTGCAGGCCCCAGTGTGAAAGTGCTATGAACAGCTGAGCAGAATCAAGAACAAATGGGACAAGACAAAAGACTCTTATCAAGTAATGTCATGGTGAAATGCCCAACATCGATAAGGAGAAAACCCTAAACACTCTAGGAGTAGGGGGACAGAAAACAGAGGGACTATATTGCCACCAAGATAACACTGGGAACAAGAAGAAACTGATGCGATATGTTCTGACTTCTGAGAAAAATCCTTTCTAACTGGCATCCCACAACAAGTGAAATGATGACACCAGCACGAGGGCCCAAAGGGAGGTATTTTCAGACATGCAAGGACTACAAAATTTTACACCTCAGATCCGATCTGAAAAAAGACTTAAGGAGTCTGATACAAGAAGCAGCAAAAGGGAAGCCTTATTATTATGTCTTAATAAGTATTGACTACTTTTGAAATTGAGGTATAATTCATATACCACAAAATTTATTTTTAAAGTTTACGATTTCGTGGATGTTTGTCCCTTCACAATGGTGTGCAGCCACCACATCAAGTTGCAGAATATTTTCATCCCGCCCCCCCGCCAAAAAAAATCCTGTGTCCCTCAGAAGTCACACCTCTCTCCCCTCCCTCCTGCCACTGCACCCACCAGGCCACTTTCTCTATGGATTTGCCTACTCCAGACACTTCATATAAATGGAAGCATGCAACAGGTAGCCTTTTGTATTAGGCTTCTTTCACTTAGCAGGCTTTCAAGATCCATTTATGTCACAGCATCTCTCAGTATGCCATTTTTATTCCATTTTATATCTATTTTATCTATATCAGTTTAGGGACTTTGAGTTGTCTCCACTTTTTGGCTCTTATAAATAATGCTGCTATGTACAAATTTTTGTGTGAATATATATGTTTTCAGATCTCTTGGGTTTATACCTAGGAGTGGAATTGTTGGGTCATATGGTAGCCCTATGTTTAACTTTTGAGAGACGGCCAAACTGTTCTCCGTAGTGGCTACCATTTTATATTTCCAAAGGCAATGTATGAGGGTTCCGATTTCTCCACATCCTCATCAACACTTGTTACTGTCTATCTTTTTGATGATGGGCATTCTACTGAAAACAAAGTGGGAGCTCACCGAGGTTTTGATATGCATTTCCCGAACGACTAATAAATGTTGGTCATTTCATGTGCTTATTGACAATTTTTCTACCTTCTTTGCAGAAATCTTATTCAAATTATTTGCCCATTTTTAAATTGGATCATTTGCCTTTTTGTTGTTGGTTATGAGTTGTTTATAATATTAGATATTAGATATACGACTTGCAAATAATTTCTCTGGGTGGTCTTTTTGCTTTCTACATTGTATCCTTTGAAGTATGTTTAAAATTTTTTTTCTTTGGTTGCTTGTGATTTAGGCATCATATTTAGAATCCAGTGCCAAGTCTAAGGTCATAAAGACTTACAACTATGTTTTCTTCTAAGAATTTTATAGTTTGATCTATAAAAGATTTATACTTTGATTGACATTTAGATCTCTGATCCATTTTGAGTTAATTTCCATATATGTTGTGAGATCAGGGTCAAAATTCATTCTTTTGCATGTGGCTATCTACTAGTCCTGGCACCATTTGTTGAAATGTTGATTATTTTTAGAGAGTCCAATCTGGAACGAAAAATTCCCAAATGATCTCTATATGGGAGACTGAGGTGGGGTAACCCAGAGATTTGTTATTGCCTGAGGAGGCCTGGCAAAGTTATGAGATCAATCCTAGATTTCATTTTTGCATCTTGGAAAACTGACCCTCTTGAGGGCTTGGACCATGGTGGGTGGGGATGCCAGAAGCAGAAAGTAGTTAAAGTAGTTCTTGATGGATTGTCTCTTCTATTTTTCCATATACTAGCAAGGAAACAAAATCCATATCCTCGATGATCACAGAAGAATCTGTTAGACTCCAGAAAGATCTAGAAAAGTGGCCAGAAAGACATAAAACCCATTCAGCACTTACCGTATAGTTCTTGCAGCTATGCTATTAAGGCATATGTTGTTTGCTTTTAAACTGGATTTAGTGTCACCTGCTTGAAACATGTGCCTTTATGGAAATTTTAATACATAATTGATGGTTAATTTAAAAGCCCCCTTTAAGCCAAAAAATCTTATGGAAGAAGAACATTGGAAGACTCATACTTTTCAATTTTAAAAATGACTACAAGGATACAGTAATCAAGACAGTGTGGTTTTGCCATACGTCAGACCTAGAGATCCTTGGAATGGAATCGAGAGTCCAGGAATAAAGCTTCGTGGGTATGGTCAACTGGTTTTGGACAAGGTGACAAGACAATTCAGTGAGGGTAAAAATAGTCTTTTTAACAAATGGTGCTGACAACTGGATGGCCACATGAAAAAGGGTGCAGTTGGGACCTGTTTCTCACACTATACACACAAATCATCTTAAAATGGATTATACATCTATATTTTAGAGCTGAAACTTTAAAACTATTTGAAGAAAGTATAGGAGTAAATTCTCATGACCTTGGGTTAGGCAAAGCATTTTTATATATGACACGGAAGTACAGGAGACAAAAATCCCAATAGATAAATTGAACCTCATCAAAATTAAAGACTTTTGAACAATAAAAGAAACTATCAAGAAAGTGAAAGAATGACCACAGAATGGGAGAAAATATTTGCAAATCATATATCTGATAAGAGGCTAATATCCAGGACACACAAAGGACCTTTACAATCAACAGGCAAAAGACAACCTAATTTAAAAATGAAGAAAAGATCCAAATAGACATTTTTCCAAGTAAAAATGGCCAATAAACATCTAAGAGAATGCTCGACATCATTAGTCATTAGGGAAATGCAAATCAAACCCACAATGCGATACCGCTCACACTCAGTAGAATGGCTGTAATAATAAAAAAAAAAAGGTGGACAATAACAAGTGTTGGTGAGGATGTGGAAGATTGGAACACTCATATACTGCTAGTGGGGATGTATAATGGTGCCACTCCTGTGGACAGTTCAGCAATTCTTCCAAAAGTTAAATATGGAGTTATTCTGTTACCCAGCAATCCCACACCTAGATATATATACACCTAACAGAACTGGAAACATATTTTCACACAAAAACTTGTACTATGAATTCTCAGAGCAGCATTATTCATAATAGCTGTCAAATGGAAACAACCCAATATCCATCAATCGATTAATAAATAAATAAAAGGTAGTATGGTCACATAATGGAATATTATTCAGGCATAAAAATGAATTGCTGATACATGCTACAATATGGATGAACCTTGAAGAGATTAGGCTAAGTAAAAGAAGCCAAACACACAAGGCCACCTGTCATATGATTCTGATTATACGAAATGTCCAGAACAGAAATAGAGACAGAAAGCAGATCAGTGGTTGTCAGGGGCTGGAGTAAGGGGGAATGTGGAGTGCTTGCAAGTAAGTATGGAATATCTTTTGGGGCTGATAAAAATGTTCTGTAATTAGATAATGGTGATGGTTACACAACCTTCTGAAAATACTCAATGAACTACACTTTAAAAGCGTGAATTTTATGAAATGTGAATTATATCTCAGTTAAAAAATATAATGAGTCAACCTAAATATCCATCAATAGGGGATGTTAAATGAATTATGGTAGAATGTGCTGTGGAGATATTGTGCAGAGGGTCCAAACAATGGGGTAGACCTTTATGTATTGATATTGAAGGATGCCCAAGACACTATTAAATGGTAACAGCAAGTTTCAGAACATAGAACAACATGCACAACATGGTCCTATTTGTGTAAATACACACAGATAAAATGAATATGAACAGATACACTCAACGGATACGCTTTGGGTGGGACTGGATGGGAATCGATGGGAACTTTTGTCTATCTACATTACATACTATTTTAAACAATAAGAATGTATTCTTGTATTGTTTGAAAATAAATTTTAAAAAAGGGGAAAAATGTAGTGAACTAAAAATGGCTTAAGTCAGTCTTAACATCAAATATTTTCAATGTTTGTCTGCTGTTTATGTTCTACCCATGTTGCTATATGACAGCTCCCGTTTGTGCATTGCTTCATAGTAAACAAAGCTTTGACATGTAAAAAACCAAAAAGCACAAAACTAAAAACTCTCTTGGCAGGAATATTCCAGGCTCTGTCACAGGTTGTTTGATTTCTTTTTCACTCTAAAGTGACACCTAACATTTCCTGCCAAGAATGTTCTTAGTTTGGTCCTCCTTTCTTTAAAATGCTTTCTTTTAGTAATTTGGGTGGGTTCATACTACTGTAGATGAAAAGGTAGATTGTGATTAGTTGATTATTTTTAAAACAAAATAATGTAACATCAAGGAAGAACATTTTACTCAGAAGTTCTAAGAAGAGACATTAGGATGTTTTTGAGACCGAGTGATGTTGATTTCAAGGTTCATTAAGACATTAAAAAGTAATTTCCCTGATGTATGAATATTCACCTTTAAACAGAAAAGTCCTTATTCTTACAAATCCTTAAGGGTCATTCTGTTACAGTACAGTACAGGCTAGAACTTGTGTTGCAAGAGTTTCATGTGACTTATAGACACAGCAAAATCTCCAAAAGGTAAAATAAATGGTCAATGATTCTATCATCTCTTTAATGTAAATTTAAACTCAAAACCTAAGATCCCCCTAGACCAATCCTTAGTATCAGATGTACTCCACTTTTTCCTGACGTCTTGCCAATATAATTCACTATTGGATTAGTCACGATTTGACTGTGGAGTTTTGTTTGCAATATGATAAATATGGCCGTGTGGGAGCAATTTTATTCTTATAGGAGAGGGAGACAGAAAAAGGGGATTTAACATTTATACTTCCTTATGCAGACATGAGCCACCGCCAAAGTGAAGCTGTGGGTCTCAGGCTTGCAGAGGACTCAGAAGCAGCTGGGAGAAGACATCCTCTACCCCACAGGAGTAAGAGATTGGGGTGCTTAGTGGGAATCTACTGAAATTTCCTTGGAAAAAGTGTTTGTGAATTTTGAGAAGAAAAGCTGAAGGAAGCCACTGGTCTTCATTAACAGCTTGTGTTAAGATTTTTCTCACATACTGAAAAGCACAGATAAGACCACGTGGTTTCATCAGCAGCAGTAGTCTGTAATGTGGATGCTTAGCAGAAGATCGAAACAGTGACTATCCACGTCTTCTGGACTTTCTCTATAACCAAATCCAAATGCTCCAACAAGCAGCCCCAAATGAATATTCAGCTATTTTAATATTGAATAGTTAGACAAAAATGAAAATGGCATTGAAGCTTATATAGCACTTTAATAAATGCTACAATATATACCATTTTACAGCATAAATTACTGTACAGAGTTGGCCTATTTAAAATCTTCTTCGATTCTGGAAACAATTCTAAGACCAATTCCTATAAGAGAAGATGAAGGCCCTGTGATTTGTTTTTGTGGCTGCTGAAACTGGATCACTAGAGATAAGCAGGGACCCAAGTTGCTGATGGTTTCCCTAAGACCGAGACGCAGAATTTGAAATGGTGTTTGATGTGTCACACAAGGCCTTTGATGTCAGAATATTGAATTAGAGTTGCCAGCTCCATGAGTAAACATCCTAGACGACATAAGAAAGTGGTGGAATTTTAAATTCCTGCTCTAAGTTGGAGGGACTTTAAACTTGATCTGACAGACTGGAGTACATCTATGCCTCCTCATGCTATTCAACCTCGTGCTGTCACTCTGGAAAGCTTTACCTAAATATTTGGGATTCACACCAGATAAGGTGTCTTGCTCCTGTAGAAAGGGTGCTGGAATTGGTTTGGCCTTGAATCAGGCTCGATCTTTCAGGCTCTGCTCTCTCGTTCTGAAGAAAGACTAGAAAAAGCATTTCCAGGGAGTATGAAATGCAGAGTTCCTTCTGAATGAGTATTTCATGATTATTTTGGTTAAGCTCAAAGCACTGATTTAGGGGCACAAGGAAACCCTGTGTTTAAATAATAAGATTTTAGATAAAAGCTAAAAACTTCAATTCACCATTTAGGACCTCGTATGAAACATTCAGATCTCAGGTCAAATGTCTGGGGCTCAATGTTCGGTCTCTAGTTGGGGCTGACAAAAATCATTAAGTTGATTTCTCTCACCTCGTACACTGGTTAAGGTTTAGCCTACCATGAAGAGATTATGTAGAGGCAACCACCTAACCCACGAGAGAAAAACATCCATTTCCTAAAGAGAGGTTTCCTCTTTCCTGGGGTTCATGATGTACCCAGGTCCCTTATGACAGATCACCTTCCTCAGGGACAAACCTCCCGGGGCAGCTGTCCTCCACCCCTGGGCCCCAAACCAAAAAGTTACCATCAGAGGCACAAGACCCATGTGACGAGACTACGTGGGCGCAGGAAATGGGGCTGCCATACCAGAGTGCCAGAAACATAGCATCCAACAGGCAAGTTATTTTCTCATAGTAGCCGGCACACATTGGAGGCTTTGACGCTATGGTCCTTCTTTCCCTTTCCACCTGGACGCCCCTGATTCCTGAAGGCCAGGACTGGATGAGAAAAAGGGCGGTGGGATTATACCAGAAACATAGGGGTACTTGGAAGCCTGCTACCCGCTACCCCCCGGCCCCTCGTTGGCCTATTAGAGCTCTGCCTACAGGCAGGACAGGCTCAAAGTGGTAACAACAAAGGCTGAGGAGCTCCCTGTCGCCCTCTTGTCCCACAGAGGGCCCTGTGTCTACCTTGCTGTCATCCTCTTAGTCCTCTAGAACGTCAGGGCTGGGCTAGAGTGCCATCTCCTATGCCACACACCTCTGCATATTGGTACCTGCAGATGCAGTGTCTTTCCGTTGCCTCTCTTCTGACAGTGATGCTTAACTGTGACAAACAGGGTCTCAAGATGCTTGCCCCAATCTGCTGATCCTTGTGCTCTCTCAGCGAGGTAGTCAGATGTTTGAGTTACTTCACATGGAGGAAACTGAGGCATAGAGAATTTTATTCAAGGGTCAGGTGCAGCAGGCAATGGAGCGTGTTTGGGTGCCCCAATCATTTCCCTTAATTCTCATCTCCAACGAGCTCTAATATTGAATCTTTGTTTCCTTGAAGCCCCCACTGCTTCTAATGGCTGTTCTTCCAAAAGGTCAACATACTAAATCTGATTTAGAGAACTTAGAAGGTGAGGCTGCAGAAGTGTCTATTCCTAAGGATCAGTGCCTCATACTTTAGGCTTTGTGATTGCTAATGCTGTAGGATGAGGGTAACAGAGATGACTCAAAGAATATTCTTTAAAAAGTCTCATGGAAGATGGCACACATCGGAGGCTTGGACGCAGTGGCTACTGGGAAAGAATGCTGACCTTTGGGTACTGTAAGCAGAATGCTGTGTTAAGTGTCCTCTCTCTTTGTTCATCTGGGCATCTCAAAATAAAGAGATGGTAAATACTGGGAAAAAATCAGTTTTGTTTTAAGAGAACTAAAAAAAGGGTTGCAGCACAATATGGAAACTAGAATATTGTAATTATTTTTCTAACCAAACAGCATTGTTTGAAAATCCTAAACATTGCTTTCTCTTTATTTTACAACTTATTTGGGTAGCAATATTCTCTGATGAGCAAACAAGTCCTTGGTTCAGCTTTTCAGGCCTCATCATAATTTCTTGATACCTAAAGATAAATGCTGATCCTTGTGTTGACTTGCAGTAAGTACCGTGAATTCATCCCTCAGATCAGTGTGTTTAAAATTGGCTGTAAGAAGTGAATTTTCAAAGAAATGCATGGGGATTTTTTCCCCCTGATTCCCATTAGTGTAAGAGCTGTGAATCTAAATCCCCCTGCAGCCGACCCAAAAATTTAGCCCCTGCTGCCCTAGAATGCCAATTAAATAATAAAAACCGAACCCATGGTCAGATGTAATTAGTTTGAGAACAAGAGTTTTATAATTTTCTTATGCCAAGCAAATGAAGTGACCTCTGATGACAAATATAGAATCCTTTAGTTTGGGCAAAGAGAATACAAATCTCAAGACTTAACGTCTCTTGCGCTATTTGTCAGGAAGCTGTGATATGGAAATGTTATGCTCTGCTGGGAATGTGAAAATGAAGAAATAAATGCTGGCTCCAAATTGCTGGAAACGCAGTTCATGTGGTTGTTGCTTTTTTCTTTCATTAAAAAAAAGTCTCCAGTTGATCCAGGTTTCATCAGAAATGTGTTACTTCTTAAAAAAGAGGATTCTGATAAGAACAGACTTCAGCTGAGTAGTAGGCAAAACTGCGTAAGAGAAAGATAGTTGAAAGACTGCTGGATATTTCTTAGCCCAGACCATCTGGGAATGAGCATCAAAAGGGTGGTTGCTGGAGCAAGTTTAGCCAAGACCCGGTCCCAGCCATCTTTGGGGAGAGGTGGCCTTCATGATGACATGGAAGTAGGATTCTGCTTAATGCAAGGCATTTTTGAATCTAAGGATATGGGCTGGGTAAAGTGAAGTAATTGGTTTGTTTCTGTTGCTGCTTCTGCCTCCTGCTTTAGTTTAGTTGGGGAGGAGAGGAATGAAAAAGGAGGAAGATAAGATTAAAAATGAAGTTAACAAGAAAACCCTCTGGTCTAGTATTTCCGCCTGTTAGTTCAAAATTCTCTTATTTTCATATACCAAATATTGCAAACATTCCACCATGTTTGTTTGGGTTGGGAAAACCTGGCACACACAAGTCAGGGAACTAACTTGTGTCATTAAGGAATGTCGAGTAGAACAGTGTCCCAGGGCCACTGGTTGGACAGGCATCTGTGCAGTCATTGGCGTGAACTCCTCACGCCTCCTAGTCACTGTTTGCTGGGATGCTGGGTGTAGTCTCGCACACACACGCATGCATATGTGTGTATGTGGGCTGGGAAATGGGAAAGACAAGTAGTATAGTTATAATGAAGAAAAACATACTTTTTTTCTTCCCATGAAAAATATCAGACTTGGTAATGATAATCCTTGGAGCTATGTTAAAAAAAATCATGAAACAACAAGGTCCCTTCTAAAGAGATATGAACTGGGGGCCAGAATACTTACTTGAATGTCTTTTGATTCTGAAGTTTCTTTGTAAAAATATTTCTTTGTAAAAATTGGTGGATGTTTTTTACGTACAACTCGGTTTCTCTCATTTACAACATAAATCATTTAATGTAACGTTTGCAACCTTAGGAAGGTAGACATATTTAATCCAAGTCAGCTTATAAATTCCAATTTCACATGGATTAAGAACTGCAGATAAATTAAGTCACAATAATATCCTGTACATGCATTAAGGCTGGTGACTGCTAAAGTCTCTCGGGTATCCACAAACAGGAAATCACACAGATTACTGGGTCTGAAGAGTGTTTACATTATTAAAAAAAATCTTGCTTTTTTTTTTTTGGTGATACAGATTTCAACAGTAACTCTGGAAAACTGTGAAAAATGTTATTTAAAAATATATATGTATATACTACTGCACAGTTTCAAAGATGTGATAAATAATGTTGGCTGCACTGATCAATTTTATAACAATTACTGCACTTCCAAGGTGAAGCGAACACGCAGTGACTTACACTCACTATTAGGCACGAGTAATAGCCTTCAGGCATACTACAGTTTTATGGTAGCCGTATTGTACATATATATTTTTAAATGTATGCATTTCTACAAACTGTGTACATGATGTATGGGATGTCAGGAACGCACACTTCACTGTTATATAATATACACACCATTGCTGTACACACCAGGATGAGTTTTAGTTCAGGAAGTCTCGCCGCATTGCGTTCCATGTGATCAATCTAGTACACAATTTGTCAACTCTTCAGACTGTTTTTCTAGTACATTCCTCTTTAGATAGTGGGTCCGAGTTTCCATTTGCAATGTGGAAATATCCAGACATATCTGTTTGGCCAAACCTCTCTTTTCCAGGCACAATTCTGAACATAAGTCTGATCTGTGTAGAGTAGTAACAAATTCCATTTTTTTTTTTTAATCAGGAATGTATTTGGGTTACTTTCTTTGAAAGGTATCTCTAATGTTGTGATAAAGATGGCATCTGTTCAGGTCATGGAAGGATAAGGTCAGGTGAACTTGTGTTGAACTTCTGAGGAAATAATATGTTTTCAAATAGAAAGAAATGATAACAGACATATATTGAAATGGAAGAACTTCTAGAAGGATATACACCAATCTGAGCAGTGGTTGTCTCTAGGGTGTGGGACTTACTACTTTCTACTTTCTACATTTCTGTATTGTCTGAATTTTTACAATGAGCATGTATTGCATTTATAACCAGAAAACACGAGAGACATGTCTACTTTGAACAAAATTAAATAAAAGGGACAGTTATGAATCACTTTCACAAGCAACAATGGAAGACAGTTCCTTACCCATATCATCTGCATCCAAGTAAACAAAAACTTCTGCCCCAATGCGCTCTACTGATGAGATGAAAGATGGTGAGAAGAAATGCATGCTCTGACCATCCCCAAAATGACAAGTGTCATTTTGTTGGGAGACATGGGTCACCAAAGCGCTGAGAAAATGCCACTGGTACAGTCAGCCAGAGGCTACTGTGCATTTAGATGGGGTTTCTCAAGATGGCACATCACGTGGATACCACACAAGGCCTGCAACTTGAAAGGACAGCAAAACACCCTGGGGACGCATGACGGATCCTGAGGGTCATCCCTTTATGTGAGAGTTTGAATGTCTCATCAGCAAGAGTAAGCAGAACTAAGTCTTGGTCCTCCAAGAAAACTGTTCACGATTTAAGTTAGACTCAAATTTGCAACATCAAATAATGGCATCATGAACTCTGCTGACAGCAACTAGTGAAAGGGATGTGAGAAGCACCTCAGTTGGATAAATGCACATTGGAAATTCTGTTAAAAGTTCAAGATGCTTGAAGGCGAAAGCCATATGCAAATTTCAAAAAAAAAACCCTTCACTTGCTCATTTTAAATTAATTTCAGGCCACCAAAGCTGTTCAATCATTTGTATAGTTTTGAATCAGCGCTTAGAGCTAGGAAACTATAGCAATCTTATTTCTCACCTATAGATCAGGTTAACAAAGATGTTACCAAGCCAATCAGACTGTCAGTGAGAGCATACATCAGTATCTATTATCAATGTTTTATACCACCATCACCTTAAAAACAGATTGCTCCACAGATCAGATCATCTGTCTTTCTCAGAGTGTCCTGGTAGAATTTTGTCAAGTGAGAGGCCTCGAGGACATTATTTTTGTTTTTAAAGTGTGGCAAGGTGTATCTTTTCTTTTTTCAGTTTTTCTTTTTAACCAATTTTTTTTTAAAAATCCAAATATATTTAACAAAACTAAATCTAGGGCATGGCAAAAGACTATAAAAGAAACAACTTTCAGACAAAAACTGTAAGCAAGATATCAAAAAACTAAAATGTAAACTTAATTAAAAAAAAAGAATCGAAGGCAAGACATAAAAATAGATGCACAGGATGTCGGCGTGATGGTTTGTCACTGCCACCCAAACAGCACTGCAACCACCGCAGGAATCACTTGCCCTGCTCAGTAAGCAATTTGCTAATCAAAGCCATAAACGTAGCCCCCAGTTCAAAATGAGTTAAAGTGGCAAATATGCACGAAGAGTGAGAGAATTAGGCAGTATCGTGATAGCAAATAGTTCTCAGCCTGATAAGCAACAAATACAGACTCCTAGTGAAGAGGCGTTCTAGGTAATGTCCTAATTTGGCCAAGAAAATTTGAACAAAAGCTATTGTGGAAAGAAAAGACTTGAAAAATATTGGTCGACAAATGCCATGTGGCTCTACAGCCACCATGTCACAGTGGCAGGAAAAAGAAACACATGTGCTGGGCAGGCTTGTCATTAATTGTGCAGAAGTTTTCAGATCCTAACCCAACTCCAGAACGCAGTGTCATTGCTTTATTGTTAGTTCGCTTTCAAAGACACTGAATTCTTACCAAATCTCAGTGCCCTTATCATACTATTTTGGGGCAGGGCAGGGCAGGCCAGTGGGAGTTGATCCATTTGCTTACAAAGTGTTTAGCTGATAATAAAGTTGGATGGAGGGTCGGGTATTTGATGAAAGGCAGGGTATTTGGTAACATGCAACCTAGTAAGTGTCCAGCACAAAAATAACTGACTTATTTTCATTATTCAATTACCCATTAATACACATGATCAAAAAATAATTGGGAAATAGTATATTAATACTGAACGTAATTAATAATATAAGAACTAGGCTCATCCTAACTGGCAGTCAAGCTTTTGGTGTGCTGTATTGCACCTGGTTAACTAACCCATGAGATTTTAGTTGAACGTTCTAAGTCATGGTTTAGCTTTGAAATAGAAAGTGTGTATGTATGTGTGTGTGTGTGTGTGATTTTGTGTGTGTATGTGTGTAAGCATATTTTCTTTAATTAGAAAATACTGATCACCTTGTCTAGTCAGGGATTATGGAAACTAGACAAAGAAAATGTGTTCTAAGAAGCTGTGTGTCTTACACACATACACAGACAGCTTCTTCTACACCCACACATACAAACACACGTGCCCTGGGAAAAGACCATTGTTCGATGCTGAGAAAATGTTCGCCGCAGTTTGATGAACGCTGTGGCTGGAGATTTCAGTAGCACAGTGTCCCGAAACATGGATTGGACTGTGGAGACAGGAGCACAGTCCAGCTCAAGGGTGAGGTCCCTACGATAGGTGGGTGCTGTTCCTCAGCCAGTGCAGGCCTTGCTGGGAGTACTGGACCAGGTGCTCCATGCTGCTGTGGAGGGTTACAGGCCCCATGAGAAGATCCAGGTCATTGAAGAATTCTAGGGGACAGAGAGAGTCATTAGAGTGCCGCACATACTAAGAATGCTACCTGAGAGACCTGTGTGACTTAAGACAAAAACCCGTTAGTGGTCTACACAAATCAAGCATTCTCGGTTCTCTCACATGACCTTGGCAGTCACCTGAATGGAATGACACCCAAAGGTGGAGAACTCACCTATATCTAAATAGTCATTCTGGTTGGCCAGTTTTAATTCAAATGAATTTAAACCAAACAGCAAAGAAAACTGACTTCCCCAGACTGCATTCTCCTCATGCAGCAATGCTTCCCACGCTGAAGGTGGGTGATGGCTCTGTCGCCCCCTATCTGGGACTCGGCTATGGCGTGTGTTGTGTCCCTGGTGTGAGTCCAGGCTCCTGGGGGCTGATCAGAGATGGTTCGGAAACATCTCTGCCAAAGTCGCCTTGTCCTTGGACATCCTCTGGTTTGCCTCCATTCATCATTTGTGAGGTGCCAAGGCGGCCTGCCAGGCACAGGATGAGAAACATCCAGGCATAGGAGGGCAGAGGCCATAGCTCAGTGGCCAATCAATTCATGTGGCTGCTAAGCCATCATAACTGGATCACTGGGCAACACTTATTCAAAGGAAGTGAAGGGAGCTTTTCAAAGGAGCTTATATATGTGCCGGATAAGGTCCTGCTGGGAAGGCAGAGAGGGGTTAGAGAAGACTCTAGTTCCAGGTGGCTAGGAAAGTGGCCCAGCCACCTCAGGAATCTGAGAGTAGAAAAGGAAGGAGGAACCGGCTGGGGAAACAATGCTGACTTCACACTGGGTGTGTGGCACTGAGCCCTCTGGTAGGGGATACCTAGTGGGGAGCTGGCAGTGCCAGCTCGAGCCTGTACTGCTCAGAGTCTCCCAAACTGACCACGTAAAATTTTATACATTTGTCCCTGCTGTTTTGTCCACGCATGATAGCCGCCCCACTCTGTCTCAGCTATTCAACTACTATTTGCTTTTCAAAATCTGTTCCATGCCGCCTTTCCATTGGATTTTCAGGGTTACCACCTCTGGGCTGCATGTCACATACTTTCTGGCTTTATTATCAATTTCATGTACTCAGGACATTTGCATATCTGTGCCATAAATTCCTCATCTTATCGTGGACTTCCTGGTCTTGTCTTTAGAGGCTTATGTTATCATGGGAACAAAATTTGCATTTAATGGCTTGAAAGCGACCTCAGATTTGTACTCTCACCCGTTACTGGAGGGAGAGTAGTAAACTGGTACAATCTTATGGGAGAAAAGTTAATATATATCAAGATATGTAACAATACATATCAAAAGAATCTATACCTGTTGGCCCCAAAATTCTACTACAACTCCCTCCTATGAAAATAGTAAAAAAGATGATGATGATTTATATAAATATAACGTTATTCGTTAAAGTAGAAAAAATTGGAAGTAACTTAAATGTCCAACAACAGGGGAAAGTTTCGAGAAACTTTATGAATGCACAACCACTATTATGACAACATTACAGAACCATCATACAGGGTATTTTTGAACTAGTTAGCGACATGGGAAAAACCTGATAGAACGTTAAATGAAAAAGACCAGATATAACACTGTATATATACTATGATCTTATTTTGGTAAACATCATGCATTTTAGAGGAGACTGAAAGAAACTTCAGTAGAATATGAACAGTAATTATATCTTGATGATAAGATTACTGTTGATATAAAAATGTTTTCTCTATAGTTTTCTGTACTTTATAAATTCCTTTTAGAATCAGTAAAAACAAGCATTTAAAAAGTAACATAGCTTACTGCTATATGTTAAACATCCTCTTTTCAGTTGTAAGCAGCTATCACTTAAATAGCTAGTAACATTTATACTCATTAATTAATCAATCAATATTTCAGATCTCCAACTGTGTTCTAGGTACTGTGCAAAGTAGAATAAAATAGAACTGTTATCTTCAAGATGCTTACTGCCTAAAGGGAAAAACATATGTGTATATATCCATAGCTGTATCTGCATTTACATCTATTTACATCACATGGATCTATATCATCTCTACCTCTACCTCTAATCTTCCACAGTGAAGATAAAGGTAGATAAAGGCATAGGAGAGGTCTGAGGGAGGGAAAGAGGTCAGGAAAAGTTTCATGCAGTAGGTGACAGCTTCTACGACTTCTTCAGTGAATGATGAAACTTGTTTGATGATGCCCAAGGGTCAAGCTGTCTCCCTGAGCTGTGGCTGAACCATGCGCACACTCCTCGGGGGCACACACACCTCTGTTCTCCTTGGCCAGGTTGTCCGCCATCTCCCAGTAGTCGTAGCTGTGGAGAATGCTGTTGGTGATGCTGACGTGATTGGCGGCCATCTGGTGGATGCGCTGTGGGATGCTGATGATGGTCGAAGGGGACAAGGCATTGGCTTGGGGGAGGCCCCCCTGAGATCCCACGGAGCTGGTTGGGGAGGGGCTGGGCGACATGGGGGATGAGGTCCCTGTGCTCCTGGAAGGGGAGAGCACAGGAAAACAAAGGTTGGCACCACTACGTGTGGTGGGGGGGCCCCTCAGGGCACTGTATGCAAAGCAGCACAGTGCCCTGCTCAAGCAGTGTCTCATTTATCACCTTTACTTTGGAAAAATGAACTTACTTTCCACTGGCCCCCCATGGAGATGGGGCTTGGGCTGCTTTAGATGAATTCTGCAAGAAAATAAAAACATGGGCAATGACTCATCTGCTTAAGTTTGAAGAGCCGACAATAACAGGTGATGGATGAGAGAAGTAATGGCAGACACTACAGATAAAATGCAGATTCTGGAGACCTGGTCTGGGAAGTCACAATTCTGGAATCTGGGTGTGGGCAGCTGTGGGGCCCTCTAGTTTGCACACCAAATTCTATGTATCGAATTACATCAGAATCCTGAGGGTCTGCTGAACCCTGAACCAGTCTTACTTTTTCATCTTAAACCTACCTATATTAACTGACGTATATTTAATGCCAGAAAATATATGAGACATCAAATTCTATTATTTTAATTTATGAGGCTTAAAAGTGTTTTTCTTAAAGGAAGTTGCTCTTGAATATTTCTAAAGAACAGATTAAAATCTATTTCCTTGACAGAATATTAAAAAATTCGGATTTACCTGAATATTCGGATTTGGGATGGCATGTTGCATGAGCCAGGTGTTGGCCTCAGGCATTTACAAGAAGTTTTGCCTGCAATGAGTAAAGTTCCTAAATGTACAGCTAGATGTCCTCTCTGAGAGCTGGACAACGCCTTCTTTGACCTGAGTCTACCGGATCGGACCCTTAAGGAAAAAATGGTCTTTATGATGCTGATGCGAATTTCTCCTTCCAGGGACAAGAGCATAGCCTTAGCCTGGTTCCCCAGAGACAAAGCATTTCTTTCTTTTGGTAACTGATTTTTAGTTTTCCATGGGGATGTGATGGAAATGGCAAGAAATGGCCTTACATGTGGCAATTTCACAGTTGCCTTCAAGCCTCTTCCTCTACTTCCAAGCCCTGTGACTGTAAGAAACACGGGTGGGGACAAAGTTCTTTGTTCAGAGACAGCCCCATATGGATAAAACACGTTAAGGACATGTTATCACTATTACCTGAAGGTTTCATAATCTCTGAACTTTAAGGAGCATTTAATAGCCTCAGATTAGGGTAACTAAAAGCATCCCCTGGAGGGGAAGTCTGCTGGCCTGTTCTCTGCCTGTTCCGTGGCCTACAGAGCTCAGATTCCTTCTCTGTTCAAGTATTTC
The DNA here is from genome assembly GCF_902729225.1 of Pteropus medius. Classification (NCBI taxonomy): domain Eukaryota; kingdom Metazoa; phylum Chordata; class Mammalia; order Chiroptera; family Pteropodidae; genus Pteropus; species Pteropus medius. Next base: position 1,251,310 of record NW_024343105.1, on the reverse strand, counting down.
CCTCAACTGTAAGAACTCTCTGTAGTGTTAGCTCTTAGATCCTAAATTTTTGAAAGGGACTTATCTTGATCATAGGCGGCCAAAGTAAAGGGAAAGGCTTAGTGTCGGTTGCTGTCACCATGACATGCGATGGTCAGTGGGCCATGACCGTTATCTCCCTGGCTTACTCAGTGCCTGGCTGCCCCACGTCTGTGACCAGGAGGGAGGCGGTGTGTTGGACATGGTCTGCGAGGCCCCCAACACGGCTGGGTCATCAGAGATAATCTGATTAAAGGGGATTAAAGGGTCTAAAATGATGGTTGTGCATCTGATAAAGCGTTGGTGGAGACAGAGATGGTGCAAGTTGTTTCTCCAGACAGATGGACAAAGAGGCTCAGAAATCTCACACTGATTTTTAGTTCAGGTCCACTTCGCAGCAGCCCATTGGAGAAGTCTCCTGGTGAAAATGACTTCATTCCCTTTGATAGGTAAAAGTTATGGTTTCCAATTCTATCTTTATATTTATATACTGCTATTGTCCTAGTGCCTCTGAGTTCTAACAAGTCATTGCCTGTCATTTAAAATAATGCCTTTATTAAAAATTAAAATGGCTACTGGAGAAAGCTAAGAATAAGTTCTAAGGAGTTACTTCTAAGAGGAAGAAGCTCTAAGTGAACATGAAGAATTTGTTAGCTATGAAGATGAATTTCTTAGGATATGGAATAAGTAACTGGATCTTCCTTCTCTTGAGGCCATAAAAATACTTGGACACAGGCAGGGGATAAATGAGATGGGCTCTCAAGGCCATTCTCTGAGCCCTGAGCTCCACGAATATGTCATAAATGGGGTTTGTGGGAACAAGAGGGCTCCAGCATTATCCCCAAAGGCGTGGATCCTACCAGGCTCCTCGAAAATGTCCTGGGGCAGGGAGGCAAATGAATACAAGGGACAACGTCACCCATTAGCCAGACATACCTTGAAATAGTCGATAAGTGCTTTCGAATACTTCACAGCATGATCCCTTTTGAGTCGAAACATCCGCCAGTAAAGGAGAGCGAGGCATCGGTAACTGCAGCAGAAGAAGAGAAACCAGCCCTGAAAGCATGAGCGTGTCCTTTGCAAATGTCTGTAAGTATATGACCTTCCTTTTGCTCAAAAGATATGCTCCACAGTTTCGCGGAGTTACTCCCTAAATATATTTGACATTTTCGTTCATTATTAGCTTTATTACTTTCTTGGGGCGCGAGGCTGGCCATTTCTTTCTCCGCCACTAGAGGGCAGGGTCTCTCCGCGAGAGGGGTGAGCAAGCTCCAGCGCGCAGCTTCCGCGGCTGACTTTCAGAACAGACCCATCTGACTTCCCTCTGACTCCCGGGACGCCTGGCAGCAGCGCCTTTGCTGAAAGACCAGCCTTCCACCTATTTTTATTCCTTTACTTTTAAACTACCTTACTGGATTATGATTAGTTCAAATAAAGTAACAGGTATGAAGGTCTTTTATAAACAAAACCTCTATGCTGAGAATAGTTATTATTTATTCTTTTATATATCATTTGCATATTAGCATTCTTTCCACTTTATATATTAGTTATTCATCACCATTAATTTATTAATCCTAATATGGAACTTAAAGTTCAAAAAGAGCACAGAAAGTATTTCCTGACATATCTTCTTTTGCTTGGTGCTTTTTGCTCATAATTATTTGCTAGGTAACGCAGGTACAGTGCCGACGTGCTAGGTCACCAACATATCAAATGCAACCTGATGGCTTCTCCTTAGCGCATCGAACTCCAGATGATGCGATGATGCAAAATGACCTGCGACCCTCTCTTTTCTGTATGTTGCTGTTGTTATTATATTTTTGAGACTCAATTGTCTAACTTGCAAATCAGGTTCTAGAGTGAAGTATGAACCTTCAGAGAGCAAAAATTTTGCATCCCTGTCACAGGAGGAACCAATAGAGAGGTGTCTTGTGATTTGGGGGAGTGCAGTGAGGTGTCCTAAGGAGTTATAATGAGGAAAATTATTATTGTAATCAAATAATCATTATTATAGTTATTATAGGAAATAATCTATTATGTGTTGATAAACATTTTAAAAGAAATGTTTTTGTTATCAAAGTGTAATGAACTGCTCCTCAGTTCAAGATGCTGAGAACTTTAATGCATTGTCTTGATTCAGTCATACTAAAGTAAAAAGACAAACTATTTTGATTGCAACTAAAATGTTAAACACAAGAAAAATTACATTTGGCCCAATTCACATTCAAATTATTCAAACACAGACCTACCTGATTTTCACACACACACACACACACACACACACACACACACTACACACACACAGAAAACCTTATCCTTGCCTAATGGACCTGCCCATTTTCAGTCGATAAAGGCACATCATAACTCGTGTAGATAGCAGCGAGCAATGGGGTGGGCTGTGCCAGGCCACTACTAGATCTTAGGCTTTGCATGGTAGAAGGCAGTAGAAAATGTGCATTTCAGCACCTGGTGTGCCTATGAAGACACACAAGGCTGGGGAGGCTATTTTAAGCTGATAGGACACACTCACCACAACGCAGCCAGCTGTTTATCCTCTGGTGTGGCATTGGGGCCTGAGTGGGTTTTTAGTCTCATGGCATACCTAGGGGAAAAAAAAGCAAACCAAAGAAAGGAAAACTAAAGACATTTAAAATAAGCTTTTTTACTAACAATAGATCATCTTCTATGATGGGAGTTCTCCCTGCCCAATACTTAGTTTTCCAGAGCTGAGACAAACTAACATCTTTAAGTCTCCATTTCCTTAGTTGCAAAGTAAGAGTAATACTGCTGACAACACAGCATGTTGCAGGGTTAACAGAGATAGTGTCTTCTCCTTTTGGGATGCCAAAGACACACATGTTGGGTCTTTTGTCATTGTTCTTGAGGCTCTATCTTTGTTTTTTTCCAGTCTATTTTCTCTCTGTTGCTCAGGTTGGATAAATTCTATTTCCTATTCATTGATTCCATCCTGTCATCTTCACTCTACTACCGAACCCATCCAGTGAGATTTTTTTTTTTGTTAGTTTGGGCAAAAATTATTTTACCTAATGGTATTAGACATTATCTAAAGCAGTTGAGCTGGCTTAAAACATAAGTGATATGACAAAAGTTCTCAATAGGGTTAATGAGTGGAATTTTCTTAATGGTTCTTTAAAGAGATATTAAAGACATGCCTTTCTGGGTCTCTACCACGAAAGAAAAGCATCTCTTGCCAAACCCTTGGTGTGCTCCCATCAGAAACCCTGCTTCTGCTCGTATTACATGTTTTAGCCTGGGCTGGGGGATGGTGCTCATATCCAGATATCAGAACATAAACATGCCAGGACATACTCAGACGGGGCATCACAGGATTGTTTTCTTCCTAAAATCTCCCTGCGCTTGCTTTCCTTTCATTAAACACTCCTGAGTCATTTACTGATGGAGTCAGGATTGAGATTATACTGACCCAAATCACATACAAAAAAAGCAGCATAGAGGTGGAATGAGTTAAAGATCTGTCACTTCTGAGCTGGGTGAAGTGGGCATATCATGTGTCACTCAGCCTCAGCCTCCTTCCTGCGGCCAGTTAGGGGTTATTGAAGCTGCGCCCCCTCGGAGTGGGATGCGGAAATCCCTTTCTTTTGGAGATGGACACTGGTTCTTGGTAGCTGATGCGCAGCTGACTCTCTTTTCTCTGTGTTCAGAGGACTCACATGTGCCCCCCACCCCCGGCCCCCAGCAAGAGCACACAGCACTGACCTGATGAGCTCCACTGTTTCCGAGTACATCGTGTAAGGGGATTTGGATTCCATCGGGCCCTGCTCCATCGCATTTCCACACTCGATGAATGACAAGGCCGCCTCGGCGTAGTTCAAAGCCTTCCCAAACTTTTCCACCTGAACAACAGGGTTAATATAGTGTCTTCCTTAAGTACATAGTTTTTTAAAATGCCATTGTCACATAGTCTACATGCTCTGAGAAACCTGACTTTTGAGTTCCAAAATGCAGTGAATGGAGCTGAGAGAAAAAATAGGAGACTTCCTTCTCTAGTTATCTTCACAACTACCCACTGGTTTAAGGTAAGTGAGCGAATTATGTACAGAATCGTACCAAACTCATATAACGACTGCCAATCAGAATTGCTCAGAACTTAGCAATTACTCTAATTTCTGTTCCCTCTTTCTGACACCTAATGGCTTGTCAATGTTATTCCTTGTCATTCTATGTGAAGCTAAATCTATAGCAAAGCTGGTAGGTCTGACTCTATATAAGAGTTTTTATACTTTTTTTGGGGTATACTCCAACTCTGATGGTTTACGACCTTCATTATTGTCTTTTAATTATCTGCGACATTTACATCTCTAGGCCTTCCTCTTACTCTCTCTTACTGTCTCTGTCTCTCTCTTTCTGTGTGTGTGTAATTATTTCTTTAAAAGTTCAGGATCTCATTTAAGGCTGAGAATAAGGAGAAGAAGGGAGAGGAGATAAAACTCAAGGCACTATTTCAGCTTAGCTAAAATGGGACATAGGGTTGAAATTTAATAAAAAACATTTTTTTTAGATTCTATAAGGTTGTCTAAATTGACATAAATTTTTCGCCACATCAGCAAGAATCAGCTTTGCAGTCTTAGGTTCTCATAAACCTAAACTTACATATCGAGTTCCTGGTTCCATCCACTGCTACTCTCTGTGGATAAGTACACATCCTAAGTTTGAAAAGCATAATTTCCCCAGTTTTCAAATATTCATTCATCAATCAAAATGGAATTACACAGATACTCTAATTATTAATATAAGTCTTGCCTCTAAAAAAAAGTTCTCACTCGTAAGGATACCTTAGAAAACAGAAACGTAGAGTGAAACTCCCTCCTCGTTAGCAAATCGGATTTTAAAACAGCTTACAACCCTAATCAGCTATTGAGCAATATTTCTTGGCAATGTTTTAAGATTTAGGAAGTCATTTCATTCAATAAGTATCTTCTGAAGCACCAAATTCTGTGCTATGTGCATTTGATACACAGGAACATATAACACATCTGGAGAGAGAAAGTATGTATCCATAAGACACTTCATAGTGCAAGGTGGTCTGTGATGAACCAACAAAACGCAAAGCAAGGAGTCTGGTGCACAAGAGATGGTGAGAAGGGAGCAAGTGATAGGGCTGCAAGGAGGGTGGGGAGGTCTTGAGAGGAGACCTGAAAAAGACACTGGGAAAAAATGATTTGGCTGGATTTGGGAGTACGCTAAAGGTGTAAGTGTGCAGGATATTGAGAGAGCGTGTAAGTATGTGTGAGCTGTGAGTGTGTGTGAGGCTTGACAAGGACAAAAGCCCGTTAGCTGGCATGAGCAAAGTGTGCTTAGAGGTCGGTAGGGGACCAGCCTCCAGTGGTGGAGTGTTGGGTTGGGTGAGAGATGAAGCTGAAAAAATAACCCTGGTGACCTTGGGGTGATTTAGGTAGAAAATTTCATTCTGCTTTAAAATTCAATGCTCTTCTCTAATAGTGACCAAGCCTCAGCTTCCTCAGGTGACCAAAACTTTCCATCGGAACTACACCTTCCATTTCCTGTTTCATTTCTCCTGTACACTAGTGTACCTGGGCAGCGATCTTCATACAAATTAATATTTGATGGACAACATCCGAAGAACTGGGAGAGGGGTACTGTTATGATTTCAATATCCTCGACACTGGGATAACACGATGAAGGGCATTTGAGATGTCTCATTCATCTCCAGGTCCCCGATCTCAGTTATAAACACTGGAGGGCAACAGAGTTGGCTTTGCCCAGAAGGAAGCAGGCCCCTTGGTGGAGACTTGAGATGGAATAACCATATGATCTCTTTTAGAAAAGAACACAAGTTTTTTTTTTTTTTTTTAATTTAATGCCTGAAAAGCTTCAAACTTTCCCAAACAGGAGATTCTCCAAGGAAAAAAGTTATTTTTTGTAAACATCAAATCACGGTGACTTTAGAGTCTTATGTGCAGTATAACAGTTTCTGTGTTCATTTTGGCAGATAGAAATGAAGAACACGAGTCTTTTTGAAAAGGGATTAGATCCTGGGACCAACCCAAGGGTTGGCCAGGCTAACAAGACAGAAAAATGCATACCTAGATTTTGTTTTTAAAGGGAAAAAATACTGCCACCCACTGACTCCACTGCCTCTGGTTACTATTCAAATCTTAGGACTAAATGAAAATATTCATTTATCCAGGGCTTTCTCCCAGTCAGATATTATTGGTTGAAGCCATAATTTATTGGGCTATGAACACTTAATTATATAAACATTTCTTCGTTTAACAGACCCAGCCATCCTTGTAATAGATTTTATAATTACCGCAGCTTATATTGCACCAGTCATGGAGGTACAGTACAAACATGATTTGGAAAGAAAAGGAACTCACCATTGCATCTGCTTTATGCTTCATCCGTTTGGCTTCTTGCATAAAATAATCTGCACTACGCGGCCTACAGGAGAGGATGCTATTAAATGCCATTACTGTGGAAGTATGAGATCTTTTGAAAGAAAAAATAATCTTTCCTTTTTCTCAACCTTGAATTTCAATATGAAAACTCCCCTTACGATGGAATCAGGTGCTTTCTGCATTTCCAAAGTACTGCCCATATATAAAATACCACAATTACATTTCCTTAAGTTAGCAATTCAAAGTGCACTCATTATATGCAGATAGTCTACCTTTACAGTGTTTTTAACATGGTTCCCCAGTACCTAATTCGTGAATCAGATTTTTTATTGCATGGTTAAGAAAACAAGTGAAAAATCTTATTTCAAATGATATTTACACAAAATAATCACTTTTTAATGTAAAGATTGCTAATATACCTCGTAATAATTGTATGGGTATGTATGGGTGAGTACATTTATTATTATTCTTATGAAAATCAGTGTCATTTATATGCATAAATGGGATCTGGAATTGTATGTATCTATATAAATAATTATTTTAAAGCTTCATGGTGAGTAATAAAAAGAGGTGATGCTGTATGAGTACATTCCAGTTACAGTGAGTTAATTGTAAAATGATGCCTACCTTGTAACAATGCAAACAGTGGCATGTATTCTCTGGAGCTCTGATTAGCTAGCTGGTAAACATTAACAGCAGACATGTGCATTATTAAAGCAATAACCCTGGCCAGCACTGAGTCTGCTGGGAGATGAAAGTAATTCATTCAGAGATAGATCTGTGTGTAATGACCCCAAATCACACCAAGCTGCTCATCAGACAATATCCTATAAATGCTCTGATAGATTTTTTAAAAAATCTGCATATTTTAGGTGTCATCAGCCTAAACTTTTTTTGTATTACAGGTCTTTATGTAATCAATAAACTTGACCCATTCATGAATATCCAATATAAGCCAGGACTCCCTGAAAAGGAGATAAGATGTAACTAGTGAAATTAATCATGGATCGTTAAATTTATTGTCAACATGCTAATTTTGAACTGCTTTCAGATTCTCATGGGTCTTTCTCTTTACTGCAATATTAGGTAGCCAGAGCATCCTTTTATCCAAAAAAGGTCAAAATGCTTAGAAAAACTACAAATACCATGTTGATAACATTGCAGTCCAAAACTACTATCCTCATTTTAATGGTTTTAATAAAACAAATAGATAAACCAGAATCACAGCAAATAATTAGTTTTGGGTCATGGGCCACAAATTATTGACGCAAAAGGCATTGGTTTTCTGTCCTTAGCTTCCCCACAAGATATTGTCAGGACTGTGGTTCCATGCTGGGTGTGTTTAACTTTTCCAACAAGAAAATGATGACCACAGTTGCAGTATGTATAATGAAACTCCTGCCTCTGGCTCATCATCCTGTTATCATTCTTTCTGCCACTAGTCTGCAACCTGCCATCCATGTTGGTGGGTCTTCACTGGTAAGTGGGGCTTGCAGTTTCCTTCACAGGAAGCGCCTGCTCCTACCAGCTGTCTTCTTTAGCTCCCCTCCTAGATGTCCATACTTCTCCATTTGAGTGGCTTTTTAGTAGCACTCCTCCACTAAATGATGATTTTCCTCCTTTGTCCACATACTGACCTTTGAACACATACTGACTGTTTGGTCTTTGGTTCCAACTCTGGCAATTTACATTATTTTCATTGTTGTTATTGTTTAGATTGACAGTAAGTGGCAAGTACAGAGAATTCCCATATACTTCCTGCCTCACACGCCCACAGCCTCTCCCACCATCAACATTCCCCACCAGAGTGGGCCATTTGCTACAATCCAGGAACCTACTCTGATACACCATTATCACTCCAAGTCATAGTTTACATTAGGGTTCACTCTCAGTGTTGCACACATTATGGATTTTGATAAATATATCATGACATGTATCTGCCATTGTAGCACCATATAGAGTAGTTTCACCACCTGAAAAACCCTCTGTGTTACTTTCTGGTTGTCCTCGTGTTTCATGCCTGAAGTGGAAGAGCAGACTCACTCCCAGCCCAAATCCAAATAAGAGCCCTGGGCTTCAGGTGGGGGTCCCAGAGTCGACGTCTTCAGGAGAGGAGTTCAGGATATCCACCCATTCCTCCCCTATTCTCAAATGCTCTGAATGTATCCTTGTAAACGTTCCTTCCCTTGTCTCAGTGAGACATCTGCCACAGAAGTCTAGGCTCTCATCACCTCTCTTGGACTTAGTTTTACTCTCTTCCAAACTATACTGGGCTTTAACTGCTGACCAATGTCTGTAAAATATGGCTTTCATCACATCACCACCCTACTCACAGACTTAAATCAGTCTCCAGTGCCCATGAAATCTCAGTTCAGGCTTCCAGGAATCTCACGCAGCTGTCTTGCCCATGTCACCTGCTCCCCAAGGCCCTCCATCACTGGGCTGTATCCTTACTGTTTTGTTAACATGCCACCCCCTACATTAGGAGCTTGGCTCACTCTCTCCCTCCCACCTGCAGACTCTCCTCTCTGTTCACTCACTGAGAGCCTACTATGTGCCGAATGTCACTCGTCTCTCAAATTCTATTGCCACAAGGCTTTCCTGGTAATTTTGGTCCATGTCTCTGCTGACCTCAGGGACCACTTCTTGTTTACATTACACTAATGGGCATTTAATTATCTTCTGACCAGTACCGGGCCACAATCACTGCATAGCGCCGCTGTACAGCTGGCACATTTTCAGCAGAAACTACACTATTGGCCTCTTTGATCTTTCCCATCCTGTAGTTTGAGGCACATGAGAGAAGGTAAACGGATTCTCCTTGAATAGCATTCTGAGCTTCGAAGAGAGTGGTGGCTTCTGATGGGTGCAGCATCAACGAGCCAGAGAACATCTCCATGGCAACCTGAAATTCTCTACATCATTATCTGCTCTACACTCTAGTATACGAGTTCACTCCTTTTTTTCCTTGCCCTGTTAGGTAGGCCTTGTCACTAACGGGCCATCATTTCAAATGCATTTTGTTTTCACGAAAGGGGTCTCTTGGTGATAAGCTGTGGCATCGTCATTTTTGAGGCTTCTAAGTTACCCTTCTGGATAGCTGTGGCTCCTAAATCCTAATATGAGATCTTCGATAAATGTTGTTTTTATTCGCAGCATATAAATGCATTTTTAAAACCTGATATGGAGGCTAAGTCACAAACTATCACAGTAGTGTACATGGATAAGTAACGCATCTAATTTTCTGACTATATCACAGCAGCTCCAATGGAAACCTGAGATGCTGAAAAAATGTACCACCAAGAGGCCATTTATGAACACATTAGTTATAATTTTCATCTTTGCATGTAATGGAGGGCTCACTACATTGAGTCACTGAAGATTGCCTGATGATTGGTCCATTTCCCCCTTTTAGGGGATTTCTAGTGCCACGCTCCCAGATTAGATCATTGTAAAGGAAGGGGGCCAATGGGACATCATCCAGATTGTCCATCAGTGCAGTGGATGCATGCTGTCATGAAGGCATCACTTCAACAGCAAGTTCAAGTCAATAGGAAAGTAAAATTGTTGTCACCACAGTAGTAGTTACAGACTGTAACACGGCAAAGGCACTAAAATGAAATTAAATTATCTCTGTTCAAACAGATGTGTCATCTATTTGCATGGAAAACCTAGAATTTTTGTTTCTCATTTAGATAAGAACACTCTTCACATTGTTTCTCACAGCGATGGTATTTTATGAGGACATATGAGCAAACCTAATAAAAGTTCAATTAAACAGCATACGTGTAACTCACTGTGTATCTTAGGTGCTTCAGAAATGTAGCTTGAGTGACCTAAAAAGGCTAAGCTTAGCCGCGTCTACCTTTGTTCTAAGCGCTCGCTGCCATAAAAACAGTCTGTGCACTCGATCCAAAGAAAATCCTTTCTTCACCTCACAGTCCCACCGCCCCCGCCCCACACACAGGGCCTTAGTCCTGAGCAGCAACGGGGTCTGAGCTACCCCAATAGCTCTTCTGGCACAGGATGATGAAAGCAGCCTTGTTTTTTGTTTTCCTTTGTGTCTGAGATAGAGTTGGACGGTCCCCCACGGCGAGGCTGGCAGACTGCTTTCCATAATTCCTACCTCTGTGACCCCTCCCCCACTGGCCCCTGGCAAAACCAGCCTGTTTTGTGAAACCTGGCAAGGATGGGAGGCTCAATGTGTTTGAACAAACAGGCTCCTTGGCACAGCAGAAGTCTGGGTAATTTTCTTAGGGAAGTTGAAATCCAAATCAGGCGAATAATAGGCAGCCGCAGAGCAAATGAATTCATCATCTGACATCATGTTGGCTTGTCATCTGATAAGCCCCAGAGGTGTTACTGTGTCCTAAGATTTGAGATACTTTCTCCACAAAGAAGAACATGCGAGAAGTTAAGTGATTATTTTGATGCACTGAGTAAGTGTGACAACTGATGAGGGCTCTTCAGAGCCAGTGGCCCTGGTGCTGGCACTGGCTTCATGAGTGTTTCTCAAAGGAAGCAAGTGGACTGCATTTAGGCAACAAGGATTCAAACACAGCTTTTGTGTCCACAACCTTGATGTTGGCTGGGACCCCAAAGCCCCTGGAACCTGGCTTCTAAGGTTGTTCATTCTGTCTCTTATGGGCCAACGGGTCTTGCTGACACGGCTTCTCTCTTGGCCATGCACAGAAACCAGCATGTGCTTTCCGGAATGTGCAGGCAGAGCATGGCAAGGTGTTGTCATTCAGTCAAAAACAACTTTCAGGTGGAATGGAAACTCATCAATTCGATGGCTGTTCTTTTCTGGGTGTGGCACTTAACATAAAATGATTTTACAAAACCCTTAAAATGATCTGAGAAACAAGATTTCAATTGGGGAGATCTGGATTCCCCATGTCCCTGCCCTAGTCCTTTCTTTCTTTCTCTTTTTGTTTTGGTTAGAAAGAGAATAAGGGCCTGGCTGAGAGATGGGGATTTTATAACAGAAAAAATGTTCTGTATGAAGAACACTAAGGCATACCAATGATTTATCAGGCAAGGTGGGGTCCAGCTTTGAAGCAACCAGGAAGGGGAGACCCTTGGGAGGACAGCGATGACCATGGCCAGCCCACCATGGGAGCACCATGCCTTGATGCCACATCGCCTACCCAGGGATTCTAGTTGGTGTCCTTTGAATAAATTGTGCTGCAAGAGATCTGACCTTGTACATGCAGCAAATGGTCCTTCCCATCCTCTATAAAATAAAAATCCTCCTAGCTGTGAGACTGCCGAGTGTAATTACGGTATAAATGCCAAGTCGTCTTCTTTTTCCACCAGTCACACCTCACATGCTGGGGCCTTTAGTGCCACATGGCTGAGAGGGTCTGTTTCTCAACGGTGGAGGTTTAAGGAGCTGGGCTTCCCTTACTGATGCCACAGGGACAGATGGGACGTTTGGTAGTTTGCCTGAACGTGTGGATGGTGACTGACTCTTCCTGTGAAATATGGGCACATTCTTCTGAGAGCAGCAGGCAGTTCTGGCACTCGGGGTTCGCTGGCTTCTCAACGCAGCAAGATGGCTGGTGGGATTGGATGCTGGGTTTTCCAACCAAGTGCTTCACCATTTAGCTCCACTTAGGATTTCTGTACTGAGAGGCCTTTATGACACAGTTCTCTCTCGATTTTCTCCAGCAAGAACTCCTCGTCACTAATTATGACACCAAGTCTTTTATGGCTCATGGCTTCATATTAATAAGATCAGTTTCTTGCCTTTGAGTTGAATCAAGTGCTGTCACTCATTGACATAAATTCTTAAGATTTTTTTTTAAACAAAAGCTTGGTAGTCACACCAGGGTCACCTTAAAACTGTGGCTGTCAGGTAGTGAATGTCATGCATGGATAAATGTCAGGGGAGGAGGTGTGGTCCCACTGCCACCAATCTGAGCCTACTACTTATGCAGAACAAGGTGATCTTTAAGATAAGTGTTATTCTGTTTGGTTCAATCTGTATCCTGAAGGTACGAAGTGGTACCTGTCTAACTGGTAAGTAACAGGAAAAGGGGCTTGGAAGCCTGTGAATTTACCTGCATGTAGGTGCCTTACATTCATGGCATGGTGTTGCCATCCGGTCAAAAAAGACTTTCTGGTGGAATGGAAACTCATCAATTCGATGGCTGTTCTTCTCTGGGTGTGGCGCTTAACATAAAATGTTTTTATAAAACCCTTGAAATGATCTGAGAAACAAGATTTCAATTGGGGAGATCTCGATTCCCCAGATCTGAGCTATTGGGGTAGCTCAGACCCTGTTGCTGCTCAGGACTAAGAACCTAATTCAGCTGAGTGCATTCAACACTTGTCACTGAGCACCCAATGGATTCAGCTGTTGTCTGAGTTCGATGTTTATGCAACCATTAACGAGTATTTATAATACAAAAGAATGAGTTTGTTCTTTTTTTTTTTTTAGCCACATGATGCGGCTTTAAAAATTAAATAACATCTGTTACTTTTTGGATCATTATAACTGGATTCCCATCAACTCTACTCCACTGCTAATTCTCTACTTCTTTCTTTTCTTTTACTGGTAGCCTCTCTTCGGTCATTTCACTGCTTATTGACGCCTTCAAGTGAGGAGAAGTGAAGGAAAGTGACAGGAGTCAGGTCTTCATCTGTCAGTGAGGCTGCTGGTGGGGAAGCTGCTGGTGGGGAAGCTGCCGTAGAACACGAGGAAGGAAGGAGCAGGAAGTGGCTTCATGGTCCCTGGGGGCCTTCCTGGGGGAGCCACCCATGGGACTCCCTCTCCCCTGAATTAGCAACTGAGAATTAATTGTGTATCATAGCTCCTGCCACAGCACCTAGAGCTTTGTTAAGTGCTCAGCACATGCTAGTTGAAACTAGGAGACAAATTATAGGTGACTTCATCGCCCAGTGATCTCTTAAAGACACTTATTTTTATTGTTTCAAGGAAGAGACCATGCCTAATTTTGCTTCTCAAGCAGAAGAACCTTCTTATGGCTTTCTTAGTTCAGTAGTTGAGTGGCCGTTTGAGTCACACTTTTATTTCACTGTTATGGATTTTGATTTCAAATCAGTTGGGACACAGGGCAAATTAAACAGGATGTCGCTCTCTCCAAGTGATGGACATGTAAGAGTGCTTTTTTATTCTATTAGATCTATGTCCATAAAAGGTGATTATTGTCGCTGTCAGCCAGAAAAATTAGACATGTTGCTAATGGGAATAACCAAAGATAACAGCCTCCTTGTTGATACACGTAGTGACAAAATTGTATTAACCCCGGCAGACTGAGAAATGTTTTCTCTTGTAAGTAGTCTTGAGAAACTGCAGCTCCAAGTCCGATCATTTAGCTGTTGCTGATTCTGACTTTGCTTTCTGGTTCACACACTGGAAAATTCCTTACATTTTAATTTTCTCTGTGTGTATGTGTGCGTGTTGTGTGTGCGTGTGTATGTGTGTTTAAATGCCACACCCATAGCTTCACCTACTGGAAACATTTAACATTTCGAGCACCTCAGTGTATAACATACTTTGTGTATGACCAGGTGGTTAGATTATGACTTCTGAATGCAGATTTCCACACTGCCATTAAACATGATTCTAATCTCCTGTTTTCACAAATGGTTCAAGCTCACATGAATAATTTATACCACCGAACTCTAAATACATAGGTAGTTGATCAACTGACCGTAGTCTCATAACAGGGCCCCGCCCCAGGGGATTAATGATGACAAAAGGAAAATTCTGAGGTGTCCTAAACTAAATTACAGTGTGGAGAGTGGGAGGAAGAGACCAGACCAAGCAAGCAGCTACTGGCTGTGGGCCAACCAACAGCAGACTTCTCATGCTCCTGGATGTGTGTTGGGGCTCCACCCCGCCTCTGCATGCACTTTGGGACTGCTGCTTGTAACCCATCAAAGGTAACAAATGGTTCTTCCTTACGGACTGTGCATCTGTCCTAGAACTGCTCTTGCTTCTTTCAAAACAGCTTACGTCTTTATTCTCCAAAACATAAGGTATAAAAGCACCCATCAACTCCAGGATGGTGACATGTGACCTGCTTCATCCAGCCCTGCTGCTGGTGAGTTAGACTTCATGCCCCAGGATCTGTTCCCTTTCTGGGGAGCATGTGGCTCAATAAACCCTTTCTTTCAGAAAAGCTTCGGGCCAATAACGATTTTTGTTTAACTGTGATCACCTCCTTTGCTGCTTAGAGCAGTGGAGAAGAGGAGGAGGAGAGAGGTGATGAGGGCCAGAAGGAGAGCGAGTCTGGGATTGAGTGCAGCTGCAGCAGCGACAGGAGGAGAAAAATACATGTCCTCCCAGGCTACCTGCAAACTTTTGTAAATCCAGCTATCTTGGAACATGTTCATTAAACGAAACAAAATATTGTGGATTTAGCTTTCAGTCCCAAAATTCTGTGCCCAAATGAGCTTCCTGAAGCCCAGGCAATTCCCGAGGACCACAGCTTAGTATTCCATTCCTTGGACTCGTCTACAGAGGTGATGAACAGACCTTATCTACACTTGGGTGAAATTAGGGTGGGAGAAAAGGGGAGAAGGCCGAGGATGAAAGAACCGTCACTTCTGCACGGTGCTTTCATTCCTCCAGATGACCACCCTGAGGAGAGATCACCTAACTGGACCCTAGGAGAACCGCCGGGAGATGGGTGTCACGACCCTCATTTTTTCTGGTAAGGAAGCTGGATGTGTAGACATTTACTGTCCTTTAATTTTCCAACTTTGGGCTTAGTGGTTTATCATCTGTCCTGAGCTGTACTGTAAGTTATCTGAAGGCAGGCTTTCCCATTGTCACACGCTTCCCCACCCCAAGAGTTAGTGTCGTGCCTCACACAGACATGCACTGGTACTCGGTGAACAGCCAAAGTCGAAACAGGCATCAAGCTAAACTCTTGAAACCATACTTCTGCCTTCTAGGTTTGTCCTTGACACATTTTTTCCCCTAAGGGTCTAAATAATTTTCAGTGCCACTTTTACCATTTCTCATTTGTCTTTTTCAGCATCTCAAGAACGTTCTAGGGATGTTATTTTTATTCATCTATTTCTCCTGTTTCTCCTCTTTTTAAACTGATGCTGGGAATGGAAGTAATAATTGGGTTTTAGTGCTAGGACTGGGTGAACAAGGACAGGATATTTTTTCCTGTATAAAAACTGTTTATACTGTCATTAAGAATATATCATTTTAGAGGAAGAGAGCCTTCAGGAGCGAACCACTATTATTCTTTGCTTGTTATAATTTACAAAAACAAAAAAGCTTCTCTTTCAGGTAGCAGACAGCCACTGACAGCCCCAAACACAGGTGCTCAGAAATGTAAGACTCATTAACACCCAAATGCCTTCGCTTTCTGATATCCTGGATGCAACCGCATTAGCACTGGTCGTTATAGCCATTCAAAAGTCCGGCCAGGACCCAGGGGTCCAGTAAAAGTTAAGGTGCAAGTCCCTTTGAGAGGGGAACATTTAACTGACCAAGTCATGTCGGACATGGCTACACTATAATTTAGATGCATGTAACCCTTCTACATGTGGAGTTGTCATTTCACCTTGTTCCTCAGTGTGTCAACAGAGTTCACACTTACATATCGTCGAAGACAAGTCTCTGCCTCTTGCAGTCCTGGTGGCTGTTGGAGCCAGGAGACCATGGCTCTGTCTGTGGCCGTGACTTATGGACAGCATTTTCCGAATTGTTGTGAACCATTTTCTGAACAACAAACAATACACGGTCTTTGAGAAACTTGCCCTCTGCCTGGGTAACAGGTTTGTTACCCAGAACACCTTGTGTCTGATTTTTTGTTTAAGTAAAGAAAAAGAATGCATGCATTCCAGTTCTCAAGCTGAGGGCTATCAGGTATGGGGTCCAGTGTCATTCTCACCACACTATCATGAGGGAGGTCACTCACAGATGCAGAAACTGAGGCTTGGCAAGGTTAAGGTACTTGCCCAAGCGCAAACGGCGACGGTGGGTGGAGGCCCAGGGCTTAGCATCTACTTTTCCCAGTTGACCAGACCTGCGTTCTCCAAGTTGACTCTGCATCAACATCAGAGACTGCTGGGCCCCATCTCCAGAGTCTCCAATTCAGTTGGCCTGTGGTGGGGCCTGAGAACATGCATTTCTAACAAGTTCTAAGTGACGCTGATCCAGGGACCAAGCTTTCTGAACCACTAAGCTGTAACTCATGGTTCCTCAGAAAAGAGAAGTCATTCAGGCCGCCAACTGACTAGTTATCATTTGCGGTCTGTGAAGGTTAGAAAAAGCCAGAGGGAATGACTAGATACTAAAATGTGTTTTTGGTCTATGTCCATGCTACCCTGAACGAGCCCGATCCTGTCTGATCTCAGAAACTAAGCAGGGTCAGGCCTGGTTAGTACTTGGATGGGAGACCACCTAGGAAGACCAGGTGCTGTAGGCATAAAAAATAAAATAAAATGTGTTTTTGAAAAACAACACTATTGATCTGGGGAAAACTTAAAAAATCGTATTTCCTGGGGATACAAATATTTATGGAGCACTCACGGTATGCTTAATATGTGGGTCAGAACACAACTGTTCACATCGATTCCTCTGAAGTAATTAAAGTAGAGTGTATACAAATGCTTCTTTAAATATGGACCGCTTCCACGTGCTGATCAAGCCTTCTTGTAAGAGCCTCTGGCACTCTGTGCGTTTCCTTCTTGGCAGGCATGGTAACTAATTATGGATGTGTGTGACCCCTCAGCTAAGTCACTCTAGTCCCCAGCCAGGCTAGGGTTTCGTGTGGGAGGGACCGAATCTATTAGATCATCATTGTTATCTCCACTGCCTGGCACACAGCAAGTGCTTGCTCGATAAACATGTGTTTCGTGAAAGAATAGCTAAATAAAGTCTGTAATTTCTTTTTACAATTGTTAGCACACCATAGTTGCTTGTGACATAAGGGTCTAGAAGCAAAGAAAAGTTTTGTTTGTTTTTAAATTTGAATTGTAGCTTTTTATTTCAGGTTTTTCTAGTGTGGTTCTCTCAGATCCTGCAGCCTAGAATTAAAGGTAATTCTTTCCAAATGAGGGTACATAGGGGGTTAGCTTCCTGATGACACGGTAAGATTTAGGCTCTTGTGGGAACTTCTCACAGCATTTTTACATCTTTTAGTTCGTGGGACAGAGTATTAAGTACTGCCTCCCGCTACCTCTCTGCAGGGTCCTATTGTCGTGTCTCATCACTCTCTGCCTCACAAGCCGGCTGGTTTTGACAGGCAAAGTAACCTGAAGAACTCAGGGGGGAGAGTTTGGAATGAGCTAATGTGCCCCACAGGATGCCTGGTCCAGGGCCACCCGCTGGTCAATAGAGGGGGCAGTAAAGAGGAACTAATGAGTAGTGTTAGTTGTACAGGTGTCCACAGGTGTTGGGTTCTTTAAATAACACCATCTCATTTAAATCTTATGACACTGTTTTGCAAATAAAACAGGCTCTAAGAGATGAAGCAGGTGGCCCAAGGTCGCGTGGCCACTATGATATAAGGAGAGGCAGGCTGTGGATCCCAATACCCTGCCCTCCCTGGCACGAGAATCGCCCTGAAGAGGTTGTGGGAAGAAGGGTGGTGGCGGGGGTGGCCCATCGTGGCTGCTACACTAGTCACCAAGGGCAGAACAGGAGCCCTGAAATCTTGGCCTGGGGTTCCCCATTCCAGGTTTAACTGTCCCAGGGCAAGGAGTCTTTTCCAATGAAAAGGTAGGTTTGTCTAAAACTCCCAATTCACTTTGTCTCCAGATCATGTTGCTTTGGGGTGCTTTCTTTTCAGGATGAGAAATGAAATCCTACAAAGAGCCTTCCTCAGCAGAAGGACCCTCATGGGGACTGTCCCTCTACAGCTCTCCTGGGCCAGGACTTCCCGCGGTAGCCAGGGGGCACCCTTCTGGGACCTCAGGCTGGTGTTCAGACTGCTGGGCTAGAGATGAGGAGCGGGTGTGCTCAGCTTCATTTTTACTTTAATTGGGACAGGAAGACACCAACGCACCGTGAGTTCTCCGCTGTGAGGCTGCAGCTGGTTCTCGGCCTTGTGCTTTTTGTTGGAGGGGGCAGAAGTGAACAAACCGCCACCATTGGACCTGCTGGAAGACGTCAGGTCCTCGTTGGAGTGTTTGTGTTTAGAGGCATCAGAGAGGGGTGAGATCGGCGACCGGAGCATTTTTTCATTTTTATTTATGGGTATTGCCAAGCTGAAAAAGGAAATCGCAGTAATGGAATGTCACACAGTCGGCACAGGGACAGGTAAACGTTTTATATATGACCCAAACCTCCTATTTAAAACCTGCTGGCAGGAAGATGTTTAGGGGGAATTATTATACCAGGAAACAATTTTATGGCATTAGGGCCATAACAAACAATAAGCAAATTTCACTCATCGTTTCTTTACTCGTCCTACAGGATGGAGAGTAATTCTGGAGTTAAACGACTAAGAATAATAAGACCTTCATTTTCTGAGTTTTTCATCCAGGAATCTCAAAATGCACACAGCTTTCTATTTTCCTAATAAGCATAAGCAGCGAGTAATGAAATGGCAAAGTCAATCAAATGATATGTGAGTTCACCACTTCTGCAAGGACTTTTGCTAACACCTGATCTTGTACTAATTATATGAAGAATAACAGGACCATAGAATAACCTGCAAAGCAAGAAGCAACTTTCGAGTGTTGGGTGTCCAAGCAAGCCAGGCATTGATCAGAATTAACACAGAATAGAAACTGTCATCAGAAGTTATATTTTCCGATTTCTAGCTCCTTATTTTGCTTTCAAAATGACTGTCTATAACTCCCCCCAAAATTAATCATCAGAGAAGGGGAGTTACTTGTATTCAGTCTTTGCAATTCATATTATATCGACAGGACTTTCTCTAAAAGTTAACTTTGAAAAAAAACTGGGAGAAAACCACATTAGCCTGAAATAAAGTTAATCATTGCTAATTTGGGAGGCTCATAGATAAGAGTCAGTTAAGAAAGGTAAATCCATTTAACAAAGATTTAGTCGTTATTCTTGCAATTGGCTTTTTAATTGCCTGTGTTGGCTATCACTGCAAACAAGCCACTGAAGTCACTTCAAAACGCAATTTCTTTAGCTGGTGGCGACAGTATAGAAATTACAAACTCAGGCGTCAAATAATAAAGCTAAGGTTCTCAATGTTATGCAAATAGATATGTGGAGGGATAGAATTTGTGGTGTGAGATTTCTGGTTCAAAAAGCACTGGACGTCTAACAACTTAGGAATGAGAGGATGCCTTCTGGAAAATTGCCTTGGGCCAATCAAAAGTGGCTCAGTTCATGATAAAGGTAGCGATGTTGGAGATGGAGGCCGATAGTCTCCATATAATGGTTTCTTGACATGTGAGAGAAAAATTCCTATTTTTAAGTCTACTATTTTGCACACTACGTCATTTTAAATGTTCATGAAAAACTAAATAATTACATTAAATATTGTCATAGACATAATGATTATTTCTTCTTCATCATTATAATATGTTTATATATTCAGAAACTTTGGATATCCTCTTTGGCGTGGGTGATCACCTTGTACATGGGGTTGTTTTATCACATGGTAAAACTTGAGACTGGCTATCATAAATCTAGAGGTACACAGACCATCTTTTCTAGAATATTCTCAAAGCACTTTGACATGTATCACGTTGTTATTTACCAGGAAACCAGAGCGAGCAGACTCTGCCTTGCAAAGGCTCTAGAGAAAGAGCTTATTTCCCAGGGTCCATGAACTTGGATGGAAAAAAGTTACATCTTCATTTTCATTAACCTCTCACTGAAATTGGACGTTTCCTCCCATTATGAATGAAAACAAGAGACCAGAGTAGGGGCATGGCAGGAGCAGTAGTGGCAACACCTGCGACTGTGCCACCAGCAGGAATCACAGATATATTGTCACGTGACAGTTGCTACAGACCTCTTGAAATAGTGTTTATAGTCATTGCTACTAGAAATTATGGCAGTTAGTAGGTCTGCTAGAGAGGGTACCTGATGCATTTACAAAGAGGCACAAATATTAACTACACCGCACATTTTTGAAAGATGATTTGGAACCACATTTTCCCCATTTGCATTTTCTCAAAAGTTTGGGGTACTATCCCTTGGTGCAGAGTCTGTGGGAGAGCCCAGCATCCCTCTTGCTGACACCCTCAAGAGCCTTCGCTGTCCTGTCCAAGGTGACCCTGATGTTGCAGTGGGGCCTGGCTTGTGCACCCTCCCTCACTCTCCAATTTCCTCTTTGAGTTTCAGTGTCGCTTTCTATCTTTTCCTAACCTTCCGGTTTACATTTTTATGTGTTGCACTGAAGCATTCATCTCCCCTTAAAAATTCAATGTGCAAGTCCGGGAGAGCGAAGTGTGTCTTTGCCAAGGGAAAGCGGCTTCCAAGCTGCAGTATCTCTAAATGGAAAGAGCTTCCGTCACTGATGGTGAGCTATTCGCTTACAACAAATACCTGGGACCTTGCCTGGCTAGAAAGACATTTGTCACAGAGGGGATTCAGTGTAGCATGCGTCTGTCTAGAACCCCCTCAGAGGAGTCACCAGGTGGCCATTTAACCTTGGAGACGGAGACCCTAACAGCACAATTTTAGTCCAAATCTAAGAGCTTCAGGAGCATCATATGGAGATTCCGCTCAAAGTTGATGTTTCTTCCTCTGTATAATAAGTTTAGTGTGCTTATGGGTATAGTGGCTACTAAAATAGTGGTCTGAAAATTCAGTTATTAAGTTTTCGGAGGGAAGAGTGCGTTTCTGGGAGTGTGTAACCAGTAACTGGTCTTTTGTTACAAAGAAGTATTGCCGCACACCTGGGGCTGTGACATGAGGCTCACATATCCTGGTACAATTACTAGCCTGAAGTGAAATCAAGGGATAGAAGTCTGGAGACCCAGACCAGAGGAGTGGTTAAAAAATCTGACTCTCCCACAGTACAGTTGATGACTTGCAGACCCAGAGGTGCCCCCAGCTCACCTCCACCTTCAAGGGAACACGCATACCTGTTGATGGCCATGCTGCAATGGTTCGCAGACAAAGCATTACTGACAGAGGTGGTTGGTCGTGATGAGCTGTCCTTTTCCCCCTGGGCCTTCTTCATCTCCCTGTAGTCGTCTTCATTGTCACACTGTGTGGAAATGAGCAAAAACCAATCAACTATGGGTTTCAAGGGAGTGTAATGAGCTTGCGTCAGCAACCTCCACAGAACAGGCCTTCCAGGGGACCAGCTGTGCCGGCCTCTCCACGGAGAATCCTCAGCAGCATGGTGGTGGCAGCATTATTAGCTCTCAGCTTAGGTTCCCAGCAGCTCCTCATCAAAGATGAACTTTGTCCCTTTTACTACTGACAGTTTTTGAGAGGAAAAGCATGTACCATGTGGGGCCAAAGTTCGGGAGGGGACACTGTGAATGATGACAACTTCTTGGCCATCAACACACCCAATTTAGCCAAAGACCTGTTCTGAATTCACACTGCAGCTTCAGTATCTCTCATTCTGGCATTTCTTGGTATCTGAATAAGGTATAGCAACGTGCTCTGGGCTTAATGCCATAAGGGAAGTGACAAGTTTGGACTTTTTCTTTTGAAATTCATGGCTTTTATGAAGAGGGAGAGAGAGGGAGAGTGGATCTTGAAAGTTATCATCTGGAGAAAAAAATTTTATAACTATGTATGATGATGGATGTTAACTGGACTTATTATGGTGATAATTTTGCAACATACACAAATATTGAATCACTACATTATATACCAGAAACGAACATAATGTTATGTCAATTATATTTCAATTTTTTTTTAAAAGCAGGAAGAGTAATGCATAAAGTACTAAAGTAGAAAACATTTCCCTGTCTTTCAAAGTCTCTTCCTTGACCTGCCATGGTGGTGTTTATTTGCTAGTTCATGCTGCACTCCTTGAGGGGTGGGGATTCTTGGGGAGGGGGTGAGTGTAGACTCTCAAGTGCCCAGGGGTCCTGTCCTGCAACGGGGTGCACAGGCATGGCCCAGCAGCGGAGGGTTCACGCTGTCAAGAGGTCAGGAAGTCTCATTGGGCATTTCCATGGCCCACTCTCCAACCCAAGGCAACCCAGCAACCTTTAAGGGACTGCAGTTTCCTCTCTGGGACCCCTCCATACCTGAATTGGAGTTGGGCACGGTGCCTACCCTGACTCCACCCTCACTGTGCCTGCTCCCTGGCCCCTAGGGGCCCAAGGCAGCAACCCCGTCCATGGAAGGCAATGGCAAGGGTGGGGTGTTGCACAGAGCCAGAAGTGCAAAAGGCCAAAGGGCAGGCAAAATCCGTCCTGGGGAAATAGGTGGGACTGCAGGGGGGCCAAACTCCATGTGCCCCTGTGCATACTCTACTGTCCCATCACTCCGCATTAGAGAAACACAAGTACAAAGATAAAATGAAGAATTTCAAGATGGCAACCACAGGCATTAAATGAAGAATTTCAAGATGGCAACCACAGGCATTAAACTTCAAGCATGAACCCTTCTGAGGGGCCTTGTGGGAAAACACTACGCAAACCTTGGGCTGACTTCTTATTGCGAGACCTGAGCCGGACAGCCAGGGTTCTCTCCTGGCTCTGCCCCGTATCACCTAATGAACCTGGGACACGACGCTTCAGAATCTCTGAGCCTCAGCTTCCTCATCTGTAAAATGGGCATGACAATAGTATTTGCCTCTAAAGCTGTAAGGACTAAATGATTTAATATGTAAAGTACTTAAAACAGCATCCCTCATGGGGACATACTTATGTGTTAACTGTTGTTATTGATTTTGTCCTAAATTTGGAACCACCCATGATTACTGCAATCTGTGGTTTGTCATCCATTGTATTTTTCACTGTGGTTCAAGTGACTTTTGAAGGTACAACAACAGGAGGGGGTGAAAAAGCCTCAAAATTGGCTTTAATGCATGATTAAGTTATTCTCATGCTCAAAAAGCTTCAACAACTGCTAAGCAGTTGAGTCTGCTTCCAGGAAGGTGTCCAGCCCTCCCTGCTCTCCAACTGCCTTTCTCACTCCTGTGCTCCCCTGTTCACCCTTTTCCCTCTTTTGGTGCAATTTAATCCCTGATACTCTGATTAGTCGTGCACCATGTAACGATGTGTTAATCAATGATGGACCACATATATGACAGTGGTCCCATAAGATTATCATGGAGCTGACAAGTTCCTGTCACCTAATGGCATTGCAGCCATCCTAACATCATACACATCACTCGCATATGTGTGGTGATGCTGATGTAAACAAACCACTGTGCTGTCAGTTGTAGGAAAGTATAGCACATGCAATTATGTACAGCACACAATGCTTGATGATGATAATAAACGACTATGTTACTGATTTATTCATTTACTATACTATATTTTTCATCATTATTTTAGAGCGTATTCTTTCTACTTACAAAGAAAGTTTACCTCAAAACAATGTGCTGTGTTACGCTGGCAGCAGCCTCATACATCTTGTATTTACTGCGTATCTTGATTGCATCATTTTCTCTTGTGCTTGATTTAATCTCATGTTGTTTGGACAGCAATGTGCTTGTACAGGCTCCCAGCCCAGGAGCAACAGGCTATCCCACATGTCTAGCTGTGCAGTGGGCTAGACCACCTAGCTATGTGTCAGTGCGCACTGTGAGGCTCACACAACAGTGACATCGCCCAACATGTTTCTTAGACCCTCTCCGTTAGGGACACGTGGCTGTACTTGAATGTCCCCCCTCCTCAAGGCCCTGCTCCCAGTCCCTCTCCGCTACTGAATTCTGCTCGGTCAACACAACTGGGAGCAACAGCTGCTCCCAGTTCTGATGCTGCAGCTGGCTCCTTCTGCAGGGCCCTGGTGTCGGACACTCTGTGTTCATGCTTTACCCAGTCCCAGCCTCGAACTCTATGGGGCTGTTGACTTCTTAGTCAGTGAATGATCCCATTACTGATGTCACCCCACCCTTTCCAGCAAAGAATGGGGTTCACCCTGTGTTTTGCTTTTGTACAGGCCCAGCCTCCAGCTTGCCTCACACACTTGATAAAGATTTCCTGTGTGCCTACTTCAGCATGCAGTGGTATAGGGGTTTGTTATTTAGAACCATAGAATGGGAATAATAATGGTACTTCGCGCACTGAGCAGTTCCAAGGACTGAGTTACACTCATAGCAGTACCTGGCACACACAGAATACCACGTGAATGCCTGCATACTCCCTCCCGCCAGGCCATCATCTCCCAGCCTACCTTGCGTTTCCTCTTGGATTTTGGCAAAGCCTTTTCGGCAGGTGTGTCGGATGGCTGGCTGGGAGGTGCACTCTCGGCGTCCTTGGTGGCAGGAGCACTCAAGACCCCCGGCACCCGGGGCAAGTGTTCTGGGATCCTGGACAGAAGGGTCAGGTCGATTTTGACCCATAGGGACCTGACCTCATCACTGTCCTTCAGTGGGGAGAGTAGTTCATTGCGGCCGAAGGGGACCAGTGTGTAGAACTGCTCCTCCAGCTCCTTGGCAATGTCATTGGTGGTCCTGGCGTTGATGGAGCCCACCGGTGCACGGGGGCCACCGCCTCCGCTGATGCTGCCGGCAGCCTCCTTGAGCCTCTGGTCACTTGCAGAGGCTGTAGCAGCCACCGCCTGTGCTTTGGCCAGAGGGTACACCTCCTGCTCTGACTCCAGGTCTGAGTCCGAGGAGGAGGACGAAGATGATGACTCTGTCTCGATGAACTCCTTGGACTTGGGAACAATTCTGCTCAGCCCCCGTGTGCGGCGCTTCTCACAGGTGACAGAGGCAGAGGCCCGTAGCTCCTTGCGGTGGCCTATTCTGCTGTTGCTGCAGGGCCTGGCTTTGGTGGGCTCTGGGGGGATCACCACACCTGTCCCCAGGGCGTCGGCGGGCTCCTCAGGCCGGTGGCAGTTGGCGCTGTCGCTGGCTAAGGTCCTCTCCGTGCGCCTAGGCGGCTTCTTGCCTGCAGACCTGCGAGCAGGCGTGTTGTCGGGGGGTGCGCCAGGGACTGCAGGTGGCGGGGCAGTTGTGGTTACAGCCACTGCCACGGCCGCGGGTGGGGACTTCTGCTTCACCCCCTTGGCCCCTGGCGCCTTGTTTGCTGTCCTTGGCCTCTGCTCCTCCTTGCAAGTGCTCTTGATGTCCTTCTCTCTCAGGACGGCCTGGCACCCGTCTGGGAGCTTCGTGCAGTCCTGCACTTGGTCTTTCCCTGGGGCGTAGTACTGGCTGCCCTCCGGCTCGTGGCTCTCATTTTGGATCAGGATAGGCGGCTTGTGGGGATTAACTTTGTTCAGCCATTTATCCAGCTGCCACTTGTTAGAGGACGCCGGCTCAGCCTAAAAGCAGAAAACCGACAACAAACAAAACATCTTTTACTACTGACTCACTCAAAAGGGGCCGGGCTGTTTTTATCTTACTTACTCCCCTAGGTGTATGAGCAGAAAACCAATGGGCTGGAAGCAAAAGAACGTGGGCACAGTGGGAGTGTGGGGCAGCTCTCGTTGTGGTGTCCCTTTCCTGTCCCAGGTCACCTAAATGGCAGAACAGTACTTTGAAGCCTTTTTGGATAGCACTGTGCTCCATTAGAACCCATTTCCAGCACTTTTGAGTGTTATATGATGTATATTTTTTATAATTATACATAGATACATAAACTTGAGATTCCACGAAAGTTAGTGGGGGCATAGTTTGGAGGCTCTGAGTGTTAAAGCACTCATTTTTTTTTTGTAAGACTTAAAATTTGGGGGGAAATCAGAAAAGGGGACCAAGTGGAACCCATAACCCCAGTGAAGGAACATAGAGTTAATGCCGTAAAGACAAGTAAGGCATGGTTACTCTTGCGGAAGCAGTAACTGGGGGGATGGCTCATTCTGTGGTCTAGAAGTCCTGTTTCCGCGGGGCCTGGAAGGTTGGACTTGGTCAGTCCATCTTTGACCTGCCTCCACTCCACTTTGCCAGAAAAGTTTCAGACATGGAAGTGATGATGGAAACCTCTCTGCAAGCACTTTTGCTGACTCAGAACAAACCACAGAGGTGACAAGTTTAAACTTGGCCCCGTAGACTGGTTCCAGGGGTCAGTGACTGCTCTGAAACACAATATGAAACGTAGCATAGATGCACTTTTCTAGGAGAAGGCAATAGTTCTATGTCTCATAAAAAGGTTAAGAAATGATGATTTTACAGGGAGCAATTGCTTGATTAGTTGGTTTCTAGTAACAGTCCAGCATGTATGGGAGAGGCGGCAAACATTCATGGCAGGGTATGCCACATACACTGGCCCCACCGCCATGTTTAATGCTACTTCTCCCTCCCCGTTCCATGGCTCACACCTGTAACGTGGGAGAATGTGGATGACTGCCTATAGCCAGGACACAGCTGCACATGGGGAGATGTGCACTGAGACACCCTGGTGGGAGTGCTGGCAGTGAAGGGGAGAAGTGAATACACTCAGTGTGGGGCCCATGCCTGACGTGCTTTAGGGTCATTTCTTCTGCACTTCACAGCTGAAGAAAGCAGTTTCAAGGGCCATTTTCAACACATCACTAAATCACACTTCCTTTCTCAAGGATCTACAATGCCTTCCTATTACTGCCTCTTAAATGAAATCCAAATTCCTTGGGCTGGTGGTGTTCAAGAGCACCCATCATTTTTCACTGCCGCAACACCCACAATGTACCTCCCACCTCACACATGTCATCTAATTTAATTCATACAGACAAATGTTATCACTCCCAATTTGTAGCTGAGGCTCAGAGGGGTTAAGTGACATGTCCAAAGCTGCCAGGTCATTAGGCACCACCGAGACTAGGTTTAAAGACCAGCTTCTTTCCCCTGCTGCTTCGTTTCAACTCCCA
This sequence comes from Pteropus medius, assembly GCF_902729225.1. NCBI lineage: Eukaryota > Metazoa > Chordata > Mammalia > Chiroptera > Pteropodidae > Pteropus > Pteropus medius. Next base: position 1,224,040 of record NW_024343105.1, on the reverse strand, counting down.
CTGCTGTCTGGAGCAGCTTTCTGGAAGGGGGACCTCATTCCTTTGAGAAATGTTGGTCTACAAACTAAAATGATCCAGTTAGGTCTGATTTTAGGAGAACACCACTAACTTCCCCAACATTGCCTGTGCCCTCTATATCCTCAACACATAGCCTTTCGATATCCATATCCATTTCATGTGTACATTGTAGGTCTGTTCCTTTGTGTCCCCTGAAGTGGCTGTAACAGGTTAAGGAAGCAGACTGCTCTGAGTCTGCTCCTACTAAGACCCACTCACAATGAGCTGTCACTCAAATTGTATCATTTATCCCTCAGGACAACTGCACAGATTGTCCTCACAGGGATGTCTGCCATTTGGTGGGGGAGGCGCTTGTGGCCAAGAAGCTTAACCATGAAGAGTTAAGTGGCAGTGAAGAGGGGGAAACGCAAAGCTTTGAACCCTCGTCCATGGGCATGCTGCTGGTATGGCCATCCATCAGAGTCCCTGCCCAGTGTTTTGTTTGTTTGCTCACCTGCTGCTTTGCACTTTCAGCCATGACCCTCCTCCCTGGTTGCTCTTCTCTCTGTTCCTACAGAAGCATTCACCTATGCTTTCTCTGGACCCCGCTGCCAGGTACCCCAGAGATGCCTAATTAAGAAGCTTGTGGAAACATTGAGTAACTTGTCTCTCACTCCTGCTGATTTTCAAGAATCACTTAGGGCAGCATTTTCCAAAATGTGCTTTTAGTTTGCATCGTCCATGAGAAAAGTTTCCATGGTCAGATAAGTTTGGGAATTCACAATGGAAAACACAGTCTACCTGAGCGTTTCTGAGGGACGGTGAAGCCCTAGATCTAAGAGAAGGGTTAAACCTACTAAACCCTGGCACTCCTCAAAACCAAGGGACCAGGCTCTTTGTCCCTATGCAGTGCCTGTGACTTGGGGAACGTTGATCTCGGGAGCTCCGTGTGTGAGTGTAAACATGCTAGCTGAGGGGGAAGGACTTTGATGTGAAAGGACGTACTGTGTCAGGAAAAACGATGAAACTCAAGTGAAGAAAATGAAGCTAAGAACAACTTGGCAAACCTTGGGCCACAGAGAGAGGGTCTGCAGCGAGGGAAACAGTTTGCGCAGGCTCCTCTGTGCTGGCTCACAGACATGGCATTATACTACGGTGATTCATGCAAAATGCAGTGGCATTTTACAACCGCGGCCATAAAGAACAGTTCAGATGAAAGTCAGTGAAGCCCGTGGGTTTCGGGTACTGGCACACTGAGGGGGGATGCAGGTGCCTTGGAAGGTCCTCTCCTACTCCCCCGACATCATGATGTTAAAGGTAGGGGAAGCGAGGGCCAGAAATGCTTTGCTTCAAAGCAGAATAAACTGGTCTACATCGTGGAAGGTGAGGTATGGCTATACAGAGCCACCTTGTCAAGTGGGGTTCAGGAAAACAAGCCTCACTGCCCTCTGCAAGGTGACCTGGGTCAGCTCCATCAGCATGAAACTGTGACAGTGTGGAGGGCCAGCCGAGTCATGCTCCTTCCCTTCTGTGCGATTCTCATTCTGTAAACTTGCTTTATTTCTAAAGGGGGTGTGTCTTGGGAAAAATGTTAGAAGAAACCTTTCATTCCAACTAATACATTTCTTTCCAGCAGAAAGAAGTAACTTGCAGAGTGGCTAATACCTCACTTGCTACTTGTGCATTCTCTCTGCCTAAAGAAGCGAAGAAAACAAAACTGGGCGTGGCTTCAGGCAACTAAATTGTTTGGAATCTTGCCTCCTCTCCTCAGTCTGGTCCTCTGAGGGCTGCTGGAAGAAATGGCAAGAGCTTCCTATTATCCCCAAGGAGTTCAAGTCTTTGTAATTATCCTTGACATTTACAAAGAATTTGCTTAAAGCACCTTATAACGAGTTCCCTTAGGCTGAGATTCAGCCTCACCCATGAGCTCTAGAAGTCATATTTCAGCAAGAAAATAAGACCCAACATTCATGAACTTAACCTTCAAAGTCACAAAGAAGAGCCTGGACAGGGGGTCTTCACAGACACTGACACTTCTTATCCACTTCCACTGCCCTCAGCTTCTGCAGTGTCCCAGAACCCAGTCACTTCCTATAACTAACACTATTCTGGAGTTTCTCAACATATGTGGCATGAAGCTGGCTTTGAAAAATACCGTTGAACTCCTCTATTTTGCTGAACTCCTGTACCTTTCTGTTTCACATTATTCCTGTTGTTATGCCAGTTCTATGAGGACCACGACTTTCTCTGTCAGATAACTGCTGTGTCTTGGAGCCAAGTGCCATGTCTGTGGCAGATGTTCAATAAGTATTTGTTGAATGAACACTGAATGAATGAATGAATGAATGAATGAAATTATGAAGAAGGAATAATAACTTTGTGTCTGGAAAGAGTCAGGGTTATATCAACATCTGGCTTGTATAGGTTAATATTGCTCAGGTAGACAGAGACAGAGAGAGAAGGAGAGAGAAGAAGGGAGGGAAGAAGAAAGGTGGGTGGGGAGAGAGAGAGAGAGAGAGAGAGAGAGAAATTGATTTGTGTCACCCTTCACGATTCTCCCCTCTTACCACCATGGTCTGTATAAGTGGCTTTGATTTTATTTCAGAGCCTATTTAGAAATTTGGGCCCCAGAGTGTACAGAAGGCTGTAGGTAAGAAATTAAATCCTCTGATCCACGGTAGAGTCAAATGTTCACACACTCAAGAGGAAACTACTTTATTTCTTCCTTAGAAATCAAAGTCTACCTTACAGATGCACAGACTTGAGAAATTTGCTCCCAGCCCTCTCCCAAGAATCTCCATGTTCTGAATTACTTTTTATTTTTCACCTTCCCCCTTTAAAGTAGAAATAGCCATATTTTTATTGGTATCTTATAATGCTTTTATATGAGGCATCTAAATCTTCCACACAGATACTCATTATACCTATAAAAGGTTTCATTATTATTTGTTGGTTGAAGCTAATTTTTCTTTTTATATTTTCACAAAGAAAACATAGTTAAGGTTTTATTAATATTTATAGCTCTTCTAATCCATGACAAACTGCAAAGAAGTAAGATTCTAACCACGTCTACTCCTCACGAGTCCTGTCCCGGTGATTTATGGGCGACTGCACTTCCCAGGAGGTAAACTGCCCCGGCTAGTTACTGCCTGGCTGACCCCTGGGGAGACCGACCCATAGAGTATTTCCAGTCACTGGTTATTTATAGCACATTAGGAAACTTCTGGAAGTCAAGATAGAGATTTTTGCACAATGAAAGATGAAGTTTCTATACTCCCAAGAGAGCTGTGTAATTAGGAGAAGTGTGAGGAGGGGACAGAGTGGAGAAAACGATGAGCTCAAACAAACTCTGATGGTTGCCAAGGGGTGGTGGCCTCAGGGGTCGCTGCCGTCACAACCGAGAGGTAGGAGGCGGTAGGGAGGTGTGAGAACCAGGGGCCATGGACTGACTGCCTGGCCGCCCAGGGGAAAAGCCGGCCAGAAAGGCTCAGGCCAGCGCAGGTCTTACCTCGGGGCTGGGGTAGTGGGCAGGCTTGCTGCCCTCACTCTCGCTAGAGCTGCTCTCGGTGTCCGAGTCGGATCCGGAGCTGCTCTCCGAGTCACTGGATGAACTGCTGCCGCTGCTGCTGCTGCCGCTGCTGCTGCCCTTGCTGGAAGGCACTGAGGCTCTGCAGTTGGCCTGCTGGACCACGGCGCTGCCAGCCCACAGGGTCCCCCGGGAAGGAAAGGGAAGGAAAGCCAAGTGAGCAAACACGAAACACCACTGAGCAAGCTGTCATTCCACCAGAGGAGCAGGAGGCACAGGCCGCACATCTGTCAGCCATCACTTGGCACTCAAAGAGCAATCATCAAGGTCAAAGGCATTCTAATGGTTAAACGAAATAGTACCTACATATAAATAAAACTGGGAGTGAAAGTTGGCGCCCCTTGATTGACGGCCACACATTATTTGTGTGGTCATTTTAGAAGGGAAGGTGGTATAATTCCAGAACCGCTGTTCCTATTTTGCTGCTGCTTCTGAGAATAGCTTTTCAAATGCATCCCCAAATCTAATCATCTACAAAAATGCAAGGAAATCCAAAATGCTGGAAATAGTTTGTAAAAAAATGAAAATTTCTGTTTGCTTTATTTTAGGACGTGGGCTGTGAGGATGGACACAGTGTTCTGCTCTGTGCTTTCAATGGCCTGCTGGAAGGTTCTGGAGACCGCAGGACCGGCAAAGTTATATAGTCTGGGCTTCCCACCTCTTCCCGCCCATACACTCGAATGCTGTCGCCTTTATAGGAGCCGGCTTGCTGAGTAAACAGTAATTTTCCTTTGAGCTCTTTATGAATGGACTAAAGATCCATTACTTACACATTTTTTTAAATATATATATTCCATACTTTAAAATTCAACCTTAGTATAGTTAGGTTAGTATATATTCCATATAGTTAGGTTAGTATATATTCCATACTTTAAAATTCAACCTTAGTATAGTTAGCAACAGCATTTCAAATTATACTTTATGTTCATTTCCATGCTGGAACTTGCCAGCAAGTTACAGACTCAAATCATACACTCAAAGAGAACAGGAAAAATGGTCACTTTCTAATGGTAATTAATTAACCACAAAAATCCAGATAGCAGACATCCACCCAAAGAGTGAGCCAAAAAAAAAGTTTTGGTACTCACATAATATTCAACATCTTCAAAGTCTGTATTAATTGCTTCTACACACACCTGAATTTGTTCTTTTGAGGTCATATTTTAAACCCAGAAAATGCAGTGACCACTTTTTGATGTCGAGTCAGCAAATATGAGCTTGGCCCTTCTAATTGGGACCAGTGCTCAACAGGAGTGGACATTAGAGAAGGCCAGGGGCTGGGGAGCTTGTTAGGGTTTAGAGTTTCAAGTGCAAAGCAGCCCGGACAAGGTAAAGGAAACTTTTCACCTTCCCCTTAAATCTTTGACAAACGCTTTGCCCAAAGATAGAATCTCATAAATCTTCGGTGTGAGGGGTTAATGCTCATTGGAGCCTGGCTTCTAGGAGAATGCCAAGACAAGAAGCTGTCCTGTAGGAGATATCTGTAGGAGAGTTGGAACATCATCTTCTCTAGTGGTTTCTATGTCCCCCACCAACGTCATGGTCCATACCTACTGTGTGACAGTAGACAACATCTGCACATTTAGGACGTGGGCTGTGAGGATGTGTCAACATCAGACAACATCTGCACATTCATGTCTTGCCTGAACTGGCGTGACTTCTTTGGCAGCCTCTCATTTGTGTCTGGGGTTGAGTGAGGAATCCTGGCTCTTTGGACAGAGGCAGGGAAAGGAAGGCTAGTGATCAAAGGGCTGTGATACCACTTTCTTCCCTCATGAGCTAAAATTCACCTTTCCCGGTGGCTGAGCTGGGATGCCTACTGTCAGTGGGGTCATTAAAAACAAAAAACCTTAGATTCTGGCCAAACATGAACACCTGGCATCCATGTTAACAGCCTGTTAAGAGACTCCCAAAACACTGGGGAGAAACAGCAATAAACAACCCCCCACTAAAAAAACCAAACTCACATCCAACAACCCCATGTTAATAGTTTGTCAGCAGGCCCCAAAACACTGGGGAAAAAAAATTCCAAAAACAAACTAACGCCTCCTCCCCAATTAATAAAAACCTAAACCTGAAAACCCCCTAAAGTGAAGCAACACATGGTAGAGGGAAGAAATATGTCTCCCTGCCACATTCTGGGTGACATCTGCTGAAGACTGAGAAATTAGGACGGACCAAGAGCTTAGTGATTCACCAACGTGATGGCCAAATGCTCTGAGCACAGAGCAGTACCGTCCACAGGCTTTAACTCAAACAACAAAGAACCTGTGATGCGCCTGCTGTGTGTGTCTGGGCATTGGGTGAGCACAGCAGAAGCGGCAACATGGATGGAGGGACTGCCTGCCTTTGCAAAAGCAGCACTTCGATCTCTGGGAAAATGTCCATTAACCAGTTCCCGTGCTGCCTGCCTCCCTTTCACGAGGGGCTGTCCTATAGGAATGAGACACACCAGCCCAAGGAGACAGATTCTCTTGGCCGAATTACGTTGGTGGAAAAGCCTCAGGCTTTCATGTCTTCCTTCCTTAAATTAGGAAATTCACTTAAAATGAGTTTTACTGGCATAACTATATTTGTTTTTAAAACAGTTGAGAGAGCCAAGAGTTTTAGGTTCTTCTTCATGTTTTGCTTGTAAGGAGGGTCACGATTGACTATATTCATGTTTCAATGGTTGGGGTAGAGAATGTGTCACCAGAAAGAATCTGTGTTAAGGGTGGGAGCCTGGAAGGACTCTGGTGGCTCCGGCTGTGGCATCAAGAGAACTATCCCTCCGTCCACAAAGGCTGCTCCATTAACTGGTGTTTGTGCAGGTCCTTGGGTGTCAACTGGTTGTTAATAACTGCTCTTGTCATGACTGCATGAGGCTGCTGTGCTTTTGCTGAAGCAGCTGCAGCAGGGAGGGTGGCAGAGTAAATTCTAGGAAGCTGGATGGGATGGTTGTCACAGTGACTATAATAAAAGGGTTGGCTTAGCTATTCTGGGAGGCCTCTTTAGAGTCGCAGAATCAAGATGGAAAAAGATGCATCGGAAAGACCTTCCTGAAAGACAAGGCTGTATATATTTAAAACTGCCAACTGAAATTTTAGCGTGCCAATTAGATGTCATGTTTCTGTACCAAAGATATTAAAAAAAAAAACTTAATTTAAAAAAATTAACTTTTTTCCTGAAAAGATAACATAGATCGGTTGGCATGATGACACAACCTTTGATAATTTTTACGAGAGTTCTTGGACCCTATGCAACATGGTGCCACTGAGTCTGCAGACATGAAAACATCAGTGAGATTATGGAATAAGTCTTTGTGTCACCCAACTTAGCAAAGTGCCAGGGACATAGTAGGCATTTGAATGTGATTACTGAAAAAAAAACAAAAAAATAGAAAAAACCTGTCATTGGGCTAATGAGTTTTTTTTAATAAGCATTGAACCTTTCCAAAAGGTTACAATCTCTCTTTTCCAATAAAAAAAAATATTTAAGAGAATTTCAGCACCTCTTGTGCTCTTCCAATTTTGACACTTCTTCCTTTCAGAGGATATTTCTTTAAATGTTCTCTAAATTTCATCTGTTATAATTTAAGTCCAGTTCGCTCTTAGATGGTTTATTTAATTTTTGTATTTTGATTTCATGAAATGTTTTGCTGTTTTCATGAGTGGTCAAGACCAAATACACTTTGAGAGAGTCCTGGCTTTATTCTAATGACCTGCTTTCTATGTCCTTTCCTTTGGCTGCACTGACACATTCCTTTCAGAATCTGGCCTGGGCTAAGTCTGAATACAAACAGTAAAAGAAAAGATCTGGAAGCTAAATGACAAATCCTGGATCTCAGAGTGAAGGGTGCATTGTGTGGCCTGGATGAACACCCATAGCCGTCCACAAGCTTTCAACCACCAAGTAACTGGGAGGCAAGCTGTCTGCCTGCTTGGCACCGTATGGACACTGTGATGCCCGACAATGGTGCCTCGCATCCTGTGGGTGCTCCACTGGTCTTGGCCGAGTGATAATATTACAGAGGAGGCCACGGCACTTTATCACTCAGCACTCAGTATGAACTCAACAAGCACTTGACTTCCAAACTGTAATCGGTCCCCTAGCAACAGTGTTCCTGTATCGAAAGCATCTTTAGTGATATCAATTGAGCTAAAACTATAACCATATGATGAGAAGTGAAAATGGCAAAAGCTGGCACAAAGTTTACTGTTTACTTTCCAAAAAAACAAAGCTGATAGGATGGTTGGTTCTGTACTAACCTTTCTTTGCTCTGTATTAACGGCCAGAAACAATTCTGTTAAATGTGGCTTTTGAAGCTCTTCATGGTCTGGCTTCAATAAGATCTCCAGCTTTACCTCAATGGGTCCGTCCCTAAACTGCAGTCATAATAATTTCTCATGATTTTGACCACCTGTGCCTGGTTATAGCTGGGTGCCTTTGCACATGCCATTCTCTGTGTCAGAAACTCCTTTCTCCCTTTCTTCCATTATCATCTCCTCACACTCCAGCACTGAACTGCTTCACTGCCCTGTTCCGTGAATTTTTTCCCAATTTCCCCACACATAATGGAGGTTTCCTCCCCTGAACCCCTAGAACACAATGCCCATTTCTCTACTGTATCCCTTACCATATTAAGGATAGGAATAACCTAATTTATCCTTGCATCCCCAAAGCTAGCAGAGGGTCTGGCATAAACAGATTCTCAACAACTATATGAAAGAACTTAAAAGAAAAATGATTCTTGATCCAGCATGTAAGTCAATGTATTTGTTATACTATGAAGTAGCTAATGAGATGTTCATATACACAACATATGTATCTTTTTCTGTTGCCTTGGGACTGGCTAGGATTTCATAAAACTGATATCTCTAGAGAGCTACTGTCTATGTTACAGACTGCAAATTGAAAAATCTACAGGGGCCAGGTGAGTAGTATAAAGGAGTGAAGTCCAGGTATAAGAAAGACAAATGCCTAACACATGATGATAAATGACAATGGACCCTTGGCTCCCTGGCAGGGAAGGAGTCAAAGTGGGGAGAGCGCCGTCTGGTCTAGCACCGCTCTCCATGTCAGCATACCCCTGCCATGTGGAAATGAGAAGCCCTAAATCCTGATGTTTATACCAAATCTCCTGATTTTCAAATGCTAGTAACTAATTTGAAAAGTCTAACAATGAAAAGTTCCACTGTATTTCAGCAATGAAACGCATCTGTAGGTCAGATGAGGCTTGTAGAGCACCAATTTGAGACCCCTGATCTACTTCCTATTATTACACATTCTGAAAGCCTCTGATGCTTCCATCTAAAAGAAATGGACAAAAACAAAAAACAAAAAACAAACTAACAACAACAAAAAAACACAGCCAGGAGTTTTAACTCTCTCGGGGATTTAGATTAGCAGAGACAAAGAAGAGGTTAACCAAATACACTCAATCAATGCACTTATTTAAAACATTTTTAAAATTTAAAATAATTGATTCACCAGAAGCTGCAAAAAGAGTAGAGACATATCATGTACCCCTCATTCAGTTTCTCCTGTGGCTTCATCTTCTATAACTACAGTAGAGTATCAAAAGCAGAAAACTGACAATGGTACAATGTGTATATTGTTCTACATAATTTTATCACGTGTATAAATCTGTGTAACCACCACCACAATCAAGATACAGAGCTGTCCCATCACCACAAGGCTCTCCCTCATGCTATTCCTTTAGAGTCATGCCCATCTCTCAGCCTCACCTCTGGCAACTACGAATATGTTTGCCATCTCTTGAATTTTGTCATTTAAAAAAGTCGAATAAATGGACTCATATATTGTACATCCGTTTTTTAATGGGATATAATTTAAGTATAGTATACGTCATTTTGAGATGGACATTTTTTTCAGTCAAGATAATGCCTAGAGATCCACCCAAGTTGTTGAGTATATCAAAAGCTTGTTATTTTTTATTGATTCTATGGCATGGATGTTTAACCATTCACTCACTGTTTAACCATTCAACCACTAGGGCACTTTGGTTGCTTTTAGTTTTTGGCTATTATAACTACTATTATAACTACTGGCTATTATAACTACTATGAGTATTTGTGTAGAGGTTTTTGTATATGTTTATTTCTCTGAGACAAATGTTAAGGGATGTGATTGTTAGGTTGTATGATAAGTGTATGTTTAGGTTTTACAGAAACTGCCAAATTATTTTTCACATATTTTGCAGCTCCACTGTTTGATGCACCCACATTTAAGATTGTTATGCCTCCCTGCTAGCTTGCATCTTTTACCACTGTATAATGTCCCACTATGTCCTGGTCATTTTCTTTGCTCTGAAGTCTACTAATGGCTATCGTAATATAGGCATTCTGGCTTTTTTTGATTAATGTCTTCATGGTATATAGTTTCCATTCTTTTACTTTCAGACTAGCTGTATTGCTACATTTGAATTGAGGTTCTTGTAGACAGCATATAGTTGGGTTATTATTATTTTAATTTCTCTGCCAATCTATCTTTTAATTGGTGAATTTAGCCCTTTTACGTTTAATATAATTATTGATATTGTTAGAGCTTAAGTATGCCATTTTACTTTCTGTTTTCTGTTTGATCCCTGTTTTCTTTTTTCTGCCTTCCTAATCCTTAAAACATATTTTAAGATTACAAATATATATACACATATATGTGTGTGTATACATATATGTATACACACACATATAGATATGTACATATATATGTATATATACATATTCAATTTACTGAAACTAAAAAAAAACCAAATAAAAATAGTTCACCCATTTCTCCCACCATCCCCTCCACCTCTGGCAACCACCATAATAGAATAGAATTATACAAAAATAGAATACAATTGTATTTGATTTATTTACAGTGTTTTTGAATTTATCTCTCTGTACAGTTTTAAATCACTTTCTAGATGCTACATTACACATGACGTGTCACGGCCTACTGGTATTATCATTTTACCAACACAAGAAAGCGTAGAAACCTTGCCTCCTCAATTGTCTTAATTCTTTCTCTTGTATGCATCAAGAACCACATCAATGTTTCAAATTTTTCTTTCAACTGTCAAACACATTTTAGAAAACTCAAGAGAGGAAAAATTTATTGTATTTACCCTCCTTTTACTCTTTCTATTGTTCCTTTTCCTTCTTGATATCATTTATTTTATCAAGATTCCTTCTTTTACCATTTCCTTTCTGTTTCAAGAACTTCCTTTAGCCATCCTTTTTGGGTAGGTCTGCTGGTGACAAATGCTCTTAGTTTTCCTTCATCTCAAAATATCTTCATTTGTCCTTCATTTCTGAAGGAAATTTTCAATAGACATAGAATTTTGCATTGACAGTTCTTTTCTTTCAACACTTGAATAATGATGTGCTATTTCCTTCTGGCCTTCATTGTTACTGAATACAGGGTCATTCAAACTGTTTGGATTGTTCTACCCCTAAAGGTCAGGAGTTGTTTATTTCTCATTGCCTTCAAGATATTTTTCATCTTTTATTTTCAGAGGTTTGACTATGGTGTTTCCTGGTATGAATTTATTTGGATTTATTCTGTTTGGGGTTTGCTAAGCTTCTTGAATATGTAGATATCTTTTGCAAAAGTTGGAAAAATTTTAGCCATTATTACTTTGAATGCTTTTTGAATCATTTTTAAGCCCCTCTTCTCTTGGTACCCTAATGACACAAATGTTAGATCTTTTGTTCTAGTCCCACAGATCTTTTTTCTTTTCTTTAGTCTGTTTTCTTTCTGCTTTTCATATCAGCAATTTCTATTGTTCTATCTTCAAGTTCACATATTCTTTCTTTGTTTCTCTTCATCCTATTGTTAAGCTCATTTGTTGGATTTTAAAATTTTAATTATTTTATTTTTCGGTTTTAAAATTGCCACTTGAATTTTCTTATATCTTTCTTTGCTGAGACTCTAGTTTTTCATTTGTTTCAGGTGTATTCTTAATTGCTCACTGAAGCATTTTATAATGGTTCTTTTAAAATCTTTATCAGATAATTCTAATATTTATGTCATTTCAGTATTGGCATCTGTTAATTGTCTTTTCTCATTGAGTTCAGATTTTTCCAGGTTTTTGTTATAATTAGTGATTTTTCTATTGTATCCTGAACATTTTTGGTATTATAAGACTTTGGATTAAAAAAAACCCTACTTGTTTTCTAGCAGGCCTCCACTAATAGCAGGCCAGCTAGGGTGAGAGGGGCCCCTCCTCACAGTTGGGCGAGGGTTAAAGGAAGTCTAGGCTTCCCACTTGGCTTTTGCTGATGAGGATGGGGCCACTTGCTTATTCCATACTGTTTGGCTGGAATAGAGCAGTTCCTATTTTAATGTTTTCTTCTTGCTAGGATACCCATTCCTGGTTCTTTGACTAGAAAGAGATGGCTTTTCTGTGGCATTTAAAAAAAATCTGTGCCTATTAGCAATTCCAGGTTGCCAGCTTCTCTAGCATTCACTCTGGGCTACATGAGGAAATAAGAAAACTCAGGGAACTCACTGCCATGTCTTTCCCAGGGTCTGGAGTCCCTAGCTGATCTGCCTTCTCTCTACCTTTTAGTCTTATGTTTGTTTTATTTATATGTATATATATAAACATATATAAAAATATATAAATATATATTATATATAAACATGTATATACGTTTAAGAATTTTAGCTGTACTTAGCAGAAGGAACAGGGAAAAGTACATCGGCATCTTGTCGCAGAACAGAAACCACCCACTTGAATTTATCAAGCAGAAAGAAACCAACCCTCTCTCAATACTTCTAGCCTCCAGCTCTGGGTAACTGTCTCAAAGGCTGATGAATGAAACAGCCATGCAGGTGTCTGCCACAGTGCTTGTCCATTTTATCACCTAGTCAAATTAGGCATTAATTCACTTACTTAAAAACCACTTATTGTGGAAATTAAGCTCAGATTTTATAAGTATGTATTCAAACCTAGAAAGAACGTGTCACTAATGATGCATATAGCCTTGTGAGAAAAATGCCTCAAGTGAAATGAGGCTATAAAAATGTTAAGGATAAAATGGTGAGACTTTAAGGACTTTGTTCGGAATAAATGGCACGGGGGTAAGGGATGGTATTGGTGTGAGGTTTGTTAAGAGTACACTTTGTGCTAATACATCAGAGTGACAGCATGTGTGTTGTGTGTGTGTGTGTGTGTGTGTGGAGGAGGGAGCTGACAGACACTCAGCCATACACAGAGCCTGGAACACAGGAATCAGCTGGTCCTGGCTTCTCTAAGGGAAAAAGTATAACCATCAGAAACAGTATAGGATCATAAAAAGTAGATGAAACTGGCTATGAAAACTATAAAACAAATTCCAATACTGCTTGTTGACAATACAAAAACTACACATTTTTCATTAATCTAGAAAAATGAAAGAAAAGCTCTACAAATAAGTCAGAATGGAGCACCCATTCCAACCCAAAATAATGACTCAAAACAAGACCCAAGACCCCTGGGATTTTTTTTGTCACCTTATGCTTTTGTTGCCTCTTTATAGGATAGGTATTATTCTGCCACTTTATAGGTGAAGACAATGAGGTGTCTAATAAAAGACAGAACTGAGATTCTACTTGTAGAAATTTATCCTATGAAAATAATAAGGGATGTCTAAAAACAGTTATCTACAAGGATATGTGCTCCTGTTATTTGCAAAGGAAAACATTTATAAACAACCAGAATGCCCCCAAACAGGGGGTTAATTAGATAAATAATGATATAGTTTCATGAGGGAACACTTTTCCACAGTCTAGTCATTCTAAACATATTAGCAGAAATACTTCCTATGATGAAAAATCCTCACTGTATATTTGTGAGGAAGTGGACTTTTCAGAATACGCCAGTCATTTGAGGGCGCAGAAATTGGCCAGGAATACCTAAATGTTGCCTCTCCTTTTCTCCTGGGAGAGGTTAGGGTTTTGCTGATTCTGGGTTTTACTTAAGAATCAGAGGGTCCCCATGTCTATAAACAGGCTCTTACAGGAAACTACTAAGTACACAGACTGTGTAAGTATTCTGTACTAGTTAAGTGAGGTCCAAGCATCAAAGGACTGAGGTGTGAGCACCCTTGAGAGACACCTGGGGATTGGCGCTGGTGCATGGTGGACTTGTTCGGTGGGGCCCCTCTGCTCCAGCTGTGCTTTTGTACCCTTTGACAAACAAGTTGAGGACATAATCCTACCTTACAGGGTATATGTGTGTGGTTTTTCCTTGACAGCCTACTGGCTACAAAGCAGCATGATCATAATTAGGTTAAAATATATATATTTATATATATATATATATTTATATATAAAATATATATTTACATATATTTATATATATAAAAATATATATATTTATATATATATTTATATTTATATATATATTTATATATAAAATTTATATTTATATATATTTATATATAAAATATATTTACATATATATAAATATATATATTTTTATATATATAAACTATATATATATAAACATATATATAACTATTATATATAAATTTTATTTATATATATAAATATATGTAAATATATATGTAATATATATTTATATATATAAAAATATATATATTTATATATATATAAATATATATTACATATATATTTACATATATTTATATATATAAATAAAATTTATATATAATAGTTATATATATGTTTATATATATATAGTTGTTATATATATATAAAACTGGAAGGATATATCCTCAAATGTTAACTGTAAATATTTTTGGGTCATAATTATGAGAATTAAATATTTTTAAAAATTTTCTAAACTTTCCTATTGTTCACTTTTTCTCCAATAGAGCATATGCTACCCCTTTTAAGTCTATTTAATTGTGGAAGATGATTCTACTAATATAGTATTGCAATTAGCTTGCTCGTATTTATTTAGGATTTTGATAGGCTCTATTTACTGGTGAACTTGATATATATTTACATTTCCCCATTTTATATTTTGGGGGCAATTTTAGGCAGGTTTTGCATCATGGTGGTTTTAACTTAAAAGAATAAATTGGATAGTGTTTACCTTTTCATAGTGCTTTATAAAGTTTAAATAGTATGAGAATTACCTGTTCCCTGAAAATTAAGAACTTATAACCAGTAAAACCATCTAGTCTTAGAGCCTTTTATTTTTCTAAGTACTGGTCCATTTCTTCTAGGTTATGAAATTTGGTGTTATATACTTTTTCATGGTATTCTTGTATGATCCTTTGTATTTCTGTGATGTCAGTTGTAATTTCCCCTCTTTCATTCCTGATTTTATTTGTATCCTTTCTCTTTTTCCTTTAGTGAGTCTAGCCAGGGGTTTGTCAATTTTATTAACTTTCTCAAAGAATCAGCTCTTTGTTGCATTTATTTTTTCTATCTTTTTTTTTTGTTCGTTTGTTTTTATTTATTTCTGCTCTAATTTTGATTATTTCTTTCTGCTGACTTTAGGCTTCATTTGTTCTTCCTTTTCTAGTTTTTAAGATGAAGCATTAGGTTGTTTATTTGGGCTTGTTTTTGTTTTTGGAGATAGGCCTGTAATGATATGAACTTTCCTCTTATAACCGCTTTTGCCATGTCCCAAAAGTTTTGATATGTTGTACTATCATTATCATTCGTTTCTATGTATCTCTTGATCTCTCTTTTTATTTCTTCCCTGACCCAGTTGTTCTTCAGTAGCATGTCGTTTAATTTCCATGTATTTGTGGTTCTTCCTGCTTTCTTTTTGCAGTTGATGTCTAGCTTCAAAGCATTATGATCAGAGAATATGGTTGGTATGATTTCAACCCTCTTATATTTCTTGAGGCTATCTCTGTGTCCCAGTACATGGTTGACTCTTGAGAATGTTCCATGTGCACTAGAGAAGAATGTATAAGCAGCTGTTTTGGGATGGAAGGCTCTGTAAATGTCAATTATGTCCAGTTGGTCTAATGAGTCATTTAAGGATGTTATTTCCTTATTGATTTTCTGTTTGGATGGTCTATCCAGTGGGGTATTTAGGTTCCCTACTATGATAGTGTTTGGGTCTGTTTCTCCCTTTAGCTCTGTTAGTAATTGCTTTATGTATTTCAGGGCTCCCTGTTTGGGAGTGTAAGTATTAATAAGTGTTATGTCTTCTTGGTGCATGATTTCTTTTATCATTATGAAGTGTCCCTCAGTATCTTTATCTTTTTTATTTTGAAGTCTATTTCATCTGATATTAGTACCACTACTCTCGCTTTTCTCTGAATGCTATTTGCTTGAAATATCATTTTCCATCCTTTCACTCTATATTTGTCTTTGAAGCTGAGATGTGTCTTCTGGAGGCAGCATATGGTTGGGTTTTGCTTTTTGGTCCATTCTGCAACTCTGTGCCTTTTTATTGGTGAGTTCAATCCATTTACATTTAGGGTGGTTATTGAAATATGAGGTCTTCTTATAGCCATTTTATCTTTTGCTTTTTGGTAGCTCACTGTTTCCATAGCTTCTTTGTCCTTGTGCTTCTGTTTTCTTTATTTTGGTTGGCTTTTGTGGGTTTTGCCTCTAGTTCTTCTTGTTTTATGTACTTCAGTTCTGAATCTTTGGCATGTGGTTACCATTATGAATATGTAAAGGATAGTTATATATATACAGTCGTCCATTTTCTTCTGTGTGTGCCTTATCTCCATTCCCCTTTGCAAATTTGGGTCTTTGAATCCCTCTCTTTTCAGTCATTGTTATCTTAATTTGTTCCTATGTATGCTGAATGTTCATTACTATCTTGTTATAACAATTCTCTTTTTATTATTTAAGCTTATAATGCCCCGTTCTTAGTAAGGGTTGCACTCTTCTGCTTCTATTTGCCTGATAGTCACTTTACTCCTAATTATGTATTTTCTGTTGTTGTTATTTTGTTTTAAATGACTGATCCCTTTCAGTATTTCCTATAGTGCAGGCCTCATAGTGGAGAATTTCCTCAATTTTTGTATGTCTGGAAATGTCTTAATTTCTCCTTCATATCTAAAGGAGAGCTTAGTTGGATACATTATTCTAGGCTGGTAGTTCCTTTCGCTTAATCGTTTAAATATTTGATTCCATTCCTTTCTGGCTTGTAAGGTTTGCATTGAGAAGTCCGAGGATAATCTAATAGGTTTACCTTTATATGTTACCATTTTTTTTTCTCCCTGGCTGCCTAAAGAATTCTGTCTTTGTTTTTGATTTTTGATAATTTTAATACAATGTGTCTTGGTGAAGGCCTTTTTTGCTGGGTGTTCTGTTGACTTCTTGAATGCCAAGCTCCAGCTCATTCCTTAGCTTTGGGAAATTCTCGTCAACTATTTGTCAGAAAATGCTTTCTAATCCCTGTTCCTTTTCCTCACCTTTAATAATGCTCATTATTCTCATGTTTCCTTTCCTGATGGTATCAGCTAGTTCTTGAATTTCTCTTTCATTATTTTTCATTCTTAGGTTTCTCTCTTCTTCCTTCTGATTTATTTCTAGATTTCTGTGTTCGATATCACTGATCCTTTCCTCCATTTGGTCGACGACTCTATTTTCCAAGCTTGCTATTTCATTTTTCGACTCTTGCAGTGTGTTCTTTATCTCCAGAGGTTCTATTTGGTTCTTTTTGAGGGTTTCGATCTCCTTGCTCTGCTCATCTAGTTGCTTTTGCAATTCCTGAAATTGTTGATTTGAGTTGTTTTGGATCTTATTGAGTGTTTTCAGAAGTACCATCCTGAATTCTCTATCATTTAAGTAGCACATTTCTATGTCTGTAAGCTTATTTTCTGGAGATTTTTCTCTTTCTTTCTGAGATGCCTTGTCACCTTGGTTGTTCATTGTGTGCAATGGACTATTTCTCTGCCTGGGCATTAATGGAAGTATATTCTGCCTTTTTTTCCAGAAATAAGATTTATTATATAAAGGTCTCTCTTTAGCCTGTTGCAAAGAAGGTGCTTTTCTTTTGGTTTCCAGTAGGTGGTGTCTAAGCCTCTTGGCTCCCTGCTTTATATAGTCTTAATAACGCTTTTTAAATTTTCTTGTAGATATTTAATCACTCTCGCTACCCTCAGTTTCAGTCCCTGTCAGTGTCAGTGACTGTCTCGGCAGCGTTTGCTCAGATTCCCCTGGGGCTCCGCAGTGATCGTCTCGGAGGGTCTGGAGGGAGGGACCCTCTGGGTTGGGGGTTGGGGGCTGTGGCTTAGCCTCAGTTTTGCAACCAGGGCCAGTAAAAATCAACTGTTGTTCCTCTGCGGTCCCATCCCACTTCTCTGCTTTCTGTCCTGATACTGAGTCCTACAGCTTTCCTAGGCAGGGCTGTTTGGGGAACTCACTGCAGGAACTCGCCACTCCTTATCCCTTTCCCCTCCTCCTGCAGGGGGCTCCGGTGGCTGAGAGAGGCAGCTTCTTTATAACTTCTGGTCCACCGCCCGACACCTGGGGTTCTGACCTATGGTACCTCTTATGCGCAGATCTGATGCTCAGATGTGCTGGTATGAAAGTTTGGGTGTTTTTTGTTGAGTTTTAGATGTTCAGCTTATTGTTGTTTCAAGGGTAGAGTTCTGGGGTCATCTCTCACTCCACCATGTTTCCTTCCTACAGCCTTTTAGAATGGCAATTCTTTGGTATCTTTTACAGTTTATTACTTGGTTATTGTCCATTTCTTTTTTGTCAATTTTGTTAATTTATTTTTTACAAAAAATTCTATTTAATTCATATTTTCAAGTTTATGTATTTATTCCACAAAATTTATATTCTCTTAAAATAGAAAAATTGTATCTATTATATCATTTATCCTAAATTTTGCTTTCTTTTCCTTTTTTCTTCATTATATTTAAAAAATTTTTCTATTTTATTTTATTCTCAAAGGAACAGCTCTTGGTCTATGTAATAATTCTAGAACTTTCTGGCTTTCTTTTCTTCTACATTTTTCGGGTTTATTTTTCAATACTTTTATAAACTTCTTGAGTTTAAGGCTTTTTCAGCAATTTTTATTCTTTCTTAATGGGAACACTTGGGACTATTGTTTTGACTCTGAGTATGCTCATCCTCATTATATTGTGTTTTTATTTTCTTTACTTCTAAACAGATTGTTGTAGTAGTTTTAAATGCTCCTTTGATCAAATGGTTATTTAGAAGACTGCTTTTCAATATAAGGTGACTTTTAAGAAGGCCAAACATTACATTTAGGTCCAAAAAATAAACATGGGGGATGTAGCTTGGCATATGTGAAAACTTCAAGTGGGATGGTGGCTTCAGCCTGAAGGGGCAATCTTAGGGCTCAGGTAAGACCATCTCGTAAAGGTGAGAAGCAAGGGGTGGGCCACACAGCTCCTTTACTGTGAACTAAGATGGTACAAGAATAGAGAATGGCCTGGGGAAGGGATTAAAGCCATGAAGAAGACATATACAGAACTGTGCATATCCTAAAGGTCTCCGAAACCTTCTGGGTGCCTTAGGGAAGGATAAAAGTCAACAGAATGTGCCACAGTTAGCAGGAGAGAAATTCAGTAATACAGAAGGTCTACAAACGTGTACATAAATTATGCCTCCCATTTCACTGCTGATGCTGTTGCAGCATATAGAATTCTGTTATAAACCAAAGAACCCAGAGGCTTGGCCACCAATTTAAGATATCAGAGAGCACAGATGTCACCTCATGGGGCCATTGCCATTTCCTGGATTTACATCTTTTATGAACTTACATGTCATAGATGACAATAAGCCATGAATTCTGCCTGATGCTCTGCGTCCCCTACCTTAGATGGGCACGATGGCTTGAGGAATCTGCTTGAATAGCACCAAAATTCTTGAATTTAGGACTCCTGAGTTTACAGCATTACCACCTGACTAATGATATTTGCTAAGGAATATAAATTCTTTTGTTCTGGAGTCAGTCCTGTTTTTGGATTTATCAGGTTTTTGTTTTAGGATGGATGAAGAATGTTCTCTTCTAGTTGGATCAAGACAAAAAAAGCCACAGCTTGGAGCTCTGGGACATATTTGGGATGGACTTTTACTTTCCATTGAATAAAGACCCACATGTGACTCCATCAAGTAGAAAATAACAATAATGTACAAATACATGTTGGTTCCCAAATATTCCTGGGTTTGTTGATAGCTTCTGTCTGTTTCTAAAATAATGTCTTCTTTATTTTTAGATAAAGACTTGCTAGAGAACATTCTCCACCCAGCTATCTTCTCTGGACTAAAAGCTCTGAATGTGGCAGAGCTCTGGTACCTCCTTCAGATGGAAGTGCTCTTGCTGGGGTGGGGCGGTATGTAAATATCACTGTGAAGTGGAGAAACGTGTGCACACCCTGTTAGTGTGATGGACAGGATTTAAGCTGGGAGTCCTGCCGGAGGGGACCCTGGAGGATGCTGGGCTTGTCCTCATGTAGAATGCTTCCATGAAAACCCTGCCTTGGTTTGGCCAGGCTACTTCTGTGCCACACAGCTAAGCAAGACCAGCTTGCAGGTGCCTTTCTATCCTGTCCTTGGGCACCATTTGAGAGACTGTGTCAAGAAGCAGCTGCCTTCTGGTGACACAACCTTGCTCCCCTTACAGTCAGGTGGGTGGCACCATCAGTGACACTGAGTTGAAAAGTGCTTCTTGGCCAAGAAAACACCCTAGAGCAGGAATTCAACATTCTTTTCTGGACATTTGGGTTGGGAGTTGCAATGTGGCAATAGCCCCAGAAGGCCTGGGCCTGGCTGCCAGAAAGCTGGAAAGACCCACTAGAATGACCACTCCCCTGACAGAAAGAGATGAAACATGGCTTAGACGATGGCCATCTGGGTGGGAGTGTGGGGAGATGGAGTGAGTGAAGTACAAGGGCACCAGCCTCCATGAGGCTGAGCTATCTGACTGATGGGTGGGGAGGGCACTGCCAGGTGTAAATGCTCATGCTCTAGCTGCTAAGAGCAAGTTGGCCATGCAGATGAATGAGCTCAGCAGTGTTCCCTCCAGCCTGCTCACTTCCTCGGTATGTGTTTCCCCAGCCCCACAGCCGCTGGACACAGGCGGCAAATCTTCCAACTTGACTGCTTTTCAGCCATCTGGTCTACAGTGGAATGCTGAGATTCTGGCCTATCATAATTTAATGCTCGCCCAAGCTTCTTTCTCACCTTGTCATCAGTGCCCAGGGGCTGCTTCTAGAGATGAAGCACACTGTGGGGATGTGCAGGACCTACTGGGTTCTATGATTCATCATGACAGTCCTGGAAGAAAGAGGTTCTGGAGGTCCTGCCACCCGACTACTTATTTATCTAGTTCTTAAACTTACGTATGGATATTTTCAGTTCAAGGAGGCCTTTATCCAGGGCAGCCTCACACAGCTGCCCTCATGGGAACTCCATAAACCATGTGGCAATAACAATTTACCAGAGCTCTCTGACTTCTTTTTAAAAAAAATCAGCTTTATCAAGAAATAATTTACATACCACACGATTCACCATAATTCATTGTGTTTTAGTATACTCACAGGACTGTGCAACCATCATCACAATTTAATTTTAGAATATTTTTGTCCCCCTTTAAAGAAATCCTTTACCCATTAGCAGTCAATGGCCATCTCTCCCTCCTCAAGTGGTCCTTGAGCCCTAGGCAACCATGAATCTATTTTTTATTCCTATAAATATGCCTATTCTGGACATTTTATATCAATGGAAGCATACAGTCTGTGGTCCTTTGTGACTGGCTTTTTTCCCTTGCCATAACAAGGATCATCCATGTTGTAGCATGTATTAGTACAATATTGTGGTTGAACAATATTCCATTGTATGGCTATATTACATTTCATTTATTGATTCACTGGTTAGTGACTATTGTGCTGTTTCTGCTTTTTGGTTATTATGAATAAAGCTATGAGCATTTGTGTACAAGTTTTTGCGTGGACATATATTTTCACTTCTGTTAGGTACGCTCCTAGGAGTGGAACTGCTGTGTCCTGTGGCAACTATGTTTAACTGTTTGAGGAACTGCCAGACGGCTTTCCAGAGCAGTTGCACCACTTTGCATTCCCATTGGGAGTATATGAGGGGTCAATTTCTCCATATGCTTGCCACCACTTGCTACTATTCACCTTTTCAATCCTACCCTTAGAGGTGGGTGTGTGAAGTGGGAGCTCAATGTGGCACTGATGCTCATTTCCCTGGTGACTAACGAGGCTGAGCGTCTGTTCATGTGCTTATGGGCCACTTGTATATCTTCTTTGGGGAATGTCTACTTAAATCCTTTGCCCTGAAAAAATTTTCATTATTGGATTGTAATAGTTTTTTATATATTCTGGATAAAAGTCCCTTATCGGATATATAATTTTTAAATATTTTCTCCCTCTCTGAGTTGTCTTTTTATTTTCTTGATTATATTGCCTGCAACAAAAACATTTTTAATTTTGATGTGTTCCTAACATATTGTTTCTTGTGTCACTTGTCCTTACTTGACTACTTTTCATAGTATAGACACTTAAAATGATATGGGTCTTCAAAAAATTTCAAAGCATTTTTTTTTCAACTCCCTCCTCTGAGCCTCACAATTAACCTATGAAATAGAAAAGCCAAATATCATTATGTCCACTTTACAGAAGGCAAACAGAGGTTAAATTGCCTGCTCAAGGTTGCATACCTGGCTGGTGGTGGAAAAAGGCTGGTACCAGGCCTTGGGCTCCTAATGACAACCTGTGCTGTGGAGTCAAACCCTCCCAGCAAGTTGGGTCAATCATCAGCCTTTCTGGCCTCAGTCAGGCACATCTAGATAATTCTGCCTCATGAGAGACAATGGTGTGTAAACTTTAGAATCAGACAGACCTAGATGGATATTTTTATCATCTCTGCTTGGTGGCTGTGTGACCTATGGCAAGTTACTTAACCTCTCTGAGTCTGAGCTGCCTCACTGGTATATGAAGGGGGTAATAATAGTGCCAACCTTATAGGGTTGTTAGGTGAACTAAATGAGAAAACATATGTAATGCTCTTAATTAGCACAGTGCCTACCATACAGCAAGTGCTCAATAAACGTAGGTTAACAGTCTTTAATTTTGGGTAACACCTTTTCTAACATGATAGCCTCAACAGTTAAACACTGGTAACACCTTTTCTAACATGATAGCCTCAACAGTTAAACACTGGTAACACCTTTTCTAACATGATAACCTCAACAAGTTTAACTGTTGAAGCTATCATGTTAGAAAAGGTGTTACCAGTGTTCTTAACTTGCATTACCCACCTAGTAATCACACGGCATTAGAAAATGTTTGTTCAGGAAGGAACCTGGGTGGTCAGCTAGTCTGAGTCCCCAGAAAAGTGACGTAGCATGGCGTGTTCAAGACCACATGGCACATGTGCTTTCCAACACTACTTCTTAGAAGACTCCTCTTTCATTTCCATAAACTTGGCTGTTTTAGTGCAAAGCTCCAGACAGCTATGATCTTGAACAAGGTCAAGGGAAGCTCCCAACGGAGGCTGGAGGGGCCCAGAGCAATGGCTGTACCTTCTTAGTCTGCACTTATGTGTGGCTCCTGAAAACCCTCCTCCTAACCCAATCTCTAGCTGAATAAACCAATTCTACTCCCCTGTGCTTAAAGCAAATAAAGTGAGCTTCTCAATGTCAGCAGCATGTGGTATTTAATTTGAATCTCACCAAGGAATACAAGACTTAAGGAGGATGAGCAAACGGGATTTTTATGGAAACCAAATTACAGCATCTGAGACGCGGGCTTGTGGCCGCACCAGTTCAAGCTGTGATCTTGTTAGCTGTTGTAAACCAAGCTGGGTTTGTTCCCTGGATGAGGACTCTCAGGGCAAAATGTGTAAAACACTATTCAGGTGTTTCTGTTATTCCTCTGTGCCTTTTCCAAGGCTGTGCAACAGCACAGCTGATAGAATGTTTCCTGATGGGGACAGGGCTGTAACCAAAATAAGCAGAAACACAGTGAGGCCAGGCATGTCTCTTCACAGGAAGCCCTGAGGAGGGGCGTTTCCAGGACTGGCTCATCCCATCAGGACACAGGGCCCTCCACCTTTCCTTATTTCCATCCTTGATTTATCTTCAGCCTGACTCTCCTCACTGCAGACAGCTGCTACAGCCATGACATGTAGATGATGATGTCCAGAGGAAGGAATGTCTCCTCTGGATCCCCATATTAAGGAGACCACTCCTCCTGCCTCCCTGGTTTGTACCACGTCACATGTCCATGACTAAACCGCTTCCATAGCGAGGCTAAGACGACCACTAAGACTCTCTGAGACCACCAGTGTGCACCCCTTAGGACTGGGAACTGCCAACCTCCCCTGAGGAACCTGCCACTTGGCATAGTATGACCCAAACAGGGGTTCTCTTCGTAAGGAAGAGGAGGGTGGCTGTTGGATAGGCAGTCAATAGTGTCTCCCTCACACGGAAAGCCTGCTCCATCACTGAGGACCTGGGCACATGCAACGAACCCAACCAGCCAGGTCCTGGCTATGTGATCAACAAGGTTGGCCTGATGGGCATTCCCAGCTAAGATTTGAGAGAGCCATGCAGCCTTAAAGCCTGCGCAGCCAGGCTATAATCATAGCTGTGCCAACGACATCCTTGTGCATCTCTACTTCCTCATCTAACAAGAGATGGGCTTGGTCTAGATAATGTGTAGGTCCCTCTCACTCTCAACATCTATAGGTAATTAAAAAGAAAATCCTGGTGCCCTCATTTTAGTTATTTATCCCTAGAAATGCCTACTATTAGAATTTCTAACTAGAAGTTACATTCATTTCATGTGAATTCTTTTCCTTTTCCCCGTTCAGGATGATTGGTAGGAAGGCCAAAAAAACACCCAGAGAACACTATAGCCAGAAGGCATGGGTGGCAGTCGTCCTGAGTTGACTGTAACGTGCTGTCTTGTGTTTTCTCCCCGAATGTGCATGAAGGATGACTGTATTACAGCTGAACTGATGCGTAACTCCCGGCTTCGCAACTTCAGGCGTCTAGGTGATCACAAACACTCCCTTGACAACTATGTACTGAGCCTCTGACATGCCAGGTACTGTTCTGGGGCTGGAGATTCTTCTCTCGTTGTGTGTAAAGTGACTTTGAGGATAAGCCACACAGGCATTATCCACCTAAGCCAGTCACTCTCAGGGCACTTTGATTCTCATTTTAGGTCAATGAGGGTTTTTCTGCCATTAGGAATGGATGGTGCTTTGCTCTCACTCCCTGGCCAGCACTGTTCTGAGACTGGTGAGGGCAGGAAGCACCAGGTTCATTCATGTCCTTGAAGCTGGAGGGCATAGGTCCAAAAGAAGATGGTGTATCTCAAGTTCTAAATTCTGAGATAAAACTCTTAGTCTTAAAGATTTAGAGTCTGGGTAAATAATGAGGGGTAAACTTTTCAGGTCATCCCACTGTGGGCTCTCCACCACGCTCTGACGAGGCTGAGCCCCCAAGACAACAATCAGGTGGAGGCTCAGGACTGGAAGCGACACCCAAACGCAGAAGCTAAGAGTGAGCTGACCCTGGGAGAAGGAAATTATGATGACGGCATCTTATTCAAGGAAAAGAATGGCTGAACCAGGCCTCTGTTTCTTTAAGGTTTGCTGAGAATAGAAAGATTGTTTTATGGGCAGGCTGAGCAAAGAGGGAGAGAGGAGGTGGCAAGAAAAAGGAGGAGAAAGAAATGAACTGGAAAGTGATCAGTAGAATTTTATTGGCTTTATTATTCCACAGACAATGGGATCAAACCTGCTCTCAGAAACAAGCTTTCCATGAAAAGGAGCAGTATCACCAGGCATCGTACACTGCTTAATACAACCTCTGACTGCTGGCCTTCTCTCAGCAGCATCTGATGGGTCCCGAGCATCAGGACAAGCCAGGCCTCTCCCCCCATTGCACACACAGGGGTTAGAAAATGCAGTTAGGGCCCAACTGGGCTCTAGGGGACAAGGCAGGACTGGAGCTCCCTATGCACAGGGAGCTCCCGTTCACTCTCTGGCTTGCCTTTTTGATCACAATTTCTCTGCTTCAAAGGTAGCCCTACTTTTTTTTCCAATGAAGATACAATGAGTTTTAGGGAGTTCACAGGAGAATTCTGGGGGTAGGAAGGAGAGAGACAAGGAGGAAGGCATGGAGTCAACCATTTGAGCATGCCTGGCAGTATGTGCCTCAGTTAATTCCAAGAAGCAAAACACATTTGGGATCTCAGAGTGTTATGTGAGAGAAAATGCTCCATTAGAACCTTAACAACTTAAAAGATAGGCCTTTTCATATGCTAAGTAAGGCCAGTGACCCAGCTTTCCCAAGCCTTGGAGTCAGGACCTGCCACATCACTTGCAGGGCCCATTGCCAAAGGAGTAGGTCAGCTGACTGTTCAGAATGCAGGAAAAGAAGTGTCATGACAGGCATTAAAATATAAACTTCCTCATTCCTTTCTTCCATGGTCTCTCAACTGGTCATCGTGTTATTTGCTGTTTCTTGTCATGCTCTCTGGGCACTAGGATACTTGTGGGCCTGTACAGACCCTCACAAGCATCCAAAGGACTTGTTATGTGGTGCCTTGGCTAGGGGTAGTGAAGTGAAGCCAGGAATCTCCCTTCCCAAGGCTGGCCACCTCAGCAACATGGAAAGGGTAACCCCTAAGGATATTGTGATCCTCTTAGCAGGACACACTAGGCACCCACATCAGGGTAGGGGAGAGGCTCATCTCTCTGCCCACTGAATGGGCCCCAGCACCGCCAGCTTGGGCAGAGAGGGTGACCACAGTGCCCCAGGCATGGGTGCCCTACCCTGACCGCTTGTGCGCCCATGCCCCCTGGGGTGCAAGATGGCAGCAGTCACTGTGTGGAGTGGAGAGGGGGATACTGGGTGGGGCCAGTGCACTGTACAGGGGTGCAGGCAGCTGGGAACTTGGCCCTGGATGGCGGAACCACATGCCAGCCAAGGCTCCAAGCCACTATGGCACGCTCCACTGTCTCAGTCGCCTTCGCTTAAGGAACATAAATTCAAAGATGAATTATTAAGAATTCCAGAAGGAAACCACAGAGCATTAAACCCAGTGTGGACCGTCTGCACAGAAAGACTACGAGAGTGTGCTGGCCGCTGGCCCAGGACGCGGGTTCCCGTGGGGTCCTCCCACCTTATCCTCCTCTAAAACAAAAGTGCCTTCTGGGCTCTGGGACCCTCATTTGAGGGGGCCAGGTCCCGCCTGTCATGTACCCAGCCACCTCCCTGTCTGCATTCCCCAAGCTGCTCACTAAAGTAAAGAGAGAAGAGAATCTCTCAGACCCTCTCCAGGTAACCATGGTGGGGGCAGTTTGGATGCTCAAAGGAAGCTCTGTGGAGACAGGATTTTAAATAAGTGAGAGTCCCACATAATTAAAATAATTTTGAATTAAAATTGCCACCTCAGTAATTGCTTTTATGTTACAGTATTTATTACCATCGCCATTGTGTAACTTATCTCATTAATTACTGTTGGAAAAAAGTTAGGCAATGAATAATTAATATGACGGGATAACCAAGGGAGTCCTAGTGCTTAAGAAACAGAGCTTAAAAGAAAGTGTCATACACACGTGGTCCTGTTAATGAGTCTCAGAGCCCTGCCGGCCACATGCTGGGGGTAACACTCTCGGCTCATCACCTGCTATTCTTAGAAGTCAACAGAAAAGTCTCCCCGGCCTGATCCCAGACAGTGAGAAAGAGGTCAGCTATTCTCTTCAGTGGCAGGAAGAAAAAAAGCTTCCACTTTATCGAAACAGACAGCATTGGCACAAATAACTAAGCAAAATACCAATTAAAAATGGCACCAAAAGGTCAGTATGGTACTGGGACAACAACCCATGCCTCATGGAAAGCTGACGTCTTGATGATTTTCATCAAGACACATGGTGGGGTGGGCGGGGAGCGGGCTTCAGCCAGATGTCTCTCACCTGCACATGGCTCTTCCCCGCGTACCTGAGGGTCCTGCACATGCACAGGTACAGCGCACAACCCCCACACACGGAGACACACATACAGAATCTGATCTGAAGAGGAACCACTGTGCATGGCTTCTACTAAAAGTGAGATGCTTACTCTACTGAAAAGAAAGTACTCATTTTTTAAGGGGGCTCTCCTGAAGAGTGAGACAGAATTTTAATTTAAGCTGCACCCAGTTTATATGTGGATGCCCCCGCCAAGACCTTGACGTTTTCTTATGGAATGTCCAACAATGATCAAATACTTTTTATGGAACATTTTTTTCTTAATGATGTTTCTATCAAAATATGGTTTGGGTAGGGTTGCTACATAAAATACAGGGCACGCAGTGAAATCTGAATTTCAGATAAACAATGACTACTATGTAAAATTAGGGACACACTTATATGAAAGAATTATTTGTTGTTCCTGTATTTTTTATTTGCTAAACCTGGCAACCTTAGGTGTCATCTTTCTTATCCATCCAATGTGAAAAAAGGTATATACGGTGCCAAGCACCGAGGGAGCATGCCTGGAAAATCTGTGGATGGGTTCCTCAAGGAAGACAGACAAACCACCCCTGGCAACAGCACCACTGTTAAATAACATGTGGGTGATTTCCTGCTTGCAATTTTGCAGTGTCTTCTGGGTTATGTGACAGGATCCTAGATGGAATGACATGTGAGAAGATTAATTACAATTAGTCACCAAAAGAGAAGTTTGGGGACCTGGGAACTCATTTCAGGTTGCCAAAGCTATATTTTAAGAGCAACGTAATACAACAGACATTATGATGGAAGAACAGTTAGAAGATAAAAATAAAGAGGAGATAAAATATCATCTGAGTCTATTTCAAAGTCACAAAATTCAGGGTTAAAATACTGCCTTTTACAACTTTCGAAATGACTTCAAAAAGGAATGTACTGAATTGCCTTCCAGGGCAGGTGTAGAGAATGCCAACAGTGAAGGGTCACTGGTACGTCCAAAACAGCCAAGCTCCACCCGCCCTAAGCTGCTTTTTGTTGCATTTGGACAACAGAACATTGAAAGCTGTTGTTTAATTCAACAGGACAGGCTTGGGAATGATGTTTACATTAACAGAGACACACCCTTTGGGATGTTTTGCTGAGGGAAAGTGGTGTCTGCAAATTTACAGTCCAGTTCCCCAGCTCACGTTTGTTGTGGCAGGTGCCAGTTTTATTCTCATATATAAGGTAAAAAATCCTTTTGGAAGCAAATCTTCTCCTTCAGGCCCTATTATTTAGACCTTCCTGCACTTCCTTGAGGATCTCTGTCACTACCAGCACTTTAGCGCGAAGACTTCCAACAAATGACCTTCACCGGAAAGCATAGAGACAGAAGTGACACCAGTGAGGATGCACTGCATGAAGATTGAAAGGCAGAAGGTGAAGATGTAGAAATGTCAAATACCAACTAAGAAATAGCAATGGTGTTAGAAAACAAAACATGGTCTATGGTAGCTAGTGAACACCTACCATAGAAATAAAGAGAAGACTTGACACTGTCTTCACATTTCCCTCAAGAAGTTTATCTGCTAATGAAGGAGATAAGGTCAGTGGGGGAAGATTACAGGACTCGGGAGAATGGACATGGGTGCTTTTACACAGGTGTGAAACTGCCAAGGGGCCCAAATGGAGGAGAGAGGCCTGGGCTCACTTCATGGACGAGCTGACCTGTTGGAGAATGTGGGGTTCTCAGTGGAGCTGCAATGGAGGAGGGCATTTCAGAAACAGGCAGCTACTAGCTAAGTCTTGAAGATGGAGGTACTGTGGGCTGTTGCAGAAAAGGCAGCCTGAGCAGGACACAGAAGAGGGCTCCGTCAATTGTAAGGCTCACCGAAGGCCCCACCCAGCTCTTGGATGTGCCCTGGACATGCAACCTTTTCCCTTGGCCCTCCAAAGTCTGGACTAGCACTCCAGAACTGCAATGAGACTTTCTTTCCCAAAAAACCCAGTCCCTGGTCAATGGAGGGATAAGTTGGATTTCTCTTCCCTGGTGGCCTCATTCTCTGCTTCCTGTTATGTCACCCAATCCAAGCAAGTGTCCTGAAAACTCATCCCATCTGCCTGCCAGGAGGGAAGAGTTTTTCATCAAGAAGAGGCTTTTATTCCATAGTTAGAAATAAAAGCTTCCATTGAAAGTGTTTCCGTGAGTAACAACGACTGACACTAATTCAAAATAACTTATAATTAGGGTGACCATATAATCTGTGGTCTAAACCTGGACATTTCACTCGGTTTTGCTTCCATTACCACCATCCATACTCGAAACTCTTTTTATCTTACAAAACTGAAACTCCGCACCCATTAAGTACTAACTCTTTATTGCCTCCTCCTCCAGCCCATGGCACTTGGCACCCACCATTCTATTTTGTGTGTCTGAATTTGACTACCCTAGGCACCTCATATAAGTGGGATCATGTAGTATTTATCTTTTTGTGACTGGCTTATTTCATTTAGCACAATGTCCTCAAAGTACATTATGTATCACATGTCAGAATTTCCTTCTTTTTTTTAAGGCTGAATAATATCCCACTGAATGTATTTAACATACTTCATTTATCCATTCATCCACCGATAAAACATTTGGGTCACTTCCATCTCTTAGCCATGGTGAATAATGCCACTATGAACGTGGGTGTGCACATATCTCTTTGAAACCCTGTTTTCAATTCTTTGGGGGTATATATCCCAAAGCAGAATTACTGGATGATATGGTAGTTCTATTTTTAACTTATTGAAGAACTGTCATTTTTTTTCCCATAGTGGCTGCACCATTTTACATCCCCACAATCAGTACACAAGGGTTGCAATTTCTTCACATTCTCACCAACACTTTTTTTCTTTCCTCTTTTCCTCCCCTCTTCCCTCCTTCCCTCCTTCCCTCCTTCCTTCCTTCCTTCCTTCCTTCCTTCCTTCCTTCCTTCTTCTTCCTTCCTTCCTTCCTTCCTTCGCTTCCTTCATTATTCCTTCCTTCCTTTTTCCTTTCCTTCCTTCCTTCCTTCTTGACTTCCTTCCTTCTCCTCTTTTTCTTTTTCATATTAGCCATCCCACTGGGTGTGAGGTGATTTCTCACAGTGGTTTAAACCAGGACATGTTAAGAGTGAAGGAGGCACTACCCATAACTTTGTGGGGGGGCGGGGCGGCATGCAGGCATAGCCTGGGATGCACAGTGACTGCAGCTATTACTGGCCTGGAGCATCACATGAGAAATGCCATTCCTGTGACTTCAGGCCTACTGGGTTGGGACACAGAAGCCCAGTGTGCAAAGGTTTGCGAAAGAGCAGCGCGACAATCTCCTGATGGGGCCAGGTCCTGCCTGTCATGTACCCAGCCACCTCTCTGCCTGCACTCCCCAAGCTGCTCACTAACATAAAGGAGGAAGAGAATCTCTCAGGTCCTCACAAGGTAACCATGGTGGGAGCAGTTTGAATGTTCAGAGGTGGCTCTGTGGAAACAAGATTTTAAATAAGTGGAAGTCCCATATAATTAAAATGATTCTGAATTAAAATTGCCACCTCAGTAATTGCTTTTATATTTACTGCCATTGCCATTGTGTAACTTATCTCATTGATTACTGTTGGAGAAAAGTCACCAGCCCTCCCCTAGGTTGGGGGCCAAGGGTTAAAGATAAAGGAGGGAACAGGGTGTTTTGACTTTATTTTTTATTACTCACCAAGAGTTATAGCTATCCAAGTGTCTTTGTTCTTTTTTATAGTAACTGTATTACTAAAAACATGTACTGCTTGTAGTCAGCTTTTTGATTCACATAGCTCTTCTGCGAAAATAATCTCCTAAGGCCTGACAAATGCTTCAAGGTGGATAGAATGAGTATTACTATCTATACTTAACAGATGAGAAAAAAGGCTCAGGTATCAAGTGGGCCAGTGAGTGTTAAGGCCATGCATCAGCTGTTGCACTGGGTGCCAAGACCTGACAGGCATGAGACGGAGCTTGTCTTCCAGGGGAAGTTAGGAAGCTAGGCAGCTCATTACAACAGTGACGAGTGACACCAAGAGGCAAGTGGAGGGTGCCATGGGAACGGATGGCAAAGGGAGGAAGCCCTGTTTCAGCTGTGACCTGAAGTACAGTAGGTGTGGGCCAGGTGAGCCGGAGGGAGGAGCAGAAGGGGGAATGAAGGAAGAGCCGTGTATGCAGGTGTGGGAGAACTAAAGCTTCTGTGCCTGGAGTCATGAGTGAGTCTGTGACAGAGCCAGGGCCTGAGGAGGACAGGAGTTGTACTGGTTGAACCCCTGCTGTCATAGACCTTCTGACACGCAGAGACAGTCTGTGTGGCCTCTACCACCTTGGAGCTTCACTTGTCTTGACTGGGGCCAGGAAAATGGGTGGGTGGTGTTGGCGCCCAAAGGAACACTATGTGGGTGGGGCCACATTTCAGAGGCCCATGGGGTTCAGAGTTGCTGTAGTGACGTGAGCAAAATCTGGCCCTGATTTTGAAATGTTAGTGAATAGCTACTATTTCTCCAGCCAGCTGGAAGAAAAGAAACCCTTTAAGAAATGTAAATCTTAGGAAATAACGTGGGGTTGGCTTTCCTTTCCCCGTCATATAAATCTAAGTACGACCATGGCACTTTTCAAGTTCTTTGTCATCTTCAAGTGCAGAACCCAGAAGGAGGCCTGGAATCCCTACAACTACTTTCTTGGAGAGAACAGAACTAGATGAAGAACATTCCACCAAGCGGGCCCCTGGTGGAACCCTTGGTGGATGCATGTTCGTTCCTGTGTTACGTTCAAATGTGGAACAAACCAAGAGTGCCCTCTTGGATGAAAGGTGACGATGCCCTGACACTCTGACACGTGGGCAAGAGCAGCCCTGGGCCCGGGGTGTGTTTTCTGGCCTGTGCTGTGTGAGCTCATGGCTGGGCCAAATTTTGTCTGGTTTCAAAAGGATTCAGTGGGATGGAACAAGGATAAGGCTCTTGGGCAGCCTGGCCACCAACAGCGTGTTTCTGCTACCAGCTCGGGCTGCCAGGGCCACACTGCCATCTAAAAACCTGGGCCCCCGCCAGCTCTAGTGCTTGATCTGTCCTGGGCTGGTGATTCTATCACTTTGGGCTTCAGTTTCCTCATGTGTAAAATGGGGACAATGACACCTGCCCCAGAGCACTGTGTGACATTAGTGACATCGAGTCCCTGCAGAGGGCATTCTGAGAGGCCAGAGGGCAGCAGGAGGCACTGGAGACCATGTGCCCTAGTCAGAGAGGGGTTTAACATTCAGCTTTGTGTTCAGCATCTGGCAGTGGCAAAGGATCACGCTTGCTGTCCTGTCAGAATTACATTAAACATCTCAATGGCTTGGGCAGTGACTCAAAGAAAATGGTGATCTTCTTTACATGCTCCCTCAGAAAATGAACCAGTGCCTAGTCCTCTGTGCCTGCATAGCACTCAGCAGAAAGTGCCTGCACACACGTGTTATTTTCGTTCACAAGTAGTTAGTGTGACTTCAATATTTAACCTAGCTGACCTATAATTAATTAAGAAGCACTGACATTCTGAGCACTGCCTCTCAAGAAGGGGCAGGGGGTGCAGTGGGTAGAGAGCAGCATGAGAACTCAAATCAAAGCCACGGAGAATTCCAGAGAGAAGAGGCCAGGCCGGGGAATGTACTCAGGATCCAGCAGCTCTGGTGGCTGTCCCCGAATGACAGGGATGCAGATGGCTGGGCTCTGATGCTCGCTGGTGGAGGCAGAGGTGGGTGCTGCATCCTACAGGCTGCCAGGGGCCATGGTGCGGCAGCTGGCTCACCAGTCACTTTGCCTGAGAGCCAGCAGAGGGGAAGGAGTTGGAAGGAGCTGGAGGTCAGGCTGCTCCAGCTGATGGGGAGCACGTTAACCTTTCCACAGCAGCAGGGAGCCTACAGTCTCCAGGACATAGTCGTTAAAAGCCAGCTGGCCAGCTAGGCCGATGCAGGCCCAAGGCTGCTTGGGTGGGGAGGGCAGAGGAGCGGCTCAGGGGAGACCAATGGGGAGTGGAGGAGAGGGGAGGCCCTGTGCCCAGAGTCAGCAGCTGGAGAGGCTCCTGCTCCAGCTGGCTCTATGGTCTGAAGAGTGAAGTGGCTGTGTGGAACTGTCTGGGAGGAATGTACTGGGGAAGGGAGATGGAGAGGATGGGGGCAATGGGAGGTGCTGGCCTGAAAGCTTCTCAAAGCAGGGAAAGAAGGCCCCAGACCTCCGCAGGTTATCCCCACTGAGAGGAGATTTAGAAAACCAAAACAAAAACAATAGTTTCACAATTTAAATAAACATCAAATGCAGCTCAGTAGTTTGGTTTTAAGCAAAACCAAACCAAAAAATCAACCCTAATCTATTTCCTGGCTTTAAAACCATGCAGACAGCCACCAATTTCCCCAGCTGGTCTTCCACTTATTAAAGCACAGACACGAGTGATGCCTCTGAGGACAGTGGCATCGTATGTTAAGAAAATATACATGTGTGTTAAGAAATATACATGTGTATTAAAATGGCATCTTAAAAAAATTTTTTTTTCTCCTGTAAAAATATATTATTTCTTGCCCTTGGGTTTTTTTAATGTTCAGTTCAGTTTCCCAGATGCGCCCAGTGAGAATGGTGACCACATACACAAAATTTAAAAAGTGGGAAGTGGAGAGACTCTAGATTATCTTCATGTATAGTCAGTTTAAACATTTTTCAAAGAACTGACCACTAATTAACTAGTCATTGGCACATTCAGTGCAGGATAGCAAGCGCTTAATTTAATATAAGTAGTTATTCAAGAAGGTACAGATATAATTCTATTTCAAAAAATATATTTTTAAAAAGTAGACAGTGGTGACAAATATTGAAAACTATGCTAATTACACAATAGTTTTATTTCTCTAATTTCCAACTTTGAGATGTCATGTGTATTGGACACATTAAAATTTTTTTTTGGATGCATTAAAAGTGAAATAAATAACAAATGGACACATGGTGTACCGTAGTCCTTGGTCTAGAAGTGACAGTGACATAGTGTTCAAAAGGAGTATGACAGTGACAAGGATGTTCAATAAAAGTAACTTCAAGTTGTGTTACTTATATATTTTACCTCCAGTAACTTTACGGACTTAGTCTGTGAATGAATCTAGAATAAGCGAACACTGTGGATGACAGTGTCAAAGCTAGTAACAGAATATTGTTGTGTCACTCCTTCTCTGGGTGGCTGGTTCCCTCTGGCCCATCCTGAGGCTGGTTGCCTCAGGTGGTGTGGACATCAGCTTATAGACCCTTGGCTATAGGAGCAGGGGAGGGATGGGTCACCTGCCAGAGGAATCTCCAGGAGGGAACTTGAAGACCTGAAACCCATGACAGAGACAACTGCTTCCCATGCTAGACATAGGACAGAGGGGCCACGCTGAAGAGCTTGGAATATTAGTATATGCAAAGATGTATACTTTTTTTAAAAAAAATATTTTATCATAGTAAAATATATATAATGTAAAATCGACTATTTAAACCATTTTTAAGGGAAGAATTCGGTGGCATTAAATATACTCACATTGTTGTGCAGCTGTCCCCACTATTGTTCTTTTTTTAAAGGGATCAAACCCTTTGAAGTCTGCCCCATCTGGAGTCACCGTATCTATTCCTGAAGGCTCATAGCCATTGTGAGCTTTGACTAAAAGGGTTCAACTTACTTCCACCCCTCCCAACCCCTCCAGTTCAGCTCAGGTGTCAGGCAGCAGATTCCTCCACATTAAGCCAGGGGCATCCCCAAACCCACTAAACCATCTTAAAGTGCAATTAGTAGCTTCATACAGCTTATTTATTTATTCAAAAGACTGTAACAGTCACTTCCAGGCTGCAATGTTCTATTGTGTAAAAGGCAAGTTTGGGACCTTTTAAAATGTGTGTTATTTACCTGATAGAATTTAATGGCTTTCTGGAGCTATGCCATTTTATTGTGGAAATTAGCGCTAAGGGGTTTTTTAATAGCTGGATTTTAGACCCGTTAGCCTGCATTTGCTCATAGTGCTAATGTAGTCGATTAAGCCAACAGCCACTCAAGGGCGGTGAGGGACACTGATGGGGTGACTCCAGAAGGGGCAGCAAGGCTGAGGGTTTCCACTCCTGTGCATACAGGTGAGTCTCATCAGGCCTTAGAGAAGGGCATGTGGCCATTCTGCATTCTTTGGCCCTCCTACAGCTCTCAAACAGAGCTCCACCAGCCATCACCCGTGTTACCTGAGAATTCCTGTTTGCTTTTGAAATAATGATTCTTTACTTTGAAATTATAAAATAAAAACAATTCTTTGGCTATGGGCTGGACAAGGTGGCCGGAAATGCCCCAGGGTGACTTTTCCAAAAGAGTGAAATAGGAAGATGGTTTGGAAGAAAGCAATGGTAAGGATGGCTCTTGGAATCTGTTGATATTTATTTTTATAATGTCGATGTAAGGACGTGCCCCATATGATCAGGTATTCATGGTTTCATACATGAAATCCACACTCTGATATTTTCCTTCTCTTGGTTTTTAAGCCCCTCAGTAGTACTTAGAATATCATATGGTGTCTCGGTGAGAGGCTTGTCTTGGTGGTGTAATAGAGTGAGTACCATCATATAGACAGGTTAATAAAGCCCTTTTTTTGCTTATCACTTCATTTAATCTGCCCACAAACCTAACAAGGTGGGGGGGTCACTCTTGTCATTCTGTTTATGCAACTGAGAAAGTTCAGACTCAGATGGGCAAATACATTGCCCAAAGCAAATCCCAGCCCCAGCTTAAGGATTGCAAAATCCCATGCCTGCCTCACAATGCCCTGAAAAGGAGGGCAGACTAGGGAAAGCTGGGTATTTTTCTCTTTCTACTGGGAAAGCAGAAATGAGTGGCATGATTTGGATTCCTGGTCTTTCTTGTTGTAAAGTCATTTGTAAGTCATGACTGAGCAGTCATTTTGTATGCAGTGCTATCTAAAATTCAAGATGTGGTTATAAAGGAAGCAGAGGGCGGACACACTCCTGTGTCAGCAACTACATGAGGGGCTGATGGACTAGGAGCCATGCCAGTTGGGTAAGGTGGTTATTTAAGGTTTCTGTGGAAGATGAGGCTTAACTCCACATCTGGAAGAAGCACTGTGGCGCTGAAGGAGAACTTCACCCCAACCCCTTGCATAGGCGGCTGTCCAGACACCTTTCCTTACAGTGCCCACACCTGGAATAAGAAGAGCCTGCTGTTCTTGGCTTTCCTCTGAAGCCTCGTTTTGCTCAGGCCATCTTTTCCACAGAGAAGGCTGGCCCTTCCCTTCACTTGATGCCACCTGTCCTTTGCATGCTACTGAAAATGCCTCCTTCCCGCTCTCCTTCCTCTGTGCTCTGAAAGTACTTCTGGGTTTTACCTCCACCTCCGCCAGTGACGTTTATTTTTTGGTAATTTGATGGGGGGTGTTCCTGAAGTGGCTAAGAGTACTGACGAAGTCAGACCTCTCTGGGCTTTATGGCAGAAAGGCTTTGGATAAGTTATGTCTCTCTGGAAACCCAGATTCACTAGAATTTTAAGGAGAGTATTTGGAAAATGAAATGAAATCAAACTCCATTGGAAATATTATCGCTTTAGGGCCCTAATGTTGAGCTCCTCCTCTTTGGTTGAGAGGCGGTGGAGAGGACTAATGAAGTGACAGGTGGGATGTTCATGTGGTTCCTACCCATGGCGCCTGCACTAATAAGACCTACGATGATGTATGTGTATGTTGCCATGTGACACACACAAACACACACACACACACACACACACACACAGTGGTCGTGTGGATGCTTAGGGCTCCCCGACCTCTATGGGTTCCCACAGAGTGGAGTCTGCAGGGAGTGGATTTTTGTGTCCTCCATAGAGACCAGCACAACACCCTGTCTAGGGCTGGATCTCAGAACCATAATAGGCATCAAATGAATAAAGAAGAAAAAGAAGCATGAATAACTGGTAACAGTAAGGTAGGAGAGTATTTTAAGTCCTTTGATAGTGTGAAACACAGCTGGAGGGGAGGGGAGGGTGCCGGGATTGGTTATAGGCTTCACCCCCACTCTGTGCGGGAAGGCTCTCTAAGCATCTGCGGCTCTCTTTTGCTTATTGATTTCTGACTTAATTCCACTCAAATTAACTGTACTGGGTGATTTCAATCTTTTGAAGTCTTTTTCTTTTGACTTTCTTGCCTACTTTTGGACTTTAAAAATAACTCCATTTTTGCCCTTCTCTACCAGTATGGCAGTTAATAGTTTTTCTCAATTCTAGAGCATCTTATAGGTGTGGACACCTGCTTGAACCCCTTAGTGGTGAACCTGACTATCTAGCTCTGCTTCCTGAGGTGGCCTGCTGCTGTGGCATGCAGCTGCAGTCTCAGAATAGTTTTCTATTTTAGGCCCAAGGCTGCCATCTTTTAACCATAAAACATTGGTTCTAGTTCATTCATTCATTTGTTCAGTGTTCTCTTTCATTTATCAATTAGGAAACTTATTGTGTTTCCTAATTGTCAGGAACTGTGTTAAGTGATAGGGATAAAAACATAACTAAGCCAGAATGCTACAATCATTATAATTATTAGTAGAAACAAAGTTTTAGTGCAGACTGAGTACACTCTGTTAGAATGTAAAATATGGTGTGAGCCCCCTGTCTCTGACCCTGCCTTCTGCTTCCCTACCGGGTGATCGAGGATGAGAGAATCACTGGCATTGCTTGTCAGAGGACCCGGAGTCTAGTCCCAAGCTCTGCCACTTGCTACTTTGTGACCTTGGGTGAGTCACATCACCTTCTCAGGCTCAGTTTTCTTGTCTGTAAAATGGGTCCTTCCTATCTCACAATGTGGTTGTGAGGATCATAAAATAAGACAATGTAAGTGTCTCTAAACTCTAAAGCTCTTAAGAAGGTTTTTATTTACACGGTATACCAAAAGAATTCCGTTATAAAGAGCCTCATGCTTTGAAGAGACCAGAGACCTCTGTGGGTCTGCAGGGCTGACGCGAATCCTCCAGTGTGCCTCCTGGGCATCTTCCAAGTTGGAAATTTAGCACTTTCTCAAACTGAAAGCAGCAAATCCTCCAGCGCCTCTCTGGGCGGGGAAGCCCTGAGCATGGGTAGGCTGCTGCTTCTGCCCCTGCACCCCTGTACCCCTGCACCCCGGCACCCACGCAGCGCCCAGCTGAACCCACAGGGTGTGCTCAATAAACACTGGTAGCATAAATTAACAAATCAGTGGCAGTTGTTTGGATTTTAACGTAAATGGATCCTAGACCGGAGATTGCTGGATGGGCTGACAGCGTACAGTCTTAGTGATGCATCTTCAAGGCTATAAAAATGTAGCCATTTCTGGAGTCACGGGCTGACATTTCAGAAGATTATTATATGCACAATTTAACCACACGGCCATCTGTGCCTTCCAAGTGCCGCCGCTACAACTGTTTTCATGTTGGCTTTCTTGTTCATTCCTTTTTTTTTCCTTTTAAGTCAAGCACAATTTTTTTCCCCAGCTC
Organism: Pteropus medius; assembly: GCF_902729225.1. Lineage (NCBI taxonomy): Eukaryota > Metazoa > Chordata > Mammalia > Chiroptera > Pteropodidae > Pteropus > Pteropus medius. The sequence goes on along the minus strand of NW_024343105.1, from coordinate 1,185,091 downwards.
CTCATATTTCTAGTTGAATGTGATTTATTCTTATGAAATTAGGCTCCATTTTTATAAAACTGAAGTTACTGCAAATGGTGCTAGAGGTTTCACGGCAAATATGAATTCCTGATTGGCTGCTATAAAGCATCCCTGCTCTCTCTGCTGCAGCTCTGTCGCTCCGAGACAGATGGAAGCGATCCAAGGAGATGATTAACTTCTGAGTCCTCGAAATGTCCTCACGCTTGCCTTGCCCTAGATTTCAGTACTGACCTCCAGCTTCTCTGCAAACATGCAGCTGCATGGCTTGATAAATCATACGAACCCTTCTTTTGATCACAGTTATCTACAGTTTACTACTTAGGAAGGGAAGTTAATCACCCAGAGGCACTTCACAGCTGCACACACGTCTTCCCTTATCCTCCAGCATTTCGCATATTTTCCACTTTACCTGCAGCGGATGGCTCTCCCAGTGCAGTGTATCTGCACCAGATACACCTTTGCAAGTGAGCCACAGGCCCACTTAGTCCTGTTCTCCCCTGCCTCTCTCTACCCAACCCAACCAATAATCCACAGGAAGACAAGATGCTTGAGAGGCATGTTCTAAGAAGTAAGTAGGGAGGAGACTGTCTCTGCAAATTGAGGTTTTCTTGTAATTGGCTTGTTTATCTTATAGAGAATTTTGCCCCCTCTTCCTGCTCTGGTCTCTTGATTTTTTTTCATTATTTGGGGCATCAGTGGGCCTCTGGTAGGCCAGCTGACGCTCAACGGCATAAAGTAGATGAAAAACTCTGCAGTCAGTAGAAAAGAAAAACCGCTCCAAACAAATGACCCTTCCCATCACAGTATGGAGACACAAGTGAGTTGGGCTGACGCCCCAGACTTGCTACTGTGATGCCATGTTCAACTGTGGACACTTTGGCTATTTCAGCTGAGTCATAAATTAAGCCTACTGCTCAGGTAAAACCAAACAAGGTCAAAGGTTTTTTTTAGGAGTGACCACAGGTAATTTTTAAAATTAGGTAATGAAACACCAAAGCTTTAATTGATCAAGGTTCTGTATTAATCATTGAGGACTCACTAAACTGTAAAGCATACAGTCTAACTGCCAGATATTGAATTTCTGCCAGAATGCCTATTTAAACCAGGAAACTGGACAAGTGAAAAGACAGATAAAGTTGCCTTTCAGAAAACATCTAGATAGTCTCTCCCCTCCATCACCCACGGGGATGAGCTTTCTATGGTCTTTAGAAAGGAAAGGGAAATGCTACCTCTTTGCCTGTAACTAGTCTCATTAGGTCTGATCTCGAAGCCCAGGAGGGAGGCTTTCTTCTGGGGAGGCAGAGAACAACAGCAAGCTTCCCGTACTGTGAACTCACATTCCCCTACAACCCGAGTCAACCAAATCTGATCTCACCACCAAGTTGCACATCTTGAAACAAGACAGCTCCAATTCCTGTATCAAACATCCTTGTATTCACCAGGTACTTGAGGTGGTTCTGTGGCTGAGTGGCAGGGAGACAGGCCCACATGACTTGGATTTACCTGGGCCAGTCTATTCAACTCCAGAATGGCAGAACTAGGGAAGGACCTGCTAAGTGCTCTTTTTTTAGGACAGCAATGAAAGTGCTGTCAAATCATTATGGGATTTTGTATCAAGAGGTGATTTGCAGGCTGAAAAAAGTAGATTAGGAAACCAGAATAGTTTGCGTGAATGAATGTTCAATAGATGAACACCAGGCTTTAAGGAGACAGAGATATTGGGGTTAGATCTCCACTTGGGGGGTGGTCACAACCTGGGTAGAATTTTCACTTGGTTCCATTCTTGCCCTGAGCTGGGTTCTCTGACAGAAGAACAGGTAAGTCACATTGCTTATTTTCTAGAAAATGCTTCTGGTTTATTCAACAGAATAAGTAAGATGATAGAAAATGATTTCTGTCACTTGATAAGTTAGCATTTTCTCCTTAAAAGAAGTTAGACAATATGAATCTAATTAATTTAGTAGGTGTTTTAAGTCCTTATTTTCAAGAAGGGTTTTAAAATGTATCTCCAAATGGTTATAGATGCTTCACACTTATGGAAATTACTAGTGTGGCCCTGAATTAGTGGAAAACATAGAATAAAAAAAGCACAAAGAAGGAAGCTTTACGCTGTCAGAATGGCCAACACAGTCAACCCATTACTTTGAAATGAGCCAAGTTCCCCCAATTTTGAACAGAAAAATTGTCAGATTTAAAGGGAAAAATGTTCTATTACATTTGAAGCTCGAGAAACCTGTAGGAAGTGTAATGACAATGGGAGCCTCTATTTTTCTATTTCTAGGGCATGGTCTTCTGTCTCACAGTGTGCTGCTCAGCAGTTACATAATCGACAGGAGCTACGATGCTAACTTACTAGTTGATTAACTACTGGGCTTGACCAGGGCTTGGAGAGAACATCAGAAAAAAGTCAAAGGGAACAGCATGGCCTATCATTAAATCCATGCACGTTTCCTACCTAGGACAGGGTCATGTATCTTTTGGGAAGAAGCTTCAGGATGTATCAGTCCTAGTTTCTGATTTCTGATTGTATTTTGCAAGCAGGTCTTCAGAGAGTGTCCACACTTTCCTAAAATAGGTTCTCATTCATTCTACCAGAGTCATAATGACATTTTGTATTTACATATCTAGCTTTGTTGAAATATAATTTATACACTATAAAGTTTACCCATTTAAAGTGTGTTTTAGCATATTTACAGGGTTGTGAAACCATCTTCATGATCCAATTTTACAACATTTTCAATCCTCCCCAAAAGAAACCATGTAATCACTGGCAATGACACAATATTGTAAACTGAGGGCTTTCTTCTCTTGCTTCTCAGTGCATTTTGTTGAAGGAATCACTTATTTAATAAGTCAAAGGGTAAAAATAAAAATATATGAAAGGAACTAATATGTCAGATTTGAAATGTTTTGATCCAGAGTCCTTTCTCCTTCTACAGGAGACTCAGACGCAGTTTTGCTGTCAGCTTTTGTGAAAATCCCGGAAGGAATTCCAGAAGATCACGTGGCCACTGCTCTTAGAGCACACAAGCTTGTGTGGTTGTCATAGGGAAGGCTTTTTGATTGAAATAAAAATACTCAGGCTCAGCCTGCCACCATAGAGGACATGCTTTCCACCCATAAGAAGAGATAATGAGCCTAAGTGATGGGTTTTATTTCGGAGGAGCTGAACTGGACTATTTTACACAGTCGATTACTGCTTATTCCACAAAAGAGAACTGAGAAGCAAAGGAGGGTGGTGACAGGTCACTAGGTAACACTGAGGTACCTACCAGCTGGCCAGGGGGCATCTCCAGCTATTTCTGACATTATAAGAACCTCACTTGTGGTGAGAAATGGGACTTTGTCTTTACTTCTTGATAATTCTTTAACATACACACACACATACATGCACATGTGTGCACATACACACACACATAAAACTTTAGCAAGTATAAAAAACCCCAAAAACCCCAAAACAATCAAACACAAAAAAGATCTGGCATGTGCTTTCTAGAAAGTGACTTTCTATATTCCTGTTCGACTACCTTTACTCAGCAGAGCCGGCTGTCTAAAACAGCTTGAATGTGTTAGCTGAGTAGGTCTATAGATCTCACTCAATAATATAAGTCAGAAAAAACCAGCCGAAGCACAGAGTAACAAGTCAGGCACTCAGGACCATGAATTGGGTTATGTGCATAAAGTATTCCAAGAGAGAATCTCATCAAAAGACAGATAGCTCCCGGGGAAATGATATGGAAAAAGTCTGAAGAAAACATCTCAGAATAAATGAAGTACTTATTGCTGAAAAATGAGCTTAGATCTCAACCAATTCCAAAGTTCAGAATTTACTGTGCCGTTCAGGCCTCTTCCTCTAGTTCCTTGTCTCTTGTTTCACTGCACAACAAGGGACTCACCACACTTTCTGTGAAATACAACAAGGCGATTTTTGCAGTAATAAACTCCACACAGGCATGACAAATCCAAGCATGCAAAAACGTTTAACATCCCAGTTCCCAGATACTTGAGGGACAAAATCCGATTATGAATTATATGCCACAATAAATAGGGCTCAATGTTTCATAAAGCAAATTATAGTTCATAAAAATGACAAAACATACCTGTCAGACAGAGCGTGGAGAGTGGTTCTCTGCGCTGCCTGCTGGAAGGAAGGTAGAGATGTTTATTTAATATTCTGACTTTTAAATTATGTGCTCGATTAACACTTAAAAAAAAAACACTCCATGTCACACACATTTTTGCCATGTGGCCAAATATTAAACTACTAGCAACACAGTGAGAGCCCTGTCCTGTTATGAAAGGAACATTCTTGAAGGGTTAACTGAAGCGCCCGTGGTGCCAACCTGCCACCAGAGGGGGAGCGTGGGGAGGCGCGAAGTGCTGACGGGTGAGGTGAGACAGGTCCCAAAAGACCCCATGAGAATCAGAGCTATTTCATTTTTCCTACCTGAAATTATTTTATCATTGTTTTATTCTACTTTGCTGTAGGGAAAAAAAAAATCTGTTTTGGTTCCTTTACATCTTCTCTCCCAATGAAAGCGTGATTTTTGACCCAATTTTCAGATTTATTGAAAAAGTCACCACAATTGGAAGCTGGAACACTGACTGGAAATGAGATGATATTGTGAGATTATTGATTTGTTGTAGGCAGAGTAACAATTTTGTGGCAAGTTTTTAAAAAGAGTCTTTAGAGATTCATATTGAAATATTTATGGATGCAATTATATGATTTTGGGATTTGCTTTAAAATAATATATTTGGAGGGAAGGGAAGTGATTGGGCATGTAAATGAAACAGGATGGCCTTGGGTTGCTAACGTTGAAACTAGGTGATGAGCACACTGGGAATCATTATATTATTCTAGACTTTTTGTATGTGTTTGAAATTTTACACAAAACAAAAACTAAGAGAACATGAAAAGGCTGGATTCTCTCCATTTTGTACTCACTTTCCTTTCGTCTGCCTAGTCTATTTTTTGTCTGCTTGCCTTCCATTGCTGAGCACTGAGACCTCAGAAGACAGGGGGGACACTCTGTCCTGTGTCTCAGAAGTCTTAAGTAGGAGGGGCTTTGAGCATGTCCTGTAAGATCAAGGCTCTCTTAGGGTGTACCAGATGAGATGTGCACACGGTCTGTTTTCACCTTGCATGTGACACGTGTCAAGTGTACTGTTTACCAGGGACATCAAAATGTTTCCCACATTATTTCTCATTACATTGGATAGGAGACAAAACAGACAGAATCTTCACATTAGAAAAACATGACCCATCAGAACCATGATCCTTGTTACAGAAATGAAATCTACCCTCAGCGATAAATACATGTCCTGGATCGCTTGGCCACTCCAACATGCACCAAATTCCTACCACGTGTGGATTACTACACTGGGCCCTGGGAAGGATAAAAACAAAGCAGAAAAACTAGTTATGGTCTTGGGGAAGCACAATCCCAAGGCAGGAAGTCAGACTATAGGTCCAGGGATGACTTGAAGACACTTATAAACTAACATGCAAGTAAAAAGATGGAGCTAGGACAGTGCAGATATGAGTGATAGCTAATGGTGGTGGGTCGGCAGCTCCCCAAATGTGCCTGAGACTGTCAGCAGGTGCTCAGTAAACATCTGCTGAGGAAACATTAAATGAATGAGACAATTAGGGAACCCTTCCCTCCAAAATCTGAGCAAAGCTATAAAGACAAGAGGGATGCGGTCAGGGAGAAGTGGTGCTGGTTGTGCTGGATTAGAGCGTGGAGCAAAGGCCTGTCTGAGCCTCCAGCAACAGTTCTCAGCTGGGGTGCCCCTTCTTCCAAGCTCAGGGGTGTCTGGGACTAAGGAGGGATGTTTCTGCGTGTTCCATTCCTGGCAATTAGTGCCTGGAGCCAGGCACTAATTGGGACCTTTCAAAGGTCAGGAAGGTCCCCTATACGATGAGGAACAGTCCCCTGAAAATGACAAGGGTGTTTCTGTGGAGGAACGCTGCAGCAAAGTGGGAATGAAAGACAGAGCTGACAGAAGTGGCATGGAGAACATTAGCTTCTGGGCCTAACCACAGGAAGTGAAACTAATTTAATAACAGGAACTTAGATAATTTCCACAGGGATATAACCACAGTGATTTAGGAAAACACATAAAATCTGCTGAACTGGGCACTGAAAGTTTCCCATTCTGGGTGAGGATTTGCCATTCATTTATGTTATGGACCCTAAGTTTGGCCCTCACCATATGGCTCAGCTTCCAACTACTCTTTCTGCCCTGAATACGATGATGAGGGAGTTAGGCCTATGTCCAGGCTTCTGGGGACAATCCACAGGTTAATGCCTGTCCTCTGGATTCCAGTGTCATACAATCAGTTCAAGAGAAGAAAGAAGATCTACAGAGCTTTCTCTTGAGGACACCCAAGGAAGTAGAATGAGGTGGAAGAAAGAGGTGAGAAGCCTGAGGAAGGTTTTGGCGACCAGGAGCCCCTCTGACACCTCAGAGGATGGGGCTGTCCTCTCTCCTCTCACTCCTTTCTCTGTGCCAGCCCAGGAGCACGCTCACCAAAAGCACCCAGCAGGTGATGGGCATTGTTTCCAGGTTTGTCTCCTAAAGGGTTCTCTTATCACTCAGCAAGATAGCTTTCACTCTCAGCAGCTACACGTGAACTTAACTCTGGACTCTTAACTCTGGCTAAACATACAGAAAGTATTTTGAACTCCCCAAAGGAAGGACATCATTTTGGCACAAAGCACTGGACACTGACTCTTTCGGGAATTACAAAAATCATAAGAGATGTCACTGAAAGTTCAAGAGAAATCTTTAACATGGCATGTGACTTTTCCCCTAGCCTGGGCTGTCAATATTTAAAAAGTCTATTGACTTTTTTCTCTCCTGCTTCTGAGTACTTCCCGCTGACTTCTGTGATAAGGAAGCAGTGCTTACTGAGGTGAAGCCTATAAGAAAATGATTTAAAAAGCAAAACAAAACAAACAAGAAAGAAACTCAGCCACTTGACCATCACTGGTGTGGTGTGGCCCGAGTGGTGGTACCTGCTGAAGGTCACTGCACGAGACTGATGCTGGCCACGTCCCCTAACACAGGCTGAGCTGGAAGCCTGGAGCAGGGGCTGCTTTCCTCTAGCAGATGGACGTGCTGCAGTGACTGAAAGGTCTTTTTTGGGCTTAGACATTGGACATCCTAAGCAATGACTTTCTGTGATCTCACTCTTCAATCTATCCCCTCAATGTTTACTACCACACAATTAACACTATGGTACTTGGCACATCGACTGCCTACACCATGAGTTTTAATGCCTGATTTTGACTGTGCTCTTTAATTTGCAGTTATTCTAAAGCATTGCAAAACTTTAAAGGATGCCTCATCATCCATGAAGAAAGGACCTGAGAGTATGTTAAATGTTTTAAATAATACCTTGAGAGAAAAAAAAAAAGCTTTATGGCATTAGACTAAAAGTATATGCCATATACCAAAAGCAACAGCTGCCAAAATTTTTTTCGACTGCCTACTTTTTTAAAATATATTTTGGCTTTTGGACACTATTTTCTTTTACTGTTGGAAAATAATAAAATAAATAAACATTGGAATTAAATCGCAGAGAAAAAATTACTTAGGTGACTCATAACTGAAGCCTGAAAAATGACTCATAGTAAACTAGATGAATTGCCCAATTTCCTTCTTTCAAGAGTCATACGTTACAGCAACCATATTTTTCTCTTCCTAAATCATCTGTGCTAGTAACTTTCCTCTCATCTAGTTTTCAGCAAAATAGGTTGAGAGGGTTAAGAGAATCTTCATTGATCTTTCCTGAGTTCATTACTCATTCAGGAATGACTCTGAAGTGTAAGTCTAGGAGACAAAACAAGTTTTCTGCCAGAAATAATCATTTTTCAGGTTCTCTTCAAGAGATGACATCTTCTCTCTGTCTTCATTACAGCAAGCTTGGTGCTTGGCACTTAATCAGTAGGCATTCAGGTTTCAAGGTATGCTAAATAAATTACCAGTAACAATTTGTTATTAAAGGAAAATCAGAGAGGAAATGAAGTGCCCTTATTGTAACTGGGTGGAGTGTAGGACAAATTCATAGATATTGTAGTGGGGAGAACGAAGAGAAGAGACTGAAATTCAGAGGAGTACCAGGATGATCCAATGTCTTTCTTACTTGATAGAATCAGAACTAACATGTGGACAACTCTATAATCCAATCTGAAGTACGTAAGACGTGCAAGTAATGTGCTCTGCTAAGGCAACAATCAAAATAGACAAAGCTCTTGCCACACTGTACTAAGGGTCTAGAGGTGAGTTGGACAAAAAGATAAACATACACAAACATTCTAGATTATAGGGGCTAAGACTGAAGAGGAGAGGGTGCTGTGAAACACTGTGAGGGGGCCTCACCTGGAATGTAGTAGAGGAAGACTCGCTATGTAAGGGATAACACAGCTGATGCCTGATGGGTAAAGAGTAGTTACTGAATCAAAGGGATGGGAGTGGGTGGGGAAGGAAGGGCTCTGTGTAGGTCTGGATCCTCGCTCAGTTGAAGGCCCACAAGAAGGTTAGTCGTGGGGGAACTCAGTGAGCGGTGAGGATAGTGGCAGGTCCCAAAGGCTTTGGAGGTCAAGTGAAGGATTTTGAACACTATCCACAGGGCAATAAGAAGTCACTGAATGATTTACATTAGGGGAGGTTGGGTGAAGGACGATGAGACCTGTCTGTATATTTTTTTTGCATGTACTAATGAATTTAAAATTAAAATGAAAGAGGAGGGAGTGAGGCAGTATGATTTACATTTTTCAAATATTGCTCTGGCTTCTGTGTGGTGAATGGATTTGGGCAGGAAGGGACAAAGTTTGAGGTTGTTGCAGTAATCCAGGCAAGAGAAGTGCGTGGTAGCACTGGATATGGAGAGAGTTTGTGGAGGTAGAACTGAAGAAATTCATGGCCAGTTGGATGTGGCAGGCCAGGGGAGGTGGCAGGAATGAGTTCCAGGCTCTAGCCTGAGCCCCTGGTATGGATGGACAGTCACTGATTGGGATGGACAGGTTGGGGCCGGGGCAAAGGCAGAACTCAATTTTGGATGTGCGAAGTTCAAGTTGCTTCTGGGATGTTCAAGCGGAGATGTTGAATAGATAGCTGGATACAAGAGACTGTAGCAGTTAAGTGCCAATTAAGTACAAAGCATCAATACATTGTTGACAAATGACTCATTAAAAGGAGATATGTGGCTAATTTTTCTGGATCTACATTTTGCTACCATTCTAAGAGAAGTGGGTTTAGGGTTCAATTGGTTAGAAAATATCGTCGTTTCTCCATCCCGCATACACGCAACCTCCATCTTTGCTATTCACAACATCAGGTTTATTTTGCTAACAATGAAAGCGGCAACTCTTTAGCAGTGATTTTAATCATTTCGCTCCACCTGTGTTAGGACAGTGTATCCACATTCAACTACCTGAGTAAATGCCATCACAGCTAATCTTAGATCTCTTGTGTTTTGCTGTTACTGATATGAAATTTAGTCTGAATCCCTTATCTTTGTAGGAATTCTGTTTGGCAAGGCCTTATTTTTTTCTTGCCATTCTTCTTCAGTTGAGACTTGTATTTATTAACTTATTTCACTGTTGAATTTCCTTCTACATCTATTAACACATTTTATGTTTCATTAACTTAAGTTTTATGTGGTTGCTTTTCATTCGAGTCCTAGTTGATGAGTCTCTTAAGTTTATGTTGTGAGCTTCCATTTGGTGTTTTTCAATCCATGTAGTAATATAAGCGAGACAAAGGAAAGAGCCTTTTCCTCTGTGATAATGAGCGCTTTGCATTTTCAGACTCCCAGAAATGATGTCTAGGAAGCCTTTTGTTCAGTAGCCTCTAACCTTATTCACTTCTCTGCAGGGCTCAGACCAAGTCAGGGACAACGATATAATTTATCATGCAAATAAGAACATTTCTGAGAGTGAAAGAGGATACTAGCCATATGGGAGTTGGGGAGAACAGGAGAAAAGTGCTTTTCTGAGCCCTCTGGGCTGTAAGGCTCCTCCAATAAAGATGACTCTGCACAGATATAAATAAGATCAGGATGAGAAGACAGAATTTCTGGGGCTGAGGAATCTGTTGATAAAGAAAGCAAACAGCTGAATGGAGTTAGCAGTAGACAGACCACTCTGATTCTTGGTGTCCCTGTAAGTCAGGCTAATGCTTATGTCATTTTCCCATTCTTCTTCCAACTGCTCCTCCACAGGGAGGATGTGAGAAGGTGATTTCTGTGGATGACAAATTCCTGCTTTTTGCCATGGCTCCAATCTGAGAGGTTTGTTGGAATACACTTCTTTTTTTATTAGCTTATGTTCTTTATCTATTTTACTTTCTTTAAAACTAGGGTACACTTTCATCTTTGAAGAACATTTGACTAGTTTCCACTGGATTGCTTAGGTTTGTTTATGTCTACCAAAAATGTGATAAATAACAAACATTTCTTGAGCACCTATTATGTCCTAGAGAAACAGTGATGAGGGTCAATAAATACCAGAAGTTTGCCTGGATAATGTTACCTCATAATTTGGATTCTGTTACCAAATGACTGGTTTGGGGGCCTTGCTTGAGGTCAGATTGTCAGTGAAAGTCCTCATTTGGCAACTAAATATTCTGAGAGGGATTAAGAGAGCATTTCTAGGACACTTTCCTCACTAGAGATACATTATGAACAATCTGTGACATCCGCCATGTGTGGTCCCTTCTGCTTCCAGGCCCTGGGAGTTTTTGCCATCACAAATGAAAATGCAGGGGCAGCTGCTAAGATCTGGGAAAAGAAGAGAAAGGTGTGGGGACAATGTGAGCACAGGCCATGGGGGCTGTCCCCTGTCTGCTGTGACTGATGTCATACTATCTTCAGAGGGGCTAAGGTTCCACTACGGGCCTAGAAGATGGTGGGCCACCCTGACTGCCACAGGGCAATGGTGTGGGCCTGAGGGTCACACTGGATTCCTGGAGAAGGCCAGTGGGACAGGGAGGCAGGTGTGGGCATGGCAAGAGGCCAGTCTGAAGTGGGAAGATGATGGTGTGAAGACCCATGGTGCAGCCATGCATGAGGCTACCAGCATTCGCCACAGAGGCGGGGGTGTAGAAGTTAGCTGGGTGATATCTGGCCCAAGCTAGGTCATGGGGGGCAACTTGTGCTTCATGAGACGTGGCATTGTTGTCCCATTGCAAGTAGCTGCTTCTACTTGGGCAGCTGAACACTTAGCCTGTGAAGGGCCAAACTTAGGGAGGCTAGATACCAGCATCTTGAAATAGGAAGTGGGTACCAGTTACATCTTGAAATAGGAAGTGGGTACCAGTACCTTTTCTACAAGGTCTAATCCACAACACATGGCACACAAATGCTTGACAGATATAATGTCACCAGATGATCAAGCCCTAACGGTGCCTCTCTTGAACCCCTGATGGGAGATGGATTAGCTTTTATCTCATTCATTCATTCAATCTGATCTCATTCCAAAAATGTTTTGTGTCCAAGGATGAGAACTCAAAATTGGCAATGGGATTTTAGTCTTTAACATAGATTCTAAAGTTTATTCAAGATTCTGTTACTACAATTACAAACCAAGCATTCCTTTTTTTTTCTTTTTTTTTTTTTAAGGAATGAACAAAGCAGTATTTTGTTTTTAAATAGTCATCATCTTTCAATTGTGAATACCCTTTTAGGTCAAAGGATCCGACAAATCTTTGCTAAACTATTATTTTGTTAAAAACCAAAATGGCACCTTCTATGAAACTGCTTTCCTTACAAGAAATTAAATTTTTCCTTGTGGTGTTTTTCAGTCACAGCTTCTATCAAGGTACTAAATAGGTGACTATTTGTGGCCCCTGCTGGACAGGTGGTAAACTACTAGTCTCTAATCTTCTGGTCCAAACATAAATATTTTGTCCTCTTAAAGAATGTTCACAAAACTCAATCCTCATTAATTATGAGCTTGGTACCTATGTTCTCAAAATGTTTAGGTTGCTTTGTAGAGAAAGACATGACAGAGTTATGCAAATAACAATATGTAACATCTAGCCAAAACCCTTTAGTTTTCAAACTTTATCTTCATTGTATGCATGTGAGACATAATCGGGGATATAAGTTTAAATTCCATGTCCCCAATTTTAGTTATAATTTTCAATTGTCCAAGTGGTATGTGTTCATTATAAAAAAAATTAGTATACATAACAAGTGAAACCCCCCAAACAACAAATCAACAAAAAACAACCTCCATCTCACGTCTGAGGTAACAGCTACCATTAGCAGTTTGGTGTGACTCTATCCCTATTTCACATGTAACCCCCAAATCAGGGCTGTCTTGGGGCCAGTCTGAGCATGCTGTTGCATCCAGAGAAATATAAAAGTGCTATGAAAGCCCTGAAAAATAAGGTAAGTATCAAAGATTCGTGACCAGAGAGGGTCGAGGGGGGATAGGCTGTAACACCCCACAGAACACTCAGAATCTTCTTTACTCACCTGTCTTTTTTAAGTCCCACACTGTGTGGCAGTTGCTTTGTTTCTCTCTGCCTTCTCTAAAACTCCAGACCACCATTCTCCCTTCCTCCTCCCACCTCCCAGATCTATTCTTCTATAACTAGCTCCTTGCCTTTTCTTATATAAATCAACTGTTTTGCATTTTTCCTGTACTCCTCTCATTCTATTACCTAAATAAGCAATTTTTTGAAAGTTCCAGGAATGCAAGTAAAGATGTTAAAATGTATACTTCCATGGTTTTACACTCATATATATACTTCCATAACATCCATTTCTATCAATATAAAATATTTTCTATTAATTTACTTTAGTATTTTTGTCCAGGTTCATTAAGATACTGAAACAGAGGTTCAGTACAGTTAGCTTGCTCATGGTTACAGAACTGCTAATAATGGAACCTGGCCAGCGAGGTCCCACAGAGCACCCCAACCCTGCCTTGGCTTCACAGGACCATTCAGGGGAGAGGGTGAAGAGATGGAGACTAGAAGAATTTTGAATTCTGCCACAGTCTCACCGCAGAGAGGACCACTGGGACACTGAGTGGACACTAACAGACATAGGGCAAGCTTTCTCTGGGGTGATGAAGAGGAAGTGTAGGCATCATCTCTTAGGTGTTTGCAAAAGAGATGGGAGGGATTCAGGTTTCTGGAACTCATCTCTTTTCCTCCAGAGTTTTACAGGTAGAAGTATATTGTTTATCTCAGAGCTGGCCAGAAACTCCTGGGGAAGAACTATTTTTACGCTGGGCTCACCGTGACAGGACCATGTATACAAAGGAAATGCTGGCCTGGGGCAAGTCTGGGCAGGTGCACAGATTGCTAAGGATTCCTCGGGCAAATGGTGCAAATCTGCTGATGCTGTTGGATGACAGTGGAAGATCCAAGTTCTGCAGTCAATTCTCAGAATTGTGAGAGTGGCAAAAAACTTTGGATTCTGGGATAGAGCACTGGCAAGGCAATATTGCCTTCCACGTGAGTGTGCGAGTGTGCGTGTACACGTGCTTGTGTAGCATCTACAACTCCCAAGCGAAAGCAAACACAGAATAACCATTGTATCTAATGATGGCTGAGCTGCTGGGAGATACTCTACAGTGGCAAAGTGGATTTAAATTCCTGGTGCATGGAGTAAGAGGTGAATTGGAGTATGGAGGGTGACATAATTAAGTTCCGCAGGTCCTCCCACAGCTTTGCGGCCTGCTCATCAGGGCTTTGGTCACTGTATGCTCCTGGAACTCATCTCAGAGGGCAATTTCAGTGCAAGCCAGATCACGAGCACCGTCCAGATGCTGATAGCCCATTAATGACACTCATCTTTGGCACGGTGGGTGGACACTAGGTTTAGTCACTTCCCACTTCGTTGAGTTTGCCAAATGCCTTTTGGAGCTTTTACCCAAGTCCTTATGTGACCTCGATATGATGTTCGGTGGAATCCCACTCGCTTTCCACTGGCCACGGTAGGTGGTTGATTATTATGAATACCACTGGTGCCTAAGCTTCAAAATGCAAATGCAAATGTTACTTTGTTCTTGCATAAAGACAAGACAGAAGTGACATAAAAATTTTGATAGTTTTGTTAAACAAGTAACCTGCATTTGAAGAACCAAAATCTAAGTCTGGCTTTATGTTTCACTTAAATGTCTCTTTTATTCAGACAAAATAGCACTATTTGAAGGTAAAAACAGGTTTGTAATAGTTAGGAAAGATTCTCATAATTGCACGTGCGAATCAATTATATAACAGAAGAGAAAGCTGAACCAGTTCTGATTGTGCTATTATTGGTGTTAGAATTTTCACATCTCAAGTGACCACTGCTTTATGGTTTACACGTGAAAGGGTTTTCACATATAATATGCTGTAATGACATACTTTTCCTTGAACTGCCTTGGACTTTTAAGAACAAAGTCCAGGCTGAAAGGAGAGGTACTGAGAGACAGGGTGCTGAATCAGACCTCCCAGAGAGAGATTCTGGCTAACTCACACTCTGGTCCTTTCCTAGTGCAGGTTATCTGACCTTTCAGGGACTGTCTGGTCCACTTCTTTAAGATGGCCTTGTTTCACTCAGCACAACCTGCTGGCTACAGATCCGGGCAGGATGGAACTGGAAAGTGCCAAGGGACACTGATTACTCTCCTTTTAGAAATAACAGGTTAAGAGAGTCTCCAGAGAAAAGCTGTGCTTATGAGATAACCAGCCCCACTTGGAGAAGATATGAGAAAACATGGACAAAAACAAAACTTTCCAAATGCGTATCTGGACCAAACACCTGAATGATGTAGGTAAATCCTTTACTATGTGAAACCACCCAAGCCTGGACAGGAGTGATAGCATATAGTCCAAGGAGCATCCACGTTATACTTCTGAAAAAGCTATTGAAGAAAAAACCCATTAAAGTCACAGGACAAAGGGCTATTCCTCTGACTTAAATAATAATGTCCCCTGGAGGGAGAATTCTACTTCCTTTGCCAACCAGCAGCCCTCCTGGCAGCTGCATTTGAGAGAAGCATGCCTATCAACCAATGACATGTGGCCCTTCTTCTGGTCTCTCAATGGAGAGTCTATTTTGGTGGTACTGATATGCACCATTAACAAAAACTTGGCTTAGCTCAAAAAAATCTATCTCCTTCCATGAATTCTTCAACTTAACAAAGCAATGATTCTCATTTTTATGTTAATTGTTTGTCCAAATTTAATGGATCATGTTTTAATTTTTACATAATTTTTCCATTTTTCAGATTTCTATTTGGGGTCCTCAGACTGAAATTAGTTACATCGTATGGTCCAGGCTGGTTGGACACAACCAAACCTACATAAATCAATCAGGCCCCAGAGGAGGTCTGAAGAAATATTTTAGGAAACAGGACATGGGCCTTTTATACCTCTGTGCTCAGTGACATTTAAGCTGGCTGACCATTTCAATTTTGGAAATTACAGTTCATTAACATGATAAATAGGCAATCACCTTTTTGTGTATCTCCACCTATGCTAGTGCTTTTCACAAACATTTATAAAGAGTGGCACAGTATAATAAAATCGGCCATCATAAAAGGATTTTGCATTTGCTTCTGGTGACAGTAAAATTTTATTTAGAAAATATGATTACTTAACTAAGTTTTGAGACTTAAAAAAGCAAACAAAAACCTTCTGTTGAACATTTGGGTTTTACCGATTGTGACTGAAGGGTCAGATATATGAATACTTCTATAATTACTTCAGATAGAGATGAAAAAGATCAGACAGGCAGTAGTTTGCAATTACAGTGACTGTTCTGTTTTTATATTAAAAATAAATCAATGTATCAATCAGTATGATTAAATTGGGTATTTAGCTTAGGTGCTTGAAACAAGATTAAAAATAAAAACAAAAAACTACTTTTTTTTTCTATTTTGCTATTAGGTTTAATGTAACTAATACTATATACTTCTTTTGTATAGTCATTGAGGGAAGGGCATATCCTGGCATTTAAAATTTACTTTAAATTTTTGAGGCTAACTTATCATAATGAATATTACTAATATGCAATTTAAGACCAATAAGCCCATGTTTTGCACAATGTTTGGCGCTTATTAGGCATTCGAGATTATTCTCAGAATGATTTTTACATAAAAATTTTCTAGCTCTCGTTTGGCTACCAATAATATCTACAAAAGAGTTCAATTCTAATGTGGGAGAAACTTGATTTTGGAGCCTTGCCCCTCAAACCTGGTCCTGATTACTGCTTCAACTCCTGTTTATATAATTCTACACAATTTTGGCAGGATTCAAGAGCACATACCAGGGTGTTGGCTTTTAATGAATCTCCTGGGACGTGAATGTCAAGCCGACTGGATGAACTCTGGCCATAAACCCCAGACAAGCACAATGACTGTATTTATTCAGACTTGGCTGCCTGCATGCAGATCGACTCTGCGGGTAATAAATTTTCACAGGCCAAGAATTTCAGCATCGACCAAGCTGATTCTGAGAAGAAAAACGCACCCAGGGAAGTGAGGTTGGGCTGAAAAAACCTCCTATGTTTTTATTCCACGTCTGTGCATCATTCGGCTAATTTGTTTGGTCACTGATTGACATGCACAGCCAGAGGGTCTTTTTAAAAGCTCTGCTTTCTGTTATGCAATTGTCATATTAAAAAAGGATAAAGGGAAAATTGAACAGCACTCATTGCAATGAGTAATCTGCTTTTAATATGACACCACGCTAAGGAGCACAGATGTGACATGAGAATGTCCCTTGTGCCTTGAGCAACCCAAGGTAACAAAAACCAAGAAGAGCAACTCAGTGCTTGGGGCCCCTCCCCTACAACCCTGACATCTGGATGTAGCCAGCCTCTCGGTTGACACCGAAATCTTCTTTGAGAGACAACCAGTACTCCACATGTTAGAGTAAAGCATGTATTGGCTTACTGACTCAAAGATTTGTGTTAATTACCTAGATATTTATTAAATTAATTGTGCTCTCCAAATATTGATTGAGGATTAAAGGGGGACTTTTTCTTCATGGTGAGAAGCAAATTATGCCAGTAGGAGAATTTCCCTCTACAGATTCTATCCAATGATCATAGTCTGCAAAATTAAAATTGTCAGTTTAAGTGGATAAACTATGCTCGTTTAAAGAGAAAAATGCAGTTACATAATTAAAATGAAAAGACTGCCTAATGTGTGGATAATGTAATTACGGGAAGCTGCAGGCACATACATAGCCATCCAGTTTGGAGCCTGCTCCCTCACTTTCCCTGAGTTTGTACATCTGTCATCTCTGAAATGTCTGTAGCCGACACTGTCTCAGCTGCTCCTTGCCAATGAGCTTTAGCCTTGGGTCCCTCTCCTCGTGCCTTCGCCATCGTAATTTCATCTAGATATTTGCTGTTGCCCAGCTCCCAAGCTTACCCTCTTGTGAGAGGCAGAGCTGTTTTTCTAAACAAATGGGAAGACATGGCAACAGAACTCATCTCTCCCTTTCCAAATCCTTTTAAAAAATTCCTTTGGTACTTAGTACTTTCAGGAATAATTCTGTTTTAAATCTTATCATTTCTTCACATTCTTTCAGGGATACATTGGCCTTTGGAATTGTTAAAACCAAGAGGACAGAAAAGTGGATCAAACCAACTGCTACATGTATCCTGTGTCTTTCATTTACCCAAATGAGAAAAATGATTCTCACATCGTTGGTCCTATTTTCAGTTTGAACCTCATCAAATGTGAAGATTATAGGAGCAAACATGAGGATATGCTTCCATCTCAATTATACCTCCAAAGTTTTGGGTAAACACTGCACGATCCCAGCTCTAGAAGTTATAATCAAAATTCAGCTATCCTTGAAAGGAAAGGCTGTGAGAAACCTATTCTCTCAGTTTGGGAGACTTCTGTCTGAGATAACTTCTGAAAACCTGTAAGTTCAATATGGCTTCACATTAAGCATATTTAAGAAGCGGCTTTAGACATTCCTATAGAGACTGAATAAATGCTTTTCTCCTCAATAGGCAGATTATTTGTGCATTACTCTTTCGCCAACTTATGATCTTGGGTCTTCTGTTTTTACCTTCTTCGTTATAACTTTTGATCTTCGGATTAGACTAATTTGAAAAATCATAGTGTTCAGTAAAAGAAATAAAGGTAGAGTGAATGTCATCTTTGATATTGGACAATGGACAACAGGAAATACTCTCAATTCATCTCAACATTATACAGTTATTTAAGCATCAACCCAGCAAGTACTTTGTGCCTCTGCTGTGCCAGACACAGTCTCTCAACTCTGGAAACTCCTTGGCTAGTTGGTAGATATAGATATCTTAGAGAGTAAACATAACACATAACCAAAGTTATAATGAGATATAAGAAAAAAGGTTAAGGTTATTGTGAGAGGGACTAACTAGAGTCTAATTAAGATAAGGGGAAGGCTCCTTAGAAGAGCAGGTTTTCCCTCGGGGAAAACGAAGGAGTCGAGGCCTTGCAGGCTCTGAGGCACCTGAGCTTGGCTTGTTGGAGCTGCTGAAAGAAGGCATTTGTGGTCAAAGTGCCACGAATCAGCTCATTGTGAAGTGAAGGGAAAGAGGTGGGTGAAGCCATACTATGGGCTCTGGATTTTATACCAAGCATAATGGGAAATGTACTTAAGTTTTCAGATGAAGAAATGACTTGATCTGATTTATATTTTTAAAAGATCACTGTGAAGAGGTTGCATTATAGAGAGGGAACAGAAATATGCTAGTGTCTACCAGACAGGTTTAGATTAGCCAGGGTGGAAAGAGGTGGATTGACTAACATTTAATTTTGGAGGATGAATTTATAGGACTTAGAGATAAAATTTAAGTGAAGAACAGGAGTTGTCAATGGTGAGCCCAGGTGATTTCTAGGCACTTCTGGGTACCATGCAGGTAAGAGTGGCCAAGACTAGAAGTTCAGCTTGGCACAAATTGAATGTGAAATGCTTGTGAGACATTCAAGTGGAGAAGTCAAGTAGGTTTGTCATTCAGAAGAGAGTTCTGTGCTGATACAGCTTTAGAAACCGTAAGCATATAAAAATTGAAGGTCATGGGAATGGATGAGGTCACCCAAAGAGAGAGAGAAGTGGAAAGAGAAATCAGGAATAAATGCTGAAAGATTCCAGCATTTAAGACTAGGTAGAGGAGGAGCTGTCAGCAAAGAAGCCCAAGAAAAGAGAGTCAGGGGGCAGAACACCATCCAGGAAATTTTGGTGTGAAACATGTCATGAAAAGTGGGTGATTGATAGTTTTCAATGCTGAATGTCTTCTGGTGAGATAAGAGACTGAAAAGGGTCTGCGGAGGTCACTGTTGACCCAATGGGTAGCTCTGGTGGAGAGCTGGGGCAGAAAGGAATCAGGGGAACCAGTCATCAAGGAACTGAGAGGAAATGGGGGTGGGCTTTGGATAAGAGGAAGGCGGTGTTCTCAGTAATACGAGGGAAGGGAGAGTGAAGATAATGGTAGTTGTGTGGATGTGTTTAAGAAGAGATAAGGCTTTCCAGTTAGATGCCAGTCAGCCATGGCATGCACCAGGGAAATGAAAATGAATAAGATACAGAATGAGATTCAGGTTGCTCAGTCAAGTCAGAAAGATGAAAAACCAAATCCTACATTGTCCACATATTATCAGTTCTGTGATGGAGGTATTTATAGGATGCCAGAGAGAAAACTTGTAAAATGCCATGACCAGTGAACCATTATAAGTTATGTATATTTGATGTAGTACCCAGAACAGGCACTAAAAAAGCTACACAAAGAGAAACACTCAAAAATACTGCAAATAAAAATGGAATTCCTACTGGAAGACAGAAAAAGAAAATATGATAAAAAAGTAAAGTGGCAGACCTAAGCCCTAACGTAGCAATAATCATTAAATGCAAATGGTCTAAATTCATCAATTAAAAGACAGACACTGGCAAAGTGCTTAAAAATATGACAACTATATGTAGTCTATGAGAAACTCATTTCAATATAATGATATAGGCAGGCCGAAAGTAAAAATTGGAAATAGTTACATTACACAAACACTAATCAAAAGAATGCAGCAGTGGCTATATTTATCAAGTAGACTTTAGAACAAAGAAAATTACATTACCTGAGATATAATGGAACACTGCAATGATAAAAGGGTCAATTAACCAAGAGGACAAAGAAGTCCTAAATGGTATGCACTAATAACAGAGCTGCAGAGTATGTGAAGGAAAAACTGACAGAATGGAAAGAAGTAGATTAATCCACAATTACAGTTGGAGGCTTCAACACGCTTCTACTAACAATAGATAGAGCAACTAGACAGAAAATCAGCAAGGACATGGAATAACTCAACAACACCACCAACCAACAGGACCTAACTGACATTTATAGAACACACCACCCAACATCAGCGGAATACACATTCCTTCAAGTGCCCACAAGACAGATACCAATATGGACCATGTTTGGGGCCATAAAAGTTACTCAACAAGTTTACAAGAATTGAAATGATACAGAATGTGTTCTTTAACCATAACAGAACCAAACTAGAAATCAGTAAAAGATCACAGGAAATCTCCAAACATTTGGAAACGAAACAACACATTTCTAAATAATGTTTGTGCCAAAGAGGAAGTCTCACTAAATTGAATGACAATGAAAATGCAACATATCAAAATTTGTGGGAGTTACACCAGTGCCTCAAATTGATAATCTAGGCTTCCTCCAGAAACCAGATAAAGAATAACAAATCAAATCCAAAGCAAGCAGAAGGAGAGAGAATACAAATAAGAAACTAATGAAATTGAAAGCAGAAAAACTGACAGACTATCAAAGTAGCAAAAAGCTAGTTCTTTGAAATGATCAATAAAACTGAGAAACCTCCAGAAAGACTTATGGAGACAAAGATAAAGATCAGTATGAAGGATAAAACAGGGGCTATCAGTAGAGCCCCGAAAGTGCAAGGACAATAAAGAAACACCACTCCACACACATAAACACGACCATGTAAATGGCATGATGGACTAATTGCTTGAGGAGCACATATAACTATAATGTTTCAATGTGAAATAATCTGAATAGCCCTTTAATTATTAAGAAAATAGAATCTGTAAGTTTTTAATCATGAGGCCCACATGGTTTCACTGTTGAATCCTGACAAATATTTAAAGAAGAGTTAACATTAATTTTATACAATCTCTTCAAGAAAAAAGAAGAGTAGGGAACACTTTCCAATTCATTGTATAGGCTGGTATCTCCCTCCTATCAAAACCAAAGACAATGCAGAAAAGAGACCCACAGGACAATATCCCTCATGAACATAAAAAGATAAATATGAGGATGCAGAGCAACTGGAAGTCTCTTACATTGCTGGTGGGAGTGTCAACTGTATAATCGCTGTGAAAAATAGATTTGGATAACCTATTCAAGTTGGCCAAACACACCCCGTGGCCCAGCATTTCTTTCTACTCTTGGGCACAGACACAACAGGAATGTGCCCATGTGCTCACCAAAAGACGTGTACACGAACATTAATCACAGTGTGATTCTAACAGCCCTGGACTTCCTCGTGCCATCAGCATGATGGGTAAGTCACGGTGTACACATGGAGTGAACTGTGATACAGTAATAAAAGGAACAAATTTCAATGACACGCAATGTGGATGAGTCTCACAAAGATAATGCAGACTTCAAGAAGCCAGAAATAAAGAGCACATCTGCTGAATGACGCCACTGATATGAAGTCCAAAAATTAGCAACATTACACGTTAGCAAACAAGAAAGCAGTTGTTCTCATTGAGGGCAGTGACTGGGCGGGGACATAGGGGACCTGAGAGGTTGGTCATGTCTGCATCTTGATCTGGGTGCTGGTCACATGGGTAGTTAAGTCATAGTATGTGGTTTATGAATAGTCATCAAGTTGTATTCTTAGGTTATATGTGGTTTTCTCTATGTGTCTGCTTTATTCAATTATAAGTTGACTAAACATGAAAAAAAAAAGTCTGTTGGATCTGGTGACATGAAGATAATGGTTGAACACAAGTACTGAGGGAGTGGCAGGCTTTGGGGACCACACATCAATTCCTATTTCACAAAGGGTGACACTGGAGCAGAGAGCAGTTCAGGGATGGGGCCAAGGCTGCAAGGCTGCTGAGTAGCAGGGCAGGTATTCGAATGCAGGGAGCAGGGCTACTGAGCTGTGCTTGCACACTAAGCTACCTGTTTCTTTACCTTAGAGAGCACAGAGGCCATGAGGATAACAGAGTGCTCAAACGCAAGAGAGTCTGAGGCTACTTTAGCAATGGCAGAAAGGGGTAGCAACCTTGTGTAGCAACCTCAGGAAGGTGATGCTCGTGTAGATGTCTCTTTATCACAGTGGCTGTACAGGCCAGCGAGCAATATTCACAAGGACAACTGGGTATCATGCAAGAGAAGGTGAAGCATATTAGTTTACTATGTTTACCAAGACGGGAATATATATTTTTGAAAGATTTTGGGTTAAGGGACAAACTTCGAAAAAAACATTTGCATTGTTTAATTATCTCCCAACACCTGAAAAATGCAGTGGGTGTATGTGTGTTGCCTGTGTACACAGGCTCCATCCACTCTTTTGAGGTACATACATATTTTGGTCTTGGAGAGGAAAAAAGTACCGTATCTTTAGTCTTTTTTAGAAGCATGGGAATTACGATTTTGTGATTAAGCCAGGGGATAATCACAGGCCCGAGCCGATAACTTAATTAGTGGTAGAGTGATCACTGAAGATACCACACAAAACTGCTGTGTGGAGCCTTAATTAAAAGAGAGGAGATTACTGAATAAGTCATTCATTGTCAGTTGCTTTCATTGCAAAAGGTGGGAAGGTGCTCACACATAGGCCCAAACGCAAGAATAAAGGATCTGACCTGCCTGTTCACAACATCACATTACCAATGGCTACTGATTGGAAAGAAGTTACTAATAAAGCCAGATGAGTCAACTAAAAGTTTTTACTGCCTTAGGGAATATGTCTAGCATATCTTTGTTAACTTGTTTATTTTTGTTTGTTTGTTTTTTTTTTTTTCCAAATAAAGTATTCACTGGAAACATTTCCTGGAACTAACTCAGGAAATTCTGTCCAAATTCAGAAAGACTTGCTGAATGAAACAGTCTGCAAATCTCTTTTTCTAATATAAAGTATGTTCAATCTAAATCTTTGCCATGATTAAATAAACAATGCACCTATCTGAACCTCTCTGTGGGAACACATGCACAGGATGGAATCATTGGCTTTCAGCTACATGGACAAGGAACCAGAATCAGGAGTGAAGTCATTCTCCAGTTCTAGCAAGATCTCTGTGTTGTGGAGAGCTGACCACCTGTTGTGTACGCCTAAAATAAATTAATCGATCTCTAGAAACTCAAGGCCTGTGTGGTCCTCCTTGCTCAGTCAAACTTCCTTCTCTTGGGGTTTTGTCCACTTGTCAACCTAGTTTCCAGATTCACCTAGTTCTACCTCACACCCAGCTCCCTCTTTGCTACCCCACCTCCTCTCACAAGGTGAGCAGACTCTTATATGATCCCACAGCTACCTTCTGCCCAGATGTTCTTCCTGGAAACGTCCTTTGACTCATATCACCTCTGCACGCTCACTCTGGGCATTATTTGCATTCAAATATCTAGACAGCTGAATTGTCTGCACAGTGTTCTATGATACCGTTATATAAAATTCACTCTTCCAAGATCAACTGAATAGCACAAGTGTCTTGTAGCGCATGTGAGAATGACTTTAAAAAACCTCTCTGAATCGTCTATATACCTATCACATTTATCCAAACCTGACAAAGTACAACACAGGTAATGAGAAAAAAGAAACAGAAGGATAGGAAAATCTGTCTTTCGTGTTTTCAAACTTGCTTTAAAATACAAACATTTCCTGAAGTGTAGAGGTGAAAGTGATGAATGTTAAGTGGATATTTTTTCATCTTAACTGACTGATCAAAGAGTATTTATAAACCCCTGACTCATGTCTCGAGCTGATAAGTCAACACCAAAGGAGAACATTTCAAGCTCATTTATCATTTAAGACAAACAGGCCATTCTGAGCATGATTATTTTTTATTCATCATTTTGAGCTCACCTCTACGTTTGCTTCTTCTCAATGTTAATAATATCTGTATAAGACTTCTCAATATTTAATGCTTACAGCTTGCCCGTTGAATGCTGATGCGGTTAAGATCACAGGTTTGATCTCCTGAAGGCCAGTTAGCTTTCCAAAAAAAGAGGCTCTATTTCACATTGAAGTCTGGCCCCAGTTGACTTCCCTATAAATAGCTGTTGTTGGTTTCAATGCCATAAAAAGCACAGAATTACAGTTTTAAGGGAAATTGAGGCCAAGATATTTTAACAGACTGGCCCAATGGCACAGAATCTCATAAATAGCAGAGGACACCCAGCAGCCTAGAACACCACAACTTGGCATTTGTACGAATTGGTTAATACCCAGGACAGTCTACCAGGCCAGTGTCACGGTGTCACATTCAAACAATGCAACATAAAAGACAATCTTACCTGTTCATTCTCCTCTTCATCACTACTTAGCTTAAGGTCATCTTCTAGCATTCTGCAAGAAGGAACAAAGAGGTACAGATACTTAGCAAATAAAAAACAGTTTAGCATCAAAATATCTTTATTAGAGCAATGTTTGAGCAGTAAGCCCGTTTGATTCGCTAAATAAAAAAAATTGTTCTTTTTAAGCCATTTTCCTATGATGCAGATAGAAGTAACAAATTGCCACATCATGAAAATGAACCATCGTCATAGTCATAGGATGGGCTGTCTAAAAAATGTGAGGCCAAAAACCAGAGTCCAACGGATGCTCTCCTTGTGAAGTTTAATTCCACAATTTGCTCAGTGTTCTCCATGTGCAGGTGCTGCACTGTCTCCTCTTCTGTTCATGTTGAAGAGAAAGAGACAGCAACGACGATGCCGATTGTTCCACCAGCCAGAGACCTGGAGGAAGCATCTGCCCCAAGATCCTGTTGGATGAGGGAAACCAAACAGAAAGGGACTTTCTGGAAAGATTCCGAGGGCAACTCTCCAATGCCCCCTGCATCCCTCAGATTCGTTATGACAGAGCATATTTTTGGGTCCATAAAAGTTAAAGTGAAAAAAGAGAAAACAAAACTTCAAACCCTATTATTTCTGATAATGATAATGTGATATTCTCATCAGCCTTGCTAAATTGTTTCTTTATAGTTTTGAGATTAAGTCATTTCAAAAGATATCTCACTCAGAAGTGCAGTCTATAACATAAATGAATGCAGAGCTGTTCTGTTGGGGGCAGGGAGTCCATTTCTGATGGACTCCGGGATACCAGGGATCAGTCCAAAGGCCACTAAGCCCATGTGCTCAAAAGGCCTCACGGTCCTCCTTGAAATCACCTTTCAAAGACTATCCCCTAAAATGTGCCTCGATTATTTTAAAAGCCAGTTATAGGCCTGCCATCAATATACTTGCCAGAATATTTTAATAAGTCATTGCAGTGACTTTTGGGGTGAACTTGGGGTAAAGACCTGCCAGGGTGGGGTGTGGGCTGAATTCTGCCTCAGATGGCTGCGTGTTTGGGGCAAGTCACTTAACTTTCCCACGCCCAGCCCCATTTCCCTATTTATAAAATGAAGGGTGGTTCTGAGCAATTTCTTAGGTCCAATCCTGCTTTAGATTTTGTGAGTCTAGGAAATAAATTTCCCCCCTATTTTGTAAAGCAGGACAACTCTTGCATTGTTCTAGAGACACAACTGGGGAACTGCTAAGCAATTCTGCGGTACTACTGAAGCCATTAGGACACCATACATGTTTCCACACAGGCTACAGCTATTCTACCAGCAGGGAGAAGTATCATTCTTTTATTATTCAAACCTTAAGCAAACAAACAAAACAACAGCAAAGACTGCAGAGCTGTGTCCCCATTGGCTCCTTATGTCTCTCTGGCACATCCTTCATTTCCCCTGACCTTGAAAACTCATACACTTGGCTTCAAAGAGAAGAGACATCATGGTGATTCACTGGAGCATTTGCTTGTGAAGAATCCAGGAAGGGACTGTGTTTTCTTTGTCCTTGAGCCCCTGGTAACTAGCACAGTGATGACACAGGGTACAATACCAGTTTGCTGGCTAGGCCGGGGCACCTTCCTCAAACTGATTTCCTACCAAAAGGTACATATGCCTTTCTGACAAAAAACACAAGAGAAGCAGGGTATGTTCTCCCCTCCATCCCTCTCTCCCACTTTTGGGATAAACTGTCAATTGCAATTTGGTTTAATCTCATGAGTACTCTGTGAGCACTGGGTGTTCTGAGTGTGGGTGGTCCCGACGGTGGGTAGGAAACGGGACGGGAGGACACACACGATCATTGTTAACAACCCCCTTGCTGTTACATGGGAGTCCTGTCAAGGGTGATTGAGAAGTTCCATCTTTATATGGGAAATTACGTGTACAGATTTGAAGGTTACTGTCAACCAGAGCAGGAAACCCCAGCAGCCACAAAGCAAGGGATCTCGGCTTGGTTGCAAACCAGCCTTGTGACTCTGTCACTGCATGAAGCTGGTGTTGCTGAAAGTAACCACGATAGTAAAAGCAGTGTGTGAGGGTCTCTCCTAAGGCAGGGACTACAGTTCAGCTTTGTTTATTTTAAGCATGCACCAAATATGAAGATACACACACAGGTCTGGTGGAATGTCACATCACCTCTGAGCCCAGGCAAGTCACACCTCTGGGCCTTGGCTTTGTCCTTTCTGCAGGGAGACTCATCTACCTGGTCATCATGTCCAAAAGACAAGCCATCAGAGACCCCCATGCTTTGTGAACAGCAGTCACCCTATTATTGAATTTACTTCTGTTTTAATAAATGAGCTTTTTTTGTGTGTGTTTCTGGCTGAGATCTAAAAACTGGGGATCAGATGTAAGAATACCCTATATTCAAGAGAGAATGAGAGAAGTAAGAATCCAATTAAACTTCAGAATATCTTGGAATATGAGGAAATAGTAATGGAAATGCTAAGCCAAACAGACACACGCAAACCATGGTGATCTCAGGTGCTGCCATTCCCACATGTGCAACCAGACCTGGAATGGGCCTTCACTGCCACCCTGAGCCCCATCCCCTAACAGACACACTGGTGAGGTAGCTGAGGCTCAGCCCATCCAAGAATGTGATGGCACTTCTGCTCTGTTCTCGTGGTCACAGTGGAGTTGCTGCAACTCAACCGCCAAAGCACAGCGCTTGTTCCCATTCACTGCCCTCTTCAACTCCGGTGTGGCATTCATGAAATGCTCACTTTTTAATACTGGAAATAGTGAAGTGGCCTCTGAGGGAGCCTGAGAGGGAGCTGAAGTGTATCTGAGGTGATAGCTGAACAACAAACATGGTTAGAGAAGAAAAGAGAAGAACTGAGACATCCACAGCATCCAAAGAGCTGTCAGTGCTTGGCGTGTGGCAAGCGGACTGAGGCCATGGCTGCCTCCATCAAAACGTATTGGTGGCACTACTGTAGCTGTGCCCCCAACTCCAATCCGACCCACTTGACAACACTTTTATCATGTCTATTTCTAGAAGGAAACGGACTGGCCTAGGTATATCAGACAAGAACAAATAACAAATAAGGAGAAGTTTTAAACCAAGAGTAGATGAAAATGCAAATAAGGGTTGGTTAGGCCACAGGGCAAGGGTGGGGATCTCTGACTCCATTTTTGGAAAAAAGGCAGGTCAAGACTGATGCTCGAAGGGGCTGAGGACAGTTTGGGATAGTCACCTGCACTTAAGTGCAGGGCACCCTGCTGGCTTGCATGGGCACCCCTGCACCTGAGCACTACTGGCCTTCTGCCCATGATGTCACCCACCCACTTACAGTCACTCCCTTTTTATGTTCCCTCAGCCCCTCTCAGGTCCCTCAGAGCCTAACGAGGTGACGAAACTCCAGATGCACTGCGGCAGCTCTCAAGGGTGAATGGGTGTTACTGCCAGGCCAGTTGAGCACTGTCTAGCTGTCACCTCCTTTGATCCCCACAGTCTCCTCTGAGGTGCACGCCACTGGGCCGCAGGCCCGGTGGCCAGAGAAGGGACTCTGCAGTCTGACTGCCTGGGATGAGGCCCAGCTCTGCCACTCAACTTGCCGAGGGATCAACACCAGCCTCAAAGCCTTTTTCAGAGAAATCATTACACAGTTCTCGAAAAGTGCTTAGCACAGGACCTGGCACAGGCTGAGCATTCGACAGAGGTCATGTTTGTTAACTTTGTTGAGGGCCACACTGTACAGCCTTTTGGAAACTTGCATGGGTAAACAGCTTGGGAGAGGAAGACGTTTCTGTGACAAAGCCTTAAAAGCTGAGCCATTTGCTCTACTTTTAGGCCATTTTGAAAACATGATGTTCTATAGAGGCTGTGGATACGGGTAGATTTTAGGTTATCACTGCTGCCATGGTTGACTGATCTGATGTGACTTTACATCCGTCAGCCTGAGCGCACAAGGAGATCTACCCTGGGAGCCAGTGGTCAGCCACGTGACCAGGTGTCCCTTAGCTGGACCCACTGCCTGATAACAACAGGGACATTGAAATAAAATAGACATTGAGATGAAACTTTAAGATTTAAGGCCAGAGAGCAGAGGTCCATCCAGCAGTGCAGTGAAACTTAAACTTCATGTCTTGAACACCTGAGGAGCTGTTGGAACTGCTGTCACGAGCATGCCACGTCATGCCTGATTGTGACTTCCTAGTGGGGTCTATACCGAGACCAGAGACACGTACAGGACACAGCAGGGTTTTTCAAATAAGCAGTTAAGTGACTGGGATTCTATCCATTTTTCACCAGGGCACTATGTCACACAACGGTTTCTTAGGATTATTGTGCTAGGCATGTTACAAAACCCCAAACACCTGACACAAAGGCTCAAAAGGGTTTGAGCCCAGCTCAATGGTCTTAGCTTTCACATAGGGAGAGAGGGCCTCGCATGAGCCACACAGAGGAAAGGGTGCGACGGAGTCTGTTTGGAACTCTGAAGAAGGAATCGAGTACAAGCACTTCCCCTTGCAGTCTGCCAAGTGCCACCTCAGGTGGCCCTCTGATAAAGTCAAAGATGAATGGAAACTCTGCCTCACCACCAATGGGAGAGCTGGTGTCTGAACCCCCAATCATTTAATCGTTCACTCATGTGTTCCTTGGGTGGCGGGCACCTCTGTCCCAGGGCTGGCTTCCCTCACACACTGCAACCAGCACTGCCATTTTAGCCATTTTTAAGTGCCTTAAAATTGTAAAGCTCTGATGTACATGATTCTAAGAGAACCCAACTGCCTCATCTGGAGATACCTTCCTTCAGAAAGAGAGGAACTCAACACAACCCTTGAAACTTTAATATTTGATTATAGTAACTTCCCCATGTGTATTATTTTTTAATTAAACAATAAATTTATGTTGTAGCTAGTGCTTACATTGTTGAGGACCCAATTTTCTCGGAAAGCAGAAACAGTAGCCTAGTTCCAACAGATGGCCAACTGCTTCTCAAGCTCTTATACAGGTATTGCAAACAAGTACTTTAACTACCTACAAATGTAATGGCCATCATTTCCCACGGCAGTTGTTAATTAATAGGATTTCCATGGAAGTACTCGTCATTTGGGGCCCTTAAAAGATCTGGATTCTTTAGTTCTTTAAAGTTCATTTCATTTTGCTATCTCTTAATGGTTTTTTAAAAATCTGTGTTTTAATCAGGCTGTTTGATTTTCATATTTGTTTCTATAGCTGGTGCTACAACCTCCACCTACTTGAGATTTAAAGCCAAAGACAAAATGTTTATGACTCTCCATTAAACATATTCATATATGCAAATATCTATTCTCTTAATTAGCAGTGCATGGCAGCCTACTTGCTATGTAAGCACACCCTTCTGAAGGTATTCTCCAAGCCATCATCTCCACTGCTTCGAACAAGGGAGGGAAAGTTATAAAACTCATTTCATTCTTTCTGAAGTCCACTGCTCTGTCCAGGTCAGAGCTACCATCTGCCCGGACTTATTTTCATAAATTGGTGACCACCTTTCCCCTCTGCGTTTGTTCAGAAGACTCCAGCTCATGCCATACCAGTTAACTGGGAACCAGGAAGGTTATGATAGGGCCCCACTGGGGGTTGGTAATATAATGTGTCCAAGGCACAAATGAAGTAATTTGGTCTGGAAGCAAATGGAGAAATGAGGAACAAGACAGAGGGGTGGTCCAGGTGACCCAGGAATTCCTGACTCTGATGTTTTCCTATCCAGGGTATCACATCTACATCTGTTAACAAATGGTGGTTCACAGAGAGGTGGTGTTTGCTCACACATCTCTCCTTTCTGGGCTCTCTCTTTGCAGGATCTGTTCTGGTTGTCAATGAAATCACAGACGATCTTCTGACTCTGCCACATTCATCCTGGGGAGAAGGTACACTGTACCTCTTCTGTTTATGACCTTATTTTTTCTTAAGGACAGTAAGTTCCAATGGTCTTTTTCTCCCACTTATAAGCTGAGTCCACCAGCCCCTTCTACACAGGCTTGTCTTCCCTAGTGGAAAGAATCACATTTCTTACCATTTAAGACCCTTGAAAAAAGCAACTGCATTTAGGAAACCCTGCCAAACCCTGGTGAGATGCTCCATGTCAGCGCCCAATGGATAGGATAAACATATGTCTTTGAAATCTCGATCGAGCAACGGTCTTTCCCCACAGAACCCATATCTAGTTAAAACAGAATAGACATAAAGGAAAATGAAGCTTACTAATAGCAGGACACAGTCAGCGCGAGGAGAGGATGTGGTAGCAGAATGAGTCCTGTAATTACCGATGGTAGGCTGGCCAGCATTCCTGTCTGAGTTCTCTTCCTAACCAGCTCTGTGAACTTGGAAAAATCATTTATCCTCTGGACAGCGTCTCCAAATCTCTAATTTGAAGTACTGATAAAATGACCTCTACAGCCTCTCACTGCTGTGAATACCATGGGTTGTGCCTTCACCAATGGGTGGGAAGTCCAGGAGGACTGATAGAGAATTAGAAGGGAAAGTTAAAGGAAAACTAATAGGTTGGAATGTGAGAAAATGGCCCAAGACCCACCACTGGGAGCCAGGGGCCTGGGTGAAGTCTGGTTACTTCTTTTAGCACTCATTTCCTCATAGGTCAGGAGAGGACATTTCAAATCATTGTCCTAAAAAAGACATAGAAAATGGAGGTAGCGGTGCTTTTAGAGGGTAGAGTGCTATATAAATACAGAGCATTTGAACAGTTTGTGGAAAATTTTCCCATGTAGTATGGTGTGCAGGACAGAGCCTCACCCTCAGGCACCAGCACTGTAACTGGGTAATGCCCAAGAGGCTTCTTGGAGGCTGGGACAAAGGCAGGAACCAGACCACACCCCCTGCTCCTGCACCAAGTGGCAACGGGGCCAAACCTGGAAGTGGTGCCAGCTTCCCACCGGGCTTGAGACCAGGGAAACGTTCCTTCTTCTGTTACAAACTAATGAACCAGCTTAGGTATTCTCTAGACTATTCCTCGTCATAGTAAAATGTGACCCCAAACACACATCTAACAGCTTTTGAAGAGTTTAAAAACTATATTCATCTTTTTCTTTCCCCCTAAGAGGATCTACTAAGAGACAACATATAAAGAATATGGTGAACAGACCAACAGAGCCATTTGCCAAGGCCAGGAGCCATTCCCAGGTCTCTGCCCTCCGTTCTGCACACCATCAGAAGCAGACATCCTCTCAACTCTGGGTCTGCACAAGCCTTCGTTCTTTCCAAAGGAATATTTGTCCCCAAACTCCACTAGGAAGACACATTTAGGAAAGCATGATGTCACAACACACTTTAAGATAATGGAAATACAGGCTGGGGGCTAAATGTGCTAATAAGCTCCACATCGGATCAGTCCTCACAGAAGCAGGACTCTCAGGGTGCTTCGGGAACACATTCTGGGGAGGTGGCCCGCTGCTGCCTCCAGAGAGCCATCAGGAGAGCAAGGCCAGCGGTCCTTAGACTTGAGCCTGCATTAAACCACCTGGAAGGGTAATAGAAACAGATAGCTGGGCTCACCCCTGGGGTTTCTTATTCAATAGGTCTGGGATGGGGTCCCCCAAGTTTGCTAAGTCCCCAAGTGATGTCTAGGCTGCTGGCTCAGAGGCCACACTTTGAGAACCACTGGGGTAGGCCATAACCTCCTGTCCACATGGGTTTATTACATGTGGGGTCAGTCACTGAAAGGAACCGAAACTTGTCAGCAACCACACCAGTAAGCCTGGAAATGGGTCTTTCCCCAGGTGAGCCCTGAGATGATGGCTGCCCCAGCTGACACCCTGATTGCTGCCTTGTGACAGACCCTTAGCCAGAGGACCCACGTTCGGATTCCTGACCCAGAGAAACTGAGGGATAATAAATGCCACTAAATTTGGGGGTAATGTGTTAGGCTTCAGTAAGTAACTGATATGCTAGTGCATGGTACTAAGCATTTAGGATCACTCCCAATTGCTTGAGCGAGAGTGTTAACAGCCATCATTCAAACGGTCTAACAGAAGTATAATGGGAACATAACAGGTAATTAAAATTTTCTAATAGCTACATTAAAAAGTGAAAAGAAACAGGTAAAATTAATTTTAAGAACATGTTTTACTTAAGCCAACCTATCATTTCAATGTAACATACACATTTACAGTGCTCAACAGCCACATCTGGCTAGTGATTCCTGCACTGGATGACACAAGCTCCTACATTTTCTAGGTGAGGGATGTTCAAATCTCCAGGAGGCTTTATGCTTTTCCCATCCCTCTCACAGCCCCTCCTTCAGATGTCAATCTTCTCTACACTTCCTGCCTATTGGGATGCACTGAAAAAGCCTGTGAGAGTAAAGACGCTGGTAACTCAGAGTGTGGAGGAGGTGAAAGAGAACGGAAGGCTATGCTTGGAACCAATGTCAACGCTTACTCTCATTGCTTGCTCTTGGTGGGGACAGGACACCAAAGGCCCATTCCATACCAGTGACCATCTTGCTCCTAATTTTGATGATGCAATTTCCTTGTGGCGTGGAACTTCCCCAATTGTACCTGTGAGCTTCTGGCTTCACAGAGGAGCTGAAAGGCAGACACTATTACACGGCAGCAGGTGGCCCATGGTGGGTATACACTCATGAAACAAGGTCCAGATTTGCACATATTACACCTTGTAAAAGGCTGACCACGTGGCAAGGGAAGTCTGTATACTAGCTATTCTGATTTATTGTGTCCTCACTTCTCTTGAATATAGTAAAGACACATCTTACTAAAGTTATTTGAAATAGCCTAGGCTTTTCATTTTGTTTTGGCCTTGTTTTTTGTTTTTCAGTTGTGCATTTTAAAAACCCTGCTGGTCGTTCTTTTCACTTGGAATTGCAATTCCAGGTGGGGGTGCTGAGCAGCAGAGGAAACTCATTGTTGGGGAGAAATGGAACTCTGAGGCCACCTGCCTTGAACAGCCTGTGACTCCTTCCACTCAGATGTAAGTGCTCCACACGGTTCATGTGATTGTGAAGGTATGAAAACGCTCCATCTTTTCTGTGTAGGGCAACACAGGCCACGGTTTTAAAGCAGCATTCTCTGAACATATCGACATGAAAATTACCCCCTCCTGAAAGAATGACAAGAAGGAGGGCTGTGCGTACTCTATCATTTCTATCAGAAAGCTACCAAGGCTTCAGAATAGGGAATGCTTTCTCCTCAAAGATGGTTTTAAACTTCCTGTCCTTATTCCTTACAAGCACTTCTAGAAAATTGGTTTCTGAACTCGATGTCCTTGTATTAGAGAACTCGGTTTCTAATGGATTCAAGCACAGTGTATGAAAGAACAGGGCCCTTTTCTGAGCAGACACTTGGGGGAGGACAGATGGCCTTGACAGGAAACTAAAAGTCTTCTCAGTTGCACAGGTCTGACAATGGGCATTTCTCTGCTTAAATCTCTTTGTAGGGTAAATTGTACCTAACCAGAGGGGAATGGAGATTCATACGTTTGGCTCAAGTCTGTAATTTCAAATATTATTTGCCTGTCAGTAAATTAGTAAGCTAGCTGTCTATTCTGCTTGCTAACTAATGGCTTCCTGATTCCATTGATAACTCTGGAGAGTAAGAACGCACTGAGTCTCCAAAACCTGTATGTACAATAGGTTTGTTCTTTGGTTCACAATACCAGTTTTTACATTTTTGTGGCTATTGTTATTGACAAGTGGAACCACTTTACAACACAGAACTAGACAGAGTCTGAAGCGCTGAAGGCCTTGACCAGCACTGGACTTGGATAAAGCCTTGACTCTGAGTTTTA
Source organism: Pteropus medius (assembly GCF_902729225.1). Lineage (NCBI taxonomy): Eukaryota > Metazoa > Chordata > Mammalia > Chiroptera > Pteropodidae > Pteropus > Pteropus medius. Next base: position 1,150,767 of record NW_024343105.1, on the reverse strand, counting down.
GTGTCTATTAACAAAATGGAATGGTAGGACAAGAGAGGAGAAACCAGACTGTGAACTGTCAAGCCTCACCAGGGTTTCTCAACGACGGGGTTAGTGTGACCTGGGGTGCTCATTGCTGATTCATTCCCAGAGATTCTGACTTAGCTGCTCTGGGGTTGGGCATACGAGTCAGTATTTTCGACATGCATCCCCAATGAATCTACTGCTCAGCCAGGTTTGAGAACTACTGACTTAATTACTATCACCTTCTCCTTAAAGCCAACACCAATCCACAGGACAATCTTCACATCTTACCTAACTTCGCCAGAACCTGTACCAAAATTTTCTGCCAACCCATCTAGCTCCACCTCTTCCATGTTCCGTTGAATAAGAATGTTGCCAGGGGAGGGTTTTTTTTTCCTCCATTCCTAGGATAAGGCACAGACCTATCCTCACCAACAGGTAAAGGAATTCTCTCAGGGACGCTCAGTTGCCAAACCAGATAGACACCTTTGCTTCTTTATCTCGTTTGGTCACTCCAATTTATATGCCATTTCTCTCCTTGAAATGTCCCTTGCACAGTGTCTCTAACTCTCAAGGTTCCCTTTGTCTTTGACTTCCCACTTCCTCTGATGGACTTGGCCCTCTGGCCACTCTTCCAAAGCTGATGTTACCCCAGGTTCCTGCGCTGGGTCCTCTCCTCTTCTGCACCTTCACATTTCATCTCTTCCCAAGGATGACACCTATGGTCTTGTCCTCCAAGTGCCAGCTGCACCGTGGGCACCTCTGCTCTGGCCTCCCAGAGGTAAGAGCCCATGTTTCATTTCACTGGGCATCTTCTGTATCTGGTAAAATTCTGGGCATAGAATAACCACACAATAAATGTTTGTTGAGCAAATAAGTTAATCTCTACTTGGATGTACCTCCACCTTGATCTGCTCCAAACCAGAACCCAGACTTTCCTGCCTAAAACACAATATTCACTGCTGAATTGTCCTGAGGTCATGACACTGCCAGTCACCTGGTCATCTGCACATGGAGTTTGACTTCTTCTCTCCTCCTTACAGACAATAAAACTCTTGGACGTGTCTGTCCTGTTCTTTTGATCCCAGCTCTTACTCTATATCCCTCACCATACTGCTTTAGTCCACATTCCCAGTTCTCACTGAAAGAGCTTGCTCACTCTCCAGTCCCTCCTCCAAGTCCAACTTCCCATCTTGCTACTGACCATCTGCAACCTAAATGCCACCCCAAATGGCACATTCTCTTGATGCTCAGTGACCACAGCTAATTTCCCTCTTCTGTACACATGTCTATTAGTGCTCTGCCATCTTATGTTATAACTACTTGTCTCCAAGTCCGTCTTATCTACCTGACGCATGGGCTCCCTGAGGGAAGTGTATGGCCTCACTCCTTTCTGTGTCTTCAGGATCTGGAGGAGAAAGGTATTTATATAATTGAAAAAAACACAAGCATATACTCCTTCATAATAGGAGCCAAGACCTCGAACAATACACAGAATGGAATGGAATGCATTTAAAATATACCTGTAGTGAGTTGAAAAATAATGAGATCAAAAAAAGTAATATAAAAGGGTGCCTGGGGGCACTTTCCAGGAGAGGACAGGCGGCACCTGAGCCGAATCCTGCAGTGCTACGTCCTTACTTGCAACGCCTGGCCTCCTGCCTCTGTGTGTGAGTCCTACACACCTTCAAGGGTCCATCCCAAGAATCATTCTTCTAGGGAGCCTACTGGCCTATTCACCCTCTTCTCTGATCTCCATCAAGGGTCCACTGTCTTGACTGGATGCACAGTCTGCTCTCTCCTGTAGATTCCTAAATGACCGACATCATGCACGAACTGCCTCTTGTACCCTTTGGAGAGTTAGCTTATCAGAAAGCAGGTTAAATGCGGCAGGAGAAGACTCCGCATGAAAGCCCTGAGCCCTCTCAGCTTCTTAAAGGCTGGAGTTGCCACTCTGCTGTGCCAGGCACTGCAGGGGCTCTGAGCCTGTCTGGATGCCCCTCTATTACAGCTCCTGTCACCCATATACTGAAATGTTCTCTTTCTGCTCCAGCCTCATCCCGCAGGGTAAACACCTTTTGTGCAGGGCCACAGCATATTCCCATATTCGTTTTCTGGACAGAGCAGGAAGTTAACAAATTAACTGATTCCCCATTGAACCAATGGAAAATCAACAGGCTGCTGTGAGGTTGTAGAGAAAAGAGCTGGGCAGAGGTGTAAGAGAAGCGGGGTAGACAGAAAGCAGACGCGAGAATCCATCCCATCATCAGCTGCAGCTCAAGTCAGTATTAACCAGCAGTAACATTAGCGTTATTACCACGACATGGTAATGATGAATCTGCAAGAAAAAATTTATTTTCCTGTATATGTTTCAGTCATATTCTTAGAAATAAATGTTCTTTCTACTCCCAGCTATTGCAAGCTGGACGTGCCCAAATTAAGTTTTCATATGGAAACAGTTTACCTCTCATTGGGATTCCTTACTTAGTGTCATCACTTACAGCAACCCCACATTTCTTTTCTGTTAAAGAAAAACACTTGTACTTTTTTTTTTAAGAAATCAAGGTGATTTCAACTAAAGAAAAATCAAAGAGTTAGTGGTATTCCAGAAACGGCACTGACTCCCGGATCCTGTGACCGTCAGTCTTAGGTCGATTGCTGGTTTCTGGATAATAGGAAATGGCTACTGTACGTGACTCTTTTTACCCCATGATACCAAGTATTTTTTCTCTTTCCCTTATTACTGAAAAAGTCTATTTTTTTTTTAAAGAATGAACATAATAGCCAGTGATTTTGATAACTTTATTTATACTCTAAGTTGGTAAAGCACCCAAACAGCTCTCTGATCTCCCACTGGATCATTATTTTCCATGTTATGGGATTTCACATAAAGCCCAGCATTTTCACTGTGTAAATATATATTTCTCATTCCTCAATACTTTTCAGAACTCTTTAGTTAAGAAATTAGAGAGGGGTGTGCTTCAGACTTTCAAAGGATTTTATGGACTCCAGGTCACATTCTGAGTGAAGGGGTACCCATCAGGCTGCCCTTGCCCCACTAATTAGGCAGTGCGGGTAAAGACGGGTGCTGCTGCTGTGAGCCATGAGTAGCCCAGAGGACGTCAGGTATTCTAACTGTGAGTGAGTGAGGTCCTGGGTTACTTCTCAGTGTTCTTTCCTTGGTTGGTGACCTGACAGTAATAGTGACCATCAACTTCCTTCTCTCTAAAGGAGACCATAAAACACTCTCAGAGCTGCTGTATTTGAAAAATAATATGTATACAAAGGCTTTGTACTTCCAGGAATAAAACGTCATCAAAGTTGTCATTTGATTACAGGATATGCAATTTACTTATGAAAGCCTTGCACCCCCCTTCCATAGACCTATAAAGTCCAGCTCTTTCATCTGGTTTAGCACTCTGAGTCCTTTCTACTGCTGATATGCCAATCATTTACTGCCTCCCCTGCTCCATCCTGCCACTTCACAAGTGGGGATGTCATTTAGATTCTTAGCCCAACTGTTAAGATTTATTCTGAAAAGTGGCTGAATGCTGCCAACACTGCTTTGGCAGCTAGTAAAGAAAGATACATTTCCAGGCCAGGAGCGGGCATGCATTCATTCCTCCTCAACGGCCTTCAAATCTCCAATATGTCTACTTAAAATGAAGCTTTTACCCGCTCAAATTACAGTGTGATACTGGAAGGCGTTGACTCCTGCACTAGAAAAACTTCTGGGTTTAAAGTTAATCTGAGAATTCTAACTTTGTCACATATGGTTCTCAGTATATTTGCCTTTTTAGGCCTCCACTCCTGAGTTGAAATTGAGAATGGATAATACGCATCCCCCAGCTTTAAAGGATTATAGGGGACTTGACTAAGATAATGTAGACAAAAGTACTTTGCAAATTTTAAAGCACAGAGGGGTGATGAGAGTGTTGGTGCAGAGCCTGGCATCCAGCAGAACCACGACAAGTGGGGGTGAACGGAAGGGCCACATAACCAGCACTGATTCTTCCAGCAACCTGACATGTAGTCCGGAGGCGAGGGGGGTAGGCAATAGAGATGGCAGATGAGTCTGGGCTCAGCATGCTCCAACTGGCTTTCCTAACCAGCACAGGGATGCAAATGGTGAACTCGACATCTGGTTATGTGTTTCTAAGGAATCAGTTCAAATGGCAAAACAGAGGGCACATTTTATCCTAGAAGGCAGTATCCTTCAGGTGTCCCTTGGGCTCATAGAACAGGATTTAGTGCCAGGTACCTATATCCATGAGCAAAAATATATTCTTTTCAGTCAGGTACTTGAGATAGGCTGGAAGTGTTCTCTTTAATGGCAAGGGAAAAATCTGGGAAACGTTATTTTCCTGTGAAAACCGATTTTACCTGCATGCCCACAATTACAGGATGGCAGAGGCAGGGCTGTCTCTGGCCCACTTCTTTTCATTATAAATGAACATGCTTAGTTCCAACAATGCTATACACAAGAAGATTTCTCAAACTAACAACACAGCATTAATTTTCACTTTTTCTTTTTTACTGGTGAGAGATGGGATTTTATTTGTAATATGTAATTCTGGGAATTCATGGGCACTTATAAGCACTTTAATGCCACAGACTAAGGGAATTGATGAAGAAGCTGAAATAAAGCATCTGTAAAAATAAAGATCAACCACAGAGTCATTCTCCCTAGCCAAAGAACTCTCTAGAATCTGTGAGATGATTACCTGTGTGGTAAGCACCCGAACCACTCCAACAGGATACCTCCTAAACACTGGTTATCAACTTCCCACGGAGGGCCCTTCACAGCCTGATGGCCTCACACGAGTTAGCTTCAAACCCATTCAAACAAAATTGATTTTTTTTTGTTTTTTGTTTTTTGTTTTTTTTTGGTGAGGGGTACAGATAAAACTCTCAAATGAATCACCTGAGAAATCAATTTGACGTATCATCACATAAAATCTTACCTGCTTGGGAGAATGATAAAAGGTTTCATTAATATAGCCTCACTCCTCCCCATCTGCTCATACACAAATCCAAGCACTCACAGCATCAAGGCTCGGGCAGTTTATACACAGGGAGCTAAAATCAGGGCATCCCAGCTGAACAGTGTGTGACGTCAAGCTGGTTTATCCTATACTTCTATTATTTAAACTCTGTGTTACCTTTAATATAAAAGGTCTAATCCAGGGTGTGCATTACAATCTACAAAGCCATATCTGCATACACTTAGTCTGCCATAAAAGGAAGAGAATCATTATTATACTCATTATTATACCATACTGCTCTTTCTTCTTCCTCACTAGATGTGCTGTCTCTGGAAGGCTGGATCCTGGACTAAGGAAAGCCCTGCTCGACTGCCAGCCCAGTGTGCAGTTTATAGGTGCTGGTGGAATTCCTGACAGCCATGGAGAAGGACCTGGTCAGTCTTGCTGTTCCTTTGCTCTCCCCTTCTGCCATCTGTTTCTTCTGAGGGGGTGAGGACTTGAAGACATGAAGGGTTTAGGACTCCACCCAACACTTCTTCTCACCCCAAAGGAAAAAAGCCCAGCTGGTTCTTCATAAGCAGAGACTGGAAGGAGGAGGGGAGCTGGCGAGGGTGTGTTGTGGCAGTGTCTGGGCCAGGTTCCTGCAGACCTGAGAATTCTCAGAGCCACGAGGGGTCCCACTCAGCTGGGTGGTACTGCAGATGAAATGAGAGGGCCTTCTGGCCATCTCTGCTATGAGTGGGGCATTGGTGTGTGTGTATGTGTGTGTGTGTGTGCGTGTGTGTGTGCGTGTGTGCATGTGCAAGATTGCAGATATCCTATCTGGACAAAGACTTCCCAACCCAAAGACCGACTGGTAAGATCTCAACGTTTTTTCAGGGAAAAGAGAACAATGTAGGTTTCAGATCCATAGAACAAATAAATGTAGGAAGATCAATTTAAGATGATGAGTTGAGTGTCTGTACATACTTCCATTGCAAAGGCTGACTCTTTGTGTTAAACAAGAAAGGCATTCCGCTCTTATACAGAGACCCTCGGGATTAGAGCAAGAGAAAAATAGGTCCTTCTAAAGACCCAGGTCCTGATACTCATTATTATACCATACTGCTTTCAGGTATGACAGCCCTGCCAGGGTTCAGAGGTGAGAATCAACAGATCTGAGGGTCTGAGTCCTCCTTTTGGTTCTGATGTGAACTACTGAGCCATATACATCCCTGCGGTTTCCTTATAATGGGAATAATAAAACCAACTCTGTCTTCTTCATGAGTTGTTGCTGAAGACAACATGATGTCATAGCATTGAGAGTGCTTTGAGAAATGTTTTATGAACACAAATAAGGTAGTAAACACAAATATGCAATTGTGTATTTGCATGCTGCTAGTATGTCTACTGCCTGTATCACAATGCCTCCTCCATAACATTTTATGATGTCTATCCTGTTTTTCCTTCTCTAAAACTTCTCTGTATATCCCCTGGCTATTCAAAATAGGATTCCAAGTGTGTATCATCTGCAGGATTGGGCACTGGCAGAGGGCTATGCTATTCTTGGGCCTCACCCAAAGTTCCAAGAACCAGATCATCTCTAAACTTCTTCCCAGATGTAGAACTCTAACCCAACCATTCCAACAATCTCGGGCAGCTCTCATTCTTGCTGTTGGACTACTGTTTCAGCAGCTTATTTGTATTTTTTAAAGCTCATTCCCCAGCCCCGAGGACCTACGTGTCTTCCAATACCACTCATGAAGGAGTGCTGGGGCCCAACTGGGCATCTCTTCAGTGAGCTGACTGTCCAAGAGTTTGCTTGTGACTCATACCTTGAACTGCCCAGCAAAGAGGTGCTGGGTGGCTGTCACATAGTATTTGCAGCATTTGGAAATTCTACCTCAAGCTTAACTCAAAAACTGTTACTCCTGGCTGACTACAATCAAGCCCTCTGGCTCACTTCGAGGTTCTGGCATTCTTGGGCTTTGCTATTGAGACAGTGGAAAACTTTTATATCTCTGTAGGTGCTGCCAGTAATTTTTATCCATTTAAGCATTTGACCTTTTACATGTTTACCCAGCAATTTCCAAGGCTTGCCACCGATGAGAGTTAGCATTCTTTACATGGACAGAGGCTGCTCCACAGGGCTGCCAGATACACATTGGTAGGTACTAAGTGAGCACAGTTTAGGCATTCAGGCATCAGCATCTTCTAGTATTCATCATAGAGGCTCTGTACACATTCTGTTAGATTCATACCTAAGTGTTTAATTTTCTTTGAAGCAATTGTAAATGGTATCATATTTTTTATTTTGGTTTCTACTTATCAGTATATAGAAATACAATTGATTTTTGTGCGTTGACCTTGTATCCTGTAGTCTTATAGTACTCATTCTATTTTGTTGTTTTTTTATGATTTTCTATATAGGCAAGCATGCCGTCTGCAAATAGGCAGTTTTATTTCTCCTTTTCCAACATGTATGCCTTCCTTTTCCTTTTCTTTCCCTATTTTAGTGGCTAGAACCTCCAGTATCACAGTGAATCAGAGTGGTGACAGTAAACATCCTTACCTTGCTCTCGATCTTAGAAGGGTAGCATCCACCCTGCCACTATTAAGTATGATGTTAGCTGTTAACTCTAAGTACTCTGTAGATGTTCTTTCTGAGTCTGACTCCTTTATTTCCAGTGTACTGAGAATTTTTATAATCAGTGGGCATTGGAATTTCTCAAATGCTTTTTCTGCATCAATTGATATGATCATATGCCTTTCTTCTTTAGCCTGTTGATATAATTACGTTGGATAATTTTCAAATGTTGAACTAGCTTTGTACACCCAGAATAAATCCCACTTGGTCATGGTGTATTATTCTTTTTATACATTGCTGAATTCAACTTGCTAACATTTTCTTGAAAAAACGTTTATGTCTAAGTTAATGAGAGCTATTAGTCTCTAATTTTCTTTCATATTTTCTCTCTTTCTCTCTCTCTCATCTTTGTCTAGTTTTGACATCAGGGTAATGTTGGCCTTGTGATCTGGGAAGTGTTTCCTCTCTCCTTTTTTTCTGGAAGAAACTGTATAAAATTAATGTTAATTCTTCTTTAAATATATGATAACATTCTCTAGTGAAACACCTGTGCCTAGAGTTTTGTTTTTTCCTTGGGGGGAGCTTTGAAACTATGAAGTAAATTTCTTTAATAGTTCTAGGGCTATTCAGGTTAAGTATTTCAACTTGGATGAGTTTTCATAACTGTGGTTTTCAAGGAATTGGTATATTTCATGTAAGTTGTCAAACTCATGTGAGTAGAGTTGTTCATAGGATGACTTTACCCTTTGGACATCTGCAGGGTCTGTAGCAATATCCTGAGTATTGGTTATTTTTGTTTTCTCACTGGTTATCATCGATTTTGCTAGAATTTTATTAATTTCTTCAAAACCTAGCTTTTTGTTTATTAATTTTTCTCCATTTTTTTCTTGTTTTCAATTTCATTGATTTTTACTCTTTATTATTTCCTTTCTTCTACTTGCTTTGGGTTTATTTTGCTCTTCTTTTTCTAATTTCTTGAGGCAGGACTTAGATGATTAAGATGGATCTTTTTTCATTTTAATGTAAGCATTTAGTGCTGTAAACTTCCATCACAGTGCTTCTTTAGCTGTATCCCACACATTTTGATATGTTGTATTTTCATTTTCATTCATTTCCATGTATATTATAAATTTCTTTTGAAAATTCCTCTTTGACCTATGGGCTATTTAGGAGCATACTGTTTAATTTCCAAGTGTTTGGAGATTTTCTTGTTTTCTTTCTGTTATTATTAATTTGATTCTGTTATGGTTAAAGAACATGCTGTATATGATTTTCAATTCTTTTAAATCTGTTAAGGTTTATTTTATGACCCAGAATAAAGCTCACCCAAGTGAATGTTCCATGGGTGCTTGAAAAGAATGTGGATTTCACTGTCGCTGGGCAAAGTGTTCCATTCATGTGAACTAGATCCTGCTGTACTGTCCAGTTCCTCTCTGCCCCTAATTCTCTGTCCTGTAGTCTATTAATTGCTAAGCGTGGGGTTTTGAAGTCTTTAATTAAACTCGTGGAATTGTCTATTTCTCTTTTCAGCTCTATCAGTTTTTGCTTCATATGTTGTGAAGTGCTATTGTTTCTACATAGACATTTCAGATTGGTACATTTTCTTGATGGATTGATCTTTTTATCATTATGCAATTTCCTTCTTTGTCCCTAGTAGTTATCTTTGCTCTGAAATCTACTTTTTATATCGATCTAGCCACTCCTGATTTTTAATTAATTTTTGCATGGTGTATCTTTCTGGTATTTTTATTTTTAACCTACTTATGGCATTATGTTTGAAGTGTATTCTTTTTTTGTAGACAGTAAGTAGGTCATTTTAAAAAAAATTAGTCTACCAATCTCTGCCTTTTAATTGGTGTATTTAGACCATTCATGTTGATTATAATTACTGGTATGTCAGGGTTTAAGTCTGCCATATTAGTCATTGTTTACTGTTTTTACCTTTTGTTTCTCATTCCTTTCTTTCTTGTCTTCATGTAGGTTACCTAGACATTTTTTAGATTTTTGCTTTAATTCATGTTTTCGAGTGTATTGCTTATTTGTATAGTTTCCTCTAAGTACTGCCATATACACAGAAAACTTATCACAGCCCACTGCTATCCACTTTGAATGAAGTGCAGAAACTTTACATCAATTTAAGTCCCTTTATCCTCAACAACTCGCCTTGGGTAAGAACAGAGTTTTAGAAGTTTGAGGCTGAAATATGAAAGCCTTGTGGTCTCTGAACTTCTGGTGTGAACTTGAGATCTCAGAGCCATTCCTGCATCTAGATTTACTACCTTAGTGATACAGGCACCAGGTTGCAGGTAATCCACATAACACTCTCTATTATGGCCCTGAGTATACCTTAAAGAAACATAAGACTATAACCACCACTATGTCTCAGACCTGGATGCAAGACAAAAGCCCTAGTCAGAAAGTCAGCACTACAAGACAGTATCTTATCTGTGGTATAACTGGGTAAAATGAAGTACTGGGTATTGGAAAGTATGAAGTTGGCCATGGAGAGCCACTCCACTTTTAGGATTCGGTTCCTATGCTCTCCCTGCTTTCTGGAAATTAAAACCAACAGGCCCTTTATTTGCTATTCTAGCCCCCAGATCATCTAGTTAGTAGATTAAAGTACACAGTTCTGGATTATGTTCCTAGGTCAGTGTGCGAACAGCTTGCTAGCCCACATTTCAAAATGTTCAGGCAATACCTAAGGTGAATTTCCATTTCGTAGTGATTTTATATGCTTGCCACATATTTAAAACTAATATATTCATTATATTATGAGTGAATATGTAGGGGGCAAAATCAGGCACCCACTACATTTGGTATAATGACAGAGGTAGAAACTGAGCCAGACCTTGAAACCTGAGTATCATTCTCGTAGAAGCAGGGGAGGATCTCATGCGAGAATCAAGAGACTCTCATAAGAGAAGCAGCAGAAGCACCAAGGGCAGAAAGGACAGCATGAACAAAGGCATAGAGAAGGAAAATCCCAGGGCATGAGAAAGGAAGAGCAAGCTTACCAGTTTGGATGGTGTTCTGGGCATGTAGGGGCTGAGGGAGGTCATGGGAGATAAAGCTAACAAAGTAAACAGGGCTGATCACAAAAGATTCTAAAGCCAGGCTGGGAATTTGAACTTAATTTTTGGTAGTATAGAGTTATCAAACATTCTCAAGCAGAGAAGTGACATGAGCAGAACTGCATTTTAAATGAATTAATCTGGCAGCATGGTACAGATGGAACTGAAGAAACTGGTGGCAGAGAGATCAAGCTTCTACAGAGGGCAGTGAATGAAACAGGAAGGCCCAAACTGAGGTGTGGCCATGGGAATGATAAGAAACAGAATTATATAGGAGAGGATATGGAAAAAGAACTTGATAGAACACAGAAAGTGATCGAATCTGGGGGCCAAGAAAGAGAAGAGAATCCATGGTTCTGAGTCTTGGTGGCATCATTAGCAAAAGTAGGTGATAAGAGAGAAAGAGCTGGGGGTTGGTGGAGGTATGAAGAGAAATGTGAAATTCCAATTTGAGGTCTGAGTGGATGGCTAGAAAGACTGGTTAGGAGCTCCAGGAAGACATGAGTTAGAGATCTCCATCTGGGAGACATCTGGACAGAGACATGGAAATGGATGAGATCACCCTGAGAAGGCGCAGAGAAAAAGAAAGAGACCAAGGACTGAACTCTGGTGAGAAAACCAAGAAAATGTGGTAGGGAGGCAGACAAGGAATAGATGGTCCACAGAGGACACGATCAACAGGTCACAGACTGCAAAGACATCAAGGAAGTTAAGGACTAAAAAAGGGCCATGTAATGAGGGGCCCATAAGAAGTTAAATGACTGAATATATATATATACATATATACACATACGTATGTACGTACGTATACATGTACGTATATATGTGTGTATATATATATAGCGCGTGCGTGTGTGAGCGAGCAAGCAAGCGAGCTCAGCAGCTACAATGGTTGATGTCTGTGGCTCTTTTGTTTTGTTTTGTTTGGGAAAATATGAGCAGGCTACAGACCCAGGTAGGATGAGTACCTAAGAAAAGAATAAGGTGGGCCTGGAGAAGGAGGGAGGGAGGAGATGAGGTCAGGGGCACCAGAGAAGAAGAGAATCAGGCATTTTTCCCTCTGGGATGGAAGAGAAGCAGACAGGACAAGCGGGCAGAAAGTTTAAGGTGAAAACGATGGAAATGTAAGATGCAAAGGCACTGTACTAGATCCTTTTCCGTTTTAATTAGCCCCGCCCCCTTTTTTGTTTAAATTGTGATTCAGTTAGGGCAAAAGTGGTTTCCAAATCTGACTAATCATCAAAAGTAACTAAGAATGGTCCAAAAATACAAATCCCTAGGCCCCAATCCGGCCACACTGAATTAGAATCTCGGGGAGGCGCCTGGGAATCTGCATTTAAAGCCTCCTCAGTGATTCTGATGGTTAGCTGGGTTTGGGACCTCCTGAGTATGGTTTTCAACCAAGGATGTGCATCAGAATCACAGGGACAGGCACTGATTTACCAAAACTCTGCAGAGGAGATATTAATATCTTAAAAAGCTCCACAGGAGATATTAATATCTTAAAAAGCTCCCCATGGTCCCCTGGCTAAGGACCATGGCAAGGAGACTGAATTGAAAAAATAAACTCATTGAACAAGACACTTGAATTCACCATACCGATTGGTTCTGTTATTGTCACCTGCTGATTTCCTTTGGACATTTGTTCTATTGAAACAGCACTGCTTCTAACTTCTTGTCACAGGTGCAGTGATGTGGTTCCCTTTGGCTCCTCTGTGCACTTCCACAGACAGCCAGGCTTGTGCGGGTGTCATCTCTGGCTCTTTGGAGGGAGACTGCCTTTAGGTAGAATTTTTTTATCCTCTTTAAGGGAAAGCTCAGAGAATAACATTGTTCTTCCTCTGAACTAACCACACAGTGTACTTTAAAAAAATACAGTAAGACAGAGAATGGACGAAAGATGATAGAAAAGCAAGGATAGTTCACATTTCACTAATTTGAAAGAAAATATTTTCAGGCAGATTCATATAATTATGAATTTGATCAGAGAATTCCTTGCACCATTAGGTCAAATTTTTTTTTTTTTTTAAGCAGCAACAACAATACAATAACTACAAAACTGAGAGCCTGGCTCTCAGGGAAGATATAAGCCCCTTTAAATGCTTTTCAAAGAAATACAAAGTTTTCTTTTATATAAAACGATGATAGGATCCAATTTCTGCTCTAGCAGTCTCAACCATCATCTGAGATGGAAACTGGCAGTTCCTCTCTCCTTTTTTAGGACATTCCATTGGCATACTTAACAGACAGTACAAGTCAAAGGCCATATTCCCCAAAATGTAATAATCTTACTCTTGAGATACAAAAGATATAATAATAATATGAAAATATTCTTACCCTGATGAAGGCTGGCTCCAGCTGTGGCTCAGTAAGTCAAAAACTAGTAAACTTGCTTGTAATAACATCCTAAAATTTCCAAAGGTTATTTTCTCCCATCTTCAGTTAAAAAGCCATCTCCTAAAAAAGTGTCACATCTGTGACGTGTCCAGATTAAGGCAAGAGCTTTCTTGCTTTTAGTAATTTGTCTGGTTAGAGAGTAAAGGGAAAAAAAAATCTGTCTTGAAGCTTCATTTAATATTTTCTAACTTTAAAAAAATGCCATCATCACACTTCATAGCAGAACTGTTTTAAACAGAGGTAAATTCTTCTCCATATCAGGTATTTGATAGTCTTTTGCATTTCAGTGCAAAGCAAACAGACAAAAGGTTACCACAAAATTTCAAATGCATCTTAGTAACATAAACTGAAGTTAGTTAGCTTCTTTGATATCAAATTGCTGAAGCATCTCCCTGAAAAACCAAAATCCTCCTTGCAATTAATACAGAATTGTGCTATTCTAACAAAGCTGGAAACTAAGAATCTTTAAATTCCAAATCTTTCCATTCCTGGATGAGCTTTGGTATTCAGATGTTAATAGGATGCCTTTCTTTTTCTGGCTGATGTTCAGGCTGGAGTCTGTGAAACAAACTTTTTCCATCCCATGACCTCAGTTTTAGGATTTCTTTCTTGCAAAATGTTAGTTGCTTTACTTGGTAGATTGCCAGAATTCATTCTTACTTTCTCTCTTTCTACTTCTATTACTTTATCTCATTTCCCTTTTCTTTTTTCTCCCTCCTTCACTTTGCCTATCTTCTATTCTTTGTTAAATTATGGATTTAAACTAAAGACCAGTTGGACTTATAGTCTATATGGTGTTTGGTAGGGTTGCTAGAATTAACAAATTCAAATACAGGATGTCCAATTAAATTTGAATTTCAGGTAAAAAACAATTTTTTTTTTTTTAGTATAAGTATTTCCCAAATATTGCATGAGACATACTTATACTAAAAGTTTATTCTCAAATATTGCATGGACAGACCCACACTAAAAAACTATTCCTTGTTCATCTGAAATTCAAATTTAACAGGGAGTATTTTATCTGGCAATCCTGCTTTGGAGGTTAAACAGAAAGGATAAAAAATAAAGACATTCATTGACAACTCCTGAAAGAAGAGAAATTTCCATTCCCATCCTTCTGAATGCTTCTTGTCTAGTTATAACCTTCTCCATGGCATAACTTTGGTTTATTTTTGACCCATCAAGTTTTACTAAAAGCTCCATGGAGCATACAACATCCTGACATTGAAGAAATTCACCTGGGTTTCAAGTCTCACCCAGTGTCATCTGAGTTCAGAACTTGTAACACCCCGCCTTCTCACCCCCATCCCAGACAACAGGAGACCTTCATCCAGGTACAAAACCATACAAATACTTATTTTAATTAATAATTTTCCTTCAAAATTTGAATGTCAGGCTTAGTATTTTCAAAGGCACCAGAAGAGTTTTCACTCTGAGGTAGTTCAGCATGTTTGGTAACAGTGATTATTAGAAAAACAGAATTCGAATGTGCTGCAAAATGTATTGAATGCCATGATGACCTTTTGGACATTTTGAAAGGGAAGATAAAAATACTGAGAAGCTCCAGACATTTAAAGATAAGAAAGATCTTAATTATGTTAATTTTAATTCAAGTGTATTTTCCAACATCGATATCTACTCAGGAGTGACACAGAATTCAGAAACGCTGTCCTCTTGTTCAGAGATATATTAATATTCAGTATTTTAGAAAGATTTTGGAGACTAATAGCTGAAATGGAGGCTGTGTAGAAGCGTGGTTAAAAGCATGGGCCCAGGCATCAAACCTATTTCAAATCCTAGCTCTGTCACACACTAGCTGTGTGACTGGACAAATTACTTACCCTCTCTGTGCATCATTTCCCTTGTCTGTAACTGGGGACAACCACTCAGAGAGCTGTGAGAATGACATAATTAAATGCTCAGAATTAAATGCCTAGCACACAGTAAATGCTCAGTGAATTTCAGGGGTGAGAGTCACATGACCCAACTTAAACTGTCACGAGGAAAACAAAACACAAAACCAGAGTGTCTCCAGTTTTACAATTGGCTCATAAGAAAAATATTTTTTCTCGTGGTCAAATGAATAACATGTATATTTTTTTCATAATTATGAATTAACCATATTTTATGTATTTATCCATTAAAAATAACCTCTGTTTTCAGAGTATGTGACTTGTGTGAAGTTAGCATCATACAAGAAGTGGAGCTACAGGGTTCACAGTTCTACCAGCACTGGCTGTTTTCTTATCTCACCCTAATTACCCTCTCCACTCTTCCAAACTCCAAAAGCAAACGAATGACACTCTTCCCCATCCCTAAAAGCCAAGTGATCTAATTCAATCCTCTAGCCTTAGTGTTAAAGTGACTTTCAAATGAAATAGTCCCCAGCCACTGGGTTTGCTGTCATCTAGCCACTCTGAACTTCATCTGGTTGTGTTCTGAACCAGCAATAGAGTCCAGAAGTGCTATATCCACATGACGGATGGACAGCACAGCTCAGGTGTCTGTAGTCTGAAGCAGTGTCGGAGGAAGAGTGCTTGCAAGTCAGACACCTCGGGGTGATATCCTGGCTTGGCCATCTACCTCTGTGAGCCTTCTGAGCCTCGGTTTCTTTACAAAAAGGGAGATTCTGATGCTGTCTACTCTTTTGAATTGCTATGAGGATTCAAAGAGTTGACCATCTATGGGGTTTTTAGTTTACACCTGTTGTACCTGCATAACTGTGATCTCCTGTTATACAGTCACCCTATGTTTATAAAGCATTCAGCACACGGTCTGGCATCTGGTTAGTACTCAGTATTTCTTACCTCTTAATCATGATATACCAACACTTGTACTATTCTAAAGAAATGCTTCAAGTCCCACAGAGCCCTCATTTTTAAAGCAGAAAAGGCCTTTTTAACATCAAAAGGTGAGCACACGCATGTGTGTGAAAGTTTGGTCAGCCGCCTATTATCCCTCCATGCCCTCTCCCTTTGTTTATTTTAGTCATTTCAGAAGCTAAAAGTGGAGATGGAATTCTCTGTGGTAGGACCATGAAGGCAGAGGCTTAAATGATTTACATGCTTTGGTGGGATCATGTGAGCACTGCTTCACCAAAACATCCTTGGCCAACAGCAGAAGGCCCTCTGAGGTGAGCAGGTAAGCCAGGCCTGGGAGGCTGTCCTTTTATTTCCTCTAGCTACTGGCTTGTCAGATGAATTCCAGACCCTAGTCTCTGTATTTTTCAAGACCTCCAACACCTCCACCACTACACAAGAATGCCACCTTTACTTAAGATCCATAACCAGGTATCCGTAGCCTCCTCCCCAAAGCCTCCTTACAGGCTCTTTGGGACAAAATTCTTTTGACAATGTAGGGAGGACAGATATTAAGGGCTTTTAGGGACACATGAACCCTTTGGTCAGAAACAGAATTTCATTCTTAATATCTCTTCCATTTGCCTAAAGCAGTGACCCCAAGTGCCTCTGGAGCTGACCCAGCCAGAGTCTCAGCTCTGCCACTGCCAACTGTGAAGCCTCCACAAGCCACCTCACTGCTCTGAAACCCTGACATTCTCTTCTGTACTATGAGATGTAATAATGTAATAACACACCTCCTTGGATTGTCGTGAGGATGACATAAGACACTGTGTCCAGTAGAGTGCTTGGCACAAAACAGGCACCGAATGCCCAGAAGTATTGTGGCACCAGGCTGCCTGGGAAGGGTGAGAGTTAGAGTATGAGGGCACAAAGAGAGTCCATGATCTGGGGACAGCGCTGGGCGGGGAGGAGAATTCTCTCTATAAATATATAAGCTCTGCACTTTGGAGGTTTACATCCGAATTAAACTCTGTAGTAGAGAAAGAACAAATCTTTCTTTCTGAAAGAAGCAAAATGCACAGCGAATGTGCTCCAACCATCCTTGTGCTAACCTGCATTCATTCGTTTATTCATACTAATAATTTTTTACTGAATAAGTATTATGTTCTAAATCAACACGAGATCATAAAGAAACACAAAAGAAAACATCTGGAGAACAAGATTCAGTCTGTTAATGTCAGGCAATATTTATTGATTACTAACTACAATCGATAAATATAGTAAGATTTGTTGATTTACCACACTCTTCCATGGCCCAAATGACTCCTCAGAAAAATGTTGCCATCTGCCAAAACCACAGTGAATACAGAGTAGCTACAGTTTACTAATTAATACCTCTGTGGGCTGGAAGAGCTCACAACAAAGGTGCCAAACTCACTTCGAGAGACCGTCCACCTCAGTCATTAGGTGAAGGGAGCAGCTGCTTACATGGTCTAATTAGGGGTTGCTTCTCATATGACATATACCCCAAATGCCTACATCTTGGGCCCGTGAATGGGTGCTCAAATTTTCCGGGTTGCTGTCCTCTGGGTTAGAGGTTTCCTTGGCCCTGTAAGAATGTGTAGGTCCTCTGAGGGGAGGACTGTGGGGCACCATATAAACTAGTCATGTCCTGGCAATTGGGCAGATCTGAGTGTGTATAGATCCGCTGGGTACAAATCTTTGGGCAAGTTTCTTATATCCTTTCAGCCTTGGTTTCCTAATCTGCAAAATAGGGAAAAGAACTCTCTTTCAAGGTATCGGGAGGCTTGACGAGGTCATTTACACAGTGCCTCAGCCAGGGCTGGAACACAGAAATCTCAACATATGTCACTGCCTTCTCTCTCTCTCACTCCTCTGGCACAAGCTATCTCATTAGTTGGTCAGAAACCTATATTGTGTTTTGTGAACATGAGCCGACAAAAGGGAATCTGTGTGGTTTGACCTGCATTTACAAATACTGCGTAAGAACAGAAAATGTCAGAGTAATGTCAGGCGATACTGACATGGTTTTGACTGTGCAGGTTACGTCCAAGCAGTTTGAGATGAGCGTAGACCCAAAATGACTGAAAGCAGGAGCTCAAAGAGGTATTTGCACACTCATGTTCATAAGCTGGATTATTCACAACAGCCAAAGGTAGAAGCAACTCAAGTGTCCACAGATGGATGAGTGGATAACCCACCCCCCCACACACACACGGGAATACTCTGATACTCTGTAGCCTTTAAAAAGAAAATTCCTTTTCTAAAAAGGAA
This sequence comes from Pteropus medius, assembly GCF_902729225.1. NCBI lineage: Eukaryota > Metazoa > Chordata > Mammalia > Chiroptera > Pteropodidae > Pteropus > Pteropus medius. The sequence goes on along the minus strand of NW_024343105.1, from coordinate 1,132,646 downwards.
GACAATTCTGACACATGTTACAACACGGTGAACCTTGAAGACAATTCATTAAGTGAACTATGCCAGGCACGAAGGTGCAAACACTGTGTGATTCCACTTCTACGAGTGCCCAGCGCAGTCAAAATCAGAGACAGAAAGTAGAATGGTGGTTGTCAAGGGCAGTGGGAGGGGAAAATAAGGAGTTGTTGGTGATTTATTAATTTGGTGTATTCATGGGGACAGTTTCAGTTTGGGAAGAGGAAGAGGACTAGATGGTGGTGACAGTCACACAGCAATGTGGATGTACTTAATATCGTTGGACAGTGGTCCCCCCACCCATGGTTTCATTTTCCACAGCTGGACAGTGGTCCCCCCACCCATGGTTTCATTTTCCACAGTTTTAGTGACCCACAGTCAACCATGGTTCAAAAATATTAAATAAAAAATTTCAGAAATAAACGATTTCTAAGTTTTAATTGTGTGCTGTTCTGAGTAGTGTGACGAAATCCTGCACTTTCCAGCTCTGTCCCACCCGAGATGTGAATCGTTCCCTTGTCTAGCATCTCCACACTGTATGTACTACCTGCTGTTAGTCACTTAGTGATGTCTCGGTTATCAAATCAGCTGCCGTGGTATCGCAGCATGTGTTTAAGTCACTGTTATTTTACTTAATAATGCCCCCAACGTGCAAGAGTAGTGACGCTGGCAATTCCAGTATGCCAGTGAGAAGCTGTAAAGTGCTTCCTTGAAGTGAGAAGGTATGTGTGTGTATAGCAAAAAACAACGTATATGGAATTTGGTACTGTGTTTTCAGGCATCCATTGGGAGTCTTGGAATGTATCCCCCATGAATAAGGGAGGGACTACAGTACACTTAAAAATGATTAAGGTTGTAAATTTTACGTTATGTTTTTATCACAATTTAAATTATAAAACAAAAGTTGGAGAAACCTAGATTAACACCCTGAGGAGAGATGTGTTTGGCTGGAGCCCTGTGCACAGAGGAAAGAGAAAGCATGAATCTCTGGGAAACCAAAGGAGGGGCAGGAGAACAGACTCCTTAGTTTTGCTGCTGACTCCTCATCTGGGACCATGGACCCTCCAGTCTCATGGATGGCACAGTTTGCAGTTTGGTTCTGTGGTGGAATAATTTCCAACCTACGCTCTTGGGTTCGTTTAGTGTTTCAATCTAAGAGTACAAGCAAACCACAGCAGCATCTCATTTCCCTCTCAGGAAAATCCGACAAAAGCTCCTTACACCTCTCCCTGTCCCACAGTGCTGCTATGCCCCAACTGGATTTGTTGGCACCTAGATGCTAGGCCAAGGCCTTCCTTCTCATCCATCGGAGAAGCCTTACCTCTCTCTCCATGGCCTTCAGGCTAGTTTGTTTATCTACACAATGAGGGCGTCTGAGAAGCTTAATGACCCTTTCTGTTATTTTTTATTCTTGCTGTCTAAGAGTTGGAGAAATAGGATCTGGCCAATGTTCTCTAGGCCAAGTCTGTACCCTGGGTTTCTCACTCTCAGAGGACAGAATCCTGGCAAATTACTTAAACAGATATAGAAAGGAAGTCCCTGAAGACAGAGACTTCATAGACTAAAAGAACAGCCACAGTTTACCATTTTAGATCTGGATCACTATGGCCAAAATAAATAACAGGAAAGTTTCAAATTTCTCTGAAAAAAAAAAAATACAACATCTTTTAGTAACAGTTCTCAAACTGACTTTGATCTCTCAACTTCCAGAACCTATTATATAACCAGTTTGTGTAACTTTGTCATTAAACACTCATGCATAAATGATTGATTTCTTTATATATTCAGCATATAATTATTCTTCTCTACATTTTTCCTTCTTATATAACATTTTCTAAGATAGCTCTGTAATGGGCATAAGATATTTTTAATGAATACTGTTATAAACTATGAATACTGTTGTCTCCCCCCCAACTCCCCAAGGTGATGGTACTGGGAGGTGGGCCTTTGGGAGGTGAGTAGGTTGTGAGGGTAGAAGCCTCACCAGTTGAATTAATGCCCTTATAAGAAGAGACACAAGAGAGTTCATTTTCTCTCTCTCTGCCATGCAAGGACTCAGCGAGAAGACAGCCACCTGCAAGCCAGGAAATGGGTCAGCACCAGACACAGGATCTGCCAGTGCCTTGATCCTAGGCTTCTTAGCCTCCAGAACCCTGAGAAATCAACTGCTGTTGTGTATAAGCCACCCAGTCCATGGTAGTTTATTACAGCAGCTCAATTGATGAAGACAAATACTTTTCACTGATATAAACATATTTCAGCTTTCATCTTCATAAATACTCAGAGTTTCACATTATACACCTGGAAAGGAGCTCTGCACCTTGTCCAGACCCACTCTGTTCCACCAATCAATGACTCACCCAAGTCTTCCAGGGCATTTAAAAACAGAAGTAGGTGGTGGAGGTGAAGGCTTTGGCTGCCCCCAGACCACGAACTCTCCTCTGGGAGAGGTGACGCCCTGTGCTCTCAGGAGCTTGGAGAAAAGCTCGTTCTGGCTGACATCCTTAGAGTAAACCAACCGCTCAGCCCTTCTTTCTCACAGTCCCAGCTTCACTAGAATACCTTTATAAACTTTTGTTTTTACCACTCTTAACTCCGTTTTCCACCTTTTTTTTAAAGGAGAGATTAAAATTCTAATAAGCTCTGATTATTACCAACATCCAAGGCAGGGTTGTTTTCTCTTTTCTTTAAGTCATGAATCCAATTATGATAGCAATAATAACTATTTATTGAGTGCCTACTAGGCAATGAGCACTTTCAATATATTGATTCCAACTACTGTATTAACTCTGGAGAAAGAACACTTCATAAGTCACTCTAATTCAGTCTGAGCTTATAATAATTTCTAGGTCTTTTACTGTACAATGTGCACTCCTGATGGGCCATCTTCTTTCTGCTTCATTTTGTCTATTTTTTTTCTCTTAGGAGTTGAATACTTTGTGTTTAATCCCATTTCTTTTAATTTATGAAGGTCATTTCAAATCTTCATTTATTCTTTAAAGTTACAGTTACTTTGTTCATCTGAGGGTCATTTATAAAAGTAGAAGCTTCCTCCTTTAGGAGTTTTCTACAAGCCTATGCTGTTGACCTGACTCGAGTGGATTTGACAATGGGCAAATCTGGATTAAGCCAGCACAGTGTCCCTGCCAAACTGAGGCCTGCATAGTATTGTGGAAATCTCAATTTGCTCATTATTCCTAGAACTTTTCTAGTACAGATGACTTTCTAGCAGGATCTCAGTGTACTCCTGTTCTGCAGGCATTACCTTAATTACTTGTTCTTCCCAGGATGGTTATCATTTACAGAGGAACTACCTAAGAACTCTGAGATGGCAGCAGACTGGGACAGGTTTAAGAGCTTGGCTTCCAGGGTCTGAATCTTGTGTTCAACTCCTGGCTTTGCCACTTCAAGCTATAGAAAGTATGATCGTTAAGTATGATCCTCTTTTTCCTATAAAACAGTGTATTACTTGAATTAGAGGTGATAGAACATGTCAAGTGTTAAGACTAGTACCTGGTCAAGTAAGGGCTTAAAACATGTTAATTATTACTATCAGGTAGAAAAGCTGTCACATAAATATTTATCCTTTCTGTAAACTAATTTTCTATTTCTCTTTTTCTTAATTGAGGTAACATTTTTGTGTGGCTGTAAGTTCTTAGCTCCTTGGAGTATATATACCATGAAGCGCGATTGCTAGATTATACAGTAAGAATATATTCAGTTTTGTAAGAAACCGCCAAACTGTTTCCTCAGGTGGCCACACCAGTTTGCATCCCCACCAGCACTGAGTGAGAATCCTTGCTGTCCCACTTCCTCACCAGCATTCAGTGCTGTCCGTGTTCTGGGTCTTGGCCGCTCTAATAGTGGTATCTCATTGTTTTAACTGCCATTTCCCTGATGACATATAATGTGGAGCATCCTTTCATATGCTTATTTGCCATCTGTATATTTTCTTTAGTGAGGTCTCTGTTAAGGGATTTGGACCATTTTTTAACTGGGCTGAGTTTTAAGAATTCTTTGTATATTTTGAGTATCATTCCTTTATCAGATGTCTTTTGTAAATATTTTCTCCCAGCCTTCCCATTCTCTTGACATTATCTTTCACAGAGAAGTTTTAAATTTTAAAAAAGTTAAGCTTATCAATGATTTTTCATGGATTATAACTTTGATGTTGTATCTAAAAAGTCATCACCATACCAAGGTCATCTAATTTTCTCCTATGTCATCTTCTTGGAGTTTTACAGTTTTGTTTTACTTTTAGGTCTGTGATACATTTTGAGTTAATTTTTGTGAGGAATATAATATTGTGCCTAGATTTATTATTTTTTTATATGTGGATTTACAGTTTTCCTAGCACCATTTGTTGAAAAGACTATCTTTGTTCCACTGTATTACCTTTGCCCCTTTGTCAAAGATCAGTTGACTTGATTCATGTGGGTCTATTCTGTTCCACTGATCTACATGTCTGTTCTTTTGCCAACATCACCCTGTCTTGATTACTATAGCTTTACAGTAAGTTTTGGAGTTGGGTAGTATCAGTCTGCCAACTCTGTTCTCCTTCAATAGTGTTGGCTATTCTGAGTCTTTTGCCTCTCAATATAAATTTTAGAATCGGTTTCTTTATAGGCACAAAATAACTTGCTGGAATTTTGATTGGGACTGCAATGAATCTATAGATCAAGTTGTAAAAAGTTTGTTGGTTTTTGATTAGAAATATTCCATTGTATGCATATACCACAATTATTTATCCACTCACCAGTAGGTAGATATTGGGGTTGTTTCCAGTTTTTGGCTATCAAGAATAAAACTGCTACAAATATTCTTGTGTAAATCTTTTAAAAGACATGTTTTTCATTTTTCCTGCACTAATGTCTACAAATGGAATTGCTGGGCCATGCAATAAGTGTGTATATAAGAAACAAACGGCTTTCAAAAGTGATTATGCCATTTTATCCTCCCACCAGCAATGCACAAGAGTTCCAACTACTCCATATCCTTGCCACTATTTGGTATTGTCAGTCTTCTTAATTTTAGCCATTCTAGTGGGTATATAGGGGTATCTCATTGTGGCTTTTATTTGTATTTCCCTGAAGATCATGTGAAATGCATCTTTTCAGCTGATTATTGGCCATTTGTATATCTTCTTTTGTCTGTTCAAGGCTTTTGCCCATTTAGAAATTTGTTTACCACTTTGTTATTGAATTGTCAGAGTTCCTTATATATCCTTAATACAATTTATTTGTGTGTGTGTGTGTGTGTGTGGCGCAAATGCTTTCTCCCAGTTTGTGTCTTGCTTTGTCATTTTGATGAGCAGATGGTTTTAATGTTGATAAAGTCCAATTCATCAGGATTTTTTTATGTTGTGTATTTTTGTGACCTCTGTAAGAAATATATCCCCAGGTTGTGAAGATATTGTCCTATGTTTTCCTCTTGAAGCTTAACAGTTTTACCCTTTATACTGAGCTCTATAACCCATCTCAGTTGCTATGTGGTGTAAGATTCATATTTTCCCCAGTAGTTGCTCTGGCAACATTTGTTGAAAAGATTTGGCTTTCTCCACTGAATGTTTCGGTCCCTCTGTGAATAATCAACTCACCATATGTGTGTAGTCTACTTCTAGAATTTATTTTGTTCCATTAATTTATTTATTTAATAATTAATAAATTAATTTATTAATTTATTTCTTCATCCTTATATTAATGCTACACTATTTAAATTGCTATAGCTTTACAGTAAGTTTTGACATGAGGTACTATAAGGCATTCTACACCTTGTTCTTACTCAGGACTGTTTTGCCTACCTAGGTCCTCTGCTTTTTCTATAAAAGTTTTAGGACCAAGTTGTCACTTTTTACAAAAATGTCCTGCTAGCTTTTTGATCAAGATTGTGTTGAATCTATAGATCAATACAAGAAGAATTGACATGTTAACATTATTGAGTCCTCCAATTCACGAACATCTCTCCATTAATTGAGGTCTTAAATTTCTCTCATCAATGTTTTATAGTTTTCAGTGCACAGGTCTTATATGTTGTTTGCTAAATTTATTAAGTATTTTATTAAGTATTTTATTTATAAATGGAATAGTTTTCAGGGCACAGGTCTTATATGTTGTTTGCTAAATTTATTAAGCATTTTATTTATAAATGGAATTGCATTATTTTATAAGTGGAATTGCATTTTAAATTTAATTTCCAGTTGCTTACTGCTAACAAGTAGAAACACAACTGATTTTTGTATATTGACTTTCTCAAATTTATTGATTCTAGTAGTTTACTAGATTTCTTAGTACTTTTTCTAAAAACAATCATTCTTTTCAATATTTATGTCTATCATTTCCTTTTCTTGCCTTATTGCACTGGCTAAAACCTCCAGTACATTGCTAACAGAGGTGATAAATGCAGATATCATGGCTGTATTTCTGATCTTAGGAAGAACATGTTTGGTGTTTCACCATGAAAAATGTTAGCAGCAGGTTTTTTAGTAGATGTCCTTTATCAGATTGAAAAGTTCCCTTCTTGTCCTAGTTTGCTAAGAGTTTTTTTTTTTAATTTTTAATTATGAATGTTAAATTATGCCAAATGCTTTTTCATCTATTTAGAGAGTAATATGTTTTTTTCTATTTTATTCTATTGATATGGTACATTAATTAGTTTTTTAAAGTTAAAACAACCATGCATTCTGTGAGAAATCTCACTTAGTTACAATGAAATATACCCTTTTAATATATTACTGGATTATATATGTTAATACTTTAGGAATTTTGCAATGTTTATGAGGCATAGTGCATTACAATTTTATTATAAATTTTATCTCAGATTTTGGTATCAGGGTTATACTGGCCTTATACAATAGACTTCCTCTTCTATTTTCTGAAGGAGTTTGTGTAAAACTGGTGGTTCATTTTTGGTGTTTCATTGGTATAAACAATTCTTACTTAAGGTTTTAATAGAATTTACCAGTGCAACCATCTTGTCCTAGGTTATTTCCTTTGTGAAAAAGTTTTAACTACAAATCCATTTTCTTTAATACCAATAAGGTCATTCAGATTTTCTATTTCTTCTTGTAGAAGTTACAGTAAGTTGCATTTTTCAAAGAAATTGACTATTTCATCTAAATTGTTAAATTAATTGGCATGAAGTAATTCATAATATAGTTGTTTACAATTCTGTAGAATATGCAGTGATGTTCCCTCTTTCATTGTTGATGTTGGTAGTTTGTGTTTTCCTTTTTTTTCTTGATTAGACTTGTGTTTAATTTTGTTAATCTTGTAAAAGAACCAAATCTTGGCTTCATTAATTTTCTCTATTGTCTGTTAATCTCTATTCCCATCTTTATTATGCACTTCTTACTAATTACCTTGGATTAAATTTATTCTTCTTCTTCTAGCTTCCTAAAGTAGAATCATATAAAGCTAAAAATTTCCTTTGTGTTGTGTTTATTGTTTTAGTGAATTCTATACATTTTCATAGATTTAACTTTCATTTTCAGTCAGATAAAATTACTTTCTGATTTCCCTTCTGATCTATTCTTCAACTCAAAGACTATGTAGGAATGTGATTTAAACCTCAAATATTAGGGATTTTCTAGGTATCTCATTGCTATTGACTTACAGTGTAATCATGCTATCATCACAGAACATATTCTGTAAAAATTTAAGCCTATGGAATTTACTGATACTTTTTTATTGTTCACAAGAGGTCTATCTTAGTGAATGCCTCATGTGTATTTGATAAGATTGTATATCTTGGATTCATTGAGTGTAGTGCTCTGTAAATGTTAATATTAGGTCCAAGTGGTTGATAATGTTGTCCAAATATTCTATATGCTTGATAATATTTTGTTTAATTTTTCTACCAATTACTAAAAAAAGGCATATTAAAAATTTCTATTATTGTAGTCCTCTTGGTTTCTGTTTCATTCATTTTGAAGATGTTAGTAAATATATGCATAGTTTTGACTGTCTCATCTTCTTTAATAACTGACCTTTTAGCATGATGAAAACCTTTTTATCTTTTTAGGCGAGGCAACCCTTGGTTGACCTCGCAGACTGCAAGGACCTACCTTGTCAGTTTACAATTCTTTATTTTTTATGCCTGTAGCACCTGGTCTTCCTAGGTGGTCTCCCATCCAAGCACTAACCAGGCCTGACCCTGCTTAGCTTCCATCTTTAATCTTTTGTAACACTCTTTGCATAGAAATCTGTTTGCCAGTATTAACAGTGCCACATCAGCTTTCTTATGCTTACTCTTTTTACAATCTATCTTTCTCATTCTTTAGCTTCAACCTATTCGTCGTTTTATATTTAAATTCTGACTTGTAGACAGCAGACAGTCTTGATTTTATAGCCAGTCTGACAGCCTTTGCCTTTTAACTGGAGTTTTAGTCCATTTACTAAATAATTAATAATAAATAATATAATTATTGATATGTCTGAGTTTAGGTTTTACTATTTTTTTATTTCTTTTCTATTGATACCATTTGGATTTTTTGTTTCTTTTCTTTCTTTTCTGTCATCTTTTGTATTTATCTATTTTTTGCATTTTATTTAAATTACTTCAATGACTTTTTATCTATCCATTTTATTGTATTTGTTTTTAGCAATTTTCAATAGGTGTTATACTATATATCCTTAACTTATCACCACCAGTCTACTTAGATATAATATCATATCACTTCACATAAAATGTAAGGACCTTGTAGTTATGCAATTACTTGTGTCCTCTCTTATTCTCTGTGCTATTCTGTGATATATTTTACATCTAAATAATTACAAATCCCACAAAAATATTTTATCTTTACTTTAAGCTATCTTTTATATTTACACATATAGATATCATTTCCTGTAGGTACTTCCTTCCTGTAGGTCTGAACTTCCATGTGATATTATTACCTTTCAGCAGGACAAATTTCCTTTATCATTTATTGTTGTGTAGGACTACTGGAAATGAATTGTCTCAGATTTTGTGTATCCAAAAATGCCTTTATCTCGCTTTCCATTTTAAAAGATATTTTTGCTAGATTTAGAATTCTGGCTTGACAGTTCTTTATCTTTTTTTAGTCTTTTAACACCTTAAAGATGTTCTGCAGTATATTTTAGCCTCTGTAGTTTGTGATAAGAATCCTTCAGTTAATTGTTTCACTGTTCTCCTGTATGTAATATGGCATTTTTCTTTGGCAACTTTCAAGATTTCCTCTTTATTTTTAGTTTTTAGCAATTTTACTATGTTTCAAGATGTCATTTTATTTTTATTTTTCCTGCTTCGGGTTAGTTGAGTTTCTATATTTATAACTGAATATTTTTATCTAGTTTAGGAAACTTTTGGCTATTATCTCTTCAAATATTTTTTTTTCTGATCTATTTAGCTTCTTCTCAGACTCCAATTTCATGTATATTAGACTACTTGACATTGCTCCATAATCCACGGAGCCTCTGTCCATGGTTTTAAAATCTTTATTCTTACTGTTATTCATATCGGGTAATTCTTATTGGCTATCCAGTGAATTTTTCATTTCAAATATTGTACTTTTCAGTTCCAGAACATTCATTTGGTTTTTCTTAACTGTTTCCATTTCCTTGTTAAGATTACCATTTTTAGTCATTATGACCATGTTTTTCTTCATATCTTTGAATGTATTATGACAGCTGTTTTAAAGTTCTTGTTTAAAAGTTCCAGCATCTAGGTCACCTTAAAGTTTGTTATAGTGACAACTTTCTGTCATGAATATGGATCACATTTTCCTTTCTGTTCATATATCCTTCAGAGTCCTCATACATAAAATAAGGATGTTGTCCCTGCCCTCCCTGCCTGTCTAAATAAATAAAGCTCAAATAAGGCACTGTACAGAGAATGTAAAATGCTTACAAACCTAGGCCCCCGAGTCCGTGCTCTGTACCTCTTCTTGCCCACTTACAAGCAGCACCCTCCAAGATGGCTCCGAGAGGCTTGGGTTCAGAACTCTCCACTTGGAAGAGAGATCCTTGCAACCTCAGACTTCATTTCTGCTATTTTTAGTTCAAGAGGCAAGTGAGGCAGATGACTAAGAAACTGCTTTGCTTAAAGGGACAGGAACGTGGGGTGATGCTTCAAGCTTTTACTGTCCTCAAATCTCCAGAAAGTTTAAAATAATTCCTCAGACGACATATATATTTTCTTAAAGTACTAAGGTATGGAAATCAATTCCTTTGGAGAACAAACGTTTTAGAAATTCATAAGGGAAGGAGAACTTAAAAGTGCATTAATAAAGTTGGTATCTACTTAATGTAATTTTAAAATTCGCAAAATTAAATGTAGGATGTTAGTGCTTTTCAAGATATTTTGTATATATCTTTGTTTTAAAATGATTCTGGTGATGAGAATTTGAAAAATTGTTGTTTTTGCAATAATTGGACTTTTTACAAAATTATTGATAAAAAAATATAACTTACTCCCAAATAGCTAACATTTTAGTTGTGTAAATTCCTATCCAGTAGTGAATGTTATTCAAAAAACTCAAAATTTTAAGTGATTCTACCTTTTTCAGTTCTCTAGAACGCCTCCAGATGGCATTAAAACCCTTTTCCCATTATATTTTATAGTACAAAAATTTAAAAATTAGTAATATTTTAAGCATTTAAGACCAGTCACATTCATTGTATCATCAGAAATCATGACAATGGAACTATTTAGAACTTTTAGGGTAGTAATAAGAAAGAAAAACATATAATCATATCCTCTCTGAAATATAACGCCATCCTATGCAAGCCAAGGATCTTTCTAGGCTGAGAAACAGACCTGGGACAAAATAAGACAATAATTTTATATCACAAATTGTCATATCTAATGAATAGCTTCTTAAATGCTTTGTAGTACAAGTGCTGGTCCATATAAAGATAAATTCAGAATGCTGCCTTACAATAAGAAAACACATGTCACCCCTCAGCATGATAATAAACATTTGCAAAGAAAAAAACCCATAGTGATTCCCGTGGAGCTAAAATAATTTGTTGGCTCATGAATTATTTCATTTAAACTTTGGTATATAAATTTAGTATCAAATTGATCATTAAAAAGATACTGGATTTCTTGGGTACTGAAAGGAAAAAAGGCAAAATATAGAGTGAGGAACACATGTTTAATAGGTGCCTTTTCTTATCTTTTAAAAACTGCATTTGTTAAATCAAAAACATCAACAAACTTGAGATTCTGGATGTATCTGTAATTGTATTTTTCACATAATTCCAACATGAAGTTGCAGATGGCAAGCTTTTCAAATGACATTGGTACTTCATGGGTGTGTAGGACAGTATCTCCCAGTGTATGTGTGAGTTCTACATCATTTTTGACAGTGATGAAAGTCCCCAACCAGATTCAAAAGGGTTTCCCTCTTCCTCCCCCATAAAAACATGCCCTCAAATCTCATTTGTACTTAATGAAGAGGAGCGTTTTCATTTTTAAGATTATTCTTACTATGCTAAAGTATAAGAAAAACCTCCAAAACCATGTGCACTCAAAAGCATTTAAAAAGACATTATCATGAGAAACAGAACCACAGCCTTCCTTCCATGATTATTATTACTACTGCAAGATACTCGCACTGCTTCATATTACAGGCATATTAAAGAACTGTCATCTCGAATAGAAACAGGAAAGAGACTTACGATGTATTTGAGGTGCCATTGTCTGGACTCTCTGTCTCAGCATCACTTTTCTCTTAAAAAAGAAGCAAAACAAAAACAAAACAAAACAAAACAAAAAACCAACATGTCAGTGTTACTGTCTTTAAAAGTTAAGAGAGATTAAATATATTTCCATGCTCCTATTAACAATCTTTCAAAATGTGCAGCAGGAGGCTTTTAAAACATCTTTTTATCGTCTGACAACTGAATTTGCAAAAGAATTTCTTCTATGTAATACAACGGCCCAGGCACAGATCTGTGAGTAGGTACCAAGGAGCTGTTTGCAAACAACCAGAGCTCAGAGCAGACATCGCCAAAAGATGAGTATCTTACAGATGGAACCCGCTTCCTTCCACTTCATGTTACAGAAAGTTTAGGGAAATAAACCCTATTAGCATTTGACATGCAAGGCATTTTGAACTCCAATCCTTTTTGCTAACACAAGCCAAACAGGGTTCAGCTGCATCAGAACTTGGAGGAGAGAATTTTACTGGGGCTGCACTGCAGGTTACAAGATCCCCAAGAATTACACCCCACCAAGAGCACTGGCAGCAGGTTTTGGGGCCTCTGAGTTAGCAGAGACTAAGATGTAAACCAGAAATCCTTCCTGTCTGAGAAGTTAGGTAAAGAAATGTTTCTAAAGTCTGTGGTCATCAAAGATTTAATGGGGTTTAATTAAGGGAGCCTGGAACCAGTTTACTTTTTGTAGTTTTAAAAGGCAAAGTCCTCTCACAATAGGTATCATGTAAGGTGCTTCTTTTCATTTCCTGGAGGCTAGAGTATGGAAGGAGAAGAGTCGTGACTGCCAGTGTGAGCTAGCTGTGGTTATGATGGTTGTGCCATGCTAACAGTTTAATAAACCCCAGAAAAGGTTGTGGGTTGTAAGAAATGGGCCTGATGGTGGCAGCCTGATTTGCTTTGCTCTTCTAAGTCAAGCCCAGAGATCTTCCCAAATCCCCCAGTGTAGTCTTCAGGGCTCAGGCCTAGGCACTGTACCCAGCCTCCTTTGTCAGATGTCAACAGTACCTGGTGGTCACCTATCCCAGGAATCACTCCCTAAATTACATTGGGATCCCACTCTGAAGATATCATCCAAACTGAACTCCAAAATAAATCTGATCAATTCTTTTTCTTTTAGGAAATGAAACAGTTGTAAGAAAAAGAAGACAGTTAAATAGTTCACACATCTCTCTCAGGTAAACCTGGTGCTAATGTGTATCCACATAGCACCAGAACCATGAGGGACAGCAATTTTGTCAAAGAGCCACAAAATCTACTTAATTGCCTCAGTAACAAACACTGGTTAGACAGAGCTCCAATCCGCATGAAACCATGCTGAAGTAAAACTAGAGGCAGCAAATTAACAAAGTCGTTTTAAAGCTCAGACTTTTATGTTATGTCTTCTAGGCCAGGTCTGTGGTATACTCACTTAGGAGACATTTTAGGCCCCATCAACTGGCTTTAGTGCTGGAAAATAACCTAATTTTGTCCTTTCCAGAATCATTTTTCCACGTAGTGGCCAAAATTCCTGCCAGAACCTCCCAATAGTTACAACGCCTGCATTCTGTAAGACAAAACTAAATGGACGTTCAAGTCAACATACTGATTTTTTTTTCTCCCTTTAATTTAGAGAAATTGGTTGCTTCCCCCAGCATGTAGCCATGGTAGTTACACCACACACAATCACAATCAAGAATGTAAAACAGTCAGGCTCGTAGCAGCCAGCAACAGTAAACATTTCCAAACAACTTATGTCGAGAAAATAGGAAATCAAGTCTATAAATGAAGACACTGTTTGGATGTTTAAATAAACATGTTTTACCTTGAGCAACAACATGGCCAAAGAACTCACAGGTTGAGAGGACACAGGCCTTATTGGGGCTTGGGGCTGTGGGAATCGTGGGCTGGACCAGTGCAGGGACAAAGCTAAGGCTGATTATCTCTGCTCTAAGCAGCACCAATGTTGTGGCAACAGGGAAAACAGACCTGGTTCTGGCAAACAGGAAGGACCTGATGGAGCCAAACAAGACTTTTACGAACAGGCGAGAATGAGTATTCTCAGCACCTTTGGTGCTGACAGCGAGTGAACTTTTCTGGGGAAAAGTAAGCACAGGATCCAGATGGAAACAAACGATTTTTGTCCTTCAGAAAGAATGTAACACAAAATTTTCTCCAACACCTTGCAATTTTAGGTGATGCAACTTCTGAAGTTCACTTAAAATGTTTAAGTGTCTAAGTCATTAAGAATCTGTTTCTTTATCATGACTTGAGGGAAAATTATACATGGAAGCTAGAAAATTCTCAAGAAGAGATTTTTTGGTTGGGTGCTCAGGAAATGTTCCTGTGCAGCCACCAAAGGGGACCATTTGGGATCATCTTGGTGATGTCGGCTGTTTTCATGATGGATACGACACTGGTTTCTTTGGGAGGGAACCTGCATTGATGATCATGAAGAAACTGGGTGTAAGAGACTGGCTGGGTCCAGTGTGCTCATTTTACACATGGAAATACAATTACAGAGAGGAAGAGGGAAAAAAATTGAGCCACAGAAAGGACTTTGGCACATTCATCACCGAGATGGATATACAATCTAAAGTAGTATACAGTTTGATAGCTCTGATAGGGCACACAGAGATAAATAATACCGAATTCATGCCCTTTAAATATTTAAAGTGACCACACTGCTGAGTATCGCCTTAAAGAAGATGTTTGAATAGGGAATAAATATAGACCTGTTTCCTGAATTCCGCTGTAGAGAAAAGGTTTGCTATATCACAACTCTCTTTATAATAATAGTAATCCATGTTCATGGTTTAAAAAAATTATTTGTTTGCTTTTGTTCCTAGTTCTGTGAGACTTTTAACCATTATTCTAAGTAATATGCCCTTTTCCAGATGTATCAACTTTGGATGGTACCTAATGTTTTCCGATATGAAAAATGAGAGGTAAGGTATTTAATATGCTATCACCTCCCCTCTCCTTACAATTTTTATTAGTTCTATTATTACTCTAACTTCCTCCTGTATTTATAACTTTAAATACATTTAATCTATTTCCTGATTAACCAGCTTCTGACAGTATCTTTTCTCTTACACTATGTCGAGAGAGGAAACCCACCCATCTATTCTCCCCGCAACACTGTCCCTCCCTCTATCACATGCTCTGCACAGCTAAATCTTTCCTTCTATATTGCCAAGATTTAAAATATTTATATTCTGTTCAGTAATTATTAATGAGTCATCCTCATTAATATTAATTTAATTAATAATTTAATTTCTGGAATTGCCTATGGGCCAATTAGAAAAGTTATAAACCATAAACAGAGTTTACAATACTACAACAATATAAATATTAGTTGGTAAAGATGTGTGACTGGACCAGTACAGAACAGGATGTCACTTCACTTGAGTGAAGGCCAAGTGTTGTCAGAAATTCGGTCAAATGGATTCTCATTCTTGGATTTCATCATGCCACAGGTTAATCTGTCTCAAGTAAAGAGTATGCTTTCCCTAGAAAAATGTTAAATAGGACATGCATTTAATGCATATAAAAACCCATCTGTATATAAAAGTGGCTATATATAGTTTTAAAAAATTAAGATGAGTTAACTGAGAAAACACCTTCCAGGCCAGGCTCTGAACCCAGAGAGCTCAGAGCTTGGTCCTTGTCCTTGTCCTAACCACCCCCCGCCACACACACATACACCCCTGCCCCCAGCGTTCTGGTAACAGAATTTTGTGTTAATCATTTCTCTTCTTGACAATTTTTTACCACCCATATATTTATTAGTAAATAAAATATTCTTTAGTTTTTCTTGATTTTGAATTTATATGAATGGAATCATACTGTATGCATTCTTCTGAGAATTACTTCTGTTACTCAATACAATTTTTAGATCCAGCCACCATGATGTGTGTAGCTTTGGTCTGCTCATCCTCACTGCTGCACATTTTATAAAGAATCTACCAAGATTTTCTTCTTCGTTCTATGCCTGGTGGACATTTAGGTTTTCTCCATTACAAATGACACATTTACAAATATTCATGAACATTCTTCCTCATGCACATGTTAGGAGTCCTGGGCCAACCTTACCAAGGAATCCTGAACTGATTTCCAAATTAACTTATGATCAAACTTTAAACATTTTTTCTAATTTAATAATGTAAAGCGCAATTTCAGTATAGTGTTTGTATTTCTCTGAGTATCAATGAGGTAGATATTTTGTGCTTGCTCTTCTGTGACATTCCTTCCCATTTAAAAAAAAAAATTTATATTTTTTAACCCATAGAAGCACTGTACTGTCTTGATACAAGTCTTTTGTTTCTCTCACATAGACACATACACAAACACACATACACACATAACACTCAAATAACTTTTCTCAGTGCCTTTTTACTTTTTCTGGTATCTGTGGATAATTATAAGTTCTCAATTTTAATGTACTCAAATGTATCGATATTTTTCTTTATTTGATACTTTTTTATGTTTTATTTAAGAAGTACACCAGAAAGATGTTCTATGTGGTATATTTGAAAGTGTTTAATTTTACTGTTAACATTTAGGTCTTTTATAAATACCTAGAATAGTATTTGTATACAATGTGGGGTAGTTAATTTAATTTTTCATGTTATAGCCAGTTATTCTGATAATATCTACTGATATATTTCTCCATTGGTTTAAATTACCAGCTCTGTCATGAATCTAGTTTTCGTATATTTGCGAGTCTGTTTCTCTTTCATTGCTCAATTTGTCTATTACTCTCTGCATTACTTAACTAAAAATTTTTGTATATTTGTTTGTTTGTTTGTTTGTTTATAATATTGGTAAGGCAAGGCTCCAACTTTGTTTTTCTTCAGCAGTGTCTGAGCTATTTTTGGCCCTCTGTTTTGTCAAATAAATTTGGGAATCACCTTGTCAATTTCCACATACACAAAAGTGAAGTTATAATTTCACTGTCTGCTGGCTCCCACTGCTGCTGTTGGGAAGTCAACTGGAAGTTTAATTGTTGCTTCTTTGAAGGTATTAAAGGGTATGTTAAGATTTTTTTTCTTTATGTGGTCTAAAGATTAACTATTTTGTGTCTAGTGTGGACTTTTTATTTATCCTGATTAATACTCATTGAGTTTCTTGAATCTGTGTGTTAGTATACTTTCAATTCTAAAAATGTTTTCAGCCATTATCTTAATACTTCCTCTGTTCCCTTATCTCTTTCTGAAACTCTACTTAAATCTGTTAGATCTTCTCACTTTATCCCCATGTTTCTTAACTTCTATTTCTAATTTTCCATTTCTGCCTCTCTAGGCTGCATTCTAGATAATTATTTAAGTACAGTTTCCCAATTCATTAATTTTTTTTCAGCTATGTCTAATCTGTTCTTAAACATGACCAAAGAAATCTTAATTTCTGTTATTTTTTATTTCTAGAGGTTTTGATTAGTACTTCTTCAAATCTTTTGTTCTTTACCACATTCTCAATCCTGTCATTTCTGGAAACTAAAGTAAGCACTCTTATTTTATATTCTGGGCTTGGTAATCCTGAAGGCTGAAGTCCTCACAGGTCTACTTAATTTTTTGCTCTCTTGTTTTCTCCTTGCTCTTGTTCATAGTCTTTTATTTCCTTGTATATTGTTTGTTTGTTTATTTATTTAAATTAGTTTCGAGTATACAGTACATTGATTAGACATCTATACAGTTCATAAAACGATCCTCCCAATTGCTCCCTCCCTCCCTGGCCCTCCACATAGCCATCACATTAATGCTAACTGCGTTCCCTCTGCCGTGTTCCCATCCCTGTGTATTTTTGATAGTGAACTGTTCATTTCCCTTGGAATTTTATTTCTATTATTCTTTATTCTTCTCCATTTTCTTTGTTTTCTTTTTCTGGTATTCCTATTAGCTGGATTTTGACCTTTCCACCCTGACTGATCTTCAATGTATCTTAACTTCCTTTCATATTTTCCATGTCTTTTGCTTTATATACAGAAAAAAAAAATGTTTTCAGCCTTATATTCCAGATTCTAGACTTCAGTTATTACTCATCAATTATTTTTTAAAATTTTGTCAAACATATTTTTAGTTCTCAAGTGCTCATTTGCTGTGACTGCTTCTTTTTCATACCAATCTGTTCTCTTTTTATATTTAATACAAATAATTTCAAATGTTTCTGAAGACGGTAATTATAATTAAAAACTTTTTCTTTTTTCCCTTGAATTAAGTAGATTTCCTTCTCTTTGGTGCACATTGGTTACACATTCACAGTTTCGAATGAAAACAGCTTGGTTTACAAAGGTAACTGGTGTGGATTTCCTGTATTAGTACACTGATCTCTTTTCCTAACACACATTTCCCTTCTAGGGAAGGGCTGATTTAGACCTTTTTGTAAGTGGACAAGGTCTGTTAACTGGAAAACTTCATTTAGGGTCCAGAAGAGAGGACTTAAGACAAACTGGAAGCCCCGAACTTCTCACACCCCAACAGAAATAGGTACCTTATGCTCGGTGTGTAGCATTTTTGTTTAAAAAAAGTTAACTCTCTCCTACTACCCACATATGTCTGTTTTTAAGGTCTAGTATTATCTCAGAATCTATTTTGCTTTTTCTTAGATATCAGCTCCCAACTAGGACTTCTAGTCAACTGTTCATTTTCTCAGCAAACATTATATTTTTGGGGGGCTTTTTTGGGGAAGAAGGGTAGGAAAACCAGACTGAAAGCTCTGTATAAAAACCAGGCAAGAAAAGGGTAGAGGGGTCATAGGTGTAAGAACAGACAGATACCCCTGTCCCTGCCTGCACTCCATGCCTGTTCCCTGTGGGGTGACTGGAAATTGGAGTCTTTCTTGGAGCTTCCAAGGATGGTCCCCACCACTACAGCTTGGCCCTGTTTGTTTCACTATTTTGTTTTCTGGGGTCATGACCTTCTCTGTTAAGGATTATTTAATAGGAAGGGCCTATCTACTCTTTATTTTTCAGAAACACAACTGAATTTCTGGTTTGTTGATAAATCCCTTTCTGTTCTCAGGGCTATTATAGATTTATGTCCATTACTGTATTTTATGGTTATGAAAGTGGGGATTCTGAAGAGATGGGAAGAGTGCTTATGCTCAGTCTGCTGCTTGAGCAGGACCTTCTTAAAATTTGTTCGAAATGTAAGCATACATCACCTATTTTTTTAATTAAGTTTATTGGGGTAACATTGATTAATATAATTATATAATTTTCAGGTGTACATTATCATTTGACATCTGCATATTGTTTACCACTCAAAGTCCGGTTTCTTTCAGCTACCATATATTTGATCCCCTTTACTCACTTCACCTTACCCGATTCCCTTATATTTGACTCCTTTTATCCCGTCTACCTCTCCTGTCCTCCCCCACCCCCTACTCTCTGGTAACCACTAGTCCATTGTCCATGTCCCTGAGTGTCTGTTTGTTCATCCTGTTCATTTATTGCTTTTAGGTTATATCTCACATATAAGTGATATCATGTGATTTTCAACTTTTTCTGTCTGACTTATTTCACTTAGCATGATTATCTCGAGGTCCATCCATGTTGTAGCAAATGGCAATATTTCATCTCTTCTTATGGCTGAGTGATATTCCATTGTATATATTATCATAGCTTCTTTAGCCAATCATCTATCGTAGGACACTTCAGTTGCTTCCATGTCTTGGCCACTGTGAATAATGCTGCTATGAATATCGGTGTGCAAATATCTTTTCGGATATGGGTTTTCAAGTTTTTGGGTAAATACCCAGTAGGGGGATTGCAGGATCAATTCTTTGTTTTTTCTGTTTTCTATAGTGGCTGTACCAATTTGCAGTTCCACCAGCAGCGTATGAGGGTTCCTTTTTCTCCGCATCCTCTCCAACATTTGTTATTACTTGTCCTGTTGATTATAACTAGTCCATACTGCTGTGAGATAGTATCTCATTGTGGTTCTGATTTGAATTTCCCTAATAGCTAGTGATGTGAGCATCTTTTCATATATTTGTTGGCCATATGTATGTCCTTTAGGGAGAACTGTCTGTTCAGGTCCTCTACCCATTTTTTGATTGGATAGTTTGTTTTTTTGTTGTTATTGAGTCGTATGAGTTCTTTGTATATTTTGGATATTAGGCCCTTATCGGAGGTGTTGCTTGCAAATATATTTTTCCATTTGGATGGTTGTCCATTTACCTTGTTGACAACTTCTTTTGCTGAGCAGAAGTTTTTTAGTTTGATGTAGTTCCATTCATTTATTTTTGCTTTTACTTCCCTTGCCTTTGAAGTCAAATTCATAAAATCCTCTTTAAGTCCAAGGTCCTTGAGTTTAGTTCCTATGTTTCCTTCTATGCATTTTATTGATTCTAGTCTTATATTCAAGTCTTTAATCCATTTTGAGTTAATTTTGGTGTGTGATGATAGACAACAGTCTAGTTTCATTCTTTTGCAGGTGGCCTTCCAATTTTCCCAGCACCATTTATTGAAGAGGCTTTCCTTTCTCCACTGTATATTTTGGACTTTTTTTGTCAAAATTTTTTTGCCCATATAAATATGGGTTTACTTCTGGACTCTCGATTCTGTTCCACTGGTCCGTTTGCCTGTTTTACTGCCAATACCATGCCATTTTGATTACCGTAGCTTTATAGTATAATTTGAAGTCGGGCAGAGTGATGCCTCTAGACTCATTCTTTTTTCTCAGGATGGCTTTGGCAACTTGGGGTCTTTTGTGCTTCCATACAAATCTGATGATTTCTTGTTCTATTTCTTTAAAAAATGCCAATAGGATTTTGATGGAGATTGCATTAAATCTGTATAATGCTTTAGGTAATAAGGTCATTTTAACTATGTTGATTCTTCCAATCCAAGAACACAGAATCTCTTTCCATTTCTTTGTATCTTCTTTGATTTCTTTTAATAGGGTCTTGTAGTTTTCATTATATAGGTCCTTCACATGTTTCGTTAAATTTATTCCTATTTTATTTTTTGTTGCAATTGCAGAATGAATTATTTTTTCCACTTCTTTTTCTGACGCTTCATTATTAGAGTATAGGAACTCTATGGATTTTTGAATATTAATTTTGTATCCAGAAACTTTACTGTATTTGCTTACTGTTTCTAGTAGTGCTCTTGTGGAGTCTTTAGGGTTTTCTATATAGAGAATCATGTCATCCACAAATAGTGACAGTTTGACTTCTTCATTTCCTATTTGGATGCCTTTTATATCTTTCTCTTGCCTGATTGCACTTGCTAGGACCTCCAAAGTTATATTGAATAACAGTGGCAATAGTGGACAGCTTTGCTTTGCTCCTGATCTTAGAGGGAAGGTTTTTAGTTTTTCGCCATTAAGTATAATGTTGGCTGATGGTTTGTCATAAATGGCCTTTATTATAAGGTACTTTCCTTCTATATCGATTTTGTTAAGTGTTTTGATCATAAATGGTTGCTGTATCTTGTCAAAGGCTTTTTCTGCATCTACTGATATGATCATATGATTCTTATTTTTTAATTTGCTTCTGTGGTGTATCACATTAATTGATTTGCGTATGTTGAACAATCTCTGTGCTTTTGGGATGAAGCTCACTTGATCGTGGTGTAAAATCTTTTTAATATGTTGCTGTATTCGGTTGCTAGTATCTTATTTAGGATTTCTGCATCTATATTCATGAGAGATATTGGTCTGTAGTTTTCTTTTTTTGTGGTATCTTTACCAGGTTTTGGTATCAAGGTAATATTGACCTCATAAAATGAGTTGAGAAGTATTGCCTCCTCTTCGATTATTTGGAAGAGTTTGAGTAGAATAGGTATTAAATCTTCTTTGAATATTTGGTAGAATTCACTGGTGAAGCCATCTGGTCCTGGACTTTTACTTTTTGGTAGGTTTTGATGATTGTTTCAATTTCCATACTGCTGATAGGTCTATTTAGATTTTCCAGATCTTCTTGATTCAGTCTAGGAAGATTGTATTTTTCTAAGTACTGGTCCATTTCTTCTGGGTTATTAAATTTGGTATTATAAACTTTTTCGTAGTATTCTTGTATGATCCTTTGTATTTCTGCGATGTCAGTCGTAATTTCCTCTTTTGTCCCTGATTTTGTTTATTTGTGTCCTTTCTCTTTTTTCTTTCATGAGTCTAGCCAGGGGTTTGTCAATTTTATTAACTTTCTCAAAGAACCAGCTCTTTGTTGTATTCATTTTTTTCTACTGGTTTTTTTTTTGTTTTCAATTTAATTTATTTCTGCTCTAATTTTCATGATCTCTTTCCTTCTGCTGACTTAAGTCCTCCTTAGTTCTTCCTTTCCTAATTTTTTAAGATGAAGTGTTAGATTGTTTATTCGGGCTCATTCCTGTTTTTTAAGATAGGCCTGTAATGATATGAACTTTCCTCTTATGATCACTTTTGCCATGTCCCAAAAGTTTTGATATGTTGTGCTATCATTATCTTTTGTTTCTATGTATCTCTCGATCTCTCTTTTTATTTCTTCTCTGACCCAGTTATTCTTCAGTAGCGTGTTGTTTAATCGCCATGTATTTGTGGTTCTTCCTGATTTCTTCTTGCAGTTGATCTCTAGTTTCAAAGTATTATAATCAAAGAATATGGTTGGTATGATTTCAACCCTCTTATATTTGTTGAGGCTATCTCTGTGTCCCAGTATGTGGTCGATTCTTGAGAATGTTCTATGTGCACTAGAGAAGAATGTATAAGCAGCTGTTTTGGGATAGAAGGCTCTGTATAGGTAAATTATGTCCAGTTGTTCTGATGTGTCATTTAAGGATGTTATTTCCTTATTGATTTTCTGTTTGGATGATCTATCCATATCCGACAGTGGAGTATATAGGTCCCCTACTATGATAGTGTTTGGGTCTGTTTCTCTCTTTAGTTCTGTTAGTAACTGCTTTAATTATTTCAGGGCTCCCTGATTGGGAGCACAGATATTAATAAGTGTCATGTCTTCTTGGTGCATGATTCCCTTTATCATTATGAAGTGTCTCTCAATATCTTTCTTCACCATTTTATTCTGGTCTATTTCGCCTGATATTAGTACTGCTACTCACGCTTTTCTCTGAATGAATGCCATTTGATTGAAATATCATTTTCCACCCTTTCACTCTATATTTGTCTTTGGAGCTGAGATGTGTCTCCTGGAGGCAGCATATGGTTGGGTTTTGTTTTTTGATCCATTCTGCAACTCTGTGCCTTTTTATTGGTGAGTTCAGATCATTTACA
This sequence comes from Pteropus medius, assembly GCF_902729225.1. Classification (NCBI taxonomy): domain Eukaryota; kingdom Metazoa; phylum Chordata; class Mammalia; order Chiroptera; family Pteropodidae; genus Pteropus; species Pteropus medius. Next base: position 1,109,767 of record NW_024343105.1, on the reverse strand, counting down.
TTTATGATGATTATTGAAATATGAGATTCTTATAGACATTTTATCTTTTGCTTTCTGGTAGCCTTGGTGTTTTCATTACTTCCTTGTACTCGTGTTTCTCTTTTCTTTATTTTGGTTGGCTTTTGTGGGTTTTGCCTCTAGTTCTTCTTGTTTTATGTTACGTACTTCAGTTCTGAATCTTTGGCATGTGGTTACCATTGTGAATATGAAAAGGATAGTGTTTATATATATATACAGTCATCCATTTTCTTCTGTGTGTGCCTTATCTCCATTCCCCTTTGCAAATGTGGATCTTTGAAGCCTCCCCTTTTCAGTCATTGTTATCTCAATTTGTCCCTATGTATGCAGAACGTTTATTATTATCTTACTTTAGCAATTCTCTTCTTATTATTTAAGCTTATAATGCTCTACTCTTAGTGAGGATTGCACTCCTCTGCTTCTATTTGCCCAATGGTCACTTTACTTCTAACTTCTATTTTTTAGTTGTTGTTATTTTGTTTTAGGCGAGCTGACCCCTTTCAGTATTTCCTGTATTGCAGGCCTCGTAGTGTAGAATTCCCTCAATTTTTGTATGTCTGGAAAGATCTTAATTTCTCCTTCATATCTAAAGGAGAGCATAGCTGGATACATTATTCTAGGCTGGTAGTTCCTTTCACTTAATAGTTTAAATATTTGATTCTATTCCTTTCTGTCTTGTAAGGTTTGCGCTGAGGAGTCTGATGACTTTGGGAGCATAGATATTAATAAGATATTATTATTAAGATATTAATAAGATATTATGTTTTTCTTTATAAGTTACCGTTTTCTTCTCCCTGGCTGCCCTTAAAATTCTATCTTTGATTTTGGACAACTTTAGTACAATGTGTCTGGTGAAGGCATTTTTTGGTTGAGATAATTGGGTGTTCTGTTGACTTCTTGAATGCCAAGCTCCAGCTTATTCCTTAGATTTGGGAAATTCTCATCAACTATTCATCTGAAAATGCTTTCTAGTCTCTGCTCCTTTTCCTTGCCTTCAATAATGCCTATTATTCTTATGTTTCCTCTCCTGATGGTATAAGCTAGTTCTTGTATTTCTCTTTCACTATTTTTCATTCTTCGGTTTCTCTCTTCTTCCTTATAATTTATTTCTAGATTTCTGTGTTCGATATCACTGATCCTTTCCTCCATTTGGTTGACTCTATTTCCCAAGCTTGCTATTTCATTTTTCAACTCTTGCAGTGTGTTTTTTTTTATCTCTAGAAGTTCTATTTGGTTGTTTTTGATGGTTTCAATCTTTTTGCTCTACTCATATACTTGTTTTTTCAATTCCTTAAATTGTTGATATGACTCGTTTCGGAACTCATTGAGTTTTTTCAGAAGTACCATCCTGAATTCTCTGTCATTTAAGCAGCATATTTCTATGTCTGTAAGCTTATTTTCTGGAGATTTTTCTCTTTCTTTCTGAGATGCCTTGTCACCTTGGTTGTTCATGGTGTGCAATGGACTATTTCTCCACCTGGGCATTAATGGAAGTGTATTCTGATGTTTTTTCCAGGAAGAAGATTATATAAAGGTCTCTCTTTAGCCTGTTGCAAAGAAGGTGCCTCTTTTTTTTTTTAAATTTCCTTGTAGAAATTTAATCACACTTGCTACTCTCAGTTTCAGTCCCTGTCAGTGTGAGAAAACACTTTTGGTAGCGTTTGCTCAGATTCCCCTGGGACTCCGTGGTGATTGGTCTCAGAGGATTGGCGGAGGGGTCCTCTGGGTTGGGAATTGGGGGCTGCAGCTCAGCCTCAGTTTTGCAACCAGGGCTGGTAAAAATCAACTGTTGTTTCTCTGTGGCCCCGTCCCACTTCTCTGCTTTCTGCCCTGATGACTGAGCCCTGGTGCTAGTTACGTAGAACTCCTGGCACTTCCAGGCAGGGCTGTTCAGGGAAGTCGCCACACCTTCTCCCATCCCCCTCCTCCTGCAGGGAGTTACAGAGGCTGCGAGAAGCAGCTTCTTTATTTATCCCAGTCCACCACCCGACACCCAGGGTTCTGACCTATGGTAGCTCTTATGCGCAGATCCCATGCTCAGATGTGCTGGTGTGCAGTTTGGGTGTTTTTTGTTCAGTTTTAGATGTTCAGCTTATTGTTGTTTCAAGGGGAGAGATCTGAAGACATCTCTCACTCCTCTATGTTTCCCAGAGTCCTACAACACCTATTTTAATATTTAAATTTCTCTTAGTAAGCTTCTAGTTTACAATATTAAAGTAAACTAATCAGTAATTTGGCAAACTGACTAAAGTATCTTTTAAAAGATTTGGATTAAAAATAAATTTTTGTTTAATTTATACACTCTTTTCTTTATATTATATAGCTTTTCTAATTTCAAAATGAAAAAAGCACTGATCTAAATTGGTGAAGATTAGGTAAATCAGTCCCCTCATATAGATTTTGTGCTTGGTTTCCCTGAAGTTCAGTTTTTTTCTATTTTCTACATATTTACTAAAGTCATGATTCCAAAAGTTGTAATGATTCCAAACCAAAAAGAAGAAACAGTATGAGAAATGCCAGTGGGATCAGGTCGCCTAAAGTCCAAATGTGCTATAATCTACAAGAATGTTCAGATTTTAAAACAGTGACATTACCTTTATATAGATATGCCTGGATTTTGGGGAAAGATTTATTTGAAAAATACAAAAGATTTTTTTGAAAAAATACAAAAAAAAAATCTCCCTACCACCAGAGACAAAGACAATCAGATTTCCTTAGGTGATACAATGCCAGAGGGTTTTATACCTCACAAGGCAGATGCCGCCTCATATTCTATAGAAGATGGGTCTGCTTTTACATAATCTAAACTGCAGTTTCAGCATGTGAATGTTATGGCATGCCATAAAAATATGCATACAAAAGTCACAGTACATAGTTCTTCGACAAGAATGCAATCCCACGCTGAAGTGACAGAAGCAACCTTCTTGGGGTCAAGGTAATGGGATGGCAAGTCTGTTGCCTTTGGGGCAGAGATCCCAAAATTAAAATCCTAGCTGTCATTTTTTTGGCTACATGACCTTGGACTAGTTGTTAACCTTAGAATCTCATTTTCATCATATGCAAAATGAGGACAATAATGGCAACCTCGTACAGCTATTGTTAGAATTAAGTGAAATAACATACGCCAAGGTGCTGGCACAAGGAAGAGACTCATCAGCTATTTCCTTTGTTCCTTATATCAAACATTCCAGGCTGAGAGAAGGTACATGTATTCACCTATTATGTCCTCCATTTATCCCGAACCATTTCAATTCAAATGGAAAGAAATGATGAGGAAAGCAAGAGGGATTTTTCAGTATGCTCTAGTCTTTGGCATATAATGCTGACACCTGCACACCTCATGGACTTAACCATACATCTCTTCTGATTCCTTTTCATGCTACTGAATTTATTATTTCTTTAGATTTCAAGTCCTTGGCATTTCTCTTCACCGGTGCCTATGCTAACAGCAAATTCCAACAGAGGGCGAGACGGTTAAGTGACATTGCCTGTGCATCATCATGCCATCACCCCTCTACTCTGACCTTTCTCCAGCTGTGCTTAAAAAGTCTAGAGCTTCCTAACACATCTGCCTGGATGTGTTTTCTCTCCAACCCTTCTGCCTTCACAGATGCTCAGTGGGTGAGCCTCAGTTCCAAAGGCAAATCTACTAGCTCAGAGCGATTTTCATGTTCAAACACAGCTTTGTATTTGGCAAGATGTACTCCTAACTCACAGGCTGGCCATGGATCGACAAAGCCCAGGCTTCATAGATGCCTTTCATGACATGATGGGGTAGCTTATGCATTTTTAATGCTCAAGGAAATGAAAGCCAATTAGCAGTACCAATGAAGAGAATTAGAACACTACTTTGTGGAATATTAACATCCTCTCTTTGACGATGAAGCTCGCATGTTTTATTACTTCAGAAGGAAGTCCCATCCTGGACATTTTATAGTCTGTCTGTGAAAGAGGGCATGGTTCCTCCATGGATGCTAAGGTCATTGATCCTGAGGTCTTCCGACTGGTCCTCTCTGCTCACTCATTTGCTTTCAATTTAGGTAACTCATGAGTTGCCTTTAAAAAGTTTTCCCCTTCCACATGTACCAGACACCAATTATAATAATGTATGTAGGATATTCCTTCCTCCTAGGATTGCTTTAAAATTCATGATTTTATGTTTCAGCTTCCTTCCCTTGAATAAAGATGGAGGAATACTCAAGGTTACCAGGAACCTTATTCATCTGGGTAGTAATTGAACAAATGACCCTCTTTTCCCCCATTTGATTTTGTTTTTCAGGGAAATTATTTTAAATGTACTGTCTATTGCATGCGTCTCCCCTCCTCACCCCTTCACCCCAACCCCAACATATCACACTGTAGAGAGAAGCTTTTCTTACTTGCATTACTGTGTCCGGAGGAAACGAGCTGAGAGTCCTAAAAGAACAGAAATATCAATTAATTTTCTTACTTGACTTTTAATCTAAGTTGAATATGAGACATATTACCATTCATTTGGAACCTTATTTTTGATCATAAACTCTACCAGCTACTTCAGTGAGAAACATTTGCATGAGTGTGCCCATCAAACAGGTCTGGGAGTACAGTTCACTGTGTAGTCTCTTTTGAATTATGGACTTTTTGTTTTGTTTATTGACATGAAGTTCACATGACATCAAATTAGCCACTTTAAAGTGAACAATTCGGTGGCATTTAGTACATCTACAATGTTGTACAATTACCACCTCTATTTAGTTGCAAAATATTTCCATCATTCCAAAGTGGAATTCCTTGCCCAGTAAGCAGTATGTTCCCATACCCCCCACCCTCATTTCCTGACACTTACTAATCTGCATGCTGTCTCTATGGATAGATTCTGGGTAGCTCACAGCAGTAGAGTTACATAACAAGTGGCGTTTTGTGTCTGGCTTCTTCACTTAGCATGTTTGGGAGGTTTGTCATGTCATAGCATGTATCAGTACTTCAGTCCTTTTGATGGCTGAATAATACTCTACTGTATGTATACACAAGAGACGTTCATCCATTCATCTGTTAGTGAATATTTGGGCTGTTTCCACCTTTTTCCTATGGTGAATAGTGCTGCCATTGACATACATGCATGTGGACTTGTTTGTGGGTCCCTGTTTTCAGTCCTTTTAGGTATATATCTAGGAGTGGAACTGTGAGGTCATGTAGTAATTTTATGTTAAACTTTTTGAGGAACTGCCAAACTCTTTTCCACAGTGGCTGAATCATTTTTCATCCCTACTAGCATATGAGGGTTCTGATTTCTCCACATCCGCACCAACACTTGTTATATTCTTTTAATAAAATATATATATATATTATAGCCATCCTAGTGGTTGTGGTTTCTCATTGTGGTTTTGATTTGTATTCCCCTAATGACTAATGATGTTGAGCATGTTTTCTCTTTTCAACTATGACACTTTAAAAAATGCAACAAAGCATTTTTTATTGAGGTATAAGTGAGAAGCTGTACAGATTTAAAGCATACCATTTGATGATAAGTATCATTAAAAGATGCTACTATTTATTGTCTTGACTCAAGGATGGCTCCATCTTATTAAGTAGCACTTACTATTTAAACAAAGAAAAGTAATATCTATTCATTAAAGAAGTTTCAGAGAAACAGGAAAGTACAAAAAAGTTGTCTGTATTCCCATTTCTAAGGTTAATCTGCTGCTTTTGGTTTGCTAGTGTCCATGAAATGTATGTGTCATCCAGACAGTCATGTGCATAAAGGGGAGAACCACTCCTGGATATTTAGAAGACTCTTTACAGATAGGAATTTATTCTTCTCCATCTTTAAATCCTGAAATCTCCAAACCTCAACTCTTGTTTGGTAGATGGGAATCCTATAACTTTATCTGAGGTATATTCATCTGGGAAGTCAAGTTTGCATATATCACCTTGCTTTCAGAAATAACCAAGCTCACTGGTATCTGAGAAAGCCCGTCGATGAGGCACCATACTAAAGATATTTCACCAAATGCAACACGCCATCAAAATCATATGAAGCTGCATTAGTTCATGTACTACTAGGAAAGACAACTACTGCCAATTGATTGTAAGATGCTACCAACTGTAAAACAAATCCTGATTTTAGGGAACTTAAAATGTGAAAAAAAATATGCACCTTAAGTCAATAAAATACAGTAGTTCTTAGGCCATATTGCTGATAGAGGACAGTACTTATACTGTGAGGGTATTACTTAAAAATGGCTTTTTGGTACCATCTGAGGATCTCTCCATGTTTGTCTACCAATCTATCATTAGAACTATAAAAGGCAAGAAATGGAAATATATCTTATTTCCAGACCCCCATATACAGCTAATTACTATAGAAGAAAGAACCACCTGATTTGGTTTGGTTTCTCTTTAACTCCACAATCACTTTCTTCTGAATCTTATTCTAATAATGTAATTTACAGTGAATTTCAATGTTTATTTTGAGTCAATGATAAACATGGAGTTTTAGCCCACTCTTTGTGACAGGTTTTGAGCATGCTAGTAACCCAAGGAGAGGTACTTCAAAGCACTTTTCTTCATATCTGCTGCCTTTCATTCTCCTTCCAGGCACAAAGAGAAAGGCAAAAGGATTCTTTTCTGTAACAATGCTGTAATTCTTCTGTATAATGCTTTAAAAATCAATCAGCAAGAATAGTTTCAGACCAGGTCTGATCCCACCAGATTCAGAATCCATTGCCATATGAAATGGTTGTGAAATGCCATCAGGTTTCCCCATATGGCTTCTCAGGATAGAAAAACTTTTGCAATTTTGAGTTCTTGATTTGCATTTCAAAACTTATGAGACTGCTATAGAAATGAAAGGAAAAGGGCAAAGCAAATTCTTTTTCTTTCTTGGTTGAAACACCTGATAATGGCAGCCAATTTAAAGGAGTCACGTATTCTTTTCTTTACCAAATTCAATTACTTTTGAGATTTGAAGAATGAGGCAGACATGTCTGGTAGTATTTGTCTAGGGAACAGAGACTCCAAATTAAGTCTTCAGAGAATAGAAAAAATATCCAAGTTCAGTAATAATTGACTTTACTATATATTATGTCCTTCAATACCCAGACAAATTCTGGAAATTCTCAGAAGTATTTAACTAATTAATTTAGTGGTACTGGCAACCTAGAATGCACAGCTAAATCGTCTTTCTCTATGAGATCAAATTGCCTCTTTAATCTTAATAAGGACTTAACTTTCATTATTTATTAGTCATTTAGGAGATTTTTCCCCTCTAATTCCATAAACAATTCTAGCCCCTACACATTAACAGTAACAATTCTAGCCCCTACACATTAACAATAGAGTGATAATCTCAAATGTTAATAATCCAGTTAAGGAACTGTGAGCCTCTAGCTGTCAGAATACTAATTAGTTGAGATACAGGTTGAAAGAGGTGTTCTATGTGTCAAAATTAATAAGTCTTTGTAGTAGGCAAGAATAAACGGCCCCCCCACCCCCGCCCCTGCAAAGATGTCCCTATCCTCATTCCTGGACCCTGTGAATGCATTACCTCTCAAGGCAAAAGGGACTTTGCAGATGTGATTAAGTTGACACTTTTGAGATGGTAGATTATCCTGGATTATCCAGGGTAGGCCCAATGTAATCACAAAGGTCATAAGGAAAAGGAGGCAGGAGAGTCAGAGAAGATGTGACAAGGAAGTCAGAAGTCAGAGTGATGAGGGCCATGAGCTAAGTAACAGTGGTGGCCTCCAGAAGCTGAGGAAGTAAGAAAAGGAGTTCTCCCCTAGACTGCCCAGAAGAAACACAGCCCTGTCAAAACCTTGATTTCAGCCCAGTGAGACTGATGTCAAGCCTCTGACTTCTAGAGTTGTAAAATAATAAAACTGTGTAGCCTTAACTCATTAAATTTATGGTAATCTTATTAGAGCAAGAATAAGACGTGAATGAAGCTTTATTTCATTTGCACATGATATATTATTTATCGTGAGCTTTTTGAAAGAAAGAATGAGTAATTTTACAAAATGTAGGTACATTGCATGATTTTAATAATGCAATGTTCCTACATTTTGTAAAATTACTCATTCTTTCTTTCTTGGGCAAGGCAAAAAGATATAGAGGTTAAATAGCTCCAGACGAATCATATAATAGTCCTAAAGTAGACATTTTTTAAAAAATTTAAATTTGAAATTCTGTGCTCTATATGATAATAATAATGTAACATTTTAGGTGGAAAATAAAATACTTGTAACTTTGTTTCTGCCTTGAAAAATAAATTTTTGTACTAATTATTTGAGATCTCAATCTCACCTCAGGAGTTAAGTTATTGCTTAAACTTAACTATTTATACTCAACAAAACAAATTTGTATAATCCTTTTGGAAAAGTCACAATCAAATATGTCTTGGGATATACACTCAATTATATTAGAAAATGTACTTATACCATGGATATATTTATACAACAAAATGCTTATCCTATTGTATTTTGGGTCAAGCCATTATTTTGGCAAGATTGCGTATAAAAATTGTAAGGATTATTGCACTGTATTTTAAGTGTGGGATGCCAATGGAAAGTTTTGGGTACACAAGTGACAAGAGATTATTTATGTTCTAAAACTATGAAAAGCGACTGTGTGGAGAACCGATTGTGCGTTAGGGGCTAGGGTGAATGGTTGGAGAACTGTTCCAGCCCACCCTCCAGGTGATGATAGCTGCAATAGAGTGGTAGGAGGAGGAAGTGCAGGAATAGAGAACCAGCTAGGAAGCTACTGCAATAATTAATGCAAGCGGTGCTGGTGGTTTAGACCAAGGTGCTAGCTGTAATGGTAGGGGAGGCATTTAGACTCAGGATATATTTTCAAAGTTGGGTAGACATGATTTTATGATGGGTTGGATGTGTGGTATAAAGAAAAGGAAGAGTCAAAGATGGTGTACTAGGGGGAATAGTGTCCCCCAAAAGCTCACATCTACTCAGAATCTGTGAATTTGACCTTATATGGATACAGGGTCTTTGCAGGTCATACTAGATTAGGGTGGGCCCTAAATCCAGCAACTGCTGTCCATATAAGAGAAGGGAGATTTGGACACAGACACATACAGAGGAAAGACAGCTGTGTGACTGTGCAGGCAGAAACTGGAGTGATGTAGCTACAAGCCAAGGAATGTGACGAATGGACAACAGTCAGTAGAAGCTGGGAGAGGCAAAGAAGGATTCTTCCTCTCAAGCTTTCAGAGGGGGCATGATCCTGCTGACACCTCAATCTCAGACTTCTAGCCTCTAGAACTGTAAGAAAATAAATTTCTTTTATTTTAAGCTACTTGGTTTATGTGCTCTGTTACAAGTGCCCTAGAAAACGAATCCAGATGGCTCCAAGGCTGGCAGCCTGAGCCGACTGCAAAAGTGGAGAAGCCACATACTGAGAAACATGGGGACAGAAGGTTCGTAGAGAAATTAAAGCTGAACTTTTGATGTTTAGTCTCTCCCACCACACTCTCTCAGTTTGAGTTTATCTACCATATCTCAAATTATCATTGTTACGACTATTTTTTAGCATTGTGCCCTGACAATTAGTTCTTTAGTTCATCATTGTTTCTTGTGTCTCAGGTCTTCCTCTTTTTAAAAGATACTTATTGTTTTGCTAGAGTTTGTTTCCTCACAAGCCGGAGATGCTTGTGAGATATCTGAGAGGAGATGTTGAACAGGTATATAGATATACAAGTATGGAGCTTGGGGGATGCGGAAGCTAGCTAGAAATACTAGTTCAGAAATCATCATCTTGGCATACAGAGTATTTAAAGCAACAGGACTGGATGAGATCACTGAAGGAGAGAAAAAACATGGAGACAAGAAGAAAGAGGATTAAAGACAAGTGCAGAAAATGCCTATCAGAAACTTTAGATCAAGAATGGACTTAACGCCTGCTAGAAAACAAACTGGAAAACATTCTGGAAAATATTCTGGAAAACAGATTAATGACTGCCAGAGGCTGGGGTAAGGGAGGGAGTGCCAAGGGGGAGATCTGGGTAGTGGTAGAGTCCTTCTGGGTCTTGACTGTGGTGGCCTCAGGAGCATATGTGTTTGTTGAAACTTGCAGGATAAAAAGGGTGATTTTTACTATTTATAAATTATACCTTAATTTTAAAAAATGAAACTCAAACCTTTAAAAAGTTCAGAAAGCCAGGAATAGAAGGAAGCTGCCTCTGCTGGACATGGAGGCAGGAATTCTTATTCTCAGTGCTAACACCTTGGAATCATCCTTTTTAATGTCACAAATAAGGCAAAGGGGCAGAGGTTCTAGGTAACACAGTACAAAGGACAAAATAGAACAAACCTGTTATCTGCAAGATTCTTTATGACTTCTCAATTCACCCAGAGCAAAGCAGCAGAGTAAAGCCCAGGTCTTTCAGTGGCCCTGCAGTCCCTGCATACAGCTCTGTATTTATTTCTCTTGTGTCATTTGCTGTGCTCCCTTCGCCATCCCATCCCATCCACCCCTTTGCCCGCCTTGCTGCTCCTCCAGCATCCTGGCATGCTCTTGCGTCAGGGAGCTTTCACTTTCTCCTCCATCTCCCTGGACCTCTCCTCCTCCAGTTGTCTACATGACTGGCCTCCCTCAGGGAGTTGTTCAAATGCCATCTCCTCAAGCAAAATCTTTCTTTTCTATTGAAAATTCATATATCCCCATTCGCCACTGGCATTCACCATCTTCTTTTCCTGATTTATTGGTTAATGTACATCATCAACCAATATGTTACATACTTCAGTGCTATTCATTCTGTTTCCCCCTACTTGAAAGATATCAATTCACCAAAAAACACCTACCAGAACCAAAAGGAGTTCAGTAAGTAGGTATATGACATCCTGTAACTTTCCTTCATACCATCAAGACTAATTAGAAAACAGAAAAACTAAAGCTCGTTTCAACAGAAAAGTAAGCAAGTTGAATATCTGAGAATAAACCAAAGAACTAATGTGAAAGACCTATACGAACAACAAAAAAAAAATGTTTACTAAAGGACGTGTAAGAAGACATGAAAGAAGTGAGGAGATATTCCAAACTCTTGGAAAGGAAGATGATGTTGTCCAATAGACAGCCTATAAGTCAGAAATCAATTAAATTCCAAACAAAATTTCAAGAGAATTTTTACATGGAATGTCAGGTCATCAAGATGATTCTTAAATTGATCCAGAAGAGAAAACTGGGCAATATGCAGGAAATATCTGGAAAATAAAGAAGGGGACTGGCCTGACCATATTCATAAATGGGCCAAAAATTATCAATAATTTTAACTAGGAGTTGGCCAACTACAGTCCATAGGCCAAACACAGCCTACCCTCTGTTTTGTTTTAAATACTTTTGTGGCTTTTAGCATATTTAGAGTTTATCACCATAATGAACATCAGAACATTTTCATCACCTCAAAAAGAAATCCTTTACCTTTAGCACTCAACCCCACCTCCCCACCCCCGAGCTGTAAGCAACCACTAATCTGTTCTCTGTCTCTCTATATTTGCCTGTTCTGGACATTTCAAACATAAAATCATATTATATGTGGTTATCTGTGACTAGTTTATTTCACTTTCACTTAGCACAATGTTTTTGATGTTCATCCATGTCATATCAGGTATCAGTACTTCATTCCTTTTTATGTCTGAAAAATATTCCATTGCAAGGATCTACCACTTTTGTTTATCCATTCATCAGTTGATGGACATTTGTGTTGTTTCCACTTACTGGCTATTATGATCAATGGTGCTACAAACATGGGTGTGTAAGTTTTTGTGTAGACATGTGTTTTCATTCTCTGGGCTACGTAACTAGAAGTGAAACTGCTGGGTCACATGTTAATGCAATGTTTGAGGAACTGCCTCATTGTTTTTCAAAGAAGCTGAACCATTTTATGATCCCACCAGCAACTGCTATTAGAGTTCCAATTTTTCCACATCCTTGCTAATACTGGTTATTGTCTTTGATTTTAGTCATTTAAGTAGGTGTGAAGCATTATCTCATTGTGGTTTGGATTTGCATTTGCCTAATGATTAATAATGGTGATAGTGTCTTTTCTTATACTTATTAGCCCTTTGTAGATCTTCTTTGGAGAAACATCTATTTAAATCCTTTACCCATTCTTAAAATGATTTATCCTTTTATTGTTAAATTATAAGAGCCCTTTATTATGCTACCGTCTGTTTCTATAAATAAAATTTTATTTGAACATAGCCACATTCATTCATTTACTTACTGTCTGCAAAGCCTAAACTATTTACCATCTGACTCTTTACAAAAAAGTTTGTCAACCTTTGATCTAAATGATGAGTTACTGGGAAAAAACTAGATAAATATACTGGAAAAACAGAATAGCCAGTCCTGAAACAAATCCATGTACTTATGAGAAATTCAATTGTTGATAAAGGTTGTATTTCAAATCAGTGGGGAGAAATACAGGCTAATTTGTTAATAGTATTATAATAATTTACTAACCATTACAAAGAATAAAACTAGAATCCTACGTCATGCCATCCACAAGTTTGTTTTTTTTTTAAACCTAAAACCAAAAACTCCTTTAGAATAAAACAGAGAACATTGTTAGAAGGTTGGGGTAGGGAAGATTTTTTCCCTCTGACATAAAAATTAAATACTCTGTTACTATAAAAGGTACATTAATCAAGTTACAAGAAAATAGTTGTGTCATATATAATAGACCCATGAATAAGATAAAAGGCGTTCCTACAAATCATTTTTTGAAAGTGGCAATGGGTATGAATGGGCAAGTTGCAAAAAAAAAAAAAGTCAATGCTCAAACTCAGAAGAAATTGAAGAAATGCAAATGAAAACCAGCTATCAAACTTTCACCCATCATATAGAAACAAAGATAAAACAGATAATATTAAACACTGTAAAGATTCATAAAAACATACTCTTGAAACACAGTCAAGGGTAAATGTGGCTTCTGGTGTCTCCGACACCACAATGCCTGTTCTAGATTCTATGACAGGCATACAAAGAGGCATTTACCAAAAATGTTTGTTGGAACAACGTTCGTAGTAACAACCAACCATAAACGATATGAATGCCCATCAAAAGGAGCTTGATTCAATACATAACAGCAAATTCATACTATGAAATATTTGCTTCTGTTAAGAAGAATGAAGAAAATATATATTCACTTCAAGAGCTCTCCAAATACACTTTGTTAAGGGAAATAAAAATCAATTCATAGAATGGAATTTATTATTGTAATAATTATAATGATTATTTCAATGATTCACTTAAGAAAGTTGTGACATTAATATTTAGCAATGATATTTATGAATTGTGGGTATCTGAAAAAATCCACTCTTAGAAAAAATGCTTTTAGTACTAAAATTCATGAGTTTTACAAACAGCATATGCACATATATGTACATAGTGATGAAGAAACGGCTGAAATGGTACACGCCAAACTCTTGAGAGTAATCTCTGGGTAGGGAAATAAAATCTGGATGAGGGTGCTGGGGACTTTCATAATATAATTCCATCTTTATAATGAGTATGTACTTATATGTTAGTCGTATGGTTAAAAAAATCAAAACCTTTTAGACTCGAGTATAATTTAAATTTATTTTGTGGCTGATTTTTCTTGTGTGTGTATGTTTGTTCTTAGAAGATATAGAAATCTTTTAAAGTCCTAGAAAATATTTTAAGTTTTATAAAAGCTATGCAAGAGGAATTAAATCTTACATGTCCTCCATTCTAAGACATTGATTTTAAGATATATTGTTAATTTAATAAAAGCTTTTCAGGGCAAAACAAGACTTTCAATCACAGTGAACATATAAAATGATTATGTAAGATGCATTTCAGCTTCACTAATGTTTTGGGATAAAATGACAATTATTATATGCATTACATTTTGCAGAAACTATAGAAGTGTAGGTAAATAAGACTGCAATCTTGATTTTCCCCTTTGATGAATAAATATATGCTTGCGGATTATTGAAAATCAGACCCATCTGTCTCTGGCAGCAATATTTACAGAGCAAAAGACAATCAAGGGAAAACCCACTGTCCATAAAAATCTCCGCAAGAGTAAAGCACATTGCTCCTGAGTGATGCAAGATCTCACCTTATTTGGAAATGAAAATTTGCTGGATTCCACTTTGCCAGGTGCTTGAATAGCAGAAAGTGGTGGAAGCCAGGTCATCTCCTAAAGAAGGGGAACCAAACAACATTGTCATTCAGAGAGTATAGACAGTAACACATAAACAGCTATACCAGCCTGCTTCTAAGGCACAGAAGGGGTACGGAAGGAACAAGAGATGAATAAGGAAAGAAAGGGATTTTTTTTTGTTTTTTTTTTACAAAAAAGATGTGAGACTCATTTTTATTATTGTTTTTCCTAATTTTACCAATTCTTGGTTCTGTGGCTAACCCTACACCCTTGTTAAGTTCCCAACTGAAGGGACGACCCAGCACTAAAGGTTCTATGGAAAATACCTTGTGAAGATGGCTGCTTTTCTGGGATTTGATCCACAGAACTCACAGGGTGTTTTTGAAGGATCACATAAAGCACTTTTAACTTTAGGGATCATTATTAGAGGAGTTGTTTATTAGAAATTCATATTAGTATGAGGTTCCAATAAGCCCCACATATCACTTTGATCTTCACAAAAACATCACTCATGGAGGAATGAAAAACAAATCACACTTACGAAATGAGGAGAGTGTGTGTTGTGATTTTGATAACACCGGATTAAGAAGACAATGTTAGCTCAACATGCTAATCTGTCAGATGGTTTTTGACATACACTTTCACTAAACTGAGAGAGAGAGAGAGGCAGGGCTTATTTTAGTCACTTCCAGTATTCAGCCTCAGTTCCACATCCTGGAAGATATTTGCATTAACTAAATATAGTGAAATTAAATTGAATCGATTTCTGATTACCAGGAAACTGACAGTTTACAGATAGGTCCTGAGCCCTATCCTTCCACTTCTAAACCTCAGCAAGCGTAGAAGCAGTAGTTGATCCATTTAAAGAAAAGTGGAATTTAGAAGTGGAATTTCCTTCCACTTCTAAACCTCAGCAAGCGTAGAAGCAGTAGTTGATCCATTTAAAGAAAAGTGAGAACTTCTTTTTAGGTGAAGACATTTTCTCGCCTTTCTTGGTTGCGGGTGGTTGTGTTGACAAGGACTCTGTCAGGTTGCTGAAGTGAAAGAGTTTCTTGAGGGTGGTCTGGTGCCTCCTTTCCCTGGGTAAGTCTCCTCCCCCAGCACCTGGGATTGTGCAGATGCAGACCCACCCAGGGAGCAGAGGGAGGGTGAGTTTGTTCAAACATTCCTTGGAAGGATTTACTGACACTCCATCATCTCTCATCAATCGTAACACATGGGCCATAGGTGGGTTAAGCACATATGCATCTCCATTCTGCTGGTACCAAGGTTTCTCCAATGGAAAGCAAAGGAAAGTCCAGTGACCCTACGTGGCCCTCTTTTCCCTTTCCTTGTTCCCCAAATATCTGCCCCTTCCATCTTGTGTCTATTCCTCTGATATCTTGAGGAGGTTGTGTCCGGGAACATAGTGGACACCCAGTGCATTTCTGAATGAATGCCAGATCGAATAGTATCTGTGCAATGTCTCTACCTTTCTTTCTGGTTACCTGAACTACCATCCTGATCACACTTTCATTATTTTTAACCTGAATTACTTTAATAGCTTCCTGATTGGTTCTCTTCTGCTACAATTAATCCATCCTCCACACTCCTGCCAATTTTTAGTGCAGATCCCAACAAAAAGCTCCACTGCTTCAAAATCTTCACACACCATCATACACATAACGATGATGACACTGACAGCAACGATACCTCCTGTCGCACTTGAGAGTTTGAGTATTTCCACACGTTTTTTCACTCACATCCAACCTTTATAGTAATTATTACTACCTCCATATTGCACGTGAGGGAGTCATAAAGAAAAACCGATTTGCCTAAGTTCACTCAGTTCATAAAGGCCACCACTGAAATGTGCACACATATCTCCTCCCTCCCTGTCCAGTGATTGTTTTCACTCTACTGTATTTGCCCTAAAGACAAAGAGTATTCAAGACTTTCTACAACAAGGTTCCAGTTGTCAGCCTTGTGCCTTTTCATTAATGTGCACACATACTGCATATAAGAAAAAGCACAGTCTCTGCTTATACTTACACTATACCTTTTGTGTGTGAACGCCCTACCCCTATACGCCTTTTGTATTTCTATCCATCCATCAGGGCTCATCTCAAATGTCATTTATGTCTTGGGGCCCTGTTCATTCCCCTTCTGTTCCAGTATGATATGATAGCTCCCTTTTCATGCTCTTCCAAAGTGCTTGCTTTTTCTCTCTCATTTTAACTCTTAGGTTTTTTTTTGTGAGTTTAGTTTTATAAGCATTTAACCTCAATCTGCACGCAACTATCTCTCCCTCTTCTGATACCCATGCCCCAATGTAGAATAAAAATCACACTAAGGAATCCTAATAATCTCTTTCAAGAGTATTCAGTTTTACGAAACATAATCCCCAAGTAGGAATCCTAATAATTTCTTTCAAGAATACTCAGATTTATTAAGCATAAATAAAAATCACACTAAGGAATCCTAATAATCTCTTTCAAGAGTATTCAGTTTTACGAAACATAATCCCCAAGTAGGAATCCTAATAATTTCTTTCAAGAATACTCAGATTTATTAAGCATAATCCTTTAAAGAAGAACTGAACATTTCTCTGGAGGGACAGTGTCTACTCATCGGTATAGGCAAAGCACCTAAGTGTCCAAATCAACTTGCTGAACGGAACTCAATGAGAAAACCATATTTCAATGCAAAATTGCTCACTAACAGTACCTTAATTCTAGCTAAGTATTTCCAAATGATTTTCTCATCTAATGAATCCTGCTATGTGTATGAAGGAATAATAAGGACAACAAGGTTGCTTAAAACATTTAAATCCATTAGAATTTCCAAGATATAAGAATTATTCATATGAATTAAATATATTTGTTTTTAATACATGTGCAATGACTTTTTAAGATTGATTATCCATTATATTAAAATTCTCCACTAGGGTTGCATGGGAAAATTAAGGACAAATAGACGACTTCTATTTTTGATTCTGTCACTTACTAGCTCAATGAGCTTAGGTAAATCACATCTTCAGTAAGTCGTAGTGATTCAGAACAAAAACTTTAGAATCATTCAGACCTCAGCCTGTGGTATCTTAGAACCAAAGGAAACAGAGATGTTACCTATCCCATGGTTTAATCATGAGCATTAAATGAGATAATACACATAAATGGTCTAGTGCGGTCTCCTTATGTTTAATCATTAAATAAAAGACACACTGATTAATATCAAGCTGAGTCTCAGAATTCTTGTCTCTGAAATGAGAAATGCAATTTCTCTCTGAGATTTAGATGCTGGGAGTCTGAGGATGAAAGAATACAACATGGGAAACTGTTTTTATAGAAAAATGAAGTACTGTGCAAATGTAATCTGTAATTAAGCTAGCAACTATTAACACAAACTATGTATATCTATAACAGAAAACTATTTAAAGAGATTACTATGATTCCTAAGTACAATTGGTACTTTATATTAGAGAAAATGTCCATAAGTTTTCTTATGGGAATAGATTACTGATACAATAATAGCAGTGAGATAAGATTTGATAAAAAGGTGTTTAATCTGTACCTTACTCTTCATAGTGTTTTAATATGTAAGCAAAGGTAAAAATTTTCATAATTGCTAGAAGTTCATTTTGTTTACCCCACTTCATAGGGAAAAAAAGTTATTTTGTGGGAAGGTCACCAACCCCATGCCTCTGTGTGTACTGTTCTCACCCTGCGAAGCCCCTGACCCCCTGCCTCTACCATTTCTTCATCACACTTGCTCCTACTGCCCCCACCTGCTGTCCTTTAATCACCTCCTGGAACACAGGTAAGACAGGAAGAGAAATATAACATTCAAAGCCAATTACTCCAAAGTCTAGGCAGCTAGCTACCTTCTGGTATTTTAAACGCCTCTGACACTTCTTTGATCTGTCTTGTCTGCCTTCTTTCCGTTTTGATTCTCTTGTCACTTAGGAGTGATGCCATACCCTATCCCCTAGCACAGAGAGGTCGTCAGTTTTAAGCTTAGCCTCCTTAGCCAACTGATGGGATTATGAAACAAAATATCTGTTTTAACACAGCCTTACCAGGCCCATCTTCCTAAGCAGATATTTTGTTACTCAAGGGACGTGTTCCAAGGTGTCTTATTTCTTAGACAGGTGTAAAATGCCAAGTTTCTTATAGCAAGTACACTCATTTTTCTCCTAAATGAAAGAACAGATGGTTGAATAATGCCTTTCAGTAACTGTTCAAATTGTCTTCATCCCGCAGATACAGATTTTCAGAAGTCCAGTGGCACGTGTACAGCTTCCATTTTCATGTCTGTTGTACAGCAAGACTGACCAGGAGTCCCGAGAATCCATGGCTTCACGGTGAGTGGACACAACTTTCCTTTCCCTCCTTTCCCTTGGAGCTACTCATTTACTCTGATGTCATCTGCATCCACCTGTCTTAGGACAAATGGCTGGAGGCTTAGGGCATCGTAGCTCTTTGTTATTTAAGAGAAGAAACAAAATTGAATTTTAGCCTGAAATTGAATCTTAGATTCAAAATATAGAGTTATGAAGATCTGCAAAGTGTAGTAAGTTTGCAAACAGATTAAACCAGAAAAAAATGTAAATATTGTTTTAATCTTCATACTATAGTCAGTGACTAGAAAAGCCCTTTCTCTGGTCCACCCCCCACTCCCCAACCTCTGCTTCCCCTCAGTAATCTGCCCTGGTCACGGCCACAAAAGCATTCCATCTAAAATTGTCACTACACTGCGCTTGCTGAAAAGCTTCTAGGGACTCTGCTCCAAATGTTCTAAGATGCTCTACCACATGATGTCATCAAGGGATGCTGCAGTGTTACTGCCTGTTCCCCTCCATTCTCTGTTACACGTGATTTGTGTCACTTAATATTTACATGCTACCTGGGGCCATGAGTTTTCCTTCTATAAACTGCCACTATCAGATCGGAAGCTTTTTAAGCCCTACTAGATTATAACTTCTTTGAGAGAAGGGGTTCTGTTTTACAAAGCTCTTGTATATCTCCAAATATACAAGCACAACGGGTGCAATAATAGGATTTCATTTAATCTCTCTGAGTTCTCTTTTTTCACCTGTAAAATGATGGCAACGGTGAATCACACTTGTTCTACCAAACACACATAGCAGCTGCTACGATTGAGAGATCAAATTACTTCCTTCTCCTTCAGCAAAGTCTCAACATGGGCTGCCAACTCTGAGGTCGGCTGGAGAGGACGGTCTCTTTCCCCAGGCCTGGCAAACGACCACACTTAACTCGAGAATCCTCTGTGCTTGGAAATGTAGTTTTCTCAACAAAATCCTGGATTAATTCTGTCACATGGGAATCAAAACGTAACGTGCCAGAGTTGATTTTTATGTGTGGCTGTGGCTGTGGCTGTGGCTGCTGCAGATCAGAGCATTATTTTTTTTCAGTTTCTATATCAGAAGAATCACTCAGCTTTTCAGTTCCTTCACATGGATTATTTGTGTTATGACACTCTGATCAGATAAGTGCCGCCAACAAGAGAACATGGTAATTTTTATTATACAGCATGTGCTTTACATGCCGGTAGCACACAGGAGCATGGATATGGTAAAAGGGATAAAGCTCCCGTAGCCTGTACCTGGGATGCAGAGCACCAGCCCCTGTGTAGATAAAGTGGGAGGAACACCAGTGAAACTAGATCATACCTTCTAATTGTCAATCCATCCTTGACCTTTAACCAGGGTCAGACTTGAAGGCTGGGCAGATTTGAGCTCAGAACAAGATCACGGCTCAAACCTCTAAGTTGGTGCCTAAGTCAGCAAAAATCCAAGAACACGCTCATTCTGCTACCACAGTAGAAAGACCTACAGTTTGAAGAATAATAGTAATATAGTGCATTCGGTTCCACTGATAATAACCACAATCATTATTCTGATGGAAAGCTTTTGGAAAAACAGTGGCTGCTGAAAAAAAAAATACCTTCTTTACTAAAAATTTTTTAAAAATCTATTTTTCATAGTATAATTTAGGTTGCTAAAATTACAAATAAGCGAATAACCAATAAAAACCTGTAATAACATCATTATCAAACATCATAGTAAAATCTCATTTCTTTGAAGTAAAAACTTGTCCAATTTGAATCAAAGTTGACCTGAGAAGGAAATCCCCAGGCTCTGTGTGTGTATTTTCTGGTCTGGAAGCACACCCTTGGGTGAGAGGGTCTCCAACTGGAACACCAGCTAACCTCATTCACTGCAACACTGGGGCTCTTTAATGTATTGCTCTCCCCAATCTCTGTGAGGTTAACCTCTGAAGATGGAAGGAGGCCCTCAAACAGTCTCCAAAGCCACCTCAGGCTTGTGCATCACACGTGCCCCTGGGTCTGTAAGATTTCCGCTTCTCAGAAAGCTGAGGCCACACGGAGTCTGGCCTTCCATTATTTCCTTCATATCGTAGAGTGCCATTCATTGTAAGGAACTCAGTCTTAGGCACCATCTCTCACCTTCCTGACTTCAGCTGTCTCTGCAAACTCTGGACTCTCCAAGGAAAGGGTAAGAGAACTGACTGAAGTTGCTACAACTGTCCATTTTTTAAAAAGCTATTTCATTCTAGATCCTTTCATTTTGAACTTTCCTGAGGATTTCTTGTTCTATATGCAGTTTTGTTGTTTTCCAGTTATCTTTGGGGGCAGGAAGATGGATGTGACCCATCTTCGCTATTGTCTTTCTGTGCCCCTGCTCCACCTATTTACTTAGGATGTTTTGGAACAGCAAAAAAGCATACATTTCTCAAATTCATTTTTAGATTCAACTGGCTTTTAAGGTTCATTTTGTTTCTGTGTTTTGAACATACAATAATTCTCACTCTTTAATTTGGGGATCGATCCTAGAACTGACCACTGTGTGAAAATGTCAAAAGCAGTAATGTCTACATTGGTATTTCAGGATTTAAAGGAGAGGATTTTGATGTTGAGTGTACAGCTGCAGGAACGTAATGACTCTTGTCAAACCCAGGTGGCAACTTCATCCCTGAGTTCCTGCTGCAGCACACACACACCTGCTAGTTTCCTGCACTCTTACAAACCCGGTACTTCTGATAAGAAGTGCTAATTGGTCTAATTTTAAGAGATGCTTTTTAAAAAAAGAATCAAACAATTGAGAGGTAATAAGAGGATTTTCCAAATGCTAAATCTGGGGCTGGAACAGATCATTTATAAGAATAAATCACATTAAGCCTAGGTTTCTGAGAAGTGAGCCAAATTCCTGACCAGCTTTTAAGAAAGGTCGTGTTGTTAATGACACCACTGTCACCTTGTTTCTGATCTCCATAGCCCCTTTTAGTGGTGGTGCAAAAATCCAGAAATTAGCCCTTGTAACAGATGTATAGATTATAATTAGTCTTGACATGAGCTGTGGTTTGCAACAAATTGCTCCCTGGGTAAAGATGGTTTATTGGGGCTGATGGAGAAGTCTCTGGGGGTGACACGACTTCTGGTTCACCAGCAGAGGGTGAGTCTCACTGCGGTGTTGTTGCAAGCACAGGCCTGCTGAGGGCGCGTCTTCTCCCCCTCTAGCCCTTTCCTAGGTTACTTCCTGCCAAACACACAGGTTCCTGTCTATCAACCTTGCCCAGTTATTTCTTCTTGGTGTGAGGAGTGATTTATAAATCACTGAGTAGCACTGTCCCAGTCCAGCAGGGATGGTTTCTGGTCTTAACGACACTTGTGAAGGCAGAATGATGTTACAGGAGACCGGAAATGTCCAGATATGGGCAGCCATGTCCAGAGGCTGGAAGAAAGGTGGTTAGCCTTGGAAAAACCATCTTTTTCTTTGAACTATGATGATAAAATAGCCTTAAAAAGTAGAAGCAGAAGACTAAAATGTCCCACCCCTGCCAATAAAAAAAAAATTCCTAGGTCTGCAAGAAAAGAGAAGTTGGGGCCAAAGTAAAAACAGAATGACAACTACTTCTATGGAAGAAAAGGCATTACAAAGACTGAGTTAGTACAGCCTGATATTCTGTGAAAACAAGAAAAAAAGATAAAAGAGGAAAGCGCCAAATTGATGTCTAAAGAAGATCCTGAACTCAGGTGCTAAACATGTCTATAATGGAGAAGGAAAAAAAGAACTCTAGGGAAATAGGAGACAAAGACAATCTTGCAGAATGTGAGAAGGAAAGGTCAGAACACACAGGACAGATGGACAACCTACAGATTTCAGACAGATGTTTTCATTCTTTCATCCTCGCCCATAACACAGGCTAAGTTCCAGGTCTCAAGAAGGGGTGGGTGGTCGGTCATGCTGGAGATTCTGACTTTTCAGTTTCTGCCCGTGCATCCAGACGTGCCTTCCACTGCATACACATGTGAGCAGCTATCATGTGCCAGGTGGCTTCAACACGGAATGCAACAGACATGGTTCCACTCTCAGGAAGCATGAGAACCAGTGAGAGGGACCAGCAATAAACAATGAACAAAGAAATGTAAGTACAACAGGTCCACATTCCTCCTGGTTGCTGTGTTTCTTTTTCTTTTTGGAGTGTGTGTGATGGAGCCGCCCAGCCACTAACACCTATCCTTGCCTTCAAGGGTGCTGGTTGAGGAAGCACATTCTTCATGGTGGATGCTTTGGTCTGATGAATCTAATTAGTGATTTGGCAGAAAAGCAGCATGAGAGGGGAGTGGCTGCTGTACCAGATATCTGAGGCGCTGACTTGTGGAAAAACATTACCTATGGCTTGTGGAGACAACAAGCACATACAGGGAAGAGTACCTAATTATAGGTAAACATTATTGACAAATCTTTAGCTAGACTAAGAAAAAAAGAGAGGAGACTCAGATAAATATTAGAGATGAAAGAGGAGGCATTAAACTGATACCTTGGACATAAAAGAGATCATAAAAAGCTGTTATGAGCAATTAAGACACAACTAAATTGGATAATCTGAAAGATAGGCAATTCCTAGAAACATGCAACCTTCCAAGACTGAATCATGAATAAAAAGAAAGTCTGAATGGACCAATTACTAGTAAGGAGTTTGAATCAGTAATCGAAAACCTCCCAACAAAGAAAAGTCAAGGACAAGATGGCTCCACTAAAGATTGATATCAATACTGCTCAAACTATTCTAAAAAACTAAAGAGGAAGGCACATTTCTGGACTCATTTTCCAAGGCCAGATTTACACTGATACCAAAGCCAGACAAGGACACGACAAGGAAAACAGAACAAAACAAAACAAAAACTACAGGCCAATACCTCTGATGAACATATATATAAAAATCTTCAGCAAAATACTAGCAAACTGAATTCAAGGATAATATACCACGATCAAGTGGAATTTATCCCAGGGATGCAAGGTTGGTTCAATATACACAAATCAATAATTATGTTATACCACATTAACAAAATGAAGGATAAAAGTCATATTGTCATCTCGAGAGATGTAGAAAAAAAAGCATTTCATAAAATTCAACATCCCCTCATGATAAAAACTCTCAACAAATTGGGTATAGAAGAAATTTACTTCAACGCAATCAAGACCAAATATGACAAGCTCTAACATTGTATTCAATGGTGAAAAGCTGAAAACTTTTCTTCTAAGATCATGAATAAGACAAGGGTGCCTACTCCAGCAACTTCTATTCAACGTAGTATTGTTAAGTTCTAGCACAGCAATTAGGCTAGAAATAGAAAAAAAGGCATCTAAATCAGAAACGATCAAATAAAACTGTCTCTATGAGGGATATTACTGGCGTAAGGAAATCTACTAAAACTCTTATACTATGGTGATGGCTACACAACTCTGTAACGTTACTGTATACCACTGAATTGCACACTTGAATTGGATCAGTTTTTGTGACGCAAACTCTCCTCAATGAAACTGTAAGAAAGGAGAGCCACAGAGGGCTCAACGATGCCCTGCAGGTAGCGAGTAGAGCAGTGGCACCCACACGATGAAGACCCTGACACTCAGGACTCAGGGAAGGCACATGAAAATGCACGACTACCTCTCAGGAGGAAGGGAAGTGTGGGGAACATTTAAATTACAATTCTCAGAGGGGTTTCGAAAAACTGGCTCGGAAAAGAACACACTAGGTGTTTCTGAAGTTTCCTAATAAAGAGCCAGCAGCAGAGTCAGGTCACATTATTTTGATCACATTTCAAGAAATGAAAAGAAAGGTTAAAAAAAAAAGGACAAAGGTCATCTGTCTACCTAGTACAAACAGATGGTTGTGTTTATGTAGTTAGAGGAGTAACACAGGAAGACTTCCAAAGTTCCACGAGGCACATTTGCTAAAAAAAAATGCTTCAGGTTGGCAGAAGGTAGAAATCCTGTATTGGGTAAATATTTAACAATATTGACAAATTTTTAACACTAATATCTCATTTGCAGTGGAATATAGTTATGCTCTGAAATTTCTTTCCCCATTCTGTTTTATGAGTGATGATCAAAATCAAAACATAATCACCTATTGAGGATGAATCCTGCACCTGTGAAACTGTATTTCAAACAAGCAAGCTTCTGATTACGAGGGGGAGGGAACTGGTCTGGGGCAGTGTGTCCTTGCCACCCTTTCTGTGGTGGTCTTCAGGCTCTCAGACGATGGGCTGTTGGTACATCCTCAAAAAACTGCTGAAATCATCTCTTATCATTCCTGTCTGCACAACAAATAGGGCTCAATGTGGACTTCAGGCAAAATTTAAGAGGGCTCAGATCTGAGGCATTCAATAGCAGCCCTGCTGAAGGTAGAAGCCAGACCACTGTTGAGTGTCATGATCGTGATCTGCAGAAGACGAGAGACAGGTGGCTTGGGCAGAGCGCCAGGTGAGCCCGTCAGGGGGCATGGAAAATAGGAATCATAGATTCTGCTGGAGGGCCTTGCGGTGCAGTTGGGGAGACAGGAGTCTACAAATACATGTGTGCAAAACAATCTCTGGGGTGTGTGTGGCAAACTCTAAAGACGGGC
Organism: Pteropus medius; assembly: GCF_902729225.1. NCBI lineage: Eukaryota > Metazoa > Chordata > Mammalia > Chiroptera > Pteropodidae > Pteropus > Pteropus medius. The sequence goes on along the minus strand of NW_024343105.1, from coordinate 1,084,690 downwards.
ACGGGCAGTGATGTTTGGAACTGAGTGAGGGGCAGTGCTCAGGGCCGCATGGAGGGCTGCCTGGAGGAGGCAGGAAGTGCGCGTAAGCTGGTAACAAAAGTGAAGTCTGGGTAATTCCAGGAACAGGCTGGCAGGGAATTTGAGCAGGAGTGAAGGGACCAGTGGGCAATGAAGGAGAGTAATGAGCAAGGACTCTACAGTGCTTTGAATGCCAGACTGCCGTGGAGGGTGTGGGGTGGCAGCTGGAGGTCAGTGAGTGTTTGAACATGGAGGGTCACATGAGCCAGGTGCTGCTTTAGGCAGTGCGACTTGGCAACAGTCTACCAGACAGCTTGGATAGGGGACAGCGGGAAGGAAGGCAACCTTCTGGGAAGAAAAGCTTTTTAAAAGGTTGAGAAATATAATTACAATAGGCTGGGAATGAGGAGGTGGCGGGCTCCAGGAAAAATCAGATGTTCTAACATCAGAGTGAGGAATTGCTTTTAGAGGACAGAGAGGGCGGGGCCAACTTCTGATCTCAGAACCGAATTCTTCGAAGGCGGTTTTGCGAGCACACCACACCCTGGGCTCAGGGGATGACTGAATGGAGCAAGCAGGTCCACCCCAACCCCTAGACCCCAGCCCTGCTCTGCATAGCCCTGCCCGGGCACTGTCCGGGCACTGCCAGGGTGGGCTAAGCTCCCTTTGCTCTCTTGGGTTGTCCTTTCTTTACTGCAGATAGCAGTGGACTTGGTCAGTTTGCATCTAAGTTAACAAACAAACAAACAAATAAACAAACAATATATACTGACTCGCCTGATATATTCAACTGCATTTAGGAGTTTCATGTGGTCTCTGTCTGGCTTCTGGCCATACAGAAGAAACTTGAAATTCAGAATTTGGAGACCCGATGAACATACATTAGTTAGTGAGCATCACAAAATAGCATGAAATTTAGGGAAACATTGTGTATTTTAGATCAGAGGGGCTATAGGGGTTCAGAGCCATGTAGAATCAATGACTAAACAATGTAAAAAGTACAAAGAATCTGAAAACGAGCAGGGCAGCCTTACCTGAGGAACACCTGCTCGCCTCTTAATGAAGGTGAAACTTGTGAACAGAGGAAGTATAGGGCTTTGAGGAAGCAAAAAAATATCTGAATTGATGTGAAGAGCAGATGGAATAGTGGAAGGGCTAGCGGAATCACTGAGTCACCTTTAACTGGAACTTTAACATCTAAAATTACAATTCAAGTGTGAGGCTGCCAAGTTCAGCTCCTGGGGCTACTGCTGATCAAAGCACAAACATCTAATCTATTTTCAAAGGCACTGCATAATGGGCATCCACTGCGTGAGCTCCAGCAAGCACCTTCTCTACATTATGTCACACAGTCCTTCGAACAAGCATGAGGGAAGCACAATTGCCCCACCTAAGATGGGGAAACTGAGGATTGGAGAGGTTTGAGAAGTTGCCCAGGGCTACACAACAGGAGGTGGGGGAGGGACACCTCCACCCGCCTCTGAGCCACCTGGTCTCTGTGCTGACCTCCAGTGGGGATGTCACCCACCAAAGGAGGCTGGCCACTGAAACGGCTCCTGCTGCCCCTGACAGAGAGACCTCTGTCACTGCCCAAGTCCTGGACACAGCTGCAGACAGTGGGTGGGGGCCCCAGGGATCCACGGTGAATCTCCCAGAGGGGGCATCTACTGTCTAGCAGAACAGCAGAGCTAGGTGCAGAGGACGAGGTACTTCTAGATAGAGACTATTGGTAAGAGGGTATGTGATGCTAAGTGGGTATCCTGGGACTAAAGTCACCTTTTGCCCAGAGCAAGTGGCCTACGATTTTCTGAATAAATGGTCAGGCTTTTGAGCACATTGTGGCTTAGGTGCTTCTGTTTTTAAACGGACACTTATTGAGGGCCTCCTGTGTGGAGGGCTCTGTGCTGAGTTCTACACAGGTTTTGAGAAAGTGCCACCGGGAGTTACCAGCTCTCTCTGCACAGAGGAAGCCTTCCATTCCTCCAAAAGCTCTGACTTGGTGCTACTGGACTCCAGGCCCAATACCAAGTCTCCACTCTGACACCTGCTGACAACAGCCAGTGGCTGGTGTACCCCGAGGGCCAGCTGTTCAGAGGCAGGAAGCTCCAAGTCATGCGCGGCTGCACTGAGCATGCTGGGCCCTAGGTGGTGGTCTCCCAGCTGTTCTTCATGGAGGGAAGACACCACCCTGGACACTGGGGCATCAGCTTGGCCATGGTGGGGTTGGGCGTTTCTGCTGCCTGGCGCCATGAGCATCCTTCTCAGTCCCAAGTACAAGGTTCCTAATTTCTGACGCTCTTAAGTTACCTCCGAAGAGGACTGCTGGCTTAACACCTCCAGCATTTGGCAGGCTTTCCACTCTGTTCCTCTCCTTTCTGCAGCCATGAAAGTGCACTGAGGATCTGGTTTCTACCAGGCACCCTTCCTGCAGCCCCACCTCTACCGCAGACTGGCCAGACACCTTCACCAGTTTCCAGAGCTGCACAGCAGATGGCCTGCAGCCTGCGTCCTGCTTGGCCTGGCCTGAAACACAGGCTCAGCTTGCAAAGCAGGCCGGAGTTACTTAAAACACACACACACACACAAATTAAAAATTAAAAAACCAGAAAACCTATGAAAATACAGCACTGCTAGTTCAAATGGGCAGCCTGCATGTCCATATGGCCCGGGCCACTGCCGGTCTGACTGTGTAATTAAGACAGGCTTTGGTTGGCTTGTTCCAGGCCCAACAGCCAAAGGCAGAGTGGCCTCTGGAGCAACAAGCCAGAGCCATCACTGCGCCTACTTCATGTCCTCTGGGGGCCTGTGTGGTGGTGCTTCCCTTGCCTGGCACACACTTCCTTGGTCTCTTCCTGCCCTGCTTCAGCTCTCAGCTCCTACAGGTCTACGGCTCCTCACAGTACACAGCAGAGTGAGGCTCGACAAGTGCTCATATTCAGTGAATGAAGGAATGTACCACTGATCGAGAAAGGGATGAAGCAGTGGAATCTTAGACAGTGACTGGGATGGGAGGTGAAGGAAAGGGGATTATAGCAGATACAGAAGGCAAGAGAAGTATGTGTGTTTGTACATTCCAGCACAATTCCTCAATTATCAGCAATACTGGCTGAGACAGGACTGGCAGCCTGTCTCTCTCCTGCCCCCACCTCCATCTTCTCTTTTACGTGAATGTCAGTGCCATCCATATGGACACCCATCTGTCTATGTATCTATGTATCCATCGATCAAGAGTGTTTGTGAGGGCATCTCTGAGTGTACTATATATGTCTCTCTCTCTCTCTCTCTCTCTCACACACACACACACACACACACACACACACACACATACACACACACAAATATAGTAAAAAGGAACTTAGGCCATCTCAATTTAAGCAGTTCCTTCTCAAACATTCTAGTACAAGGATACCTTTCTGAAGTCAGAATTTTGTAGAGAAGGAAATGACTAAAACATTTCATTAAAATCACCTTTAAGTGAACACGCTACATTTAAGAATCAGAATAAAAAAAAGACATTTAGAAAACCATAGCCCTTCCTTAGGAATAATCTTGAATTTAGTGATGAGAGAAAGAAGCATTGAGAAAAATTCTCATTGGACTCTCACTGATGAAATGGTGAAATGAACTATGCCCTTGACCAGCAGCTAACTTCAGATGGCCAGCGGTGATGGTGTCAGGAGTCTTAAGTCGTGTCCAGCTCTAACTGCTGCAGAAAAACACGTTGATTCATGACTCCCAGAACTTGAAGTTTGAAGTTTAGAGAGGCTTTGGGTAAGGAGAAAGATGATAAGAAGGCTCTAAGATGAAATTGATCACATATGGTTAGGGCAAGAGGCATTTACCACAGAAGTTCATTTCCCATACGAAAGCTTTTTGTTATTTTTTTTTTTCTAAACTGTCTACCTTCACAGTTAAAAGGTAATAGGAGGAAAGAAAAGATGTTTGGTGTGCGTGTGTTTTGTGTGTGTGTGTATGTGTGTGTGTGTGTGTGTGTGTGTGTGTGTGTGTGTGTAATGTTTAGGAGAGGCCCACCCTGGCCACTTCCTAATAAAGCATATACTACAGTTGTATTTTTATGGCACCTCTGAGCCTGAAATCCCTATCATGTTATTTATACTAAGAACTAAAAAATAACTTTTAAAAAACTGAGATAAAATTTACATAATATAAAATTCACTAGTTTAACCATTTTGAAATGCATAATTCATTGGGTTTTAGTTATTTACAATGTTGACAGCCATCATCCATATCCAATTCTAGGCCACGGCCATCTTCCCAAAAAGAAACCTTGTACCTTCCAATTCGAATCTTCCCTAGCCCTTGGCAACCACTATATACTTTTTGTCTCTATGCAATTGCCTGTTCTGGACATTTCACATAAACGATAATACAACATGCTGCTTTTTGAGTCTGGTCTCTTTCACTTAGCATAATGTTTTCGAGCATATATAAGTATTTCATTCCTATTTATAGCCAAATAATTCTTAATTGTAGCATAATTTATTTATCAGTTTATCAGCTGATAAACATTTGGGATGCTTCAACTGTTTAGCTGTTATGGATAATGGTGCTACGAACAAGACTTGTGTGGACATAGGTTTTTAATTCTCTTGGATACATACCTTGGAGTGGAATTGCTGGGTCATGCTTTAACTTTCTGAGTAAGTGCCAACTGTTTTCCATAGGCCCTGCACCATTTTAATATTCCTATTAGCAATGTATGAGGGTTCCAATTTCTATACAACACTGCCAATACGTGTTTTATTTTAGCCATCCTAGTGGTGCGAAACAGTACATCATTGTAGTTTTGATCTGTATTTTCCTAATGATAAGCATCTTTCCATGTGCTTAGTGGCCATTTATATATTTTCTTTGGAGAAATGTCTAGAAAAACCTTTGCCTCTTTTTTAGTTTAGTTGTTTTTTTTTTAATTGTTGACTTGTAAAAGTTCTTTATGTATTCTGGATCATAGATCTTTATCAGATATATGATTTGCAAAAATTTTCTTCCATTCTGTGGACTATCTTTTCATTTTATTAACAGTATCTTTTGAAGCACTAAAGTTTTAAATTTTGATGAGGTCTAACGTAGTGATTTTCCTTTTGTTGCTTGTGTTTTTCATACTATATTTAAAAAACAATTGCTTAATCCAAGGTCACAAAGATTTATACTTATGTTTTCTTCTAAAATCTTCATAATTTTGGCTCAAAAATTTAGGTCTTTGATCCCTCAAGTTAATTTTTGTATAGGGTATGAGGTAAGGGCGTGACTTCATTCTTTCGCATGTGGTTATCCTGTTGTCCTAGCACCATTCGTTTGAAAGACTCTTCTTTCCACATTGAATGGACTTGGAATATTGTCAAAGATCAACTGACCATAAAATCATGGGTTTAATTTGAACTCTCAATTCTATTCCACTGATCTATATGTCTATCCTTATCCCAGTACTACAGTCTTGATTACTGTTGCTTGGTAGTAAGTTTTAAAATCAGCAAGTGAGTCCTTTAACTTTGTTCTTCAAGATTTTTTCCTCAGTTATATTTACATATGAACTTTAAAATCAGCATGTCCATTTTTTTTTTTAAAAGGCAGTTGATAGGGATTGCAGTGAATCTGCAGATCAATTTGGAAAGTACTGACATTTTAAGATTAACTCTTCTAATCAAAGAACACAGGATATCTTTACATTTATTTAAGACTTAAATTTCTTTCAACATTGTTTTGTAGTTTTCAGTGTACAAGTACTGTGTGCTTCTTTGGTTAACCTTATTCTTAAGTATTTGATTTTTTTGATGCTATTGTAAACAAAATTTTTTCTTAATGATATTTTCAGATTGTTCATTATTAGCATATAGAAGTGCTTATTTTTGTATATTGATCTTGTATCCTGCAACTTTGCTAACTCCTTCATTAGCTATAACCGTTTTGTGTGTATCTGTGGTGGGGGAAGCTATTCTAGGGCTTTCTATACAGAAATGATATTATCATTGAATAAAGATAGTTTTACTTCTGCATTTACTTTTCTTTTTCTTGCCTAATTACCCCAGACAGTACTGCCAGCCAATGATGAATGGAAGCAGTGATGGCACACATCCTTGTCTGGTCCTCATCTTAGGAGAACAGCTTTCAGTCTCTCACCATTAAATATAATGTTAGCTGTGGGTTTTCCATAGACATCCTTTAACAGGTTGAAGACCTTTCCCTCTATTCCTAGTTTGTTGAGTGTTTTTATCATGAGAGGGTGTTAAATTTTGTCAAATCCTTTTTCTATATTTATCAAGATGATCAAATGGTTTTTGTCATTTATTCTATAGTTATGCTGTATTATATTACTTAATTTTCATATATTGGACCAATTTTTAATTCTTGGCATAAAGCCCTAAAAAAATAATTCTTAAAACAGTGTGGTGGTTCACATTTTTCATGGAAGTTTCACAAACAAAAACCCTAGGAAAGTGACCACAGTGTTGTTATCATTCAATTTACAAGTGAAGAAACTGAAGCTCAGAAACTCGCCCAAAGGTACACCATTCCCAGTCTATACATTAGCCACACATACAAAGAAAGTTTCTTTTAATTATATCGAAAAGATAGCCTCAGCATCATTATAAGAAAAAGCAAAGAATGCAACTCATTTACAATGAGAATCCCAACCTCTGAAGCATCACTAAAGCGTTTTATGGTCATTTGTCCATAATCCCTTCTGATGGATCATGCCTACTACTATATAAACAGCAGATTTTTATCTCCCATTTCCAAATACTACTCCCTTTTGGCCTCACAGCACAGAGCAACTGTCCCGTTTTTCTGTTGCATTTTACAATAAAACCCCTTGAGCTATCTATACCCTGACTCAATTTCCTCTTCCTGGTGCCCTGATTCCTGTGACACTGAGCTAACACTGCTTCAGCTTTCCCAGGGCTGACTCCTAGTCCCCATCTTCCTGGATGGAGCACCCTTTGTTTCATTTGATTATTCTCTCCTTCACAGATCACTCTGCACCTGGCCCCTGGATCACCTTTCTCTTAGTCCTTCTTCTCCTTCTCGGGTCCTTTTGCAAGAGAATTCTGTGACCCAGGGCTCAGGGTGACAACCACTTCTTTTTCCCAAACATCTCGGTGATCACATCCCAACTGAATTTATCCTGCTAATCTCCATTTTCCCCTGTATTCCAAACTTGTGCATCTAACTGCTCCCCACTTACCTCCACTTTGATAGCTGCATAGCACCTCAAAATTTAATACATATAAAACTGGGTTCTTGATGTCTACTATGGACCTTCTTTTCTAGTCTTTCTAGCCTTAGATAACAGCCACTTCATTCTTCCAATTGCTCACATCGAAACCTTGGTGTTACCTTGAATTTTCTTTCTCTCACACTAAATAGTCTACAGTCAGATCCTGTCCACTCAGCCTCTAAAATGTACTCTGAATCCATTCGCCTGTAACCCACTGATACCGTCCTGGTACAAGCCACTGTCATTTCTCATTTGACTTTTCCTAAGGTCTCTTACTTCCACCCTTATCCCCTGACAAGTCTCTTCATTATACATTAGCCAAAGTGATCTTTCAAGTGAACATGATAACCACTACACTATGGAAACTGATCTTTCAGAAACACATAACTGACTCTGTCACTCCTCTGATGAAAACCTCCCAATGGAGCCCTGACAACAGCCTGTAAAGTCCTATACGATTTGGCCTCAGGTTCCATCTGTGACTCAATTCCCATTATCGCCCCCTTATCTACCCTACGCTAGGTAGAATGGCCTCCTTGCTGTTTCTCTAAACAAGCTCTGCCTCAGGACCTTTATACATGCTGTTCCCGTAGCCTGCCCACTTTACTCCATGATAGCAATACCACTCGTTCCTTCATTTGTTAGGTCTGCTCAACTGTCACTTTGATAGAGAACCCTTCCCTATCCGTCCTATCTTAAATAACACTTGCCCAGTCACTCCTTATCCTTTCACCTGCCTTATTTTCCTTCTTACCATTATGACAGCCTGATATTTACACATTTGTTAATTTGTTTCTTGTCTCTCTCCACTACTATGTAAACTTCATGAGCACAGAGAACTTTTCCCTGTTTAGTTCACTGCTCTATCACAGAGCAGGGGTTAGTAAGCAAAGGTCACCAGATCAAAGTGGTCTGTCATCTGTTCTTATAAATAAAGTTTCATTGGGACAAGGTTATTCCCGTTCACTCACTATGGTTGTTCCTGGCTGCTTATGTGATACAAAGACATGACTGCGGAGTTGCAACAGAGACTGTGCGACCCACAAAGCCTAAAATATTTACCAGGCTTTTACAGAAAAAGCTTGCTGATTCCTGTTTTGAGGCATAGAAGTCTGTGCTGGCATATGATGGAGGTGCTAAACACACTTGCTCAACAAATGAATGAATGAAAGGGAACAAGAAAGCAAGAAGTGGAGTTAAGAAATAGCATCTCAAAAGGGTATTTGTAATTGTTACTAGATCAACCAAGTACAGCAAAATACAGTAATTTGTACGTAATGTAATCCAAGCATATATAAAAGATATTTTTATAATTCCGTTTTTGTAAATTGGGACTACAATGTACTTTCTTACAAATGCACACACACCGAAAACTATTGCCTCTGAAGTCTGAAAAGAAAAATTTTTGTCTTTCTTCTTTAAATTATTCTGGCCAGTGCTTTGATTTTCCATCTTCCCTTGGGCATGAACACAGTCTTAGGGTGCTCACATTGTGATAACTGTAAACAGAGTGCACTTGAAAGGCTTAATGCAGATGTCACCAAATGCTTTGTAGCCCAAACACCTGTAAACACTAGGAAACATTATAAAATAATAATAATAAAAAAAGAAACAGGATTCCAAGTTTATGATGTTATTTTTTAAAAGGCATTAATTATGCCAGCATGAGGGAGAGAAAGGAAGAAAGAGAAGCCAAAAAGGAAAAAGTCAGTATTAGAATTTTTAAAAGATGGTACACAGTCTCCACTAAACACTTAGGGGAACATGCTGCCTGAGCTGTGACCTCTGCTGTTTCTGTAGTCTGAGGGGCCTACACTAACCCTGCAAAGATGTTCCACAGTGATCCATCTGAAACAGGTCTCGAAACTTTTGAAACCTTCACCTGTACCCCTGGTTCTAAGCGATTCAGCTTGAAAAGGACTCAGCTCCTTCTGTGCCTTAGTTTTAGTGAAATATCCAAGGATCAGGCCTCTGCTGATGTTTAACCATTCAAGCTGGTATTTGGTTTGTGTACAAATACTCCCGGCCCAACACACACACGCTTGCACGTGCACGCATGCACACATGTATGTGCACGCACGTACTCATACACACACACATTCATGGCAAATTGAGACAAGACTTCTGAGGGTAAAATTTGTGCTTCAAAGCCCCATAACAAGACTCAAAATATTTTAAACTAATGACATTTTGATATCTAGAAGCAAAAGAGACAAAAATGCTGATTTTTGACTGTGAGTGTACAGAAGATGTTTTCTTAAGTTTAAATATTTTCCAGATGAATCATTTTCAACATTTAAGGAGTCTGTTTTGCCTTGCTGTTTTAGACAAGGTCCTAGAGTTTTAGAGTTGGACGGATTCAATGATAGAGCTGTTTGCAATCTAGAGCCCAAGTGGCCTCCTCATCTCTTGGTATCTCTTTTGCAGAAGACAGTAGTGGATAAAATCACTTACAGAAGGAAGATAAACAACGAACAGAGTTAAATGACAGAATTTCACTATTTACCTAACTTCAAACTGGCAATAAAGTTTGATGATTACCAGCTCCCACCTTCCAAATATTCCTTAATATCTTCCATTACCAGCTCCCACCTTCCAAATATTCCTTAATATCTTCCTTCAAACTCGAGATTGAAACTCCCTCCACCCTTGGCCCTAACTGTGGAAATTCTGAAAAGTTGTTGTATACCACTTCCTTCCCTGGAATCTCTGGGCTCTCAGGGGGCTTGTGCATTGCCAGTGCCCAGGGACCTTGGGTAGACAGTGTGAAAGCAGGGCTCTGCAGTTTTGGTGCCAGTTGCCATGTTGCCCTGAAATGCGAAAGAACTCATCCTACCTCGTAGTGTGTAAGCCAGGCCTCTCTCATGAGGGCACCTGATAGCTACTGACAGAAGACACCGTGTGATAGCAATGGATTAAATGTCATGAGAGGATTCATAAGTCAAGCTTTGTCACTGACAAAATACATCTTCTTGTCCCAACCAAACAACCTCTTTGTTCTAAGTGTCTGCAGTAAATAATTTAGGCCGACTGTCTTCCTAGCTAGAATCCAGGCACACATTGTGATGTGAAGGCTGCCAGTTACAGAAACTTCTAGAAAAGGAAAGAACAGTCAAGGGACTACCCTCAAGATATAAAACCAGACAATTTTCTAAAATATTCTCTTCTTGCTCTGATAGTATAAGACAGGGCCCTAGTGGGAAGGCAAAGTGATTCATGAGTCTTCCGAATCTGTTCAGAGCATCTACTGTGTGCTGAGCATAGAGGCTGGGCTTCTCGACCGTATGCCATTCATTGCAAATACCCTTATAGGCTGCGTTAACTCTAATAAAAAGTCTACTTCTTAGGTGCACCCAGGTGTTCCCTCAAGGCACTCAAAGAAGACACTCGTGGTGACCACCACAGACGCTGAGGATTTACCTCTCCAGCTGCTTGGGCCTGAATAATCGGCAAGGGGTTTATTTAGGCTTCAGGCCCCTCAGGGAGTCTGGTCGAATCAGGGAATCCAGAGGCAGTATCTGTTGATCAGAACAGGCCTGTTCTGCATGGAGTTCCCAGCACTTTGTCATCTTGGATACTCCAAGGTGGATACTCCCCTGCCTAGAAACAAGACTTTGGTGAGCTGCCACAGGTCTGCTGTGTCCAGCAGCCTCGTGGGGCATTCTGTGGGTTCACAGGGAGTGTGTGTCTGTCTCCGTGCAGTCACACTCTGTCTCTGTAGGTTTCAAACCCGATAGAATGCAAGGGGTCCCATGAAGGGCCCATAGCACATCCCACAGAACAGGGATATCAGTCACAAGGCCTGGACTTACATCGCTACAGGGGCCAGCAACAGACTCGGAGCAAAGGATGGACCAAATCCATGGGCTGGCAAACAAAACTGCACACACCAGATTATATTAGTCCAGATTACACATTAGTATGACTGGGTGGTATAAAGCTTTGTGTATTATTAACATATTCTTCTTCTGAGCTTTAAAATGTTATGCTGACAGCATGGGAGAATCAGCTCTACTTAGCATTAAACACAAGAGCTGTTTTCTTTCACTGAAGAATGTGGACTCAATGCTTTTAGCCACTTTTTATTTCAGGATCCAAAGTAGGAACATACCAACTGCAATGTACTGCCTTAAAATCTAGTCCATGCCCTTTCTGATTTTCTTTAGAGGCTGTTTCTATCATGAGTATACCCTACATTTTTAGAGCTTAAAAATTTTAAATGAGCTGATAAGGGTGTTGTATTAAGTTTCCTGTTTGCAAATGTTTTTGATTCTTTCTTTTATGTGTTTCTTCATTCCTTAACTTTAGCTCTGAGATTGTCTATTGAGGGAATCTAACTGCAGTTTCTTACTATTTCCATCTTTTTTAGTGTTTATGCAGTGGTTTTATTTTCTTTGTCCTCATTTATATCACTGCTTGTGCCCTGGTGGCCAAGAAGTCACCGAGGTAGAAAGCAGAAAAATGACTTAAAAGTTAACTGCAGGTCAGTCCAAATTGGTTTGTCTGTTTCCAATCAAATTCTGGCTAAGTCACTCCAAATTCTAAACTATGTGGACCTCTGTAATAGGAAGTGAGTAAAACAGAGAATAGAGAATTACAGTGATGGAATCTATGAGGAATGAAGTCATATATCACAACCTTCATGCCATGCTCACATTAAGCGGCCATTTCTACATCTAAAATAATAGCACTGAGGTGGATTCTACCCGCTTTTAAAAGGACAGCGCTAGTTCAAAAATCATATCCAAATTTCCAACAATTACCTGTAAAGGTTACAACTACTAAAGGTAGAAAAACAAACTAGAGAGAATAAAACTACACTCTCCTTACACCTTTCTCTCTTTACAAGACACTCTTATCAGAAGTTCTGCAAGAGCAATAAAAAGGGACATTTTATTTTGCTTTAGGTTTCTAGAAGATACTTGAAATAAATTCTAAAAAACATTGTAGATGAAAGATTTCTCTGCTGTATCACTGAATATAATTGAATATGGGGAAGAATTTAGAACTCTTCAGAAAACTTCTAACTAGTTCCATCACTCAAGAAATTCCAGGAGTTGGGGTCAGCATCAACTTTCAAGTTATTTCCAGGGATAAGAGTGATTTCATCTAGCGCAACATGCCCACATATTCTCCATGGTCCATTCCACATACATTCACCAAATACCTGCTCTGTGCCTACTCGGAAGTTCCGCACTCCCCTAGTACCATGCCTGGTGTGTTAGGCAGAAGGACAGCAAGGGGTGAAGGGTTTGGGTTCCATAATCTGACCAATGGGGTGTGAATCTTATCTCTGCCACTTTGCTCTGTGCAGTTTGGAAAGTTATTTAGCCTCTCAGTTCCAGTTGCCTCATCTGTAAGTGGGGATTGATAACACTACTTGACTCACGGGGCCAGTGAAGGCTCAAACAAAGTATCAGCATTAGAGCCACCATCAACACATTAGCTCCTTAAATATTACTTGTAGCTACTGAAATTATTCCTGAAAATTAAAGTAGTCATGAAGTAAGGGACATAATATTGGCTATTCAGATAAAAAATGTTTTGCCTTCAAAATGACAAGTGTTTAAAAAATAAAAGCAAGGCTTTCCACATTCTATTTCTTGGTCTTGTGTGATAAAGACGTGAGTGTGACTCAGCAACGTGGTAAGCAATCGGGCAGGTACATATAAGTATCTTTGACTCTGCCCAGATGTCAGGGATGCAGGAGCCAGCAACAAAACTGACACTGGAAAGCATTTGTGGTTTGATGCCACAGTACTATAAAATGAGATAGTAAAAATATAAATGATAACTTCAAATTAATCCTTTTATGCCATCTTGCTGTAAAATATTTAGAGGATCTGGGTTGGGTTAGTGACAGATTCAGTGCGCCATGGAGCTCTGTCCCACACCGCACTTCAGCTCCAATGGCTGGATTCCCACCATGCCATCTGTTCCTGACACTTGGTCTCATTAACACGACTATTTTTATTGATACACACAGCCACGCTCCTCACAGAATCTTAGCTAGGCATTATTTATTGCATCTATATATACAACAATATTAACACAGTTGAGCACCGGCATCGGGCTTGAGGGCATCATTAAAATCAGCTCGTGTTCAGTGAGAGATTTAATGATGGATTTAATAGTATTAAATGGGAAAAAATGCCCTTGGCCTTTACATTCTCATTTAAAAACATATAAAAGAGCAATAATTCAGGCAGTTATACTTCTCTCAAAGATTTCGCTCTAAACCACAGATGGCAATGAGAGGCCACGGCCGTGTGTTGGCTCCCACCCACTTACTCTGACCGAAGCCAGAAATGCCTCATGCGATTGTAATTAGCAAACTGCCTGCAAACTCGACTCTTTAAATCAGAGGCCAATGAGTGCCAGGCGGAAACACAGAGAGTAGAAACAAGCAAAAATGGTGATCTAGGCTTCTTTGGAGGCTGCCTTCTCTGCAACCCCAGGTTTCAAACTCATTCCTGGGTACTACACCTGCACAAGTGCAGGGCGAAGCAGGGTGCTTCTCTTTCTAAGCCTCGTGGTTGGGCTCTCTGGTTCCCAGGGCTTCGGCAATGTGTGTCCCTGGATTAGCTCCTGCTCTCCCGTCACTCCTTGCTACAAATATGTCATCCATTTCTGTTTTGGAAACACATAATTTAGCTAACTAATTATCAATTCCCTGTGGTATACATCCTGGGGAGCTCTGATAGGGGCTCCTGAGCTGAAAGTCTAAACTTTTTGAATTAGAGACCATTAGGCTGGGTTTCAAGTCTGAAAAGAGATGGTTTTGGCAGAGCAGAAAAAAAGAATCCTGGATTTTACTCAGAGGCCTGGCTCTGAGTTTGCTCAGTTATGTACCAGCTCTGTGACCCGGGGCTGGCCAGCCATTGAGTGGGTACTCTCCTCTGTAAAATGCCTCCCCAGAGTTGGTCTGATACTCCTCCTAAATGTCGAAGACTCAGGCCACTGATACATTCTTTTCTAGAGACCACAGAAATCATGGAAATGTGACCACAGTGACAAAATGGTTGCCCTTTCTCAGCACCTCCATCAGGCTTCTCTCTGGATACCAGTTGGGGGTGAATAAACAGAGGGGGTGGCTGCGCCTCCTCCTCTCACCAGCATTAGGAAAGGCTTGTTTTGGAGATGCTGAAGGCGGGCACTGAGAGCAGGTCAAGGAGGAGACGCTGTAGAGGTGTTCCCCCTGGACTTAGGCCATCGCAGTGCGGAGTCCTTCCCACACTTTTTAAAGTCTAGTCAGGAAAAATAAACATCAATGGCAGAAGCACAAGCTCTGCGAATTAAAATATAGCTACAAAATGATCTTCTTTGCATTTTAAAGCAAATTACAGAATCACTCAACTAATTTCAACAATGAGAGGAATGTAGATCCAGTCAAAATTACACACGCCTGGACGCTGGTGATGACACCTAAAATTAGATTCTTGGTGGCAGCTTCTGCAAAAATAGTGATTGCTCATCAGAAAATACAGACGTTCCCATGTGAAGCGCTCTTGCCTGCGATAAATTCTTCCAACAAAATGACAACTCAAGCATTTACCAACCTGCTTTAAATACTGCAAGCTCATGTTTCTTGTTCAAATATGTGTATAGAGCACAGATAAGGGAAGGAATGTGACTATACAACAAACGAAGTACCACAAGAAACATGACTAAAAACCAGGTAAATATGGTGACTATAGTATCTAATAGTAACACACAAAACAAAAACAACAAAATATTTATTAATAAAACTACCATGTTTTTCAACATTTAGACACAATGGGCCTAAATATTTGGAATTTATGAATGAAATGCACTAAATAGAACCTTCTGGGAATGAAGGAGGGTTCTAAGATATGCTTCTCTCTGGTAAAGGAACTCCTAAGAAACACTCATGCATGTGAAGATAAAATATCCTTTACTGAGTGCTGTTTGCTTTTACAATTTTATTGTCCATCTTCATTCACTAAGTGGCTACAAAATCCTACATTGTTTTTCAAACAGGGGCAACATCTAGAGACATTTTTGGCTGTCACAATTGAGGGGCTGCTACCAGCATCCAGTGGGTAGAAGCCAGGGGTACTGCTACACATCCTATAACACAGTGGTCCTCAACCTTTTTGGCATCAGGGACTGGTACTCCTATGAGAATCTAGCACTGGGGAGTGGCTGCAAATACAGTTTACTCACTCCCCTGCTGCTCACCTCCTGCTGTGCAGCCCAGTTTCTAACAGGCCATGGATCAGTACCTGTCCACAGCCCAGGGGTTGGGGACCCCTGCTATAATACACAGGTCAGTCCCACACAACCAAGAATTATCTGGCCCAAAATATCAACAGTACGAAGGCTGAGAAACCCTGATCAACATACAACCCAGCAATCATACTCCTAGGTATTTACCCAACGTAACTGAAGACACATATCCATGAATAAATAGCCACGAACGAACAGATATGAATGAATAGACGGATGAAGAGATATACGGATGAAGTTAGGAAGGTCTCAATCACAGGAATTTCTGTCCTGTTGAGTTTGGGGTGCGCCTCTCTGCCAGCACACAGGTTCTTGTTCTCCCGGAAGCTCTCCAAACCCCGTCCTTTGGGTTTTTATGAAGGCTCCATTACCTAGGCACGATTGATTAAATCGCTGACCATTGGAGATTAATTCAACCTTTAACACCTCACTCCTCCCTGGGGGTCAGGGAGTAGAGCTGAAAGTTCCAACCCTTTAATTCCATGGTTGGTTGTTCTGGCAATCAGCCTCGATCCTTAGGTTAAGTAGGGGTTTTCCTAAACTCACCTCATTAACACAAACTCAGGTGTGTTCAAAAATATGTTATGAATAACAAAGAAATGTTGATTTCTCTTATTACTTAAGAAGTTCCAAGGGTTTTAGGAGCTTTACACAAGGAATAGAGAGGAAGATAAATATAGATTTCTTATTACAAATCGAAATATCATAGTGGTCATTCATGGACTTGCTCAGAACGATGAACGATTTGATTTGCTCAAAGTGTGTGTTGTGCTCCCAGCTGAAGCCCCTAAGGTGAAGCCAGGCCTTCTTCTTCCAGCTCTCATACTGTAAACAAGTGTCCTTTTCGCAGTATATTCAGCTCTCTATATTTTTTTTTTTGCATTTTGGTGTTTTTTCTTGGTGATTTCACTGTTCATAATAGCCCCCAACTGTATTGCTGAAGTGCTGGGCAGTGTTCCTAAGCATGAGGAAGCTGTAGTGTGCCTTACACAATATGTGCACTAGATAAGGTGCCCTCAGGCCTGAGTGAGAGTGCTGGCCATGAGTTCAGTGTTAAAGAACCAACAATGAGTATTAAATAAGGTGTCTTTAAACAGAAAGACACATAATACGAGATTATATATTGATGGAGTGATTAAAATGTTGTGACCAGAGAAGCTTGCAGGAACCTAACACTATTTCCCCGAGGTTCAGCATTTGCGAATTCAGTATTTATGGCAACTTTATAGAACGTAACTGCTGTGAATGACATGTGCATCTTTTACTAACCTTTATTACACTCCTGTTTTTATCTCTGTGTCAGTGTCTGCTTCCCTAAGAACCACAGTTTACCTTAGCTCTCCATTTATTTAGGTTTTCTTTAATTTCCCTTAATAATTTTCCATAGTTTTCAGAGTATAATTCTTGCATGTAGTCTGCTAAATTCATCAATATGTACTTTGTGATTTTGATGCTATTTGAATGGGCTATTTTATTTCGTTTCTATCGGTCATAACCTGTATATAGAAATTGACAAGAGTGTACATCTTTGCCTTATTCATTATCTTAGGACGAATCTTTTATCATTAAGTGTAATGTTACCACAGGCTTTTGAGGTTGCTCTTTATCAAGTTGAAATTCTCTTACGTTCTAAGTTTGCTGAGAGTTAATATATATTCAATTTTATGGTTTTTTGCAGCTATTGAAATGTTTTTCTCTTTTATGAATATGCAAAATTCATTGATGGATTTCTAAATTTTAAACCTTTCATGCATTCCTGAATAATTTAACATGGTCATGGTATGACCTCTCACATATTTCTGGATTTGATTTGGTAAAATTTTGTGAAGGAGTTTTGAGTCTATGTAAATAAAGGATGCTAGTTTATAGTTTTCTTTGGTTGATATTAGGCTGATGCTGGCCTCATATAAGTATTTGGTAAATGTTTCCTTCTCTTTTGTTTTCTGAATAATTTTGTAAATGATTAATATTATTCCTTCCTTAACTGATTGGTAAAATTTATGAGTGGAGCTGGAATTATCTTTGGGCAATTACAAATTCAATTTCTTTAATACAGATAGAACTATGAAAACACCTGTTATTTTTCTGGTGTCTGCTTTGGGAGTTATCTTTATCTTTAAATAAATTTGTACAACTCATCTGAATTGCTGGATCTACCAAACAAAGTGGCTTTCAATAGTCCCTTATTATTCTTTCAACATCTGTAAGACCTGTGATAATGTTCTCTCTTTCATTACTGCTATTGATAACTTGTGTTTTCTTTTTTCTAATGACCTCACTTAGAACTTTATTAATTTTATTGATATTTTCAAATAATTGGCTTCACATTTTATAAAATCTTCTGGTTTTTGTTGGTTTTCTAATTTAAATAAGTTCTGTTCTTTTCTTTTTTGAGTCCTTCTATTTCCTTAGAGTTTAACTTGCTCTCTGTACTCTAAATTTGTAAGGTGGAAACTTACATAATTGATTTTCAACCTTTCCTCTTTTCTAATATAAACAATTAAAGCTGTAGCATGTCCTCTAACACTGCTCTGGCTGCATCTCACAGATTTTTATGTTACAGCTTCAATACATTCAGCATACATTCTAATTTCCTTGGGATTTTTTCTTGTGACCCATGGATTATTTAGACATGTTTTGCTTAATATTCTAACATTGGGAATTTTCCAGGTATCTTTTTGTTTTTGATTTCTAAATTAATTTTGTCTTAGGTAGAGAACATGCTCTATATTATTCAATGCTTCTAAATTTATTGAGATAAATTTATAGATCACCATGTGGTCTATTTTGTCAAATGCTCCATGTGCACTGACAAAGAACATCAAGTGCAGAATTGCCGGGTGTAGTATTCTTATAGGTTAACTAATAAAGCTACTGGGTGTAGTACTGCTGGGCACAGTGTCAATTAGGTTAAGTTGGTTGTTGATGTTATAAGGTCTTTTTTAATACTACCCAATTTTCTGTCTACTTGTTCTATCAAATAATGAGAAAGGAATGTTAAAATATTCAACTAAAACTGAATTTGTCCATTTTTCCTGGCAAGTGTACCCATTTTTGCTTCATGAAATGCAAAGCTATTTTATTAAATGTATACATATATAAGATTGTTATGCACTCTGGATGACTTGTTATACAATTTTTATCACTTTATAACATATCTCTATATCTCTTGCAATATTATATTTGTCCTAAATTCTACTTTGGCTGATATTAATACAGTGCCCCTAATCTTTCTTTAGATTAATATTTGCATATATTTTTCCATCCTTTTACTTTGCCTATCTCTCTTTAGAGCTAAAGCACATAGAGAGCATATAGTTTATTTCTGCTTTCATTACATTCGCTCTAACAATCTTGGTCTTTTAATCAGTGTTCAGATCATTTTATTTACTGTAATTATGAAATTACATTAATTTAATGTTAAGTGCACATTACATCAGGCTTTGGTTTAAGTCTACCACTTTGATAGTTGTTTTTTATGTGCCCTGTATATCTTTATTTCTTTTCTTCTCTTTTCCTGTCTTTTGTATTAATAAAATCTTCCTTGATCTTTTTCTACATTATTGACTAATTTGCTGTATCTCTAAGTTTTAAGTAGCTGCTCTTCAGCTTACGATATGCATTATTATCGCAGTCTGTTGTAAAGTAATACATCACGCTGCTCTCAACACAAGAGCTTTGACAGTAGTCCATGTGTCTCCCTCCAGTCCTTTGTACTACTGTGATCATTCATTCTACTTTTATATACTATGAACACTTTGATAACTGCTATCATTTTGTTTTAGATTACCAGTTATCTTTAAAATCAAGTATTAGGGAAATATTTTATATTCACTAATATATTTACTATTCCTGGAACATTTCATTCTTTTATGTAGCTGCAATGTTTTCATCTGGCATTATTTTCCTTAAGCCTAAAGAACTTTCTTCAGCATTTCTTTACTCCAATTTGTTGGCAGTGAATTCTCTCACCTTCTGTTTCTTTGAAAAACTTTATTTTGCCTTCATTTTTGAAAGATATTTTCATTGACAGTTTTTTTTCTTTCAACACTGTAAAGATGTCATTTTATTATGCTGTTTGTATTATTTCTGACAATAAGGCAGTTGTCATGTTTTTATGTTTCTTCTCTCATGTACAGAGTTCCTATTTCTCTAGTTGCTTTAAAATTTTCTGTTACTCATTTTTTTTGCATTTTGAGTATGATCTGCTTTGATGTGATGTTGTGTTTATCCTTCTTGGAATTTGTTGAACTTCCTGGTCTGTGGGTTTATAGTTTTTACCAAATATAGAAGGCTTTTGGGCATTATTTCTTCAAAATATTATTTCTTCCTCTTTCTCCTCTCCTTCTGGGATGCCAAGTACACATGATGTACACCTAGATATTGTAATACAGACCACTGTTCCCCCCACCACCAATCTTTTTTTCTCCCTAGGCTTCATTTTGGATAGTTTCCAAGGTAATGTCTTCGGCTTCAGTGATTTTTATTTGCTCAAGTGTCAATTTACTGTTAAGTCTGTCCAGTGAATTTTACATTTCAAATAGTATATTTTCGGCTCTAGAAGTTCCAGTTCTACATCTTCAGTTTCTCTCATTATGTTCATCTCTTCCTATAAATCATCACGACCATTTATATCAGCTGCTGTAAAGCTTTATCTGATAATTCCATAATCTTTCATTTCCGGGAATGTTTTTACTGACAAATTTTCTTTTTGTTATGGGTTACATTTTGTTACTTCTTTGTATGTCTAATAACTTTGGATTAGATGCTTAACATTATGAATGTTAAATTGGTAATTGGTTTTCAAAACATTTTTTATTGATGTATAAAAACATGCATTATGTTAGTTTCAGGTGTATAACATAATGCCTTGATATTTGCATATATTGCAAAATAATCACCACAGAAAGTCTAGTTAACATCTGTCACCATACATAATTACATAATATTTTTTGCTTTTTGTGGTGAGAACTTTTTAAGATTTATTCTCTTAGCAACTTTCGAATATGCAATATACTACTATTAACTATAGTGACCATGCTGTACATTATATCCACATGACTTTGTTATTTTATAACTGAAGTTTGTATCTTTTTATTCCCTTTGCCCCATTTTACCCATTCCTGCCTCTGAGTTTATTTTTTTTTTAAGATTCCACACATAAGTGAAGTCATATGGTACTTGCCATTCTCTGTCTGACTTATTTCATTTAGCATAATGCTATCGAGATCCATTCATGTCGTCACAAAGGTCAAGATTTCATTCTTTTTTTATGGCTGAATAATACTCTATATGTATGCATATATGTGTAAACATATATATATGCACACATATATATGTATGTATCACATTTCCTTTACCCATTCATCCATCAATTGATATTTAGGTTGTTACTAGATCTTGGCTATTGTAAATAATGCTGCAATAAACATAAGGATGTCTATCTTTTTGAATTAATGTTTTCATTTTCTTCGGATAAATACCCAGAAGTGGATCATATGGATCATATGGATCATATGGTAGTTGTATTTTTAATTTTTTGAGGACTCTCCATAGTGTTTTCTGTAGTGGCTGTACCAATTTACAATTCCCACCAGCAAGATAAGAGGGCTCTGTGTTCACATCCTCGCCAACACTTGTTCTTTCCTGATAACAGTCATTCTAACAGGTGTGCATAGGTAATTGTTTCGATGTTTTTCTTCCTTCAAAGATTGATGAAATTTGTTATTTATGTTACTTATGGATCATATTCATCCTTTTGAGGCTTAATTTTAAAGTTTGTTAGGGTGGGTTCAAAGTAGCCTTTCTTCTGGGGGTATTTTAGCTTTCTTACTAAGGCATGACTCTTTTGGTATCTCTACTTAATGTTCTGGTTTTTTAAGGAGATTTCCTCCATTATACTTGTGAGAATTCAAATGTACCTCTGCCCAATGTGAGCTCTGGGAATTGTTTAATTTATAGCTCTGTGGAAATTTTTATTTGCATGGCCTTGTGGAGAGTCACATTATGTACGCAAGGATTGGTATTCAGCAAAAGGCTCAAAGGGCTCCCTATGCAAATTTCTAGAATGCTTTCTCTGAATGCTTCCACTTCTGTACTCTGCCTTGCAAATTCCAGCTCGCTAGCCCTCTTCAAACACTGTTCTCTTTCCCAGCATCTCAGAGAGGCTTCTAGGTTCTGCTTAATGCTGCTGCTGCTCTGCACTGCAGTCTGGTAGGCACTGTAAGTATAAATCTAAAGTGATCACAGTAGTCAATTTATTTTCCTTCTTATAGGACCACAGCTCTGTACTGACAGTTTTCCAATGTCTGAAAATAGCTATTTCACATATTTTGTTCAGTTTTCTATTTGTTTATGGTAGAAGGACAAATTCTAAACCATTTATTATTTTATCAGAGGAACCAGAGTAATCATTCAAAAATACAAACCTGATGATGTCACTCTCTAGCTTAAAACCTTTCAAAGCTGACTATATATTTATTGTCTATGCCGGGATATTTCTGACATGCTAAAACGCTAATCAGAAGGGGTACTGTGATAACAGGCATAAAGCGGGATGATCACAGGAAACCGAGACTTCTGCCACTGTCAGACATCCTGGCTTAGCTTCTAGGCTCTCATTACATCCCCCTTCCTTTCCCGCCAACTTTTATTCCTTAAGCTCTAACATCTCTACAGTGCTCGTTCCTTAGCTTGTGGCACTTATCCTCTCTTTTCCACCTAGTAAATTCTTCTTTTTCCCTTCAGATGGTTGAAACACTATAGTCCTCTGTGTCCATATAATGCTTTGTACCTCATTTGGCATGTATCTCATGGTATTATATTAATTTGCTTACATATTACCTCCTCTTATCAACTAGGTTTTTAAGAAAGTGGGTGCAAAATCAAGAAATGTTTTAGAAAAATTAATGCAGAAGCAATATTTGTGAACAATTGGATAAAATACGAGTGATAGAGGCAATTTAGGAGATTGTTCAATACATACAGTGTCATTGAATATCAACCTTCAAAGCTAAAGAAACCCAAAGTCCTTTTAATAATGAATCATCTTACTTCCTCTTAGACTCTCAGCAAGTTGAAACATACAGAAATCAGAATTTTAAAATATGAAAATCTCAGTATAGAGATTTTTTATGATCCATATTTTATTCTTTGTGTCTTAAGAGCTGAGCAAACCTGCCAAAGTTTACTCAGTTTCAATGTTGGGAAAGTATCTGCAATTTTCCCATTGAACTATATTTACTATCCTACTGTAGTATTCATTGCAACTGACATATTAACACACTGTGCTCATACTCATACTATTTGACACAAAACCCTACAGTTTAATATTGTGTCATAAATTTTTTTCAAGAAAACATATTTTAATCCAAAAAGTTTTCCATTTAGGAAAAATACATAAAACAAAGGTTATCAAGACACTGGACATTAGGCAACCAAAGATACTGATTCCCAGAAGATGGCAAACAAATGATGGGAGCTGTCCTACTGCCCAACTTAGCACATTAAGACTGTTTCCAGGCCATGGCACAGAGAGAGGGACCCAGTGGACATCCTGAGCTGGGCATCTTGGAGAAAAAGTTGATTAGACTTTTTAGGACAGAGCACCTGAGAGAAGACTAAAGCACAGAAATAACCCTGGAGATCTGCAGAAGGTCCCCCTGGAGTATTCACTAGAATTCTGAGTGGCATAAGTATGAGAAGAAATGACCAGAGGCTGTAGAAAGAATGATCTGAAAGGATTTGAATGAAAACACCAGATGCTCACATAGGCCAGAAATAATTGTTTTCATCATCTAAGGAGGAAAACCCATAATTAATGGGGCACTAGATGCAGCACTCAAAAGAATCTTGCCTCATTAGCCATGGATAAATGCTGCTCTGTTCTCACCTACCAAATTGTAAACAAGACCCAAAATGATCAATATTTTTCTAAGCAATTTAACTGCTCCCCAGAACAAGTTCAAGAAGATTTACAGAAATACAAAAAGGCAGAATTCTCACTGTCCAACCAAAGATTACCGGACCTTCAAAGAAGCAAGAAAATGCAACCCATAGTGAGGAGAATGATCAATAAAAACTATCTTGGAACTGCCACACGTGTTAAAATTAGCATATAAGGATATTAAAATTCATTAATTGTAATCTACACGTCCAAAAAGTAGAGACACAGAATATACACAGAAGACCCAAATCAAACTTCTAGAGATGAAAACTACAATATGAGATGAAAATATACACTGAATGTAATTAGTGTCTGACTGGAGATTGTAGAAGAAAAGAGTAGTGAACTTGAAGACAGTGCCATAGAAACTACAGAAAATGAAACGCACAGAGGAAATAGTTTAAAAACCACATCAAAAGAGTATCAGTGAACTGTAGCAAAACTTCTTGTGCGTTGTGATGTAAATGAAATGAAACTAGAGTCCCTAAAGGAGAAAAGGAGGAAGGGGGGAGATAATATGTATGAAGAAATAAAAGAAAAAAATGCAAATTTGATGACAATTATAAATTCATAGATTCAATGAACTCTAAGCACAGGAAACAAAGA
Source organism: Pteropus medius (assembly GCF_902729225.1). Taxonomy (NCBI): domain Eukaryota; kingdom Metazoa; phylum Chordata; class Mammalia; order Chiroptera; family Pteropodidae; genus Pteropus; species Pteropus medius. The sequence goes on along the minus strand of NW_024343105.1, from coordinate 1,060,634 downwards.
AAGCTATGCAAAGGCACAGTATAGTCAAATTGCTTAAAATTAGTGATAAAGAGAAAGTATTAAAAGCAGCAAAGTAAAATGAGATAAAGATAAAGATTACAACAGATTTCTTGTTGGAAAAAAATGCAAGTAAGAAGACAGTGGAGCAACATCTTTAAAATATAGAAATAAATACCAACCGAGCAATATATAAACAATAAAAATATCTGTGAAAAACTAAGGTAGAATAAAGATACTTTCAGATACTCAAAAGCTGAAAGAATTCAAAACCAGCAGATCTGCCCTACAAGAAATGTTAGAGGAAGTCCCTTAGGCAGAACAAAAATGATAACAGATGGAAATATGGGTATACATAAAGGAGTAAAGAACTAGGAAAAGTAACTACAGAAGTAAATATATAGAAATATTTGTATTCCTTGAATGTGCTTAAAATATAATTGGTTGCTTAAACAAAATAAGAACTTATGTGGTGTTTATACCATGTATATTATATAACAATAGCACAGAGGTGGTCAGGAGGGGAAACATTATTCTATTGCAAAGTTACACTGTATGTCAAGTGATATATCACTGGAAAGTAGACCATGGTAAGTTAAAGATGTCTATATAAAGTCTGAAGCAACCACTAAAATAACAAAACAGTTATAGTTAATAAGACAACAAATAATATAAAATGGAATGATGAAACAATCAATGAATACAAAAGGTGGCAAAAAAAGAGGAGAAGCAAAGAAAAGATAGGATGAGTACAAAACAGCAAGAAAATAGACTTAATCCTAACCATATCAGTAATCACATTAAATGGAAACATTCTCAAATCTCAATTAAAAAACAGAAATGGTGAGACTACATAAAATAATCAAGATTTAGTTATATTCTTATAAAAAACGCACTTAAATATAAAAGAAACAAGTAGATCAACAAAACAAATAACAGAACTAGGTATTACATGCTAACATTAATCAAGGGAAAGCAAGAGTGACTATATTAATATCAAAGTACATTTCAGTGCAACCAGAGATAAAAAGAGTTATATTCTAAGGATCGCAGTGTCGACCCTTCAACAGGACACTACAACCTAAATGCCATACACCTATTAATAACAGTTTCAAAGTGCACAAAGCAAAACCTGACAGGACAGGCAAGGAGAAATGTCTAGTCAGATTTCAATATCCCTTTCTTGGTAATTGACAGAGTAAGTGAAAAGAAAATCAGCCAGAATGTAGCTTTGCACAATATGATGGCATGATGGCCTATGTAGAAAATGCAATGAAGTCTATTAAAAAGTTATTAAAATTAATGTTAGTTCCACAATGTTGCAGGATATAAGATCAATAAACAATGACCAAATGAGTGTGTGTGTGTGTGTGTGTGTGTATGCTAGCAACTAATGCATAGAAATTAAAGTTAAAAAACAAATTCCATGTACAATAGTATCGAAAACATGAAATACTCAGGGATAAATCTGACAAAAGATGTTCAAATCCCATATACTAAAAATGCAAAAGGCTACAGGGAGAAATTAAAGACAAATTAAATACACACACACACACACACACACACACACACACACACACATATATATATATATACACTTATTATATGTATATAATAATTACAAAGTTACATTATATATGTGTGTATGTATACACACGCATACTGTGTTCATGGTTTAGAAGAATCAATTTTGTTAAGATGTCAATTCTCTCTGAATTAATCTGTAGGTACAATACAATCCCTATAAAAATCTCAGCAGGAATTTTTTTTATAGAAATTGACAAGCTGATTCTAAAGTTCACATGGAAATGCAAAGGTGTGAAAATAACCAAAACAACTTTGAAAAACAAGAATGAAATTGGATAACTACCACCACCTCGTTGGAAATCTTATTACAGAACTACAGAGACCAAGAGAGTGTGATATTGGTATAAAAATTGATAGGAACAACATAGGGAATCCAGAAATAGACCAGGCATATATGGATAACTGATTTTCAGTAAGTACAAAGCCAACTCAAATGAGAAAGTATAGTATTTTTAACAATTGGTGCTGGAACAATTGGATATTCATGTGCAAAAAATAAATTTCTAGCTATTCTTCAGTGTGGATCTTCAATCCAAATGTAAAATCGAAAACTGCAAAACTTAAAAAAAAACACACACAAACAGAGTAAATAAATCTTGTGACCTTGGATTAGGGAAAAATTTGACAGCTATGAGGCCAAAAACATAATCCATAAAGAAAAAAATTGATAAATTGGATTTACTTGAAATTTTTTTTTAAAAAAACCTGTCACTTCAAAAGTTACTGTTAAAGAGAGTATATAAAGATGAGCCCCATGTTGATAGAAAATATTTGCAAAGTGTGTATCTGCAAAGTATGCAAAAGACTTGCATATAGAGTATATATAAAAACTTTCAAAAATCAATTAAAAAAAAAAAACCCAACTCAATAAAAAAGGCCAAAGTTTTGGACTCTCCACCAAAGAAGATAAATGGATGGAAAACAAGTGCATGAAAAGATGCTTGACACAATTAATCATATGAAAGCAAAGCAAACTAAAACCACAATGATAACATTATACACAGTAGAGTGTTCAGGATTTAAAAGACCAAATGTTAGCAAGGATATAGAGGAACTGAAAGTCTCAAGTAATGCTGGTTGGAATGGAAAATGGCATAAGCACTTTGGAGAACAGTTTGGTAGGTTTTTTTTTTTTTGGAAAACTTAAACCTACTATATCTACCATTTGCTCCCAACATTCCACTCCTGGAGGTTTACTCTGGAGAAAAGAAAACATAATTCCACACAAAGAATTTCTGTATGTTACAAACATATTCTGTATGTTACAAAATGTTTGTAAAAGATTTATTTGTAATAGCCAAAAAACAGAAACAACTCAAATGTCCTTGAAAATGTATGGATAAACGAGTTTTGGTATATCCATATAATGGAATACTACTCAATAATAAAAAGGAATAAACTATGGACAAAAGCAAAAATATGAATGGATCTTAAAATAGTTACGTAGAAGAAGCAAAACAAGAAAAAGTATATGCTATATGCTTCCACTTATAAAGTCTTAAAAAAATGCAAACTCAGCTATGACAGAAAGCGGATAGGTGGAGCATGTGGAGAAGAGTAAGAGGGATGAATGACAAAGGGGTCTAAGGAAAACTGGGGGAGTGATGGATATGTTCATTGTCTTGACTGTGATGATGTTTTCACAGTTACATACCTATGTGAAAACTTATCAAGCATCATTCTAGTCATGTGCAGTTTACTGTATATCAATGAAGAAACCTAAAACTAATATTCCCTATTTGATACATGTAATACTTTCCGTGAGCTCCTTCAACAAAACTAGCTAAGTAATTTTGAGAAGGTAACTTCAATTATTTCTTATAATTTTAGAGGTTAACTTTTTCTTTTTCATCCCAATGTGCAACAAGGTATTTTCTCATTTTCATTAACCTGGTCTTTACTGTCACAGATTTTGGTGACTGTGGTTACTTATAGTCACAAAAGTGAATTAGTGGCATGGCTACCTGCAAAGGTGGCCTCCTGAGTAAAGGCAGCCACTGACATAGCAGTAAACTCATGTATGAGGAGTAGCAGGGTCCTCCCACCGAAGCACAGAATCTACACTTTCTGTCATGAAAATCCGGATGGAGGAGCCTACCCTGTTAAAATGTTTTCACCAGCTATGTCCTCCTCTAGCATCTAGTTATAGGGTCTCTCATTCTTACTCATCCCGAGTTCCAGCTTTTCAGCTCATACATTTACCTCTCACCAGAAAAGTAGAAATTGTGAACACAGATGTTGTAGCATGAGTACTTATATATAGTATAATCATATAAAGCATTTTTATATTATTTCAAGTCTTGAATCAGCCAAATTCCTTTATTTTCTATAAGTCAAGCTTCTTGTGACTCTTCCCATAACTATCTCCCTCAAACTATTACCTTTGTTAAATACATGCTTACACAGGTTTTTACATGTGTATTATGTATCAATTATCATATAATTACATAATTACTGTAATCGAATTTAACCACATAATTAGAATGTATAATTACATAATTGAAACATGTAATTACTAAGTTTAAAAAGTTATGGAAATTATTTTCTTTAATGAATAATGCATGTATGAGTAGGCAACTATTGAAGTTCACGACTTAGGTCTCCTAAAAATCATTTTAACTGAAAACACAATTTGTAACAAGTAACTACTTATTCCACTTGATGTCTTGAATATTTTCAAACATTCTAACAGACTTTTTATTTCATTAAAGTGTTAAAAATCTTCATGAGCTTAGCATTTGGATATAGGAGGAAGAGACAAAAAGGCAGTACTCAAGAAGTGTGCGTGAGGACTGACTACACTGCACTAATAACCAAGTCCCATAGATTTTTAAAAGTTTCCTTAATGTAACTGACTGCAAATAATAAATGGTGATGACTAGTATGAAAGTCATTACCCAGCAAAGATTTTGGTGAATCCAGGAAACGGCATATCCGACTCTGCCTAAAATAAGTCTATACTTGGTCTCAAAGGTATAATGTTACTTTTAGAAATAGATGTTGATTATATATCTGCTTCATAACTTCATTTAACTTCAACTTGAAAAATTAAAAATTTAAAAAAGTTCGAAGTGTCTTATATCAGTGGGATTATTAGAGTAAGTCAATGATGCTAGATGCTGGGGTTGGGGACTGAAAGAGGGCCTGTATGTATCAGACAGATACATAAACCAATAAATAAGACCCAGGGAGAATATGGGCAGTAATAGCTTTTGAAAACTTTTTAAAATCTAATAAGTCACAATTAGGTGCCTGAGGAAATAATCCTCATCATCTAAACCAGGAATCAATTATTGATTTTTCTGATCCAAATCAGCACAACAGTTGATGACTTTCTGTGCAGGATAACCTCTACTCTTCTTCAGGCCCAGATGGTTTGTATACATCTAACGCAGCACTTACCCAGTTATCCCATAGCTGTATCTGAGCTGCTTCATTAGAAAGTCATTTCCAGGGGCAACTGTTCAGGGTAGGAAACATCTTCCTCACATGTGCTGTATACTTGCAGGAGTCCTAACACACACACACACACACACACACACGCACACGCACACGCACACGCATACGTGCGCATGTGCAAAATGAAGGAACATTTGCATGCCCTTTTCATGAGTACATAGTGTCTCTTGACAACACACATGACCAGCACATCTTTCAAAACCTAACGGTTCAACTTGCAAGCATTCATAAAGCTCATTCACAAATGATAACTTATTTTTGGATGTAAAAAGGAAACACATGCACAGTATGAAAGAATATGCCTCACAGAGATGGCAGAAAAAAATGAGCAGAGTAGTAAACTATTGGCTAAACTTTTACATTACACAGCACATTGGTTGAGAAATGAGGTAAGCTTGGATTCAGCAGACTGCTCCATCACCAGCCCTCTGCTGTCAGTTAATGTTCAATTCAATCACCAATTACTCCCACCATTTACTGAGCTTCTGTCTACCATATTTGAAGATGCTACAAAGAGCAGCAAATATTAGCCCCTGTCTGCATGGTGTTATGAGTCCCAGGAATGTGGAGACACATAAGCAAACACAACAGTGTGTGTGCTCAGCCTAGAGAGGAGAGGGTATGCCAATACCAAGAAGTACGGAGGGCAGGCACCCTGGAGTTGGCTCCCTATTTGTTTCTCCCAGGTGATCACTCTAGATTTGATGGGGGCAATCCAAGTTGAACTTTATATGGTAGAGCAAGTAACTTAGAACAACTCCATGTCCCAGGCCTGAGTATCACATCCACTAGTCTCAGAAGTCCTATTCTATCTACAGATACCTGGCCTCACCCACCCCATCCTCATTTCAGATAAATATTCACAGGTATCTTTGCTGGGAAACAATCTGGTGGGCTGGTATCCAGCACGCTGTCTGGTAAACAGTAAGCATTCCATGTTGAATGCTAAACCCTTACATAGGTGTCACTTATTATCCATGGCATAATACAGCTGTTTTTTTTTTTCAGTAATTTTTCATTATTTCTGTATTTCTGGAATGTGGTAGTGCTTGGAAGCCTTCCAGTGTTTCATATTTCATAGAGTTGGTCATGACCTCATGAGTTTATCAAAGCCATGTTTAAGGGCTCAAAGCTCAGGTGAAGCTTTTAGATTGAGCAGGGTGGCACAAATCTCAGTCTAACCCCCAAACATTCCTTGCTTTCTTTATGGGGGTATTACTGGTACCACCAGGGCTATTTCTTACATCTGTTAACAAATACTGATAGGGCCACTGTTAACATGTGCATGAATTGAAACTTGTCACCCAGGAATGCCAATGTAGCTCATCAGATTCGCCATTGTCACCTCAGAAATGAAGCACAGGGTCCTGGGTGGGAGAGGAGAGAGCACGGGACAGGTGAGAGAAAATGGCTTGGTGTATAGGTAGCTAATGATATGCTGGTTCTGAAGTCCTGTACGATGATAGAACGCAAGGTCTCGGGAGGATGCTGGACTAACCATGAAACGAATACAAGAATCTGTACCCACATACCCAGTTCTGTCCTTCCTAGGATGAGGAACTGTTACACCCCCAAACAGACTCTTCAGTTTCCTGATATCTCAGCTGGTAGGAATGTCTTCTTCATAACCCCAAATTGTAAATTTCACTCCTTGGTTCCATTTATTTTGCCCTGCAGTGAGAAGAACCAATGCAATCACCTGCTGCTATGGAGCAAAGCCTGAAGTTAAGATTCACTCCTATGTGCTGCCTTGACATCTGGTGAAACCAGGAGGGCCTCATGTAACCTAACCACAAGTCCCCCACCACTATGCCGCGTGGATGAGGTCTCATGGCCAAACAACTCTCCTTTCAAAGGGACCAGGCGCAGTTCCCGATTATCCCTGACTAGAGGGATTAGTCCCCTGCCGGCCCATGGAATTATTCAAACAAGCCAATGTCACCCCTCTGGGGACCTGGGGATACCTCATCCTCTTATTACTATATAGCCTTTCTCCCACAGCCCCTGCTGGGTCACTCTGTACCAGCGTGCAGCCCATGTGGCCCTGTGTCCTCCTCCTGGGGCTGGGAGCATATGTGACTAATAAACAGCTGCTGATCCCATCTGTCCAGTGTCGGGTGTCACATGTCGGACCAGCCCCATTACTCCAGGGTGGAAATCCCTTCCACAGCAGCAAGGTGAAGAGGAGGCAATCAAAGCAGTGGCCTGTTAGCGGGCAGGGGCTTAGGAACCTGGGAGATTGGGTGATAGTGAGGCCAGAGGAATTTTACTTCGTGGAATTTAGAAATCACATTTTCTCGCACCCTTTCATGCTACTCTGAGCTTTTGTGGGTGACCGTGAGTGTGGCTGCTGATATAATGCAATGCAAGAACAAGTGAACAGAGGCAGGAACTAAGAGTCACACTTCCAGATAAAGAAAACAGAAATATTCTGGAGTCTCAGGACCATTGGTGACAGGAAGTTTATTCTAGGAAATATGTACAATTATACATTGAATTCACCAGCACATTCTGCCCACATCTTACACTAGTTCTCTGAATAACGCACATCCCAGGGTACTGGAACTCAACCTGTCTCTGTATGAAAACAAAGAGTGATGAGCAAGAGAACTAATGATTAACACTAATGTGTGTGTTTTCATGACGAACGCCAATCTGTCTCCCCTCTTCCTCCGCCCAAGCTAATGGATGAACTTCAATCAATACACTCAGGAAAGACCACAGAATCAATAATAGGGCTAATTTCGCAGAATTAAGAACTGTTTTTTTTTTTTAAAAAAAAACAAGAAAGCAGACACACGGCAATAACCACATTCTTATAGGTTGCCTAGCAACAAGATATAAAAATGATGCACAATGTCAGTAACTTATTTTCACATACAAAACCAGCCCCCTGCCTTGCAATGCTATAATGTACTTTCTCCCAAACTATAATTCCATGGAGACTATTAATGCTCCCATTTTCCAAAATACACTCTGTTAAACAATCATGTGTTTTTGTTAGTGCATTAAAACAATGAATTTACTTAATGACTAGTCAAGGAAGTAGTAGCTACAGAAGAGGGAGGAGTTTGTTTCCATTTTAAGCTCACAGGTTCATTCGCTGGGCAGGAGGATTCAGCTGATAGCAAAGGTCATGCATCAAAACATTGGAATTCATGTATAAAAGGTGAGAGAACTAGGCAAGAAGTGGTAGTGTGTGTGTGTGTGTGTGTGTGTGTGTGTAAAGGGAAAGTAGACAACGAGGTTCAAGGGTACTATTAACATTTCTGGATGACTTTAAAAAAATTTTTCTTTGGAATATGAAAGAAGTTTCTGGAAGGCAGAAAGCCTTTGTGGGCCAAGGTACATTGCTGGATATGGGAGTGAAGGTATGGCTTTAGTTGAGGGGCTGGTAGAGAAGAAGGGGCAGTTATCAAGGCGCCAAGCTCGTAGTGGCAATGTGAGCGAGATCCCAACACAGAGAACCTTCACTCCTAACATAGCTGCTGCTCTGGTGGGTGGGATCGGAAGCAGGTCCACCCCGAGCTGGGGCTTTACAGGTACCATTGCTTGTCATCCGTCTATGATGTTAAGCCCATTTAACAGCAGCAGAAAACAGACTCCATGAGGTTAAGTAATTTACCCAGCATCACTCAGTTGGTAAGTGAGAAAGCTGGAATTCAAAGCGAGATCTGTCTTTGTCACCACCGCCCATCTTTGCCTCAGTTGGCTTCTACTGATCCTAGCTGGGAGTTATTTCTGGTATCCAAGGAGCTAAGGAGGGAACCTATTTCCTCAAAAGAAGCAAACAAACAATCAACAGAAACAAACTTTCTGGATAAGCCCCACAGTGTACTACATGACATTTACGTGCACACTAACTTGTGTGCTTCCATGATTTTTGCAAGTTTCTTATTCACTGTTACACAGGATCATCAATTCCTGAGTTTGGGCCATGTATTATATCTTAAAAACTATTTTCTGCTGAATAGAGCATTTTACTCGGGAGACTTCCGGTAATATAGATGGCCAACTTGTGGCTCAAAGGACACACAGTTTTGGATCTGACTTATTCATAGTGCTATCTTTAACACTTGTGCTGGAATACAGTAAGTGTTCAAGAATCACTTCTAAGACCAACTCTATGCACTTGTGAATTTCAAGGTTTCCCTAACAGGCTGATTGACCAGTGGTTTTTACATGGGATGCTTTGGGACTTGAATCTATACTGGTACCTATGAAACAGCCTGAGATGACCAAAAACACAGATCCGTTACCACTGGATGCTAATGTGAAGTGGAATGTGCTGTTTAGTGGGAAAAACAGGTGATTACAGGCGAAGACAACTTGATGGCAGCTGAGCATCCTCCTGGTTGCTATGTAACCCCAGACAAGTCCCTGTCTTACCCAGCCTCTCCAACCTCACCTGTTTCCTTGTCTAGGAAATGGTTACAACATCTACACTGTCAAGGAGTCAACAAATATTTATGATTACTCACAGGGCACAAAGCAATAAACTTGGTGCTTATTCAAGCCAGGAAATAAAGCTAACACAAAGCAGAGAATTATCCAGAAACCTGGGCAAACCAGGCATAAGTCGAAATATTAGGCTCTTAAACCCTCCAGAAGATTGTGATCTTGGCTTTGGGGTATTTTATAGTTAGTATCTGAAAAATCTTGTCTACCTACTTTAGTCAACATGTGTGTGCTAATTTCTATTGCTGCTGTAACTAATCATCCCCAACATAGTGGCTTAAAAGAACACAAACTTATGATCGTACAGTTTGGTAGCTTAGAAATCCAGGGCAAAAAAACAAGAAAAAACAAAACAAAAAAACAATGGGCAGCGCTGTGTTCTGTTCTGGAAGCTCCAAGGGAGAATCTGTTCCTTGCTCCTTCCAGCTTCTAGAGGTCCCAACCATCCTTGGCTTGTGGCCCTTCTTCCATCTTCAAAGACGGCAATGTTGGGCAAGTCTTTCTTATCTCCCCCCTGCCTAGTTCTCTCTCTTCTGCTTCTCTTCCACTGGTAAGGACCTTCGTGATTACATTGGATACACCCGGAAAATCCAGGATAAATAATCTCCCCTTCTGAAGGTAATCTGATTAGCAGCCTCAATTCTATTTGTGACCTAATGCCCCTTGCCATGTTACCTAACACATTCACATGTTCTGGGGCTCAGGAAGCGGGCATCGTTTTTGTTGGCGGAGGAGGGGTGGGGGTAGGGTGGGATTACTCTGCTTCCTGCAGTGTGTATCTGTGGGAGTAATTATTTGTCCCGAGAGAAATGATGGGTTATGACTTCTATGGGTACAGACAAGTGACCTGTGTAAGACTACCTACTTCTTTAGAACTTTACTTTCTAAGGAAGGTAACAAAATAGTAACTACAATTTTAAAAAGCCCATGACACTGGTAACATGACCCATAGTTTGCAAAGCACTCTGACAAACAGTTGAGCCTTGAACAATATGGGTTTGAACTGGGTGGGTCTGATTATATGTGGATTTTTTTCAATAAATGCTGTAAATATATTTTCTCTTATGATTTTTGTAATACCATTTCTTTTCTCTAGCTCACTTTATTGTAAGAATACAGTATGTAATATATATAACAGACAAAATACATGTGAATCAGCTGTTGATGTTATTGGTAAGGCTTCTGATCAACAGCAGGCTGTTAGTAGTTAAGTTCTGGGGGAGTGAAAAGTTATATACTGATTTTTGATTGTGTGAGAGGTTGATGCCTCTGACCCCTTCATCAGGTCATTCAAGGGTCAATTGTGTATTTCTTATCAGACCCTCATAACTACTTTACAGACAAGCAAGGAAAAGTATTATCTCTGACTTATAGGTGGGTAAACTGAGGCACAGAGGGATTTTTTTTTTTCTTAAGGCCCCCAAAACAGCAGATTCAAACCCAGGTATGCAGAGTTCAGGTCTGGAGCTGCAAAACCTTTACCACATGTGTCATATCAACATATATTGCCCCAAGGAGCAGTAAGAGATCTGGTTTCTGTTCTATGAAAGGAAAAACAGATGAGGCTGTTTAGAAACTTAATAAAGAACATAACATCAGTCTCGCCCAGAGCTGAGGGGACTGATTCTCTTCCCGTTAATTCAGTGCCTATCCCTGATCCCTGTTGTGGATGGAGACACAATCGGGAAGCAAAAGGACAGGAAGAGCCCCATACACAAACGGAGTCCTTGAGGGGTGAGGAGCAGCAGGGGGCCATGTGCACTTCCGACCCAGAATTAAAGGAAACTGCTCGTTCTGGGGTTCCGCTTTCTTGATATTAATAAATGAGTGCAGTCGTAGAATGGCTTGAGCCTGTGTGCACACTGGCGATGCTGAACAGGGAGGTTGGAAGTATTGTTAAAATTTTGCATTCCTGTTTATATTGTGAATTATTTTATTCTCCAAAAAGGTACATTATTTTAATGGGGAATCCAACCAAGATCAGAAACTTGTTTATTCTAACTGCAATTTTGCATATTTGTCCTGATGTCTTACCTTAAAATGAAGGCGGGGGGTGGGGAGTGGGGGGCAGAATGTTTCCTGTGTCTCATCCCAAGAGATGTGCTGATGACTGATGAAATGTGGCAGCTGGATTAGACATCTAAGGCCAGTGTGCATTGACTGTGTTTGGTCACTATCTCCAACTCTCTTCATTTAGGGCTGCCCAGTGGCTTCTAGAAATAAGGTATCATTGTTTTCCTCCCAGTAACCTCACGAGACACCTGTGAAGGTGAAACACTGAAAGAAGCCAGAAAGTCAGCACACCCCACTGGCAACGCCCAATGAAGGCACAGGGGACACAGTGGCTGAGCAGTATCTTGACACAGCATCCTCTGAAGGGAAGCCTTTCCAAACTGCAGAGTCCCCAAATTCTCACTGCATACTACTTTACAACATGACTTTGACGGTTAAGTTGGTGAAAGATAAGGAAAAAGATAGTCACTGGTATAATGCAGTAAAATACATAAATCTAAATCCATAAAGGGAAGTCGAGTGTGACTCCCTTTCTTAATTGCTCACAAAAATCCCACTAGATGCATAAATTACTGTTCCTATTAACGACACTATGAATAATAATCAGTTTACTTTCTGACTTGTATCTAAATATACTTTCTATATGATTTCATCTTTTATTCAGCTGTTTAAAAGCAGAATATCTAATTACAGTTCCTTTTAGTTAACATTATTTTTTTTTCTTTTTGCTATGGAGCATGTGTGATGACTGATTTTCTAAAAACAGAATTCTTTAGCATATGGAACAAATCGTGTTATTAATACAGTCCCAAATGACTCTGCATTTCAATTTCCTAAATTATTTAGTCATTGCTGATTATGTCTTTTTACAATTCATTATCTCATTTCTTTCAACATGGGCATTTTATTCATTAAGTATCAAAATGAAGGCTTTGACCTCATAAAAAGAGATAATCAGGGAATACTGATGTATTTCTAAAAGGCTATGCTTCCCTTCTCTAACATTTTCATGCTATATGATGACATGCCCCAAACAACAAGGTTTTCAAGGACATCATTAGGTGCTGATGCTAACTGGTGTATCATGACAGACGTTGTTGGTGAGGTTGGAGCAGTCTGGGACTTGCTCACCCATGACATCTCTTAGGACAGCCACACCGGCTCCAACTATAGCCCAATCATGCTGCAATGTTCTCGTTTAAACAAAGATGCTATTTGCGTAAGTAGATTGTTGTACGAGTTTTACTGAAAAGCTAAAATGATCTTTTAAAAATAGCTCTGTAAGTAGTACTGGGAAGCGCAAGGTGAGAAAAATTTCCTAAATTAAAAGAGAACTAGCTCTTAATAAGGATGATCCTACTGAAGTTGTAACACCGGATTCTGACCTGGACCGTTTAGTAGAGCCTGGGTTCCATGAACTCCATACGGATGGTGGCTCATGATTTCAGTGAGGTCCATGCACCTCGCCTGAGACCAAGTTCATTGTAAAAATGAAAATAAAAAAAAGTGAAGGGAACAGATGAAAGGATAAAGAAGGCTGAGGACATGAGGAAATTAAAGGAGAACAGACATAATTCTACCTGGGCAAAGCCTTGTCTCTATCCAAGATGTCAGCTGGGCTATGGGATTGGAAAAGACTTCCCCAGGCATCCTCAACAATGGGCCTTTATGTGAGACCTGGACAGTAGACACTACCGTAATACAGGACAAAGTGGTGACCTTTTGTCAGCCACACCTGATCGTGCTAAAGCTGAAGGCTGCTGAACAGATTTGCCAGTGGAACTCCTTCTGTTTGTTTTTTGATTTAGAACAAACAATAGATGCCAAATAATCAAAAGGACTCGCACCCAGGCAATGCAAAGCTTGCAAAAGAGTTTATGACCATTTGCTCAACACTCAGCTGAGGCCCAGAAAGAGAATGTAATATCTTCAGAGAGAGTTGCCGTGAAACTGTGACATTTTTTCTCCCCTAGTGGGTGAGGGGAAGGTAGGTAGATGGTTCCTTCTCACCTCGAGCCTAAGTGAAAGGGCTTGTACACACACACACACACACACACACACACACACACATATGCACGCATGCACGCATGCACGCACACATCCCCCAACACCCCTCAGAGGACTATATTTGCCCTGGGAGCTTGGGGGTGCCTCACTTAAGCCTGAAAAATTCAACATGGGAGCAGCTGACTGTCCACAGATGGTAGCACAGAGGCCATGTGGGATGTGGATGGCACCTCCTGCTTTGGGGAACCAAAGATGCCATTGGTTGGGACAAGAACAGGGAGAGAAGAGAGGGTCATGTGGAAGACTGAAAGGGAGGTGTTACTCTCATCAAAGGAGCTATAGGTGGTATTCACAGTGGGGAAGAACTTTCTGTAACCATTAAAGCAAGACTGTTTTCCCTCATCCCAAGAGAGACCCGCCAACCCCTAAGGGGATCAGTGCCTGCTCACAAGGATGCCCACGTGCAGCTCCTTTGGCTCTGTGCCATTCTTCTGTTTCCCCAGCTCTAGCTCTGGAGGAGCCAGAAACCCCAGCTGTAAAAAAGAAATATGCAAGCCTGTGAAATGGAGGAGCAACCATGCCCTCTGTCCCTCCTAGGAGTCCAGCCTGAAGGGAGCCCACCTCAGGGGAAGAAAACCTTTAAATCGAAGTTCAAAGCTCTGACGTTGGCCTGTGACTGGGCATTTTAATTACTGAAATGAGACATTTTTCTGTCACTGAGAGTGTGTGGAGGACTTTTAAATCATCTAATAGTATCTGGAAAAGCCACAAGAACTATTGAGATTTCATGCAGGGCAAGGGGAGAAGCAGCCATGAGAAGGGCTGCAAGAGACAATGAGAGCATCTTGACTGCACCTTAGATGTGGCAGCCACATTTTAAATTGTGATAAAAGATACATAAAATTTACCATGTGAACCAGTTTTAATTATACAGTTCAGCAGCATTCGGTAACTGTTGTGTAACTGTCCCCACCATCCACCCACAAAACTTCATCTTTCTCAACTGAAACTCCATCTCCATTAAATAATAAGTGAGTAATGGTTGCATTTTAAGGAGTAAACAGAACTCAGCGTAAGGCCTGGTTCCTGGCTTCTGCATTTACTATGCTGTTGTAGCTGTTCTACTTTTATTTATTCCACTTTGACACTCTTATTTTTGTGTGTTTAGATCTGGGTTTCTGACGACATCACATTCCTTCTGCCTCAAGAACTTCCTTTAACGTTTTTTATGAAGTAAATCTGTAGGTGATGAATCCCCTTCGTTTCTATTTGCCTGAAAAACTCTTTATTTCTCTTTAACTTTTTACTTTTTGCTGAGAATTCTGGGTTGACAGTTTTTCTTTTCCTTTTAGCACTTAAAGATGTCACTCCACTGTCTTATTGCTTGCCTGGTTACCGGTGAGACGTCTGCTGTCATCCTTTTCCTGGTCCCTCTGTAGGTAATGTGTCTTGGTTTTTTCTGGCTGACTTCAAGATTTTCTATCTTTGGTTTTCAGCAGTTTGAATATTCTATACCTTGAGGGGTGTTTGTGTATGTGTGTGTGTTTATCATGCTGGGTATTCTCTGAGCTTGAGCTTCTGGGATATGTTTGGTATCTGATACTAATTTTGTAAAGCTCTTGGCCATTATTTCTTCAGCCCTGTTCTTTTTTTCTCTCTTCTGGGAATTCCAATAACATGAATGTTTGACCATTTAATATTGTCCTACAGGTCTTGGATGCTCTGTTCATTTTCCCCTCACATTTTTATCTCTTTATTTTTAGTCTGAGAAACATCTAATGACTTCTCTTCATGTTCATGGATTCTCTCCTCAATGTCCAGTCTGATGACTCCATTACAGGCATTCTCCATCTCTCTGTGTTTTTTAATTCTCAGTATTTCATGTGCCTCTCTCTTCTAGCTTCTCTGTCTTCCTCATGAAATTACCCATATGATGTTACCTGCTGTCTGCCTTTACCTTTCAGGGCCATTAACATGTTAACTGTAGCTACTTGAGTTCCCTGTCTGATAGCTCTAATATCTATGTCATGTCTGATTCTGATTGCTCTGTCCTTTCAGACTTTGTTTCTTTCTTGCCTTTTTATATGTCTCATAAGTTTTTGTTGAAAGCCAAACAAACATGTTGCATAGAACAGAAGATTCTGAAAAAGGAGGTTCCATGCTTGGAGAGAAATGCGTTCCTTCTGTCAGGTCCTGAGAGTGGAGGTTTGTGCTCACCCAAGTCCAGAGCTGGGCTCAATGTGAAGCTTGCTCTCTGCTTGGCGATGAGTCTCCCCACTGTGGGACTTATGTCAACAGCTCCCCCAGCTGCACTTACTCAGTGCTCTTTCGGTGGTGCTTGGAGAGTGGGGGACAAAAGGTGGCCCCTGCTATTTTGATTAAGCCCTGGTTTGGCAGGCACTGTGAACATGAGTCCCCGAGTCCCAGGGGTGTGGCCTTCCTCCCGCTTTACGGAGTGTCAGGCAGCATGCATCCCTGCCCCTCCCCTGGGGGGGAGCCTTTTCTTTTCTCCTGTTCTCTTCTCCCAGGGAGCTAGGGATGCATTCTGGTTACCCTTCCACTAAAGATGAAGTCCTCTGTTTCTTAGAAAAGACAAGGAAGGTGGGTCTGAGTTGGATTTTGGTGATGGGTGCCTGTCCCCTTCCCCAATTGTAGGGAGACCCACCAGGGCACTAGGCTGCAGTTCTATGCCCCTCCTCTTGCAGATGAAGACTTCAAACTGGCAGGAGAGAAAGGAAAGACAGGTGCAGCTGAAGGGTCAGCAGAGGCTGCTGTTCTCCCCTTCCCCCATGGCCAGCACCACAGAGAGGCCTTTCAGCATGAAAAGCATGAAACACAGTGCCCACCTCCCTGTGCCTAGGGCGCCCTCCTGGGAGCCCACATTCACCTTTAGCAATTTATTACAAGTTTCCAGCTGACTCTTCTTACTGGCTTGTGTGGCACTGGGTAGCGTCCCATAGAAGCAGACACTCAGGTCTTGTTTCTTCCTGAAGTTACCTGTCTCTCTTCATATTTCAGGTTAATTGGTTGCCCTGTGACTTCGGTTCTTTCATGGGTTTAATAAAAAAAAAAGTTAATTTTCTGTTTCTCCAGCTTTTCCTTGCTGTAAGTGTGGAAGCAATGCTCCTTCTAGCTCTCTAGCTTCTGCAGCCCAGAGCTGAAATGCTGCTGTTTTCAATATCACTTTACCAAGTTCTGTGCTGACCTTAATCTCCTTTGAGCTACACAACCAGCCTGGGTGAGGCACACGATAAGTGCCTCAGGCAGAGAAGAAAAGCGTTGAAGAAACTTACTATTTCCTATGCTGAATAAACAATTCTTCATTTTCAAGTAATCATAGGTATCATTATAAACTCCTAATTCATTCAAGAGTGGATTCTCACCAGAGGCAAAAACAAAGTTTATAATTGTAGATATCTTTCAGTTCCCATGAAGACATGAATTATCCATACATAAAATTAAAGCTCTTATTAATTTCTGGACCCTAGAAATCAATGGCTTTTAAAACACAGTAATAACTCAGGGCATTGAAAATAATTTAAGTAATATGCCCCATATTTGAAAGTATATGTCTTTAAATATGGAATGAGTCAGTTTTTTCATAAAGCTAGATTTTCATTAAATTATTCAAGTATTATTGAGATTATTTCTGGGTGCTACACAGTCATACAAAAATGAAGGTAATCTCATTCTAATTGAAATTACATCTATACATCAATACAAAATACAATACTGAAAAGAAATAGACAACCCCTCATACATGGTATAGGAATATCTTCCTGTGTCTTCTTTCAAGGGTGAAAGCTGAGAATTACGTGAAGTTATATCTTTGAAGACTCCAACTATTTTTATTCACTGTCCTTTCAAGTCCAAGCAGACTTCTGAGTTTTACTTTGCTGTTCTTAGCTGCACAAGTCTTTATGTAGAAAGGATTTCTATTGAAGTTGGAGGGTTCCATGCCATCTGCCAGTAAGCAAGAGGGCTGTTCCAAACAATCCACCAAGTTTATTTTGATGTGAAAATACTGCTATGTTAGAAGTTATGCATGATTTTTAATCCTCTGTGAGCTCTCAAAGGGAGTCTTTAGAAACACAGTAGACTACGACATATAAATATTACTTTGTCTGGGTAATCTGATTTATAATTTAAAGACATACTTAGTGTAACTATATACTTATAAAAGCAACTTACAAGCATAAGCTGATATAAATGAACTAAGTTTTACAATCAACTAAGAAGGCAAAGAAATTTAAATAAGCACTTTAACTGCTTATAAAGAGATAAAAAGCTATCAACCACCTATCAAGCGAATGTTCCACCAGGGGGTGTAGTCTGCATTTATTCCCTTTGCAGCCATTTAGTGCATGCACCTGAACAGCTGTATAAAGTACTATATTTTTATAAAGTGATTTATAATGTCCCTATGGCTTTCATTTTTATTCCAAGGAAGCTTTGTCTTTTTATTTTATTATTGTTTGTCAATCAAACGCAAAATGATTTCTAACACCTGTTTTTCTAATAATGCTAAGGTTTAAAGAAACTGTAAGCAGGTATCTAGGAACTTTAAGGGAGTGTGCTATTAATCCTCAGTTAATCCTTTCCTACAGATAGCCAGGAATCCTTTAGCAAAACAATTATTTCTTAGCAATAAAGATAATCTTACAAATATCCTACATCTAGATTTTATAGACTGAGATTTCTTTAAGTGAACCTTACCTCTAAGGAATTTGAAAACACTCAATTATCCTAATGACAAGAATAATAGCAGCTAACAGTCACCAGTACCGAAATAAAATGTTTGTTTCAATTGCAGACTTACAAAATTGGTTTACCTACAGAACCCTATTTGATGAGTGAAAACATTTTGTTATACATGTTGACTCACGAAGATGTGTGTATTCACAAATTCATCCAGCAATAGATGTTACAACCATATCAAATAATGAGTGAGAACAATAGCTTTTTCTTTGCAAATGTGCACTGTACTGAAATCTCTATTGGCTCAGTATCACCCAGCCAGCCAACGCAGGACTGTTGTTGACTGCAGGTGTGTCAGAGGCAAAAGCTCAAGCTCCTGTAAAAACTCATGCCTGTGAAGTCAGGGGTGCTGTGGCTTCTGCCCCCTGGAACCAACTCTTGGTATCTCTTGACTATTTTTACTCACCCCTCTCCTGGAGACCAGGACAGCGTGGGTTGTTGTTGCCTTTCATAGGGCTGATAACGGGCAGGAGACCTCCATTAGGAGGTGTCAGTAACCCAGAGCTCCATGGAAGGCAGCATCACACAAGCTGATGCCAAAGAACTGTGTTTCGATACATTGGACTCAGTAGCTTGGTTACACATGAGTGCACACTTGAGCTCGATCTGTAAGGAACTGTCAAAGGTATTTCTGTGCTCACTGAGCACCTGTTGTGGCACACAGCAGGCATCAGTCCTCGATCTCAAGCCTTGCAAGCCCTCTGCAGCTTCTTACCACAGAAGCAACAAACGCAGCCATGATGCGTTGCCTCGATTCCCTAGGATTGTGAGAAAGAGGTGGTACAAACACAAAAGTCTTGATGTGTCATGCCCACAAGAAAAATTTGCTCAGCCTTCTGTTTTGAAAATATTCAAAAATTTTTTAAAAATTACAGTATATTGTGTTTATAAACTTGGGTTCCAGAGTCTGGGAGCCCTGTTTAAACCCTAACTGTGTCTCTTAATTGCTGTGTGTTAACCTCTCTACATCTTAAGTTCCCTTTCTGTAAGATGGATGGGGATGACACCACACAGGGTTGCTGTGAGGATTAAAAGAGATAACAGACGTCCAGGGCACATCAATACATGTTTTGCAATGTTGTCGTTGTTGTTTCTGTCGCTTTAAGTCATGGAGTTTGCTCTAGTCCAGGGAGGCTGTTAGATCCTTTGACCTCAAACACGAGGATACCCTACACTATTGATCAGATCGGCTCTTGATCATTTTTAGTGATAAAAGGTCCAGCCCATGTTCTGTGAGGAATTAAGCGTTTTCTCAGTGCTGCTAAGACACTGGGGGTGGAGGGTAGGGTGAGATGAAGAAACGTATTTTTAAAATGCTCAAACCAAAATGATTGCTGATCTGATTTCCTAAACACTTGCTCGAATTCGCCAAATATTTTGCTCACTGCCTTTTTATTTTCCTGCATTTGTATGGGCTTTGCTTTTGATGTGGCACACACTTTAAAATACACTATTAAGCAGACAAGCAGGTCCCCCCTCCTCCCTGGAGCTGGCACTCTGTCCCCTGCTTATTCTTAACAAAACTCCTTTTGTGTTCTTTTGTGCTGAAGTGATTAATAATTTCAACTATCCAAGGGTTGCTGATGATTCTCCAGTTACACTGACCCCTTCTCCCCAACCATCAACACTGTTTTAAACATGTTAGGAATCTGCTTTTGTGTTTTCATTCGTTTTATAGTGAGCTCCTTATTCCATACAATAATGACGGAATCTCTCAAAAAACTCTGTTCATTTCTTGCCTTTTTCCAGAGTCTGGGTTTAGGGTGTATGTAGAGGGGGTAGTGAGAGACTTCACTAAAATAAACAAGGAAACAGAAAGTTAAAAAATCAGAATGACAGATGCTTATGTTGTAGATCAGAGGAGAGGTTTTTATCCCACTGTCTGGAAAGAACCTGTTGCATTTTTTTTCCTGTGCAGCATCATCCTCATTGCATTGTGGCAGGGTTCTTTTTCTCCTTAAGCCCCACAGATATGGGATCATTGTGTTTTCATTTTCATTTGTCTCAAGGTATCTTCTGATTTCTTCCTTGATCTCATTGTTGACACATTCATTGTTTAGTAGTATGTTATGCAGATTCCAAGTGTTTGTATGTTTTTTAATTTTTTCCTTGTAATTAATTTTTAGTTTCATTCCATGGTGGTCAGAGAAAACACTTAATATGATTTCAATCTTAAATTTAATGAGACTTGTTTCGTGGCCTAACATGGTCTATCTTGGAAAATATTCCATGTACTCTTGGAAAGAATGTATACTCTGCTGCTTTGGGATGAAATGCTCTAAAAATCCATCTGGTCTGATGTGTCATTTAAATCTGCTGTTTCCTTGTTGATTTTTCTGTCTGGAAGATCTATCCATTGGTGTCAATGGGGTGTTAAAGTCCTCTTCTACAACTGTGTTACTGTCGATCTTTCCTTTTATGTCCATCAATAAATTTAAGATTGAAATCATATCAAGCATCTTCTCTGACGACAATGGTATGAAACGAGAAATCAATTAACAGATGGTTTCACAGGTGAATTTTATCAAACATTCAAAGAAGAATTAACACCTATCCTTCTCAAATTATTTCAAAAAATTCAAGAGGAGGAAAGGCTCTCCAGCTTAGTGTATGAGGCCACAATTACTCTGATTCCAAAGTCAAACAAAGACATTGCAAATAAATAAAATTATCGGCCAATATCTCTGATGAATATAGATGCAAAAATCCTCAACAAAATGTTAGCAAACCAAACTTGGCAATACATTAAAAAGATCAGACACAATGATCAAGTTGGATTTATTCCCTGGATGCAAGATTGGTTCAATATTTGCAAATCAATTAATGTGACAAACCACATAAACAAGATAAAGACTAAAAATCAAATGATCATACCAATGGATGCCGAAAAAACATTTGACAAAATTCAGCATCCATTTATAATAAAAACTCTCAGCAAAGTGGGAATAGAGGAAACATACCTCAACATAATAAGGGCCATATATGACAAACCCACAGCTAGCATCATACTTAATAAGAAAAAGCTAAAAGTGTTTTCCTTAAGATTAGGAAAAAGACAAGGATAGGATGTCCACTTTCACCACTTTTATTCAACACAGAAGTGCTAGCCTCAGCAATAAGACAAGAAAAAGAAATAAAAGGCATCAAAATTGGAAAGGAAGAAGTAAAACTGTCATTATTTGCAGATATGATTCTAATGATACTATAAAGAATCCTAAAAAGTCCCCCCAAAACTGTTAGAACCAATAAATGCATTTGGTAAAGTAGCAATATACAAAATTAATACTCAGAAATTAGTTGCATTTTTATACACCAATAACAAACTATCAGAAAGAAATTTAAAAACAATCCCATTTACAACTGGATCAAATGAAAATACCTAGGAATTGAATTAACCAAAGAGGTAAAAGACTTGTACTCAGAAAATTATAAGACACTGAAGAAAGAAATTGAAGGAGATACAAATAAATGGAAGCATAAACCGTGCTCACGAATAAGACTTAACATCTTTAAAATGTCCATACTACCAAAAACAATCTATAAATTCATTGCAATCCCTATCAAAATACAATGGTATTTGTCATAGAACTAGAACCAATAATCCTAAAATTTATATGGAATCATAAAAAACCTCAAATAGCCATAGCAATCTTGAGAAAAGAAAAAGTTGGGCAGAAGACCCGAATAGTATTTTGCTGAAGAGCACATACAGATGGCCAACAGACATATGAAAAGATGCTCAAGGTCACTAATCATCAGAGAAATGCAAATGAAAACCACAATGAGATATCACCTGACATCTATCAGAATGGCCATCATCAATAAATTAACAAACAACAACTACAGGCGAGGATGTGGAGAACAGGGAAACCTCACGCTCTGTTGATGAGATTATAAATTGGTTCAGCCACTATGAAAAAAGTATGGAGGTTCTGAAAATTAAAAATATAACTACCTTATGATCCAGCAATTCCATTTCTGGGTATTTACCCGAAGAAATCCAAAACACTAATATTAAAGGACACATGCACCCCTATGTTCACTGCAGCATTATTTACAATAGCCAAGGTATGGAAGCAACCCAAATGCCCACCAATAAATGATTGGATAAAGAAGCTTTGGTACATATATACAATGAAATATTACTTGGTCATAAAAAATAATGAAATTTTACCATTTGCGACAATATGAATAAACATAGAGGGCATTTTGCTAAGTGAAATTAGTCAGAGAAATAAATACCATATGACTTCACTTATATGTGGCACCAAAAAAAAACCAAACAAAACAAAAACAAACTCATATATACAGAGAACAAACTGATGGTTGCCAGATGGGAGGGGGTTGGGAGACTGGGTAAAAAAAGATGAAAGGATTAAGAAGTACAGATTGGTAGTTACAGAACAGTCATAGGGATGTAAAACACAGCACAGGGAATATAGTAATATTGTAATAACTATGTACAGTGCCTGGTGGGTACTTAGACTTATGGGAAATCAGTTCATAAATTATATAAATGTCTAACCACTATGCTATACTCTCGAAAATAATATAACACTCAAATATAATTGAAAAATAAAAAAGAAATTATTTTAATATTTCCTGTGTATACAGTAGTAATTTACAGCAAATGGTATAATTTCACAACCCTCAATTTGAAAAAATAACAGAGAACACTGTGTGTGGTTTTCATGATAATAAATACAATTTTAAAATGAATGTCTTGAGTTCATCACTTTGGATAGATGTGTTTTAATTGTTCCAAGAATTACTTTACACAGAACATACTAGCAGTGGAAACAACTTTGACTTCCAGCCCTTAATTCCACAAGCAGCAACATGGTAATTAACCAAATTATCCCTGCAAATTTATTATCTTGATTTCTCCAACTTGTACATTATCGTCATTACCCATCAAAATGCAAACCTCAAGCTCATGAAAGATAATCAGAACACAAGTGGCAGATACAAAAGCTTTGAGCTTTCCTGATGTGGACACCAGCAATAGCTCCCGACTCCTTTCACTTCCACCGCTTGGGAATCAAGAGGTGGAACTGACCTCTCCCACATTTCTGCCACTGCTAATGGGCAACTAGATAACACCACAACCAGGGCAGTCCCTGGAGAGCTGATGTTTTAAGTGGACAGCACCTCTACGTTTTTGTTGCAGAATTAGAAAGACAAAAGGGTGGAGAGTAGGAACAAAAGGTCAAAGTCATTAATTCATTATTATTCACCCACGTATTCAGTATTTATTAAACATCCATTATGTGCCAGTCATTTTGCTAGCCCCTGGAGATGGATGGATTTTGTGGGTAAGACAGATCACCGCAAGTCAGAGCAAGAAATGTAATAAGAATAAAGGGCACCTGGAAAATACAGAAATGGGGTACTTAAGTCAGGGAACCAGGAAGGCCTCTGGGAGGGAAGGAGTGACATTCCAAGTGAGGCTCAGGAGACAAGCAGGAAACAGTCAGCTGACCATGGAGCCTGGGGTAGATAGGCTGTGTTCCGAGGATAGGGAAGAACATGAGTTAAGCCAGACCTGAGGGAGGGGGCAGTGGCATCTTGCTTCCAGAAATGAAGTATGGAGTGAGGTGGGCAGTGGCGAAAGATGAGGTTGGAATAACATGCAGGGCTGGAACATGTGTAGTTCTGCAGACATGTCCGGGAATGTGACTCTACCCTGAGCCCAGGGGAGTCACTGAAATGTTTTAAGTAAACATGCTTTGGAAAGCTGATTATGCCTGCACGGTGGAGACCTGGCTGGAGGCAGACAGTGGGCTGGAAGCCAGAGAGGAGGACTCCGGAATAATCTAGGTGGGCAAGGGTAGTGGTCTGAGCAGAGGGTGGAGGGGATGGGAGAAGTGGGCCCACATGAGGAAGGTTTGGGACACAGGACTGAGGGACCTGGTAAGATGAGTGAGGTGAGTGAAGAAGGAGAGACTCACGCTTGGGCAGCCAGGTGATGAAGACAATTCACACTGGAGGAAAAGCCAGGGGAGGCAGGAGGTGACCTTAGGGTGGAAGTGTCCATGACATACCTCAGTGGAGCAATGGGGAGGGGCAGCTGGACAGATGAGCAGGAAAGTCAGGAAACAGAGCTAGGCTCAAAACACACCCCTGAGACGCTCTCATGGCACAGATGTCAGTGGCAGCAGGGACACCAGCCTGTGAGAGGAGAAGAGCACCAACCCCAGCATCTTGGGGAGGTTACAGGGAGGGGGAGACCTAGAGGGCAGACCCAGGAAGTGGGGAGCAGACCCAGGAGGGTGAGGTATCACAGGTGCGAGTGTTTAAAGCAGAACCTGTGGTCAGCAGCATCGAACGCCCACCTGGAGACTGCACGGGGCATCGGCTCTGCTTAGTGATGAGCCAGCCTAGGCTGGTGAAATGGACGAAGGTGGTTCAGAGGAGCGGTGGGGAGAAACCAGACCGCAGTGCTTGACAAAATGGAAGGAAGGCACAAAGGGCCTCAGGCCATGGAGGGATATCTGGGAAGGAGCCACAGGGAATGCAGTACTGAAGACGCCTTTTCTTAAGGATGGAAATAAGGTATACGTGCTCACTCTGCGACAAGAGCTACAGGGGGGTGAGGTTGGAGGGACCTGTGGAACTGCAGGGGGGCTGTGACTCTGAAGTAAAGGCACAGGGATTCATTCCAAGTAGGGGAGGGACATGTCCTGAAGTTCAGGACAGAGGGAAGGAGGTGCGAAGAGATTCAGGTGGGTTTCTGGGTCCATGAGCAGCCAGGAATGCAGGGAGGTGGCACCTGCACCTGTGTTCACTGCTGTCCCCTAGAGTAGAGCAGGGCCTGGTACTGACCAAATGAAGCCAGCGGGCCCAGGGCTCTCTCTTCCATGACAGAGAAGGTACAGGTGCCAAAGGTGTGTGGTACGGGGCAGGGGAGTGGGGAGGTGGGGGAGGGGGCGGCTAGTTTGACTAAGCCAGGCATTCTCGACAGGGGCCATATAAAACTGCTTCTTGAAGACAAAAAGGTCTCACACTCTATGTATAAATACAGGCGTGCATGCCACACAGAAGGAGATGTACAGTATTTCCATGGTATCAGAATGTCATGGGGAGTGATCAAAAAAAGAGGGTCTAAAATGGTTCCTAAGGGAATGAAAAGAAGCTGAGAAACACTGACAAAGATAAAACACCTACAGTCAGTGACACCTGGTGAGCACATTGACAGTGAGCTCCTGAGGGAACAAGTCACACTTTAAGGGAGCTGGCACAGTCCATCTACTGTAACCCTGCTCTACCAGCATAAAAACAGATACATAGATCAATGGAATAGAATAAAGAGCCCAGAAATAAGCCCATGTCTATACGGTCAATTAATCAATGACAAAGGAAGCAAGAATATACAATGGGGTAGGGATGGACTCTTTAATAAATGGTATTCAGAAAACTGGACAGATAGGTGCAAAAAAAAATGAAATGACTACTTTCTTATACCATATACAAAAAATAATCTCAAAATGAATTAACAACCTAAATGTAAGACCTTTTGAAACCATCAAACTCCAGAAGAAAATGGAGATAGTAAACTCTTTGACATTGCTATTGGTAATATATTTTTTTCTTGATATGTCTCCTTAGACACAGGAAACAAAAGAAAAAAATAGTACTATATGAAACTAAAATGTTTTGCACAGCAAAGGAAACCATCAACAAAATAAAAAAAACCTACTGAATGGGAGAAGCTATTCGCCAATGATACATCCAATAAAGGGTTCATATCTAAAATAGATAAGAAAGTCATACAACTTAACACCAAAAAAAAAATCTGATTAAAAATGGGCAGAGGACCTGAACAGACATTTCTCCAAAGAGAACATACAGATGGCCAATAGACATATGAAAAGATGTTCAAAGTCACTAATCATCAGAGAAATGCGAATTAAAACCACAACAAGATATCACCTCACACCTGTCAGAATGGCCATCATCAATAAATCAACAAGTACTAGTGAGGATGTAGAGAAAAGGGGAACCTCGTGCACTGTTGGCAGGAATGTAAATTGGTAAATAGTATGAAGTTTCCTCAAAAATTAAAAATAAAAGTATAATATGACCTAGCATTTCCACTTCTGGGTTTATCAGAAGAAATCCGAAACACTAATTAGAAAAGACCTATGCACCCCTATGTTCACTGCAGCATTATTTACAATAGCCAAGATATGGAAACAACCTAAGTGTCCATTGATAGAAAACTGGATAAAGACGATGTAGTACACACACACACACACACACACACTATAGTGGAACATTACTCAGCTATAAAAAAGAATGAAATCTTGCCACATTATTTGCAATAATGTGAATGGACCAAGAGAGCATTGTGCTAAGTGAAATAAGTCAGACAGAAATACAAATACCATATGGTTTCACTTATATGTGGAATCTAAAAATCAAAATAAATGGACAAAAACAGAAACAAACTCACAGATACAGAGAACAAACTGATCGTTGCCAGATGGGAGGGGTTTGGGGTTATAGGTTAAAGAGAGGAAGGGGTTAAGAAGTACAAATTGGCAGTTGTAAAAACAGTCACAGGGATGTAAAGAACAGCACAGAAAATGTAGTCAATAATACTGTAATGACTCTGTTTAGTGCCAGGTGGATCACTTTGTAAGTTATACAAATGTCTAATATCTATGTTGTATATCTGAAAGCAATATAATACTGTATGTCAACTGGGAAAAAAAAATCAAGTGTTTTTAATGCCTCAGTCCTTGAATGTAGTGCTGACATTCTCCCGGTATCGTTCTGAAAACCTGTGATGCTGTGTCTTGGACATTCCAGAAACTCGGCCAATCATGCAGCCTGTCAGCCAACATACTTTCCACGCACCTCTCCTGGTCCTTGCCAGCCTGAGTGTAGCAGGAGGCCCCCAGCACCACTGGTTTCCATGGTAGCCAGTGGCATCTAGCTTTTGTTAACACTCTTTTTGCATACCTCTTCCTTCTAGTAAAATATTAACAAATACCCATGAAAAGATACTGACTGAGTTATCAGAACTCACCCTTGACTGGTAGGGCGGAAAATACATTTGCAAGGACTTTCAGCTTCCTGGGCTGCTGACACCCCCTGGTTTCTATCCCCATGGTTCTGTAAATGCCTTTGTGATTTGTAATGGGATAGATTAGAGTGAGATGGGGAGATACAGAAAGGCTGAGCCATTCATTTCCAACAGGAGCTTTTAGATCTCTGGGCTCAGGACAGATCCTGAATTACAGTGGCCTCTTGCCCCTGCTGTTAGAAACTGAACACATCCAGTCATCACAAAGTCTACAGAGTGCAACCAAATGGCCCAGAAACATAGGCGCAGCTGTGGGACAGCCACACAGGCTTGAGGACACCCCTGACAGGCAGAAATGGAGCCATTTAAGTAAGGCTTTTGGTTTCACCCAAAAGTACAAATATAATAACATCTATTAAAAATGCAAAAATCAAAATCAAAACAAAATACTATCAAGTGAAGGTTATTTATTTGGGTAAGACCTGTCGGCTTTGCTCCGTGAGTTTCTCTAGGTCTACATCCGGTTGACTTTTGCTTGGATTTTATTTTACAACAGGTAATGGGATGTATTAATAGAGTTCCTCCACAGTTATATCCGGATTGATTTTGCCATTTGTGGGCTTTGTATTGTCACTAGTAAAAAATTACTGTTTGAAACAAATGAAATAAATTTATAAAGAAGAGAATATAAGCTAGAAAAAGCCTGTCTGAAGCAGGAAAGATTTGACCCAAGTCTGCTGGGCAAATGACCCAAATAGGTCACTTAAAATGCCTCTTTGTCTTTCAGTCTCTCTGGAGTGGCTAACATATTTTCTTTTTATTTATTTATTATTTTTTTTAATTGAAGAAACAATTTAAATTTTTCCCCCCATCTACCTCCCCCTCCCTTACCCTCTGGTCCATTGTCCATGTCCATGAATCTGTTTGTCCTGTTCATTTGTTGCTTTTAGGTTTATATCCCACATATAAGTGATATCATGTGATTTTCAACTTTTTCTGTCTGGCTTATTTCACTTAGTATGATTATTTCAAGGTCCATCTATGTTGTTGCAAGTGGCAATATTTCATCTCTTCTTATGGCTGAGTAATACATGTACAACAACTTCTTTAGCCAATCATCTATCATAGGACACTTCAATTGCTTCTATGTCCTGGTAGAGTGGCTAAAATATTTTCATCTAGAGTACAGAGCACATAGACAATTAAGCATAAGGTTCCTCTTGAGCCACTAGCCAGGGTCTGAACACTTGGGGAGCATCATGATATGCATGCCAACAGCCCCTCACGCATAATCTCCCAGGATTACACTGGAATCTTGCCCAAGAGGCTTCTAAATTTCTAGAAATCCAAGGAAAATAAGTTCCCTTTATTTGCTAGAAGTCTGTTCAATGATAGTGTCATGAAACTGGTTTGGATCTCCAGAATTTAAATAAGGACCAGTTCTCTCCTTCTTATAAACAGAAATGCAACTCTATGTAGATATTTATCATGAATATTTCACAGAACACTGGCCTTAAACTAGTGACTAAAAATGAAAGCAATACAGTAATCTGCTCAGATGCTGTACTGAAATTGTCTCAATTCATCCCTTAAGTCCAAACCAGAAACCAAGTGCTGGTCTCTCATTACGAAGGCTTGCTCTGCTGTATATTGACCCTCAACTGCCATCTAAGGCCATCTTGCATAAAATGTGAGCATCCTGGATTCCAGCCCTGCACAACTCCATTAAGTTGTAAATGGGTTTTATTTGCTGAACAAATGTTAATGCCATCCTACCTTAATAGATAATGCTGCAAAATCACCTAAGTACTACAGCACTGGAACTTTCAGGATGAAATATTATGTAACTTAGAAAACTGTCTGTTATAAACATATGTCAGCCATGAGGGCTTCCAGCCCTTATAGCCCATCTTCATAGAACTCAGTTATAATTTCTCCCTTGGTCAAGTGAATTTTGCAATAATACATAGATTTATTAGGTCCCAGGATTAAATTCTCTGAGTAAGAATAAAAAATAATTACACTTGAGAACATAATGGAATATTCAAATGATGTGAAAATAGTCACCTCAGCGAAAATAAGACAGGTGAGAGAAAAAGAAGTTTCAAGATAAGGTTGGTAACACTGGCCATAAAAACTGTGAATTCAAGTGCACAAATGCATGAACTGGCACTTCCGAATCATGAACACGTGGAAAGGAGAAATCTCCCATTCACAGCAAAATGCCTGAGTGGTTTCATTAATGAGCCAGGGGGCTTCTTAATTTAATAAAACAGCAGCGTTGTTAGAGAGAGAGGGTGCTGGTGCAAGATGGCGTTCGTTAAAATCCCAGCCCTACTACTTACTAACTCTGTGACCTTGGGCAAGCTGTATTTAACTCCTTGCCTTGGTCACTTCATCTGTGATACAGGGATGTCAGTAGTGTCTGCCTCCTGCGGTGGCTGTGATGGTTCAATGTGTTAACACATGCAAGGAACATAGTGTCTTAGATGTCATAAATGTTAGCTCCTTATCATTTGGTAGTTGTCACTATAGGATTTACTGCAAATGAAAAGGGACCTGAATAGAAACCAGAGCCTTGCCTCACAAGAGGTCTCTGAACTCACTGATTCCATTTCTTTCAAGTCCGGATCCCGCCCACTCCCCTCCACAGAACCAGCACTCCAGTAGGTCATCAATGACCCTTCTGTGGTCCAGCCCACTGGGTGACTCTCTATCACCATTTCTCTTGAAACTCTCTTCTCATGGATTCTGTGACTTTTCACTGTCACGATTCCCCCTCAGCTTCTCTAGTCACTCCCTCTCACTTCCAGTGGATCTTCCTCTTCCTGGCCTTGAAATGTTAGAATGTAGAAGCTCATTGCTTCTCAGTCTCTAGTCCCTTTCCAGGCAAATTTACCCACTTCTATGGCTTCATTACCAACATGCTAATTATGTTGGCCTGCAGCTCAGACCTCTGCTCTGAGCTCCAGACCTGTGAGTGTCCATTTACGTTCTCCATGCTACTGAAATGTCTCAAAGGCACTTCAAACTCAACATGTCTAAAAACTGATTTGTAACTTCCTCCTTCCGCCTGAAAGCAGCATCTCCCTCAATGTTCCCATGTCTGTCAGTGCCCCACAAAGCACCTCTCACCTGCACAGTGGCAAGAGCCTCCCACTCCTTCTTCCTTCTTCCCCTCAATCTATTCCCCACAGCAGCCAGAGTGGTGCATTGAAATTGCAAACCTGATCACACCTCTCTCTGCTCAAATCTTTCAGTGCCTCCCTGTGCTCACGGGATCTAGAACACCACTGAGAAGGCACAGCATATTGGGCTTCTCCTGCCTAGCTCTATCCATCTGCTCTCTAGCCATTCTGGCCTTCACTGTCCTTTCTGAGTCTCTAACCAGCCAAGCTCCTCCATTTCCTCTGCTTGGAACTCCCACTGTTCTTTTCCTAAGGCTGATTTCCTTGGGAAAGCTGTTCTTGACCCAAAACTAGGTCATGTATCCAAGAGTAAGCTCTCATAAAACCCTGAGTAATTATCATAGCTGACATTTTACATTTATGCATAAGATTTAAAAACTGTTAGTGTCTATATCTTCGGGTACACTGTTGGCTCTAAGAGGGCAAGAGGTCATGTCTGCCTGGCTAACTGCTGTTCTCCCAGACCTCCCACTTGGAGAGGGTACCCTAATACTTGTTGAAGGAATATCTCAATTTTCATCATTTGGGGGCATTTTTCATGACCCTGCTGTTCCTTCACAATAAGGGAGAGCCACTTAAATACAATGGCTGCAAGTAACAAGAATCTCTGATGCCCTTGATCACAACTGGTTTACCTGAGCTGATCACAAGGGGTGAGAAACTGACAAGGAAAGCTAGGCTCCACAAAGAGACCCAGCACCAAAAACACCAGTACATTATGGGGACCCAGCACCAAAAACACCAATACATTATGCCCACGACTTAGGCAAATGGAATGTTTGTAAGCGACCACAATTATATTCATCTTCCTTTAGAGATTCTTTCAGTCACTCACTCATGTATTTATTCACTCAACAAAATTGTGTATTCTACATGACAGACACTGGGGCCACGGTGTGGAAGCAATCCTGATGTCTGATGGATACACAACAGATACGATAGGCTGTAACTGAAAAGGAGCCCTGTGCTTGCATTTGAAAGACAGGACATGCCTAGGATAAGAGGGGAAAGACGATCTTGGAGAATGACTAGAGTGAGAAGGCAGGAGACAGCCATAAAAACAGTCTAGGAAAAACTGGGAGCACAAACACGCTCCTCTAAGAGGTCCCTAAATGCCGACTACTACTACTAATACCTTAGGCTGACAGGGGAGGATGGAGACAAAGGCTCCCCTGGACAATACCAGCACCACCATTACCTCTGCTTCCTCCAAGTCTATAGTACTCCCATCCTGGACCACTGCTCAAGGAAGAGTGGAACCTTGAGAGAGATCAGCTGTCTTCCAATGATGGCATCATCTCCACTACCGTTAAACTTGCATATGCATATAAATCAATCATCTGGTTGGTCCAGGCTTCCCTTTTGTTCCATGCTTGATTCAGGTGGGCTGTGGCAGAGGCAGACCAGTGGTATGATGTACTAGGGGTCAGTTATCGTGGGACAGTAGGAGGGGGCCAGGGATGTGTAAGGCTCTTATCAGCTCTCTTAAGAAAAAAGAAATAATGCTTTAAACTTTTGGCTGCAGCATTTAGTTTTATTCTAAGTGAATTTTACATTATCTAAACTATATCTTTTTGGTACTTGAATTACTTAAGCTCTTATTCAAACTTTGAGCTTTGTTTGCAGTATGGAGAAGAAAGGTCACATGATAGATTTCTTCCATATCCTCAGAAAAGATAAGAAAGAGTGAGAAGGGTTAGGGTTTTTTAAATAGCAACACTAAAGTGGGGACTGATGTGTTCTGGTATTATCAATTTGCAGATGTAAGCACCATAACCAATCAAAGGAAGATGACCTAAACAATGAATATCTGGACCCAAACATGAAAGCGTGTTGAAAGAGAAAAACAGGAACAGTGTATCAGCATTTTACACTCTGTTGTTTAATCTGATACAAAGCCCCAAGAATGGGGAAAACATAAATACAAAATACAACGTATATTTTGCTTAACATATACTTAAATGCCAGAAATGAAGCTACCCATATTGACAATTGTTTTCTATATAAATCTCTGCCAGAAAAACAAAAATCAGCATGAATTCAATGACTCAAACTTCAATTAATTATTTTGATCAACTTGAGAGTTAAAAGATTTATTTGTAACATAATGCTTTCCAAAAAAAAAAAAAATCTTGCCTCTGAAAACAATTTGACAATTAATGTAAAATTTTAAACCAAATAATTATTTTACTGTAATTCGCTAGCAATTCAAGAAAAGTACAGAGGATATCCAAAACTTAGAAACATATTAGAATTAAGGTCTTTTCTTTATAGGGACTTGCCATACCATCTGGCCTAATTTGCCTTGGTGTTTTGCCTCGTGTAGTATCAGCTTTCTGAGAACTGTAAATTATTAGGTTACACCCCTAAAAAATATGAGTGAAGAAAAAATATGGGTTGAAAGTGACATCCTGCTTATAAGTTTGGATACTCAGGAAAACACTGATATGGTGGAACAGCCCGACCTATGTGAACCTGCGTGTGAAACGGTTCACAGAGGGTAGAGGGCATCTGCTAGAGATGATGATGATGAAAAGGACAGGCTTACAGGAGTAACCGGCAAAACAATAACGTGTGAAACAACACAGAAATAAATTTTCAGACACTCAGACACCTCTTTGTCGGAGTGATTCTGATTCCAATTAAGTTTCAGAGGAAAAATAACAAGGCCGCCCTGCCTGACTGCAAAGCACAGCCTTCTAAATAGGAGGCTGATTAATGGGGGCAGCAAACATGCACACAACCTTATTTTTCATCTCAGCTCTGTTCTTCTGTCTTCTGGCTGATCACTTTAATATGGTGTTACCTCGGCCCATGCAAAGGCACCAGACTGAGGTGTAGCTCCTAGGTTTCTTACAAGAACCGTTGTTTTGTAAAGTGTCATTTAGGCAACTCATGTGCTCACCCTCAGCAAAGGTAAACATCAAACAACAAACAAACAATGGGCTCCCTTTGCCGGTGCAGCCATGTGACTCCTTCTTATTTGGAATCTACATCCGACCAGGTGGTAAAATGTGTAAAAGAATATCCTTACCCGGATGATCTCTTCCACACAGCTGTTGGTTTCTCCAGATCTACTCTCCTGAAAGCAAAGGAAAAAGAAATTCAGCCTCAGAAACTAGATTTATGGTTACAAAGAAAAGAAGACACATAAGCTTCCAAACTTAACCGAGTTTGGACTGGAGAACACCCAAATGGGGACCTGCCAAGAAGTTCCTGTCCTTTCTGGGGTAGATCCCATCATGGATGTGACTGCTCTGCCTGCCCCACTGTGCACCATGAACAGGCCAGCAGCACCGCACATGCCGCAGAGGCCAACTCTGGGGCCCCCACCACAGTGACTGCAAGCTGCACAGGCCCTTAGGAGAGCAGGACATGACCAGCAAGTATGAGCGCTGCTCGCCTTGGGTTCCATCAGGTGCAGAAACACGCCCCCACTGCCAAGCGGATCCAGCCAGCCTACTGAACACATGCGACGGCCCTGCCAAATGCGAGGTAAAGGTCTGGCCACTCCACTGTCCTCAAAGCCTAGATTTACTGGTTTGATGGGCCAAAACCTGAAAGACTAAGGAAGAACAGCCTCTCAACACTTGCACAGCATGCTGGTGCCATGCGTCAGAGCCACGTGCTCTGAAGCCCACGCTGCCCTGGGCCGTGAGGATGTTAGGGGCTCCGAGGAATGGTGGCTTCAGGTCACAGCTCTGGGGAAACGCTGTCAGTTCCAGAGATGCTGTGTGGTTGCTGTGGGTTACACGGCCCGGAGTACAGGAGTGGTTCTGCGGGGACATGAAAGCAGCTTTTGCTGGTAGAAGTGCCTAGTGCGGTTTCAGAGAAATACTTCTCTTGGCCTTTTAGTTCAATGACACTGACCACGACTCAGCATGATGTCCTCGGCTTTCATCACCCTGAATGGAGACATCAGGCCCAGTAAACAGTGTCTCCCCATTCCTTCCTCTCCCTGCCCTTATTACTACTAATCTACTTTTTGTCTCTGAATTTTTCTATTCTGAATATTTCATATAAATGAAATCATACAACATGTGGCCTTTTGTGTCTGGCTGGTTTCACTGAAGACAATGTTTTCAAGACTCATCCATGCTATAGCGTGTATCAGTACTTCATTCCTTTTTATGGCCAAATAACATTCCAGTGTGTACATATATATATATGTATATATATGCACACACACACACATACCACATTTTGTTTATTCATCAATCAATGAATATTTTGGTTGTTTCCACTTTGGTTACTATGACAGGACGTCTATGAACATTTGTGTACAGGTTTTTGTTTGAACCTTTCAAATTCTTTTTCAATTCTTTTGAGTATATAACTCAAAAAGCCAAAGTGGTGGCTCATATGGCAAATCCATGCTTAGTTTTTTGAAGAACTACTACACTATTTATTACCCTGGCTGTACCATTTTACATTCCCACCAGCAATGTGTGAAGGTTCTAATTTCTCTACATCCTCTCCAGCAAATGTTATTTTCAGGTTATGTTTTCGATAGCAGCCATCCTACTGGGTGTGAAATGGTATCTCACTGTTGTTATGATGTGCATTTTCCTAATTACTAATGATGTTGAGCATCTTTTTACATGCATGTTGGCCATTTGCAAAGGAGAAACATCCTTTGCCAATTCTTCATTTGTGTTGTTTGTCTTTTTATTGTCTTGTTTTAAGAGTTCTTTATATATTCTAGATACTAGCCCCTTATCAGGTATATGGTTTGCACATATTTTCTTCCATTCCGTGGACTGTATTTTCGCATTCTTACTAGTGTTCATGAAATTTTTAATATTGATGACGTCCAATCTTTCTGCTTCTTTTCCTCCCTTTATTGCTTTGCTTTTGGTGTCACATCTAAGAAGCCATTTCCAAATTTCAGGTTATAAATATTTACCCATGTTTTCTTTTAAGAGTTTTACAGTATTAGTTTTTATATTTAGGCCTTTAATCCAATAGTTTGAGAACTTTTAGGTGAAGTCTATTTCTTATAGATTATTTGCTAAGTTTTAGTTAAAATAAAAAAAACATCATCTTTGTATAGATTACTATATTCTAGTCTTATTATTAAAAGATCATTAAAAAAAGTGTGAGGCATGGCAATTGTTGCTAATAGTGCATGAACACAGCATACATGCATTATCTTACAAATCAAGAAAAACAGTGTCAGATATCATGACAGGATTAAGAGGCCCAAATGCTTTTACTACGCTTTCATTCCTTTCCTACACTCATCCCTCTTTCTGTTTTCCTAAAAGTTCCTGTTTGGAGATGCACATCTAGCAAACCTCACTCCCATCCCCAATGACTTATCTCAGAATGCTCTGGAAATGTCACTGTTCTGATACTCCAATCAAACTGGAACCAAGAGCACTTTCTGGAACCTGTTCCCAGCCTGCTTCCTTTCCAGGGCCGCCTCAGGAACCACCACAAAGCTGTTGGAAAGTCCTCGGTGAGGCAAGGGGCTCCATGCTCCTTTGCAGCTCAGTGGTGGAAATAACTGGAAAATTTTTCTTCAAACCCACAACCATTTCTCTTACCCTCCCTTCAAGTCCCAGCCCTTTCTTCCTGTGTAATACACTGGCACAGCAAATGCTAAATTCTCAGTGTACTTTCTATTTTACATCTTAAAATGATTGATGAAAATGTGACTTCCTGTTCTCCTGGTGGACTCACTCAAGTATCCAACATACTAAGAAGACTCCTCAAATTAAACTTGGGGTTTGATTCCTTGAAGCTAAGCTTCTCCTGAATACCACACTTGAATTTCATTTGAAAAGATTTATACAAAAGGCAGGTGCTCTTCTGAGTATCTGCCCCTATAATCTTCTACATTTCCACAACTCTACTCCAAAAAAGGGATGCACTGAGAGAAATGCAGTATAGACACCCTGTTCAAAGTCCTCTCACCACTGTAGATGACATGCAGGATATTACTTTGGGTCATCTCAGTGGCAGCTCCAACCACGAGTTCTCATTGTCTGGAATGACATCAGGTCACTCTCTACTGGGAGGGCCCCTCATAAAGCTGAAGAGGGAGAAGTGAAGCCAATTCAGAGGGCTGCCACCAACAGTCTCAGGAAGTCCTGGCCTTCAATTATGGGATGGATAATCCCTTGTAGAGGAAAATCTTGGGCCTTCTCTGGGACATTCTTGGCTCCTGGGGACACCTGGGGACCTAAGGAGGGTACCACATCTGGATTGGAGTGGATGCAGGAGGCAGAGTATTATAGGAAGTTTGATTTAAAAGGAACTTAAAGCTCATTTTAGACCAACTCAGCGGCTTTAACAGATGGAGCAACCATGGTCCAGAGGCACAGAGGGCATTGTTATCCAAAGTTGCCTGGCAGCAGATGGCAGTTGAGGTGGAACCCCACGCATGTCTTCAACAGCAGTTCAGTAAATTTTCTACTGTCTCATGCTATCTCTCTAAGCTCAACCCTTAGAACTGGCTCAACTAGAGGTCATTCTCATACTTAAAGTATGGAAATAAAAGACCCTGGATAGTATTTGGGTAAATTTCCTCATCCTTTCTATGCTGCAAATTCCCCAACGCTTAGTCAACTTGTGTCTTACTCACTAATCTCCAATATCACATGCATAGACTAGAGGAAGAAGTGACAGGAGAGGAAGTGGGGAGAAAAGGTTAAAACTACCATTCCTTCTGTGACACTAACAAATGAGAGACAAGGATTGGTGCTCAGCAATCGGAGGACAGAATTCCATCCCTTCTTTTCCAAATACGCAAAAGGGGGTAGGTGGGTAGGGCTGGGGTGGGCAGGGGTGGAGTGGACGTGACTGGAGGGCCTTTCACCTTCTTGAGGTCTTTCTCAAAGTACACAACCGTAGTTGTGTACTTTGATTATATTTACATTTTAAAACTTTCAGTGTTTATGAACAAGATTAAAACATGCATATAATTTACATCTCTAAATTTGTGTTTATATTTTTTACAATGAAGTTACTGCTTTCCTTGGAAAGGTACCCACTGAGAAGGAGGGCTGCACAATGCAAATTTTAATTACTCCGCATTTTTTGAGGGGCTGTAGCTGTTGCTTCATGCTGAGTTGCTGAGCTGTTGCTCAGTATTTACTCTGACTTTGATGAACCCACTCCATTTTGCTATCATTACATTTTGAAATCTGTCATAACAGTCTCACCTCATTGAACTTCCAACTAAACTTCAATTAAAAGCTAGCAACCCCAGCTCATTTTCCTCTCTACAGCCTTGTCTGTCACATTCCCTTTTCACTGAACTGCTTCCCCCAAATCCTACCACTTAAGAATACACACCACACACTCTGCCAGGGAGGAGGAAGGAGCTGAGTACTGCTGGTCCTCGGATGATGTCGCTTCGTTCAACATCGTTTTGTTATAATGCTGATGAGATGCCATACAGACTTAACTCTTGTTTATATCAATTAGCTTGTGGTAAAATTTTGTTATGGATTGTTTCACTTAAAGTCACAGGACCTACTGATGACTAAGTGAGGGCTTAGTGTATAGCTCAAGAAATAGCCAGGAACGTGCTGTCACTGAGAGCAGAAGTCCCTAATTACCATGCCAAGCACAGAGCACTGGAAGAAGCAAGCACGGCTAAAGGAGAAAAGGCTCCATCAAATCAGTGGGAAATGGCATTCCACTGCAGAAGAGATGAAGCTGCACAGGTCCTATTTTCAAAAACAGTTTAACTCTTCATCAGGCACATTTAATGCGAAACTTTCATTCTAAAATAATATTATTTTAAAGTCACAACACCTTTGTCTGCAAGTACTCAACAGGCCCTCAGGCATTTAAAAACTTTATCACATGCGCGCTCTTAAAAACAAGTGTTTTAAAATAAGTCTTACTATTCCTGATTTACAGAAGAACTGGGATACAAAGAAATTAGGCATGCCATCAATGCCATTAAAGCAGTGGGCAAGGATCTGTGTTCAAATTCAGGAATCATCATAATTCTATGTGAAATCCCACCCAATGACTGTGTCCCAGCCTCACCTGAAGCTAGGGTCACCTATAAACAAGGAGGTTGCCAGCCAGTTTTCTTCCAAATTCAGCCTATCATACGTCCAACCTAGCACCTCCCCTTCCAAGGGCTACTCTCTGATCCCACTCACCCAAGCTGGAA
This sequence comes from Pteropus medius, assembly GCF_902729225.1. Lineage (NCBI taxonomy): Eukaryota > Metazoa > Chordata > Mammalia > Chiroptera > Pteropodidae > Pteropus > Pteropus medius. The sequence continues at coordinate 1,021,999 of NW_024343105.1, read as the reverse complement.
GCCCCGCTTCAACCCTCGTCAGTCCCCTTCCTCATCTCCTGAATCTGCTCACCATTTGTCTTGCTATTTACATCTATCTCTTGCTCTCTGATCCTACTGTCACCACCATCATCTAGACATTTATACATTGAGAGGAAAAGTAAGCAAAAGAGATGGATGGATGGATAAGCAGATAAGATGTGTATAAGGATATATCATAAAAATGCAAACCAAATGACAGCATATGATGGCAATGTCAATATCAACTAAAGGACAGTTCATACCAAAATAAGAAAAGAATTGGAGAGCACAATACAGATGAGTAAAAAGCAGGGCATTGACAGCATTAAAATAAGGTATGCTAGGAAAAAGGAAAGAGAAATAGAATTATTATGGTTGGGAGTCTTCAATCTACCCGTAATTTCCCTAATAGGCAAAGGACTCCCCGCCACCAAAAAAGACAAAACAAAACAAAACAAAACCAAAACATAACTATAAGAAGAGATAGAGAATTTGAAAACTAAAATTAAATAAGGCTAAATTGATAGAAATAATGTACTTAGAATGCTAGGTGGCATCCCAACTTTTTAAGCATACATGAGATAGTTACTGAAGTGGTCACTGCTACAAATGAACTTCAAAAAAATTCCAAAAGTAGTTGTTTTATAGCTTAGACTCTTTAACCATAAGTTATCAAAATAATAAGCTATGAATTAAACACTGTGTAGACAAAAAAATCGCCTAGTATTCTTGGAGTAAAACAGATATCACACACTTATAAATAATTCTTTATATTTAGAGAAAAGTAAAATTAAAATACTGTACAACAAAATTATGGGATGCCCCAAAGATATTTAGAGGCAAGTTTATACACTAAAAGCTTTCATTATTTTTTAAAAGGAAATTTATGCGCTAAGCAATCCATTAAAATTTTAAAATCAGAAGAGACATACAAAAAGAAAATAAATAGGGAAAACCAATGAAATATTTATAAAATGAAAATCAGTAAAATTTATAAAGCCAAAATGTAATTTCTTAAAAACCAAAACAGAATATACTACCCAAAACAACAGAAAGTCACTTAAAAGTCTATTAAATAAAAAGAAAGCCCAAATAAACATAATTTGATATAAAAAAGGTATAAAATATATGGGAGGGATGATTATAAGAGAATATTGACATCACTATTAAAATAGCACATAATACTAATAAATTGAAATTTTGATGAAGTTGGCAACTCTCTGAAACAAAAACTGACTTAAGAAATAAAGAAAAATGAGATTAAACCTATAAACCTGAAAATGCAGATTAAATTAAATAAAAAATTATATTCAAATAAAGCTTCAGCCCAGGTAGTTTTAAAGTGGAGTATTTCAAACTTTCAAGGAAGAACTAATTCCCGTATTATTTTCTCTTCCAGAGTAGAAAGTACTGGAAAGCTGTGTGGTTTGTTTTATTAAATTAGTATAGAAACCTAACATAAGAAAATAAATCAATATCCCTTATGAAGGTACATGCAAAAGCTTAAATATGTTATTAGTAAATATAAATCAATAGAATATTATAAGAATTAGTGGGAATTTAGTGGGATTTGTCCCAGGAATGGAAAAATGGTTTAATAATTAACATTAAGATCCCTTTAAGGTATTATATTACTAGAGAAAATATATAAAACTGTAATTATCTCAGCTTACAGATTTTATTATCATATACCCAGAAAAATCCCAAAGACTCCACTGGTTGAATATGAAACTACAGAATATAAAACGCGGTTGAATACAAACTACACAGTCAAAGCTCAACGGCTCTTCTGTGTAGCAGCAATAAATGAACTAAAAGTATGAAAAAACAATTCTACCTACAATATCAAGAATAAATGAGGAATAACCTTAACAAGAAATGTTCAAAACCTTTAAGAAAAACCTTCCAAATTCTACTGAAAAATACAAAAATATACCTAAAAGGGACTGAGCTAGACTTCTCAAATACCTTCCAACTCTAACATGTAATACAAAGCCAAGTAAATATATCAAGAGAAACAAACCACAAACTGCATTAACTTAAAAAAAAAATCGAGATGAAAGACACACAACAGAAACCCAACCATTTTAAAGTATACAATCCAGAGGCATTTAGTATGTTTGCAATGTTGTAAATCTATCACCTTTACCTAGTTCTAAACCATCTGTATTGTTCCAAAGCCCTGAACTCCTTAAATAGTTTCTCCCTATCCCCCTTTACATTAACTTTTGAAACATGATTTTCTTTGTATTAACAAATACTATGCTGAACTAAAAGAACAAAATGAGAGAAATGGAGTCTTATTTACTTGTATTAGGTCTTATGGTGGATATGGTGTCTCTCATTTACATGTTTATGACCAGTTTGTAGCAGAGTGCTTGGCTCCACATAAAAGGCACTCGATGGTGTTTGTTGAATGAATAAATAAGTGACTGATATACTGAAAAAAATAAGACTATTTAAAATGATGGCTGGTCATGTACATTATAAAGTGATGCCTGCTCTATTAAAATTAAAAAAAAAACAACACAAAAAAAAACAAAAAAACAAAAACAAAAACAAAAACTCACCAGTTACCTTAAAGACAAATTCTTAGAACATCACCATTTATTTACTTCATTGAAATTAAGCTTATAATCACGAGTACAGACACCATTAGCAAGTTAAATGACTTCCCTAATCTCCACATTGGTCTCTGTAAATTAGAGAGTATCAGCCTCCTAGCAAGAGGCAATATTGTTAAAGAGTTAATCTATTTTCTAGCGAATTCTCAGCCATAGGACAAGGTCTTCAATTGTTATTTTTATAATAAAAATTAGTGATCTCAATCAGTGCTTGTGGTTAAGAGTGCATTTGGTTTTCAGAAAGTGGTCTGTTAGCACACTGACCTTGTCAAAAAGCTATTGATGGCATAAAAGGATTAGAGCCAGAGACAGTGGTTTTACATCCTGATCACTAATTGATATTGAGTGCTTTTCCACAGGGTCATGTCTCAATAAAGTGCCCGAGGACTGCGTACTGGGGACATCTTCCACACCGTCCTGTCAACACTGGGGAAAGATAGCACTAACAGTAATAACGAACATGCCTCCCATTTATAATCTGACATTGACAGAATACTTCAAGACCTCCAAGTTCCGTCATCTAAAACTGTGCGGTCATTGCTTTTAGCAAGAGAATAACCACATAGGCTCAGACAAGAGGGATGATGCTGATGTGATTTAACCCTCACGTGGTAGGCAGACATCAGCAAGATGGCCCAAATGAACCATTTCCTTTTTAACATTTTCCTGAATCCCACCCTGCATCCCATCCCTGTAATCTCATAAATAATATGTTGTTTGTAGGTAGAAGTCTCCCTGAGATGCCATCCTTATCACACATCTTTTTTTTTCTTTAAATAATGAAGAAAAATGTTCATCGAAAACACATTTGATGATCATTTAGAGTTGAGAACATGGTTTTCTTTTCTAATCGTGAAATTCTGAACACAAAAGCTTACGCGATGGAAAGACTAAGCCAATGTGGCTGAAGACATGAACTAATTAAAGATTCTGAGGACGGCTCTAATTTGTGTCCCACGGTAAGACAGATAATTGATTCCAGCTCTTTTAGCCATGAGCTGGAATGACTATTGGAAATAGTGAAAGTCATGCTATATATTGACAATATTCTTTTTGGCACATTCTATTAATTTTACTTTAGCATTTCGCTAAAAGAAAAAAAGGACCTTTAATATGTGATGTTCTTAGGAGTCTTTTTTGCCATTATCATCTCACCTTTCTAAAAAGATATCAGATCAGTCTGACCCCCAGAACAGAGTTCATTCTGTGTATGGCCAACATCATCTGTTTCTCTGTAAGCTCTCTGAGGAGATATGCTATAAATGAATGCTATAAATAAATGTTGAATAAAGAAATCTGGCTGAAATCAGCTGGGGCGCAGGGAAGAAGCTTACCTAAGAAGTGGGAGGGGGCAGCACTGGGGAACAAGAGAAAGTGGTACATTTTAATGGGCTGGTGAGAATTTTTTAATACTCAAAGTTTTACATTTTTAAACAAATCTATCTACAATGCCACATTTACAGTTTCTTCTTTTTACTTTTTCGTATTTGTGTACACTTACAGAATTTTCATTCTTGACTCTACTGGCGTTGCTTAACTGTTAGTCTTGGAAAATATTTGCAGGCTCTTGGGAGGAGGGCTGTCATCATGACAAAGGATTTTATCTTTTCTCTTCTAATCCTATAGAGTGCTCACTTCCTTCAAAACTCATAAGCATCTCCAGCATAACGCAGAGGGAGTTCATTCACCTGTGGAACTTGGGGTACTTGGGGGTGTACCTGGATGTCAGTCGACACACTTGCCCTTTCTTCTATCAGAGCAGGCCTCAGAGGCTCCTGGACGGGCCTACTCATCCCTGAATTTTCAGGTAAAACATCTCCTGGTGGCCCTTGCTGGGCAATTCAGGGACACATCAGCTCCTAGACCCCTACTATAAAGAGGGCTAGCCATTTGTTGTCCATCTCTGACCCAGAGCCTCTGTGGGAGGCTCCGTGGGAAGATACTCGTTACATTCATTTCCTCACCACTATCACAAAGTCCCCTGGATTGCAATCCAGAGGGACAAAAACCAAAGTTTTGCAGGACAAAAAGTTTGATAAGAAATAAATACCACATTCTGACTATGCTGAGATTTCTATGGTGAGATCCCCTATGGAGGGAACACAGACACTCTCTCTTCAAGGTTATCCAACGCCTTGTGCCAGACCCTCCGTAAACTGGGAAGAGCCAGAAAGAAATCCATTTGCTTAAGTCGCTTTTTGGTTTCAGAAGCCTTGTCTTTTTTGGCTTTCCTCGGTAGATGTTACAGTATGAAACTGATCATAAGGCAATCTCTCTTTGCAATAGAGAAAATTTTAACTATGTTTATATATTAAAAAAGAAAAAAAGACTGGAAATATAATGAAAACACACCCAAGATTATGTTGGAACGATTTAATGAAAAATGATCATTTGTGATAAATATCAACAAGCGCAGTTAAATTAAATCAGACAATGTGAATAAAAATTAGTCAAGGTTATTTTCTATCTAACACTATGGCTTAAAAGTCTACAGAAAAGGCAAAAAAAAAATCACTCGGTTATCTATCAAGCCTCTTCTCTGACATAATACAATGACTAATGTGCAATGTTTGACTATGAACTTGTTTTCTAATACTGGGAAAGTAGGTGATGTTTAGAAATTCCTTCCTTTAGGGCAAAAAAAACACCTAGACACTTACCATCGTAAAGGAGTAAATGATACAGACTATTTATGAAACATGCAACCAGAGAGAAAACTTGAAAGATCTGTAAGGTAGTATAAAGAGTAAGAATAAGAAAAAGCTGGCCACTGCTTCAGTGGACAGTGTATTATAAAATAGCACAAAGTTAACAGATGACAGAAAAAAAAGCATGTTTCAACTTCTATTGTCTTTCTGCCTTCACACTAAGAACCATCTTCAAAGTTATAAAGAACAGAACGAATTAAAGAGGGAATTCACGCCCCAGTTAGGTGACAATACTAAGAAAGCACTATTAACCAATTACATGGCAGCCCCTAAAAAGAGGCATTAATGGCACTGAAGGAGCTTACTGATGTGGCCACAGACCCACCACCTTTAAGAAATCGTGGCCATATCGGGAAAAGACAAATGCTCTAGCTCTTTCTAAGGTAGGATCCCCAAAACTACAGACTTCAGTTAGTTCCAAGGTCCCAAAAATCACAGCAGAGACGCATGGTGCAGTCGTGAGGAGGGGTTTTGCAAATCCATTCTTGCAACGTGTTACACATGTTTCCCCACCCAGGGGAAGCTACCTAATTCTCTCTTTTCTCTCATTTATGTGTAAAAAAAAAAGAATAAAACTACTACCTACTAAATGTGAGGACTAAATAAGGGGATGCATTCATAAACACATATAAGGCATTTGGCAGGGTGCCTTCCACATGACAGCCAATCACTAAATATGAACAATTATTTTAGTTTAGAATTACATAGAGAGTGTTTTAGTACTTAGAAAAGAAAGCAATGATTTCTAGGAGTCAATGTGGATTCACAAAGACAGATGATGTTATTTCTACAAATTCCCCTGGTTTAAAATGTGATGCGTCTGGATTTCTGCAAGGCATCTGTCAAAGCCTTATAAGATCTCCCAGTGGGTGAGACAGAAACGTATGAATTGGTTGCTAATACAGATAGATGGACTGGGAGCTAGTTAAATAGCCTCACCTGAATCAGTACTATTCAACAAACATTTACTGAGTGCTTACTATGTAACCAGCATGTTCTAGACAATAGGGATTTACAACTGGATATAGCAGACAAAAATTACTGCCCTTGTGGAGTTTAGATTCAAAAGGAAGGAGACAGTAAAGTAATAACAAATTATATAGTACATTAGAAGATGAAATGTTATGGGAGAAAACCAGAATGGGGTAAGGGGTCTGGAACGTGGGATGGGGCACTATGTCTGTGATCTTCAGCTGACGAGCATGTTGTCTCTGTCAATCAAGAGAGAATTTAAGGACTAACTGAGCCCCCTCCCCTACCTCTGAAACTCTAGTATTTTTTTCTTCCACAATGAGAGAGTTATTACTCTTAGTAATAATTATGCGTTTAACGTGTACCTTTGTGGTCGAGTTAAAAACTCCACAAATGCAGAAAAGGACCGCAAGACAAATGAGGGGTCTGACACTTGAGGAGCAGTTGAAGAAAGTGGACATAACTTGTCACAGGAAGGAGAAAAGCTCAATGGGCTACATTAGATGTCTTACATATTTAAAAATCAAAGTTATGGAAAAAGGTTCAAACTTATTCCTGGTTGTTCCAGACAAGGGAATCTAGACTGACGGGGGAAAGGACAGGGGTCATTTTAGCTTCCTGGAAGTTCCTTTTCACAGTTACAGCCATCCAAATAGAGAAGTGGGCATGGCCGATTACACATCCGACCAGAAGTAAAGTGACTATTTGCATGGAAGTAAGTTATTAACTCACAGATCTAAGTGCATTCCAACTTTAAGACTGGTCATTTCCAACCAACTTTTGATTAATAAAATATTGACTGGTAAATTACTATAACTTCAGGTTTAGTACAGTACTGTACGTCTATATGAATTCTTTATGAAGAAAAACCCTAACGAGAATAAAAAAAATATTCTAAAAGTACCAACCTACAAGTATGAGATAAGAGTTATTACAGCATCCAATAAATTAAATGGATTAATTGGGTGAGATTTGAGAAATTTTAATTAATAATTGATAAAGGTATTTGACATGGAAATTTATTACAACTTTGCTAACATTATTTAAATTCAAGCACTTCAGTTGTGTGCTTATAATTAGCAAGCTATAAAAGATGCCATCCATGGAAACATAATGAGAAAACTGTTTATGATAATAAATAGTATTTATTTTCACAGAGAGGAAGGTTACATGGCTACAAGTTACAGCAAACAAAGGATTAAACTCATCATTGAAGAAAACATTACATGTAGACAATATTTATTACACACTTAATCTTATAATATAAAGCCTTGTCGTAGAAAATACGTCATAAATGAAGCTTCATGCTGAGACAGGTAATGTTTCCCCAGGTGAGGTGGCAATACAGGAGTCCCTGAAATTCCATACCTTCACTGAACTTAATTAATCCTACCATATTGATAATGATTAAACTCCAGCTGCTAACTTTTATGTTCTCTTCCTGGTTCTTCAAACCTCACCTGCATAAACAATCTCTCTCTCTCCTCTCTCTCTCTCTCTCTCTCTCTCTCTCTCTCTCTCTCTCTCTCTCTCTCTCTCTTCTCTCACACACACACACACACACACACACACACACACACACACACACAAGTACTGTGAAGGCCAGGAACAAAATTAAAAAAAAAAGATTTTTCATTCCTGCATTTGGGCTGGAATTCATTCATTCCCCCTCTGAGCACCATATGAGGCTTCTCATGGGCTTCCCAGTGGCAAAATCTAGGCTCAGAAGTGGGAAACATAAACCCACAGTACAAAAACCCTCCCTTTTCAAATCCTTTTGTAATTCTGGCTTTAGGAAAATCAAAGTTTTCATTCAGCAGAGATAAAGCTCCTGCCCCTTTTCAGAGAAACTCTAATATCTATAAAGACCTACTTGGTAAAGCCTCAAATGCCTTCTAGACACGTGATTGTAGCAATAAAAGTGTTTCTTCACCTCTGACTGTACCTCTGAGCTGACAGAATTTGTTACTCTACTGATAAATAACCTGCCAACACTTGGCAGTAATTAAAGCAAATGGTCCTTTTCTAATATGGCATAGTGTAACCTTCAATACTAAATGTGTCTCCTATTTGTTCTATGTGCAAGGCTAGGACTGAACAAATCTTAGACTGGTTCCTAGCCCAAAGTCATGGAGATATTTTACGCAGCTCATGGGCTGGGAACAGCAGTGATCCAGGACAAACCCAGATAAATGTGAGCCAGGAAGCCAGCTGTCAGACACAGTGTGGCTGGCCGCATAACTACCCTCTAAGCCATGCAGGCACCCTAGCAGTCCTCATTTAAAAAGAGAAAAGCAAAGAATCTTAATAGAGTTATTGGTGGGCTTATTTTTGATCCCATGCCTTTAAAAGAAAATGCCTAGAGTCAATTCTGATCAACACAGCCTCCCCTACTTCCTGTGTCTTTTCAGTCTGTTAGGTAAGAAAATGCCTTTATGTTGGCACCAACCCCACCAGGCCACCAGAGGAAAAAAAGCCTCCGAGGACCTGTCTATTTATAAACACACAGTCATTTTTTCATTAAAAAAAACAAAAACAAACAAACAAAAAAACACTGAAAACAAGGAAGTAAAGGCTATGTAGAGAAAAACCTGGAAAAACCCTCTTAAAAATAAACCTGAGTAAAATAAAAGTAAAAAGGGGTCAGAGAAAGCAATCATGTTCAGAAGACTCATATTCTGCTTGTGAAAGAACTCCAGTTTCTAGACGGTCACTTGTGGATTCATTCGTTCACTCATCCCTTCCTTCACAGATAATTGGGCACCAAAGCCGGGCCGGTGCTGGGGACAGAGTACAAAATAAGACAGACAGGGACCCAGCTCTTATGGAGCCTATCACGTTTTATGACAGAGCTGGATAACAAATGAATGAGTAGGGCAATTCAGATAATGACACGTGACTATGGAAAAGTAAACAGGGTGATGTGAAAGGGCTGGTATAACCATCAAGATTGTCTTTGGCACTAATGTTACCTCATTTTTACTCCTATTACAAAGGGATAATGAGGACTTCCAGCCTTTTAGATAGAAGGGGCTGTTTAAGATGAGAGAGTGTACTAATAACAGTAGATATAAAACCTGAAAATATACCAACTTAAAATCGAAAAGCAGCAGCAATATGTGATCCCAATTTCTACCACCTCCCCAAGACTCTGGGAAGAACCTACTGACAGATTCATCGCAGCCATTCTGAAAAGGTAGAGAAAGAATCACAGGTTTTTGATAAGAAATTTTGCAAATGACATGGCACTATTGCAAAATGCAAATGTAAATGCTGCTTAGCCATCTGTTCAATATTACAGCAACATTGGGAAAAGGCTCTGAAAGAAATGATGTTTGAAATCATTAAAAAAAATAACATGTCAAGTTTAAAATACTCGAGAATCTTAAAACCAGCATCAACACATTCAGCAACCATATGGCCCTACAGCAGGTTTAAAAAAACGCACCCTGCTTGCATTTTCTACTTCAACCCAAGGGTTTCTAAGACACAGTTCTTTTTCTCATTTGAATACCTTTGTTCCCTATTGATTTCCTTGGTGTTTACAGTTTCTTGAATTATATCTAGATTCATTATATTCATTTCACCCTTTCTGAAGCAAGAGATAACATAGGAAGATTAAAGTCAGCTGTTCCAGAAAAAGAAATACGTAGGTAAGTACAGAGACTATGCTGAATACATCTTATTTCAGGTCTATTGATTTGTCCACAGTAATCTCTTGTTCTTAGTAATAAGTGCTAACTTCACTGAGTATCGTAATTTTCTAGGCACTGTGCTAAGTGCTTCACATTCATCACATCATTCAATAATCATGAATTTACAAAGTAGATATGGTTATTACCCACATTTTGTAGAAGAGGAATTACTTCAAGGTCGGTCATGTGGCAGGGCCACAGTTCAAATCTAACTTTGTAGGCTAAGTCTGTGTTCTCAATTGCTATTGCATGCAATACATCAGTGCTCAGTTGTATGGACAAACATGAGTTGACTTTTCAAGGTTAAGAAATGAGTAGTGTATATTTAGGGTACAGCTACCTCCCTTGTCTCATCAAGAAGGGATTCTTGGAGAAGTGCCTTAAATTAAACTCTAAAGACCAGAGGTAGTGGTCTAAAGGAAAGTTCTTCCAAAGGCAGAAGGGAGAATGACAATCATAGCACTGGTAAAACTGGGAGCAAATGGAGGAGACTGAGTGAGTTAGCACCGCCAGCATGGTTTTCGAGAAAGGCGTTCAAAGAAGATTAAGACCAGCTTAACTTACCCTGCCTTCCACAATAGTCAGAGAACTGAAATTCCAACCTAACTTTTAAAGTGGCATTTACAAAGCCTCCACTGACATCATCGGTAACAGATGGTATGCCCTTCCATCTAACTCAAACACCCGCCACCAGAGAAGTGGCATTATCTCATTCAAGAAGCAGAGTTTATGTTAGAGTAAGTACAATTCTCAGCACCTACCCAAGGAGAGGCCAACTGCACTCAACACAATGGCTGAGCAGCATTTCAGAGATGTGTGTCCATCAAATCAAGCCAAGAGTTTGTGATAAACATTTCAACCTGTGAGATGGAGAAGCAACTCAAAGCCCATAGGTTGTTAGAGTTCATGAACTCATCTCATAAGCCAATTATGTTTGGTCAAAATTATAAAACTTATAAAGGCCTAAAGAATTACAAATTTGTAATGGAAATCCTTGGAGTTTCAAATGAATTAAAAAAAATTAGTTTCATTCAACTTAATAGCTTTATACAGTCTTGAGACTACAGTGAGAACCAACACATGATTGCTGGATAGCAGTAACTAATATGTACAAATCAGTATTGCCTCAAATGGTCAGAGTCTGGTGCATACATTTTAAATGCTAAAGTTATTTTTGTATCTGGACCCTAGAAGACTTTTTTAAAATAACAAAGCATATTTAAACTACCTGATGAATAGTTTAGAAGTGCCCAAAGGAAGTCAGGCAGTAGCAACACTGCCTAACACTACAAGGAACAGATATGCATAGCAGTCAGTGAATTCTAAAAATCTGCAAAGCCACTGTGCTCTTTTGTTGTGTCTACAAATCACCCAGAGAAGAAGTCACTAAAACATATGGCCACAGCCACTGGTGTCAGTGCAGAAAGTTATACAGTCTACCAAAGTGTTTGGTAGAATTCATCACTGAAGCCACCTTTTGTTTGCCAGGAGATTTCTGATTACCAATTCAATCTCTTTACTTCTTATCGGTCTGTTCAGATTTTCTGTTTCTTCATGACTCAGTCTTGGTAGGTTGTATGTTTCCAGGCATTTTACAATGTTAACAAAACTTTTAAATGAAGGTTAAGAAATAGACTTGGATATAAATGATCAATTTATAAGGCCAAATCTGGAAGGTAATTTGTCTAAAAGGTAATTCAATGAAGAAAAGATAATCTTTTCAAAAAATGATGCTAGAACAATTGGATATCCATAGGCAAACAAATGAACCTTGCATCTTGCCTCGTACCACATAAATCATCTCAAAATGGATCTTACGCTTAAATATAAGTGGTAAAATACAAAATTTATAGAAGAGAACATAGGTAAAAATCTTAATGACCTTGGGTTAGGCAAATTTTTCTTAAGACACAAAAAGCACAAATTATAACAGAAAAAAAATTTGACTTCATTAAAACTAAAAAACATTTCTTCTCCAAAAGACATTGTAAAAAATGAAGAGATAAAGGGTGTAGGGTTTCTTTTGGGGGTGATGAAAATGTTCAAAAACTAGCTGTGATGATGGTTGCATAACTCTGTCAATATACTAAAATGCATTGAATTATACACTTTTAATGAGTGAAATGTATGGTGTGTGTTTATCTCAATAAAGCTGTGACCTGCCCCCACCACCACAAAAATAAAAGGAGGAAAATTCACAGTCTAGGAGAAAATATTTGCAATACATATATCTGATAGAAAACTTGTAACCAGAATAAAGAACTCTCACAACTCAATAAGAAGATAAACAACTCAATAAAACACGGGCAAAAGCACAACGACGGGGGCATGCCAAAGGGACACAGGAGCCAAGCGAAAGAGTACCAAGGGCCAAATCTGGAACAACAAAAAGTGGTACTGGATTGTAACTCAAAATATATATCTACAATTCCATACTGATATAAATAATTGACTAAATAAATGGGGGTGAGAGGTAAATCTCCTGTGTACATGAATTAAAATAATTTGTGCAGCTAATTTGCCCTCAAGAATATGGAGGAGAACTTCCCACTTCATAAGTGAGGGCTATGCACTGTGACTGCTTTCTAATAAGTGTAGCATGAAAAAAGAGAAAGGAAATAACTTCACAGTGCAGAGACCTGGCAAACGCTACTCTAACTAAATGATCAAGGTCAACATCAATAGTGAGAAGTCGTATCCTTGATATGATGTGATGCGACTAGCACTTCACCTCTGTGGTGTTCCTCTCCAAAACCCAAAGCTCAGTCTACTCATGAGAAAAAGGTTACACAAACCCAGACTGAGGGATTTTCTACAGATGCCTCAATATTCCACAAAATTGTCAAGGTCATCATCATTAAAAAAAAAAAAAGTCTGAGAAACTATCACAGTTTAGAGAAAACTAAGGAGATATGGTAACTAAATGTGTGCTATTCTTGATGGGCTCCTAGAAAAGAAAAAAGACATCAGGTAAAAACTGAGTAAATCTGAATAAAGTATCAACTTTAGTTAATAATTAGATACCAGTCTTGGTCCATTAGTTGTCACCAATGTCCTATGCTAATGTAAGATTAGAACAATGAGGGAAACTGGGTGTCGTGTACAGGGAGCTGTCAGTACCATGTGCAACTTTTTTGTCAATATAAAATCATATTAAAAAAAAGTTTATTTTCTTTAAAAAATGGGCAAAGAAATTGCCAAAGGAGATATAAGGATGGCAAATAAGCATAGGAAAAGATGATCAACCTCATTAGCTAAAACTGAATGCAAATTAAAGCTACAATGAGAGAGCGTTACATGTCTATTACAAAGACAAAAATTGCATAGACTCCCTTCTTGTTGTAGTAAGATGGAAGTAAACCTACTTTATCTTGTCTCTCTCAATGAACGCAGCTAAAGACCTAAGTGAAATGCATAGAGAAAATTAAACAGCACCAGGATGACTGGCAAAAACCAGGACCCAAAGTGCCAGTGACCCTCTGTCATCTCCTCTGGTGTCTCCTAGTCTGTCTCCACAAAGCTCAAAACCCACAAGTGGGCCCTGTGTGAACAGAGGAAGAGCGGGCATCAGAGAAGCCTGCAAACATGGCTCAAAGGGAGAAAGAGAATCCTCCTGGCCCTCAGAGTGTGCAGGGGGTCCCCCATTTCTTCTCCATTTCTCATACCTTAGTCCCCCCAAATATCCCTGGGAGGTGATGGCATTGACAGTGGCAGCAATAGGAGCCGTCAAGAGCCTAGGACTATGATGGAGAGGAACTTCTCTCTCTGGTTAGAGCCACATCCAATCGACATGAGCCATGTGAATGCAAAGATGGAACATACAAACACACAAAGCCTGCTCAAATCAAATCAATCTTCCTAAGATCCTGGTGCAAGACTCTGGGTAGAGCTGCAGGAAGTATGTGACAGGGCGATTTCTGGCAGAATGTCTAAAAGAAGGAGCCCTAGAAAACCAGAAGGCTCTGGGGGAACCAGAGAGGAAAAGTTTGGAAAATTACCCTTATAACATTTTTATGACCTCCTGGGCTCACCTCTGAGCTAAATATACTTGGATCTAACTCTGAACAACACACCACAGACTTTGAGGTCTAAACTATGGGTTACTCTGGTCCCAGACCGGACCTGAGATGGCCAGCATATAGGACTGGATGGAATAGCATATGCATGATGTGAAAATGGACTGACATTGAACTAAAGCCCCAGGAAGCACATCAGAGCTTGGAGCCTGAATACAACCAGGTTGACTGCCTGCTAAAATGGAAGAATCAGCATTTGCCATATGATTGAAACAAGAATCAGAGTCTTCTTGCACAGTATTCAAAGCACCCAAGATGTAATCCAAAATTACTGGACATACAAAGAACCAGGGAATTCTCTACTCATAGGAGAAAAGACAACAGATGCCAATAATGAGATGACACAGAGGTTGAAATTTTCAAAATTTGTTGAATTGCTCACTTAAAATTGGTGGATTTTATATATACATTATACCTCAAAACCAAACAAAACAAGAATAAGTTTTAAAAGGAGGACTATGTAGTTGAAATAGGTTAGTTAGTATTAGTTCGGTTATAGTGTGAGATAAGTTGACTCCTATGGACTATTCTGGAACTCAGCCATTATTCATAACATTATTTCTTTGAGAAATTATGTTTTAAGTTTCAAACAATCAGCTTACAAAAAAATTTTTTTTCAGCACCTAGTCCTTTAAGTTGATGACCAAACATTTTAGAAAATGTGGTACCTTACAGATCTCATCTCAAACCCAGGAACATGAAACTTCTGATCACTTGGGAATCAAATTACACATTAGCATATCTCAATGCTATTAACATCTCTCAGAGGGTTCTGGAGACAGTGTATTTGGAGGAAGGGCAGGCATTTAGAAAACCTCAAATGATGACTCAGTTCTTGGGCCAACATGGGACACGTAGGAAAGAACTATTAAACTACTTCCCTTCCTCTGGCGTTGAAATTCAGTTAGAAATTAATGAATTCTGCTATAGAGTACCTTTCATTAAGTTTTTCAGGCTTTTCCTAGAACCACAGAGACAAACAGCACTTTAATTTTTATTTTTACTTATCACTAAATTATTTGGAGAGGGATGTATATATATACATATATATGCATATATATACATACATATATATATACATATATATATGTATGTGTATATATATATATATACACACACATATACATATATATGTATGTATACATATATATACACATATATATGTGTGTGTATATATATATACATACATATATATGTGTATATACATATATACACATATACACATGTATATGTGTATATACATATATATGTATGTATATATATATACACACACATATATGTGTATATATATGTATACATACATATATATGTAAACGTGTGTGTGTATATATATATATATACACATATACATATGTGTATATACACATATATATATATATGTCGTTTTCAAGAACATCGTCCAAATAAATATATATTTTCTCAAAGGGAAAAATCTGTGAAACTGATCATCTTTCACTTTAAATAAATGAATAATCATAATTGTTATCTATGTTTGGGAGCTCATTAGCAAACTATTCCCATAATGATGCCACTCACTTACCGGCACAATCGAGTGAATCGGAACTTAATACTGAACCCTGCTAATTTGCATTAATTGTGATAAATTGTCGCAGTTTGTTTATAAGACTGAATTATTTTTAAACATAAAATAATTATGCTGATTATTAAACGATTCTGTATTACTTAGGTTTTCATTTTAACATTTAGAAAATGTTTAATATAATCATTGCATTCATAGATCCTAAACTACAGAGCTTTTAGTTCATTGTGTTTGCTTTAGTTCCAAGAATTTAGAGGTTTTTCCAAGTCATTCTGTTAATAGTTCATTAGAAAAATAAACTAAGGGGAATAGATGCTGTGATATTTAGGTGCAATAAACATTAAGATATAGAAACTAAACCCTGGAACACAGATAAGTTTTCTGTTACTGATGGTGAAAGATCCCATCCACCCTATAAACCCTACTCAATTCAACCTTCCTGGATGGTCCTAAAAATTATTAATCATTCTCTTTTATATTCTTCCAAAGTACTCTGCCTGTGTCTCCATTGTCACACTTTTCCCAGCCTACCTTTAATTTGGGTAAGTCTTCCCAACTTGACCTGGAATCCACGGGGATCTCGTTAGTAGCTTTTTTCCCCGACATAAACTAAAGGAAACTATCTCTACTGTGCTACTTTGGATTACTGTTTAGGAAATATCACTCCCCCTTTCCTTCCACTGTGGGTGGAATGTTCTTCCCCACTCCTTGATTTTGGTTGGCCAAGTGACTTGCTTAGGCCAATGGGATGTACTGGACATAATATAGACCAAGGCTTAAAATGTGCCTGCTTAGCAGGGATTGCCCTTATGAATTCCTGCTATCACCATGAAAAGGACATATCATGTCCTAGGTAGTATGTGGTTGAAGGAGGATTAACTCTTAGAACAGATACTCAATCTTCAACATGGAACTGGATCCAGCTTAGACTGGAGGCCCAGACACAGGAGCAAGAATAGGGGATTGCTGTTTTAAGCCGCTGAGATTTGTGGTAGGACCTTTCTCAGTGACAGCTGATTGATACACTTATTAATGTGGAGTTTTATCCTCTATGAATGAGTAGGTTAAATTACATTTTAGAATAATCTCCAAAATAAAATAGCTCTGCTTGTCCTATGCCCTAAGTATAGTGCTAAATTGGGTCCGAATTGCTTTCTGCTAATGGGATGATCTTACTCTTGCCTGTATTAAGGTTAATATTTCTCATTTCTGTTCAGTCTTTCAAGATTTTCCTGTGATTTATCCTTACCACTTTGGTACATCATTATTCTGAAGAGTTGGAATTATCTGCAAACATGTCATTCTGAACCTGTCTTCTAGAATCATATCATTTTTAGTATGAAAAAAATTTTTTTGAAGGGCCTGGAACCATCTACAGCAGTTGCCTAGAACTCTTGTTAAGATTACCAGCTACTGGACCAGCTGCAGATCTACTGAGTCATAGTCTCTGGAGTACCACCCAGGAATTTAAATTTTTAACAAGCTCCCTGGGAAATACTTATGTTACAACAAAGTTCACAAAACTCTTGAATACTATGAATATGTTAACTAACCAGATCCCAAGCCATCTCCTAGTCCTAGAGGATTTATAGGATTATCTGTCATCATCCAGAAATATTGTTTACCTTTCATTTTTGTTTTCTCTATGTTCATTTTCTATTCACTTCAAAACATTACTTTTTCTTCCCTCTAGTTTAATCACAAAGTTCAATTTTTATTTTAGTAACCTTGGTATAGAATATTTTTAAAAGCCTTTTGATAATCTAAATAAGTTATTTCAATGGATTCTATTAACAAATTTATATTTTCTTTCAAAAGTAGGGTATTTCAGTTAGATATTTCCCCTATGGAAACCGCAGTCCTCACCCCTCAAAGAAGTGCCCTTGCATTTTTCATCCAGTGACTTTCCCCCTTGGTGGAGTTCACTAGAAGTGAGGGGTCTCACATGGACCTGAGTCACAAATTGTAATTCCCCAGGTTTCTTACAGAATGAAGTTGAACTGGAAGCTGACCAGGTTTTTAGCAATTTGCCAAATGACGGATTTTGGTCAACAGGCTCAAAATTGACATGCCACTGATTCTGTTTCATTTGTGGCTTTCAACTTCTCTGATTCAAAAAACAATCTGATCTTTTCTAAGTAACAACCAACGAAAAATTTTATTAATCTATTTATTACTATATGGGTGGTATAGAAAAGTGGTCACAAGCATGGGCTTTGGAGCCGCGTGCCTGAATTTGTTACTCTGGGTCTCAATATCCCCCTGTATAAACGTGGATGACAGTGACATATACACAAGGCTGTGCATTACATGAGTTATTACATTTAAAAGTGCTTGAATAGTAAGTACTAAGTCAAGACATGCAAGTTGTTATCATTATTTTGAAACTTTTGAGTGTATTCTTGGCACTGTTATAAATCTTTAGTTGGGCTCCTTTGTATTCAACCACTTCCCCTTTCTGTTTTCTTAAATGTTTTACTCCAAAATATATCATACATACAAAAGAGTGTCCTTAATGTATACATACATTTTAAAGAATAACAGTAAAACACGTTTGTGTCCCCAAACAGCCTAAGATGCAGATTTATTACAATAAATTTTAGGACCCATTGGGCTCCTTACTTATCACCTTCCCTTCACTATCCCAAATAGTGTTTGTCAATCCCTTGTTTTTCTTTATAGTTTTACTACCTATTTGTTTATTACCATTTTTAAAGTAAGTTTGCAGGTTGCTCATAAATTCTTTTATGACCTATTTTCTTGTTAACACTCTCCATCTGCCGTGTTTTTTAGGTGCTCCTGTTCTTCTCATTGGGGGACTATCATAGATTTTGAAAGATGTTCTGTTCCCCACAGTAGTCAATTTTTTTCCTTACTGCTTAGTTCTGGAAGGCTTCCTCTGCCCTCCCCAGGATGCTCTCATCTAATTTTTCAGCATCTACAATCATGGTCACTTATAATGCCCAGCTGCTAGGGCCCCACACTGTGGTCCTGGCATGGGCCTGAATTATTTCTGCAGGGAATTCCCAGTCTCATCTCATTCCCTATGCTCTTTACCCAGTGTGAGAACTGAGTGAAAAACAATATTTTACAAGCATAAAAGGGATCTTTGAAACCTACTTGATGTGTTAGTGTGCTAAAGGCTAAGGCATCCAAGTGAAACCGAAGGATGTTGTAATTAAACTTATTCCATTTTCTAAATTAAAATCTAGTGCCAGATACCCAAAGGTTTCTTCTTTCTGTCCTCCTTCTTTTAAACAGTGATTGTAGCAATTAAAAAGACCGCTACATTATTCTGTATTCTAACCACTTCCTATCAACTAGAGACACTGTTTTGTCAAACTAATATTACAAGGATTTTTTATTAAAATAAATATAGTTTTAAATGGAGGCACTCGATAAAATATCTCAACAGATGTTTTTCCTACAAAGGAAAGAGAATCACAGAAATTCAGAACTAATCCATCCACCTTGCTCAATAAACATTCCACTGTTCATTTGCTATGGCCATTGATTTTTGCAGGTAATAACAGAGGCTGAGAAATGAGCCTTTTTAAAGGTGGATGTTTTTGTCATTCACCAAGGAGCTTCTGGATTGTCTATTTCTGACCAAAAAAGGAAAAATTTATCTTGTGCTAAAAGGGAACTGTCTCAAAGTAAAAGTAACACTTTGGTGCTATGAAGATAACTATTTCAGTGTAAATACACTACTTTCTCATAGACTCTAAAGTCAGGTGTCAACTGATTTAAATTATACAAACATCAGAGTCAGACTGTATTATTTATTTTGTCTCTTCTTTTAAAAGAAATTCAGAAAAGAGTTCACATAATCCCAACCCTAATCCTTCAGCCACCAAATAAAGTATCTCAAATAAATATGACTTAGAGACACTGGAACATATTTGGATTCCTCTCCTGATTTATGTTTTTACATGCAATATTACAGTGAACAGCCCTAAAACTGGCTATTAATATCTATGTTATGCTTTGATCCCAAGATACAAAAATATTACTTAATGGAGACTAACTTATCCACAGAGCAGACCCATTTTTATCAAGGTTTCATCCAGAAGTTATTGGGACGAGTGTGATGAGAGTGTATGAGTTGGCTGACAGCATCCTAACTGACTACCCTCCCTGTGGTAGATAAACATTGGATGGAAGAACATGACAGGTTCCTGATCAATTTTCATTTGAAATCCACATGCTACAAAGATGTTGCGTCTTTCACAATGGTGGAGCAAACTCTCCATGTTGGCAATGCCAAAGAAGGGACAAAAGAGAGATACTGGGAAGACCTTCTATGCCATCAGAGTAACAGGAAGTGAAAGAGACATGAATTATCTACTCACTCCTTCAATTCCATAGCATCGCCTTCTCGAACGAAGCTGAGGTAGCTAGTTGCCGCTGTGGTTTTGACGGACTGCTCGCTATGAATGGCAGTGTCTGACTAGGTCATCTACTTCCTAATCTCACCCACCATAGCCTCAGAGAATTATAGCTTATACAGCTTTTTGATACAAGGAACCTGATGATGACTGGATAACATAGAAAACAGAATAAGGCCAAGGTGTTTGATATCACTGCTGAGCTTGGATTTGGGGTTTTGATACATTTGTCTGCTCATAAAAGTCCACACATGTCCTTAAAAATCTACTCAGTCTTTTCAATGATGAGGTGGCCAGGGGTGGCAAAAATGTCTGAACAAATATTTTTCCCTATTGTGCCAGTAAAGCAGAGTTCCATGATGGCTTCCATTTTGTTCAATCTATTTTATGCAGTCATTTTTAAAAGCACATACACAGATCTTTAGATTGGTATAACTTATGCATCTGGTCCTTTGGGAGAGTCTCTCCAAGTAAAAGGCACCAACAATTAGCAATGAGAAGCCCGAGGTTAACATGTAAGCCAATGCCAGGGAATTCCACAAGCAAGCAAAGATCTTCTTCAAGAAGAGAGAGCCAGAAGTCTTGCCTGAATTCTGCTGCACAACCCTATGTGTTCACTGAACATGAACTATTAAGGGCTGATGTGGTGTCTGGGGGTGTGACAGACAGAGTTCAGTATCATCAAGGCCCTACAAAACTCCAAATCAAACAACAGGGCAAAGAACCATGACTTCTTTGCAGCTGGAGACTTAGCGATGACATGGATGTCACTCATTACTTCTTAGGCATTTTAATTAGTATCCTCTATGAACCTTCTTTAGCAGTAAATAGACATAAAAGAGATTCTTAAATGGAGTCGATCTGACAACACTGCAGTAATGTTTGCTGAGCCCACACTGCTGAGAACACGTGCAGGCTGGATGGAAACTGACAGTTAAGCAACAGCTGACCGGAGATGCTGACCAGAAGTGAACAGAAGCTGCGTGGGTAGATAAAATGCTTGCTCCAAGGGCACAATGGTGCAATGGGGTGGCTTCGATTTCTGTGGCCCAGTCATCACTGGGAGAGATGACAAAAGGGGACCATCCTAACTAGTAGAAAGGAGAGAGCTTCTTGGAGCAAACTCTTTGGAATCTTCAAGGAAAAGTAGACAGCTTTGGCCAATGAGCGATGGACAAGGGAAACAGAGTGGTGAGAGCAAACCAAAAAATTATTTACATGAGCATGGAACATTCTGGCTGTCAAATTGCCTATTTTAGTCACCCACGGTGTGTATGTTTGATGACAGAAGTAGATCTAGAGTAAGCTGGAGAGGCCAAACTGACAACATGAGTTAACAGGGATACACGAGAACTGTATTTAGGCCCAAAGATGTACCTCTTAAGAACATATGACTTGTAGCTGAGGAGCTTCATGTGAGTAAGATTTAGGAGTTACATCTGGGAGCCAACAATGAAGCAAAGTTGACCAACAAATTAATTTGGCTAATTATGCAGAAAAAGAAGAGGACAGCCCTATTTATGGAACAAATGTGTGGGATTTGGATGCATCCCTTCGGAACATGTCCAAAGCGGAGAAATACATGAAGTCACTGAAAATGCTCACTCAGGAGACATGAAAACTCAAGGCATCAAAAAGCCCTCATGTTTCTGGAAGGTCATGATATAGACAAGAGACTGTGGTTACTCTGTGAGGCTATGATGGGTGAAATTAGAGCTTCTGTTAAATATTACAGTTCACTCATTCATGCAACGAATACTTGTGGTGGTCTCACTATGTGTCAGGCATCGTGCTAGGCAGCAGGACTGCAGGGCATGGGAAAGTTCCCCAGTACTCAGAACTTTCCAGGAACAAACTGGCTGCCTTATGCAGACAGTGAGTACATGGTCGCTGAAAATATTAAGGCCAAAGTTGGAAGCTACACTTCAGTGTCAGGCGGGTTGCATATGATAATATATGAATTTTAAGCTCCCCACCTCAGGGTGTTTATGGTCAACCATGAATCCCACTGTGCATCTTTTTCAATTCCTCCACATTCTCAGAAAGAGGCTAACTCACTGGACATGGTTTTTAGCAGAAACAGAAACCAACACTTGTGGATTTAAATAGAAATGGCATTTATGAAAGGAGATATTGAGTTTCTCACAGAATCTGCAGGAGAGCTGGTAACACTCAGCCTGAAGACCTTAGTCAGGGAAGGTCCCCAGCTGGTCTGGAGGAGACACATCTACTATAAACCAGGAGCCCCCATTACCCATCCACCCATCCAATCCACAGGCACTGATGGTGCTATAAGAAAACAGCAGCCAGGAACCCAGAGGAAATTGTCACCACTGTCCCTGTCTTCACTAGAATGAATTCCATGCATTCTTACATCCTCACATCATCAACCTCCGATTCAACGTCTTGAGGGGACATGTTGAACTGGCAGAGCCTGGATCATGGGTGTACGTCCTCGCTTTAAGGGAGGCTGGAGGACCAAGTATGTGGCATTCGAAGGTGGTTCCTCCCTCGTCAGGCACAGGTTCTACCACGGCATTCAGATGCTGAGTCCCAAGAAACTAATAAAGATGTAAAAATACTCTATGGCAGTGACAGCAATTTTCCCAGTGATACTGTAACAAAGCCAAATAATTGAAACCGAAGTCCAAAAGGTAAAAAAAAAAAAATTACAGTTGGCAAAATAACTTCGCTAATACCACAGGGAGTGTTTGCTTCTCCAAATCCCCTTTTAGGAGGAATTCTGATAGTCGTGGTAACTCACAGATGTGGTTAACACTGATTGCAAATTGTCACAGTGGGTTTGACTAGAACTGGTAACAAGAGAAATGCTAAAGAGAAACTGGGAAGTTTTAGGTTGTATTCTGGCAGAGGGGTGTCTGAGTCGGCCTGGTGGAAAAACCAATTACTACAACAGTGACCAAGAATAACTTACTAGGATCTCAAGACCGGAAGAACCCTCCAGCAGCCAGGAAATCCATCAGATGCTGTCCCCAGGGCTTGCATTTCTAGAAAGATAGCTGGCAGCTCCCTTTGTCCAAAAGCCTCTAGAGAAGGCCCTTTGACAATCTCCATAGATAAGTGAGAACTGCAGATGTCTTATAGCTCATGGTCAGAAAATTCTCTGACAACATTGTGTTCTTTCCATCCACCCCGCTCCCCCAGCAGTGAAAACAGCAAGGACAGGCTCACCATGTCTCATCATATCTTCCATCAGTCTCACTGTGGTTTCCACAGAACAGTGCTGGGGGTCAGAGCCTAAATGACCTCACGTGCTACAAACACCAGGATGCATCCACTGGGGCACTGCGGACTCTGGGTGTCACTTTGGAACATCAAACTTCCTCCAGGAAGTGTGAGGGGGCTAACCATGCCCCCCGGGACATGTGGGCATGTGCAGAGAGAGACCGGCTTTCCCCACAGCTATCAAGCTGGGGCCCTCTCATTAACACCCACGTTTCTCTTTCTCTCTCTTTTTTTAGGTCCTTTGAGTACAGCTTGAAGTATGTCATTGAAAAACGCACAGATGGGATCTACCAGATCATGGAGGCACTTTCACAGCTTTAGAAAGTGTGCTGGGTTTCTTAAGAAGAAAAAAATCCTATATTCTAATTTCTACCTATTTCCCACTCTCTCTCTGCTTCAGAAAGAGATGATTACAGAAGCCAATGTTCCAGGTAGTAATACCAATAGGGCAATAATTAAAATCTAGTACTTTTTCTTTTTTCTTTTTTTAAATCCTAAAGCAGCTAATTGTATCCGCTAATCTTGTCTTCATAGGTTCACAGAGAGGGCACCGCATCTGCAATATATTCAACATTAGCTGTGACCTACTGAAATTTAGCGTCGGGCCAGAAAAGGAGACAGCGGGGCAGAAAGAGGGGTGGCTGACAGGTGTTGTCCTGAGGGGAGATATGATCTGAAGCAGGAGGGACTGGGGGGAGGGACATTTATCTTGTTATGAAAGTTCTAGAAGAGGGGTTGGGAGTTTTATATAGAAACAGCAGGAGAATGAAGAATGGAGGAGGAATGCTGAGACCGAGTCTGCCTTGGATGACCCTGGAGCTTCTTGAGCATTTTATTCAATTTCAATATCAAAGGGGCAAAGGGATAAAGCTGCTAATCTCTGGGTGGGTACTGTGTTCTCTTTGCGTGAAGCTACCGCTTTGTATAAAGAAAGGGAGTTATGCCTAGATCTGACAGTCCTATTTTTAACATAAGTTCCTCATTCTGGACTTCTAGGTGGCTCCTGCCACACCTACCTGGCCCAGCCAACTCAGAGTCTCACCAAACTGATCCCAAGCAAAGTGGGCCCCCTGGTAGCCGGTACAGAGAGGGCTGTTTTAAATCCTTGGCATTTAACACATGCCAAGGATCTAGAACAGATGAGATTAGCAATCTTCCCAGAAAATACCCAACAGAATTTATTTGTAATGACTTGATTGATAAAATTATAGTACTTGTTAAATCTCAGCAAGAGCCTGCCATGAAAAGAAGGCTCACTCAATAAACATTTACTCGGCACCTACGCTGCCCATGTGCCAGGTGTCGGGTTAGCGGGTCGGGGTGGGCAGGGCAGAGGGATGAAGTATGACTGGGATGAGTTCGTACTGCATACAGTTAAAGGGTCACAAATACAACCTTGGAAATTATGACATCTCTACTGATGGAGTGATGGGACTAACAAAGGACTTCATTGACTCATAAGAAATGCTAAACAAAAATTATTCAGATACATTAGTTTATTTCCAGCACAGCACAGCCACCTCTGTGTGTCCTTTCAAGGGACATCCGAGTAACATGGTTTACCTTAGGTCACCAAGGGTAATGCCCTAGTTTATGCAGCCATGTGCCAGACAGCAATCAAAGTCAAAGCACAAGGACAGAATCTTGACCCACAGGATTACTTTTATAGGAAGATAACAGGGGGAAAGTTATATATTCTTAAAAATGTTGTCATTAATGGATACTCTCGAAACTCCGCTCTTCTCTGTGAACTACATGCTGCTCCTGAAAACTCAGAAAGAGCAGGAATCTCTGTTCAGTGAGAGGTTGGCTGGATAATGGGGAAGCTGCACCATGGAGTTCACTGGGTCAAAGTGCTCTAGGCACAAAACCACTAGCTGAGGTGACATCGCCGGGGCCATGCACTTGTGATTCCTCAGCATATCTGCTACTTCATTTTCTGAAAAGAATCATTCTGGGAGCCGGTGGTCCTGCAGGTATGTCTCCTACTTCAGCGCCAGTGTTTGGACCAAATGGAGCCAGCCGACCAGCCTCTGAAACCACTCCCAACACTCCTTCTAGCTTCAGGCTCTGGACCATCTTCTCAGCCGTCTGCCTCTGGGAGCAGCTGCTATATGTGGTTGGCATCATGTCACTGACCAGCCACCAGCTCCCAGATCCAATGGCATTACCCTGCCAAGGTAAGATCACAGCAAGCTGCCTGGTGAGAGCCTGTGGCAGCCTCCTACACCAACCTTCCCTGAACCCAGACATCTACCCTGAGGCTGTAGCCCTGGAGAAAGCGGGAGGTCATGCTTACCCTCTCCCACCATGCAGGCAGCTGGCCAAGAGGAGTGGGGTCATGCCCTGGTCCTGTGAAGCACCTGGGCACCCTGGTCCTGTGAAGCACCTGCAGCAGTCTTCGGGGTCTGCCCACACAGACAGCATCGCCAGGACTTCCTGGAGAACCACTTCCTAAAGAAGGAGGTGGGCAACCTCCTGACTATCCTCACTTGGCTGGCAGACCCCCAGGGGGCTGGGCAAAGACCCTCAAGAAGGGCTGGTCCTCAGTACCTAGGAGTCTCCCAGGCCTCGGGAGGAAACCTTTAAGCACACCCCGGAGCCTTCCCCACAAGCTGTGTGATGAGCCAAACTATAAAGCATTTGCAAGAGTAAAATGAACTCGCAACCATTATATGCAGTATTTGAAGTTGGGAGGGGGTTTGAGGGTTGGGAGAAAAGGGGAAGGGATTAAGAAGTACACATTGTAGTTATGAAATAGTCACAGAGATGTAAGTACAGCATAGGGAATATAGTCAGTAATATTGTAATAACTATGTACAGTGCCAGGTGGGTACTAATCAGGGCGATCACTTCGTAAATTATATACATGTCTAACCACTACGCTGTATACCTGAAACTAATATAATCATGAATATCAAGACTAATTGAAATTAAAAATTTTTTAAATGATCAGTTACACAAAGAAACCACCATGTTTTAAAATGGTTTAAATTCCATAAAGTAAAATAAAAAATTTGGACTCTGGAAGCAGACTGCCTGAGTTTACTGGCTGTCACGTAATACTTAGCCTCTTTGTATTTCACTTTCTTTACCTATACAATAAGGAATATAAGTGTCTCACAGGGATTTTATAATATTAGGTGCATGGCAAAGTGCTGGGCACATAGTAGGCACTCAATCTCAATGAATATTAGCTACTAGTATTATAATATGTTTATTTACATCACGACACTGCTTTGTGCTATTTCTCACCTCAATAAATGCTCATGAAAACAGATTAAAAATCTGGATAAGTTGAATAAAATTAGTGTTTATCTTAACAATAAGGAAACACTGATAATATTGACTTATTTTACAGATTTAAGGCCGACTGTCAATCGATAATTAATTGAAAGCAGTATTATGAATATTTTTATTATTCGTGGCAAAAATGTTTTAAGAAATAAATAAAAGTAAATAAAAATAATAAATTAAAAAAATATGAACCCTGCAATCATAGCAATAAACTTTTCAAACTCTGCCACATTAAAATCCCTTGGTCTACTTGGAACTTTGAACCTTTCACACATGCGTAGTTATGTAAAGTTATGCAGTGGTCATTTGGAAAATACTGGTTCAACTGAGTTACTGGCATCTTCCAGATAACACGTTCCTTTATGGAACATCAAAAAGTCGTTTTTGTTTATATCACCACTAGTCACATCTAACAAGTCTTTAAGTGTTTAAGTTAAAGTTGTGACGCTCCTGGTGGCAGATATAAGATTTCCTAAAATTCTAATTTTCACTTGACAGCTCAAGTTTTATCATTAGCAACAAACAGTCAGTTGTTTCCTTGAAGTGACAATTTCACCTCATTCACTTTTGAGAACATGTCTGCCAAATACCCAAGTTTGAGAACCAGTTTGCCTCTCAGCCATTCTTTAGTCAAATCAGCCATTCTTTAGTCAGCTGTGTCCCATTTTACTTTAGTGTCACTGAGTGACTTTCCTCAAAACAACCATTCTCCTTGGGTGGGCTGTAGAGGGTCTTACACATTTACCGAGTATTAGAAAGACATGTGCTTAGCTGTTGAGATCTAATAAAATCAATAATTTTTGCTTCTTTTTCAAGGATACTCTTAAGTGAAACTGGGAGTTTTTGTTTTTTATTTTTAATTTTTATTTATTTTTTTACATTTCAATTATACATTTTAATTTTTTTTAACAGTAAGGCATATATATATTTACACTGCGTGTTCACCTTCCATAGTTAGATTTCTGTCACTGCATATTCGACCCCCTTTACCCCGTCTTCTTTCCCCTCCCCCCATCTCCTACCCTCTGGTAACCACTAGTCTATAGTCCATGTCCAGGAGTCTCTGTTTGTCATGTTCATTTGTTGCTTCTAGGTTTATATCCCACATATAAGTGATATCATGTGATTTTCAACTTTTTCTGTCTGGGTTATTTCGCTTAGCATGATCATCTCGAGGTTGTTTGCTTTTTTAAACTGTGAGTGGATGGCAGTGAATACAACGATGACCAACAGTCTGGTGGCACTGCTGTCACTCGTGTTAAGGCACCACAGTCTCACTCCCTATTGTTTTTACAACTAGTATGATGTCAACACAGTGAAAAAAGTCAATATTTTTGTATTATTGTGAAGATGGCTTTGGAAGGGTCTCAAGGCCTGCAGAGAGTACACTTTGAGAACTGTAGCTTTTGGTAGCTTCTTTCACCTCTCTAAGTCTCCGTTTTCCTGTCTGTAAAATGGAAATAACTCATAGGACATATTCCCTAGGGTTTTCGTGAGGACTAAATGGAATGAACCATGTCAAGACTGAGGGACTGGCTAAAAGAGACTAAAGAATCACTCAAGATTCTTGGTTCATTTAGGTGTGATAAAAATAACCATCTCAGTGGTTGAATAAAAAGGAGAATATTTACCAGTCATTTCCACTGAAAAAGTCCTTGGTTATTTCTCAGAGGTCAAGATCAGTCCGGTCTTAGATTCCCTCAAATGCCTCTATTAAAAAAGCTCTGACTGCTATAATTTCCCCTGATGTGGTTTGAGATCGTCAGCTGCCCCACCTCTGCAGAGTATACTGAGTGTCTCTCTTTAGGCGCTGTCTGGGAACTACTTGAGGCATCGGAGAAAAAAGCCAACATTTATATTTATGTCTTTATGTATGTCTGGGTTCTCAAAATATTGTGACACTGAGAGACAGGCGAGAAATTGCTTGGACCCTGAACCTGACGAACCCTGTCAGCTCACTGCAGTTCAGCGTGGTTTCTGAAAATGACAGACTCAGGGCACAAACATCTGTCCCTGTAGGTCACAAGATAAAAAACTGACTTTGGAGCTCCTTTTTTCTTGATGGCACTAATGTGATTTTTTAAAAAATTAAGGCAGACACAAATGTGTAGTGGAGTAAAATACAAATTTGGATGCATTTTTCAGCAATACATATTTTTGCTTTTGCTGTGAGCACTTATTAATGGTGGTGCTGATCTTTGGGCCTCATCCAGAACTAGCCCTGTCTTGCTCAGAGCCTGCCAGGCCCAGTTCCTGCTCTCTTTGACCCTCAAACAGGCACAAACCTGTCTCAAGTGAGGCCCGGGGCCCTGGGTATTCTCCAGGCCCAACATAATCCTGGGGCCACACTTCTCCCAGGGTGTCACCTCCCCAGAGGCCCTGCCTGTCTACCCCATTTAAAGGAGCTCCCTTCCATCCCAAGTCACTCTCTATATCTGTTTCCCCATTTTACTTTTTTTCTGAAATAAAATTATCAGTATCTGAAATTGTTTCCTTTTTTTGCATTTATCTATCTTCCTCCAATAAAATTATTCTCCATTGAGAGTTTGTATTTTTAGTCACTGCTACCTTGCTGGGAAACAGGCCTGAAACATTGGAGGTACTGACTATTTGTTAGCTGAATGGATGCACAGATGTCCCGAAGGCCTCCTGCCAGCAGGCACTGAAACTTCTCCACTATCAGGGCTGCGGGGCATGCTGACTACTCTACGCATTTGTTGACTGAATGATAACATGTGAATGAACGAGTAAATTAGGGAGTTTCTGACTCTACAAAGAACCAGATTGCACAAGGCTAGTGACCTCACTAATTACACACAGCAACTCATACACTGCTTGGTTAGCAGGGTCTGCTGGGCACACACTTTGACAATGACTCTTGGAACAAACCAGTCTGGTTTTCGCCCCATCATTCCACAGAAGTTGCCCATGCTAAAGTCATTCGTGATCTCCATGTTGCCAAATCAAACAGGCTTTTTCAATCTTGAGCTTGTCATTCTAAGCAGTGTGACAGAGTGGGCCCCTCCACCTTCACTGACAGCATTCTCTCGGCTCCCACGCATGGGTGACCTCTGGTTTCTCCCTAGCACTCACTTTCTTTTGCCAGCTCCTCCTAATCACTTAATATTCTTGCTGGTTACATAAGACTTGGTTCTTCACTTTTCATGCCACACTCATTCCCTAGTGCACATCACACTCTCCTATGGCTTTGAATATCACTTGTAGGTCAAGTCCCTAATGTGTATCTCCAGCCTGATCTACTACTGAAGTCCAGGCTCATTATCCAGCTGCCCAGTTGCACATTCCCTTAAATATCTTACAGAAATCTCAAAATGTCTAAAACTAAACTCTTGATCTACTAAACGTCTTCTGTCCTCCTCACCTCAGGGAATGTCCACCCCATAAATCCACTTGCCATCTTACCATCACATCTGCTTCATCAATAAGTCACAATGATTCTAACTCCAACAGCTGTTTTACATCCACATACACTGATCCATCTCCAATGCCACCCCTCACACTAAGGAATCATCACTTTGCACCTCTTTTAACCTGACTCCTCACTTCCCACCTCGCTGGTTCTCAACCTGGAACACTTTTTCTCCAACCTTTCTTCTGTCTGAACCATCTACAAGAACCTTGATTATAACTGGCACTTATCGAAAGACTTTAAAGAGAAAAAGTGCTTAAAGTTAAATCCGTATTTTATAGTGACAAACGAATAGAAGTGGCTAGGATATGAGTGATGAATTGGAGTAGCTAGGATATAAGTGATGCTATTGAGATGGGGGTGTGTAGCAGGAAATATAATTGGTACACAGGGTGGGAGGAAGATAAAGAGCTCTGTTGGAGACATACACTTGGGACATCGGTGGGACATCAGGTAGAAATGCCCATCATCTGCCATGATGGGGGCTGTGGAGGTTACTAACAGGTTGGAACCACTTCCATGAGAAATCAGAAAGGGAATTGACTAGAAATGCGAAGAAAGAGACTGGGAGTCCATGGGTGACAGAAGCCATTGCAACTGTTGGCACCCAGATAAGGGGACCTCCTGTAGAGTAAGACTGTCCTTGGCACTTCATTAAAGATCATTGTTCTGCAGCCGCACATTCATGGCATGTTCACAAAACACAAGAAGCCAACTGACTATTTTGAGAATGCAATAAAAGTATGAAGCAAAATATAAAACTATTTACAAGCATAATATACCACTTTGTTTAGAAGCAAACTATAACTTATGCTTGCCACGAGCACCAAAGATGCTAAACAGAGCCTAGACACTATGGCCTTGATAGGAGATGTTAACTTCCTTCCATTTCACAGCAACATAATTCACAAAAGAGTGCACTCTTCATTCAACACATATTCACTAAGTCCCACTGTGTGGCAGACACTATTCTGGGTGCCGTAGATAAAGTGGTAAGAAAGACATACAGGAGGCACAAAATGTGTGTTGATTGAATGAGTCAAATCAAATCTCACCATTATATCACACCCTCAACACCACAGCCAGGATACTGCAAGTCAGATTAATTAGAATTAAATGTTCGAAAAGTGCCTAATATTTAAATTCAATGTTAAGACAGGCATCCAATAAAATGTAATTTTGTAGCAACACGTAGGAGAAAACAGAAAGCAGTAAGAGGAAGATGGCAATATTTTCCAGGTCAACAGTGAGCTTTGTTTGAATTGAGAAGAAAATCAAAGCCGGGCAATTTGACCTTGGAACAAAATTATTTTGGGTGAATTTTAAGTGGCTAAATTCAAGTTTTGGGAGAATAATTCTTGCTACGGAATGTTCTTCTCTGTGTGATTAGATTTAATCTCAATTTTGTTTTTTGAGGGGGACAGGTTTCTTCAGAGTCAGGGAAAAATTCCATTTCATAATCATCTATTTATTGGGACACACTGAATGTTTTCACCCATTCATGATAGGTTTTTAAACACTTAGAACCTTTCAAATATCATGATTTCTTCCTTTCATATGTACTTTATAATAAGTAGATTTTAGTAAAAAACAAAGGAAAATTTTTCTTTTCTGTCGGTAGGCACTGACTTACAGTTTTTTCAATTCTTATGCTCTCTGGGGCTATATTTCTATGAAGAGTGATACAATCTAAAATTAATCGATGGTAAGTGTAAATTTAAGAACTTGTAAGACATTCCAATCAATTACTTAAGAAAGCTATCACTAAACTCTTGATTTGGAAACGTGAAGTCTCTCAAGCTGAGAGTGAGTGGTTGGTGATTCCCAATGCCTGACAACAAGGTTTGCTTTTCCACTTTGCATCCTGGTCAATACACTTCATTCAGATTTAAGCAGTTACATTTTTACACACTTTGCTTCTTGTCTATGGAATGTCTTTCAAATATCTGAATGAGCAGAGGTACAGAAAACTACACAACTTTAGGGCCACAAAATTAGGTCACTTCAGAGAGGATGTCAGGTTTTCTTTGTGTGCGTGAAGTCTACACACATGGGCAGCCCAGGAATCTGCTGGATAGAAGCAATCAAGGGCTGGGAAAAAACTGCAGAGCTGGTCATGGTGGTGAAAATGCAGAGCATGCCGTTCAAAACTCTTTTCCAGATTGTGTTCTTTAACAAAGATACCTATTATTTATGCTTTTGAAAAAAATCAGTGACTTCCCAACGCAGGCCGTAATGAGTTCTGCAGATTCATGGAACTCTTTTCTTGAAATAATTTCCTTTAGCTGAATCTTTGTTTATACCACCTATCTTCATGCTTATTTAGATTCGAATTATGAACAGGGACCACGTTTATATCTTCTGAGCTGTGCTCATCCACTTCCTAGTAGCTCCATAAATGTCTAAATAACAAAAATATTAATAATATTAATGAACTATTACATAAAAACTACAGAGTGTGTATCAGTTCTTCCTCCATTTCCTTGGGGTACAGCAGCAAGCTAGCTTTGTAAAATTTCTTTATTGGGAGAAGAATGGTACAAGGCTCCCTGTGAGATAATTCGGAGCTTTTGGATAGTTTACTCAGAGTCAGCTGGGTATAAACTCTGGTCTTTATAATCGCTTGTCTTTTGCAATAGACAGCAAAAGAAACTGGTCATCATTTCACATGTGTCTAGGTTCACAAGCCATCAGGTCTCGCCAACCATGCCGCACGGCCACATCCGTGTTCTCGCTCTAAGTATGGAAACCCTGGTCTCACGTCTTCAACTCTTCCTGAGTTTTCATGTCTTTTTCGATTATTATTAATGGTCACAAGAACAGATAAAGTAGCTCCTCTTTTAACAGGTAGGAGCCATCATCAGTCATCACTGCAACTTTCATTAAAGCATTAAAGTCATTAAGGACAAAACAGAAATAGTTTCCCTTATTAATATCATTTAAAGTAACAATGAAAGTGGTAAGATGGTTATTTGTTTGTTAAATGGCTAATGAAGCC
This sequence comes from Pteropus medius, assembly GCF_902729225.1. Classification (NCBI taxonomy): domain Eukaryota; kingdom Metazoa; phylum Chordata; class Mammalia; order Chiroptera; family Pteropodidae; genus Pteropus; species Pteropus medius. The sequence goes on along the minus strand of NW_024343105.1, from coordinate 989,025 downwards.
AGGCCAATAATTCAAAGCTGGGTTCCCAGCAGAATATTGATCTAAAGTATCATCAGCAAAGATCCCTTGATAAGAGGGATTTAAAATTAGTATCAGGATTTTACTTTCCAAGAATTCAACTTTGAATTTCTGTTGCTGATTGCTTTCTTTTTAGCCTGATAGAAACATAAGCTCACCGGAAGCAAGCAGGCGTGAGTCTAGAAAGGAGTGAAATTCTGATGAAACATTAGTACATCGCATTACAGAGGAAAGAAGCATGTCACACGCCCTCTGATACTATGTCACATGCCCTGACAGAGTCCCATGGGGGCCTGCTGAGAATTTCCAGGGACATGGCTTTCTCTGAGGCTCTGACTCACACCACTAGGGATGTTTTTCCTCTTGGGAAAGACCAGACACTTGCCCTTTATAAAAACCTCTAGGATGAGTCACAAGTAAAACGAGCTGGCATTTGAAGGGGGCGGGTGGAAATCAAGGCTTGAAATGAGGCCACGTGATGGGCCTGTGGTCCTGTGGCTGCTGCCCAGGCAGCGTGGGTGGTTTTCACGGCTGTGCTACAGGGAGAATCCCATGTGCATCTCATCATGCATACAGGACTCCCACTTGATTTCAAAAGGGTGCTACCCACCCTGGAAAAAAACCCAGCCCACTGCGGAGATGTGAGAAAACACAGCCAGGGAAACAGATGGCTCAGGAAGCAGCCCTGTAGAATAACAGTGAGAGTGTGGGAGTCAGTGCAGACTGGGTGAGGCGATCAAGGGGAAAGAACGGGCATCAGTATGTGGCGACAGATGACAGAGCATTGCAGGGAGGAGCAGCTGAAGGAGGCAAGGGAAATGGAAGTGATGTACTGATGCACAAGGGCTGTAGCATAATTAGGAAAAATTCCCCTTCTTTTGACTCAGTAAGTCCTGCTTGGTTCAGACAGAAAGAGTGCTAGCTTCACGCAGGAAGCAAAAGTGACACACTCTTCCAACGGGCCTTCTATTTCTAATAGAAACAAGTCTGGAGTGAGCTCATTTGTGTACAGCTGCAGGCAACACAAACATGGCTGTTTAGGATTCTTTATAGAGTACTGGCCTTTGTACTCTATACTTCATTGAAGTTAATAAGTAGGTGTCAAACTCTGAATTAAAATTCCCAGAAGAGGACACAGCACAAAGGACAATAAAAATGATTTTTAAATAATCATAGGGATAAATAGCATCCACTTCTGACAAATGTAAGTGCTGGCATAAAATGTTATTAGGCTACAGACACTGTCTTTTGTTCAGGAAGTATGCCTTATCCTCTAGCCGTGTCGTTCATCATCCTAATGAGCCCTCAGAATGTAAATTAAATAGCAAAGACGGATTCGTTCAAGAGGCATCTTTGTGCTAGGTGTTAAACCATTTCTCTACTTTTATTCTTATTTTTTCATTGGAGGAAAAGAAAAGTCCTCAATACTTGAGCACTTCATGGGGTAAGTTCATGTAATTCATATTTTCACTAAACAGTTCATTCATTCTTTAGTACTTTGAGATCTGTGATTTCAAAGAAACAAAATCTCATTTTAAAATGCTATGCCCTGTAAATTATGGTTGATCTGGAAATGCTTAGGAACCTGGGCGTGCATTTGCTTTCTTGTTTTATTCAGAAGTGATGTGGTCTAGCGAAGCCCTCAATGAGAAAGGATTAGTGAAAATTTCAAAGTTTTAGTTTACTGAGCCGAATGCATTAATGGCTAGGCAAACACCACTTCAGCCATTAATGATAAAAGAATAATGTCATGAGCCAAATTAGTTGTGATTTCTTGTTATGTATTGATAAGAACTTTACTAGTTCCTCTGATGAATAGAGAAATCAGGGTTTTGTTCTTGACCTGAATTTATGCATGAGCACACACAACAGGAGTGACTGGGCAGCACTGCTAGGGAGGCATCCAGGGAAAATATACTGAGAAAGGAAAATAGCAACAAATCATGTCTCATTTTGGCCTGATTGGTTCTCAGTTGCCTCTCTCCGTCTCTCCGTCTCCCCCACTCACCTCCATTCCTCTCTTATTGCAACATATAAATCATTCTTTGCATTCTCTAGCTGTCCCTGCTTGTATGAGAGCTCAACTCACCCATGTGCCTCTCCAGCTCTTAGCTCTGTGTGCGTGTGACTGAATGTATACAAGATGGAGATTCAAATAATTGCCCTGTTGAGGTTTACCTCCTGTTCAGGGAGCAGCCATTAATCTGCCCAAGGGGGTTTCTCTAGACTCAATCTGCAGAATAAATTATCATTAACCAGTCTGGGTATTCTAGAGACATTATATTTTATGAGGTCAAAGTGTTGCAGAAATACCCCAGAGGGAGGGCTGAAATCATCCAGCTGGAAAAGAAGGAATCGGGAAGCAGCATTATATGAAGGCCTGGGTTGCGAGACAGCTGGCTTTGGGAAGTACCCACACCCTTGTGGCAGTGCTCAGCGATGGCACACCTCTGGGAGAGGGCATCTCTCATAGAAGGTCTGGCTGATGAAAGAGCACCTGTCACAACAAATAGGAGCTTACAATAAAGCCTGTATATTCCACAGTGTTCTAGCTTATTTAATTGATTATATTTAATGGGGAATTCTGTTTATAACACGATCAAGTTGAGTTCAGTGTAAGACTCAAGACTGACATGGGAGTTGGCCACATAAAAATACTATGTAGTCTGAGCCCACGCCCTGGGCATTTCATTTCTGCCTCTCAATTTCCTAGTAATGCACATTTTGATGGGCACATTGATTGGGTTATGATCTAAGAACAGCACTCATCAGTGGGAGGGGAGCTAACATCGTGTGTCCATAGGCCTTGAGAAGTACTGGGGACAAGGGAAAGGAAGCAGTTTAAGTGATAAAGTGAATGTTAACCCTGACAAAGCAAGACGAGGTGTTATTCTATACAGATATCTGAAAAAGTATCGTACATCAAGAGACATATTTTAAAGTGGAATCTAAGTCTCATCTGGAGTCTCGGAAGATAACTGGTTAGGATATCAATAAGTTGTTTCATTTTTATACCCCAGGCAGGAAAAACAATGTACAAGCCAAGAAATGCAAAGGTGCCCTCCTGTGAAGAATGTGCTTTTTAACCTTTGCAATATGTTAATAATATAAATTCACACAAATAATATAAATTATCAATATATAAAACCTTTCACATATAAAAGAAATAAGCTATTCCCTAAATGTTTTCTGATAAAATTCCCAATGAAGAAGGATCTCTTGGTCAGGATGCACAGACTTTTAGCCAGAACTTCAAATTCCTGCAAATGGCCCCCTGTCAAATAACTGACAGGGCTGCTAGGACGCCATGACATAAAACACATGCCCCATTAGTCCCCCCGCTCCACTCCCAACCTCTGGTTCAGAATGATTCACAGCCTTGCAAAATAAATTCTCTTCTGAATTAACATCTCAGAATCATTCATCTTTTGGGTGACCCTTCAAATTCCTTTGAAAGAGAACTACTGCATTTCACCAAGAACTCTTTCTTGTGGCAAATCACGATTTCATGGAGGGAAGGCAAGTAACATACTCCTTCTTTTGTCATTTCCTCATTCTCATCCCCAAGGTGGCTTCTGTTTCCTTCTCAACAGAAACACTCTAAATCTAAAATCAGGAGATAGCCATCTGCTGAATTGTGAAGGGGCTGAAACTTAGTTTTAGGCATATGTGAACATAAAAACAAGGCCAGATGGAATTATTAAATATTTCAGGAAAAAGGAAGTATTGGAGTTAATAAAATTTGCTACATTAAAAATGTTTGGGATTTTATTCTTTATTGCAAGAGCCTTGTTTATCAAGTCGACACCGAACTCAGCTCGATTATTTCACGAAGTCACCACCCAACATTAATAGTGTTGATTTACTTAACTGGCCAACGAGGGGATGAAGTCTATGTGTAGTCAGGATGAATGCTATCTTGCTTTACCTGACGCATGTGATACCTAAGGCACAGACGTTGTGTTTTAAACATTAGGAAGCCTTGGTCTATAAATTAATTCTAAAGCCTTCTTAAGCAGAGAACCATTTGGAAAGCAAATAATTATTCCTTTATTTGCTTATGTATTAATCTAGATTTTCAAAGCTGGAGATTTACTTAGGACAGAATTTGTCTATACCACCCCTGGCCTTCACTGTCAAGATCACACAAGCTGAACCCCAGGGGAGACATATTCTGGTTGTGGGACTCCTGGGTGTGCTGTACCTGCTTCTCCTGCCACCCTCTAACCTGGTTCTTCCTCTAGCAGTGGTATTCACAGGGACACTACATGTGTGGTCCTGCATTTTTGGTGTTGCTCGGCCAGAAATGACTCCCTAAAAGCTTGCCTGCTACTCACCTCTTCTAAACAGCTCTTACTATTTGAGAAGGAAATTTGGGCCATTTGAACAACTCACTTGGAGGAAAGGCCTCACTGTGGGGGCAGATCTAAGCTACAGGGCCGGCTTGGAATCAATCATGTGACAGGGCTTCTCCTCTGACCCTGTCCTGCTACAGCAGCAGTCCCCAACCTTTTTGGCACCAAGGACCGGTGCTCCTATGAGAATCTAATGCCTGATGATCTGAGGTGGAGCTGAGGCGGGGATGCTAGTTTGCTTGCCCACTGCTCACCTCCTGCTGTGCAACCCAGGGATTGGGGATCCCTGTGCAGTGTTAGAAGCTAGGGGCACTCACCTGTTACCAATTAGTTTTATTTCACCTTTTACTGTCTGGAAATGTGCCAAGAGACACTGGAACAGGGGACATGTAAACAGTAAAAGTTTATCGATCCAGTTTATTCTTAGTGATTGATCTGGGGAAGGTGGAATATGGCCTGAACCAGGAGTGCAGTTCTTAAGTCCTTAAAATACATTTTTAAATCTCCTTTAAACATACCTCTTATGCACCCTCTGCCTAATAGATAGCCCTGTTCATTTTTTGTTTGGTTATACTATGCCTTTCAGATCTGCTATCTCTTTCTACTTCAAAGAGATTTACAAGACCCTAGCCTCATACTACCTCCATCTTATCATTACTTTCCACACATATATTCTAAAATGGGGAGAATACTCATCCTATCCCTAACTAGCTCTTGCTAGGGAACCCCTTCTTCAAACTGGCCTTAGCCGATCCCAACACGTGGATGTGCCAAGATGCCCATGGCTAAATTAAAGCTAATACACTAGAGTCATTAAACAAAATTTTTTCTCAGGAACAAAGGAGGAGCAGGCAAGGTCAGACAGTGCCCTTAACACAGAATGGACACGTTCCCATGATGTCAGGCCTCAGGGAAGTGCCCTGCTTCCCACCCTTCACCCCCATAGAAAATGCAAAGTTTGCAAGTTTGCCATCAGGAAAATCTCTAATTGCTTTCAAACTATTTTAACATCAAGTCCATTGGATTAAGGTCCTTTAAAAAGGGTTTGTATACTGTGCTCCCTGAAAAAAATTTTATTAGCTAAATTGAAAAGAAAAAAAAAGGCAGACGTATAGGACTATAAGGCAGACATATATTACATCAAAATGACTGCTATGGAAGAAACCCCGTCATAACATTTGAGTTGCAGATTTCTTGAATGGCAAAAGAAAGACAGTACTCATGAAAAAATTTACCTATATTAATTTGAGATATTATCTTAAGTTTGATTTTTAAAAACACTTCAATTTAGAAAAACTATCTTTAAAACATATTGACTTCCACTTCTACCTAATGCTATATGAAATAGCAAATTTCTCCTAAATTTCCAGTGACTCCTAATTTTAAAAATTTCACTTCTTACCATCTCTCAACTTCCCTTCGTGGGATGGCTGAACTAGCCGCTGCACCTAAACCTGAATCACCAGTCAGTGTTGAAACAAAAATGCTGGAAACGCTGGTCTGCCCTCACAGGTTGCAGCCAACTCCATGCTCTTGTGGGCAGGATGCCTAAAAGCAACAGGTATGCCAATGGAAGCCGGCTGAGCGATTCCGTTCACCATCATGTTCATGTTGACCTGGATCTCTAGAATATAATGGGTCTATGAGAAAGAGCAACTAGCAAATGCTGCCCTAGTCAAAGAACCTATCTCTGAATCCAGAACAGGTAAAAATAGTTTCCTGACAATTTTTTAGAAACACAAAGAGAGAAAAAAATCTCCACTGTTGTTACCAGTATCATCTTTAGGTAAGAAGGACAATGAATGCTTCCTGGACTTGGCCTTTTTTATAACTGACATTCAGAGTAGTGTTATTAGCACTGTGCTTGTTAATTCAGCATCTGCTCAGTTTATGAAGTTGATTATTTTTTTAAGCGATGCATTATCCCTGCTCACAAAATATCACAGTGTGTATGATGAGTAATATAGGTATCACATTGTTATACTTCTTACTTAAATACATGTATTTTTACCAGAAAATATAAGCTCTTTAATGTTAGAATGTATTGTTTTTTTTAATCCCAGTTTTAATACGTATCTGAAACAGTCAACATTCAATTAAATACATGCTTTTATTATTCTTGTATTTGTTATTAAGCTATTGTAACAGTTATCAAGCACTGGGTACTTATTGTAAAAGGCGCTGTGCTAAACTTCCCACACTTTATCTGATTCAATCCTTCATCCATCCTATGAGATGGGTAGTGCTTCCCTCTGTTCACAGGTGAGTTAACGAGACTTGGGAAGTAGATAACTTGCTCTGGATCACCCTGATATAAGGGGAGGAGACAGGCTTCAGCTCTGGTCCACCCAACTCCAAACAGGCAGGTTACTATATGCTACGTTGAACATCCGTGAACACATGATTCTAAGAGCTTCTTCTCTGCATTTATCCTTTGTAACCAAATTCAGCAAGTGCTAAATTAATAACTTTGCAAACACTGTATATACAGTCAAAACTCTGCAGCAAATGTTTAGGCAATGTACCTAACATGAAAAGCAAAGGAAGAAAAAGTATATTCCCAATAAAGTACTGGGATGGGAAGGCATTACTCTTAAAACGAAATATAATAAAACTTTGCTGAAACTTAAGAACAAATGAAAAGTCAATGATGGAAGTATTGGTATAAATTAAAGACATCTCACCAATAAAGCATAGACATAGATGACATTATATGTAATTTTAAGTGAATAAAACTGTCAATTAAACAGAAGCTTTAGCATATGTATGTTTGAACCCTGCCTTTTAAAAATAGCATTTCATTTAAAATAGCATATGAAAAACTACATTCAGGATTGCACAGCTATGAGACTAGTGTATTTATTTAAATTAAATGTTATAATTACCCTGGTACCTGAAGATAAGTATATTATCTTTTCCTTTATGTCTTTCTATTTTGTCAATCTCTTTTTAAACACTGTATGAGTAGTGCGGCATTTGAAAGTAACCATCTGACGACTTTTATTCTTAAGTATTTCAGATGGACATTTAACCTGAGGTAACTTTAAGAAGTCTTTCTCTTTTATGTATTGTAATCAATCACTTGTACTTCTGAAAAGACTTAAAGCATGTACATCAAAACTGTATCTTTTTTAGGGCACGCAGCTGTCTTTGTCAAAGCATTGCATCTTTTCAAGGAAATGTCAGCAATGTTATCCCTGGGCCTCCCTCCTCCCAAGAGGTTGGTGAGGGCTGGACAATGAAGCCAACAAGACAGTTAATCAATAGTGGTCACAGCATCATTTTTTATCCTCCAGAATCTTCATTGTCAATGAGGTTTATATCATTAAAGTAAGAAAGCAGAACCTTCAGTCTCTGTTAGGTTCAAGTGGCAGACAAAAGAATTAATGTGTCATAAAAATAATGATGTAAGTGTGTGCTGTAAGCCTTTAGAAATTCATTTTTAGATTTAAAACCTAAGACTGACATATTACTGAGAAATACAAGCACTGATGTATCAATTCTTTTTCTCACAGTCCAAACAGATTTCTAACAGATCTGCATCTTGTAAAGAAAAGCAAGAGGATTTAATATAAGTCCTTTGAGATTATATAAATTGTATATTTGAAATAGATTTCTTAGCAATGGTACCTGTGCCATCATTTTCTGTCATCTCAACTACCATGTAACAGCCACATGACCCCTTCCCGGGACAGACTCTGGTTTTGTGGGTCCGAAAGGCTACCAAGCTTTTAAAAAATACAAAATCGGGTACAGGGCCTTGTAAGAGGGCCGTACAACCAAGGAGTCCTGAACTCTAAGCAGAATTTAATGATAAATGTGCCCTGCTTCATCCACTGAAAAACACAGTGTCACTTTGCTTGTACAAGACAATGTCAGAATGAGCTGGGCTTTTTCTTTGGTTTTCTTTCTTCCACAGGGGCTTCCTCGACCTCTCCTAGATGTTGTGTGCTATTGTGGCAGAGTGAGCCTTAAGTAAGATGCACGGGAACACCAGTTCAGCCCACGGTGTTCTAGGAACATGCTGGAAAACTGTAGGCAGCCATGCCCACCCAACAAAGGCAGCAGCAGCGAGAGAACTGTCACAGCAGGAGAAGGACCACTTTCTGATGTTTTCAGTTTGGGAACTCACAGGATTGTCACCGAGTTTGTGCTCCGGGTTTTCAGAGCTAGCTTTAGACATTTACATGTTTTGCCTCTAAAATCAATTTGCTTTTGGTATTACTTTTCAATGGAAAATTCATCAGAAATGCAATAAGGAATGAAGAGGAAGAAGAAATAACAACAGCCTTTGAACACTTGATTAAGGTAAATGTGTTGGTGCCTCATTTTTTAACTGAGACACAAGCAAGCGAGCCCTGCCTAGGACACCACAAGGCTGATCAGGCAAACCAAATGGTCATGGGTCTGAGTAGGCAGAAGACCTACTCAGGAGTGGGAGGAGGTGTGTTAGTTCTCACAACCACTGGTTCTTACAGGCTGCCTGCCAGCCGCCCCTCTCCCAACCGTCCTTCAAACAGCAGGACTGTCAGAGACAGGCTTTGGTGTTCCCATTCTGTGTGGGTAGAAGTGACCTCTGTGTGCAGAATCAAGGGGCTGTCGCTGGGAATCCCCTACTTCCATCATGGACTAAGAAGACCAAGAGTTAGTTTCCTGGCTCACTGGGGCTGGGGTCTCTACTTGTAGGTTTTATTGTTATTCAGGTATGGTGCTAGCAAACAGTTCAGGAGACTGCTGAAAAACAGTTTGTTAGTCACAGATCTCAAGAGCGGGGGGTATGCCACACTGTGGGCCACATAGGGAAGCAGAGGGGCCAGTTAAGAGGCAGAATGAGTTGGGGAGAGTGAGCAACAGCCTCTGTCCTGGTTCCTAAAGAAAGGGAATGGTGAAGTAGGGTAAGCAGGTGTAGGATTGGCTATTCTGAACATTTCAGTTGGCTCTGGGGCACAGCAACTGTTTCCAGTTGTTTAGTACCAGGCTCTGGGGTGATGAGGGCATTCCCAGCAGGGGAGTCATTTACTATCTTCAGGAATCAGCTGGCTTTGGCTCCAAGGTCAGCCAGGCCCCAAGGTGTCAGAGCATCAAAAACACAGAATGAAAAGTCATGATTAATACAGGAAGAAAGAAGAAGCAGGCAGGTAAAAATGTCCCAGCCTACAGCAAAGGCAGCTAGAGTCCCACCCAGCTTTCAAGATACTAAGGCTGGGATTAACAGACTTCCTTCAACCTTCTTCAGGGTTGAGCTGGGAGAGTTGTGGACCTTTCATCCTGGTCCCTGTGACAGAAGGAGGACAGCTGCAGGCGGATGCCTCACCCAACACCAAGAAAGTATAACGGATATTATCCCATGTTACAGATGAAGACATTGAGGTTCAGAGTGTTTGAAAGTGCCTTTCCCACTGTCACCTAGCTAGCAGGTGGCCGTGCCAGGATTTGTATCCAGGCCCAGGATCATTCTCTTAGGTACTTGGCTTAAAGTCAATCTGGTTTTAAAGGTCCCACACAAATAGAGACCAAAGACGGAAACATATGAACTCCAAAATAGAAAAAGAAAGCTATAATGTCAAAATTAATAAATGTTCATAATTTAATGTCCAAAAACATATTGTCATTTTTATTAATTGTTATATTCAGTATTCATTTAAAAAATTCATTACAGTTGATAATAATGAATAACTTAGATTTTTTTGTCACTTCCCAAGAATTCCTGATTTTGCCTGATGATTACAGAGAAACCAATTATAAATTAAATGAATTAGTTATAGTCATATAACTTCAAAAGCAAAATTATAAAAGCCCTTTCAAAAATTTTATAGCATTAAAATAAAACAACAAAATGTTGAGTTTAATGCGGGATATGAGTATATTTTAATATGTTCAATAGGACGGGGTGGAGCCACCAACGAGAAGCAGGCCTAACACCTTGGAGGTCTTAAAAGGACTCTACCTGAGTCAGCCTCTCAAATCCAGGCTCCTTCTACTCACATCTCCGCTCCTACCACCCCAGGCATGGAAGGCGGCTTCAGGGGTCCCTGGGGGAATGGTCCTGTTACAGAAACTGTCTCAAGGGCTCTGCTCACTGCTTGCTGCAGCACTGGACACCTTCAATGTTGTGAGATATCACACAAACTAGTACAAAGGTGGGGGGAATATCCAGATACACAGAGATTCCAAACGGACTTTCTGGAATGTCTGCCAAGAGCACCATCAACGTCTGGGAGTCAGAAGACGCAAGTTCTCCTTTAGTGCCACCACCCCTTGGCTACTATGGCAAGTCCCTAGACTGGGCTGGCCCTATTTTCCTTATTTATGAATTTTAGGACTTGAACTTTTATCAGACTGCAGGTCCCTGATCTTTAACGTCTTTTATTGTAGTCTGAAAACATACACAGCTCTTTGTAGAAGGGCATGATTCTCAGAACAGAATGGCACACTAAATAAGCTGATAATAATAGTATTTAGGCTTAACTTAAACAGAGGCCATACAGGGCAGCCACAGACACTAGGCTGCCAAATTCTGAAGCCAGGCTGCCAGATTTGAATCTTAGTAACTGAGAAGTTTGGGTAATTACTTAACCTCAGCTTTCTCATATGTGAAATGAGGATAACAGCTCCTACCACAAAGGCAAAATGTTGCTGCTCTAATTAAATTTAAACATTTACAATAATACATAACATATAGTAAACTTTCAGTAAATGCTGATGTTGTTCTTAACTTTTAAAATCTGTTTTTAACATTCATAAAATAAATTCCCCAACAATAAGGGCTATACCTGTAAAAGTCATTGAAGAAAAATCAAAATACAGTTTAAACCCAAAGACCCTTAGAATCTGCAGGTTTTGTTTTTTATTGGTTCCTAGATTTCAAATGACTATAAATTTAAGTGAGCCCTCTGGTCAGGTTCAGCACTAAATCAGTACCTCCAGAATGCACTCATATTCTTTTAAGTTTTTGAACAATGTCACACAAACTACCAGAGTCAGAAAAATAAATGTAGAGCTATGGAACAAATCTCACTGTACTATATACATTATTATGTCTATCACAATTTTAAGTAGTTAGAGGCAAAAAAATTAAATTACAAAAGGAGCAATATGAATATTAATATTCAGAAATTGGCTGCATTTTTATATTCCTATAATGAACAATCAGCAGGAGAAATTAAGAAAAAAATCTCATTTACAGTTGCATCAAAAAGTAAAATATGTAGGCATTAATTTAACCAAGGAGGTCAAAGACTCGTACTCTAAAAAGTATAAAAAACTAAAAAAAAGAAACTGAAGAAGATATAAATGAGTGGAAGGCTATACCGTGCTCATGCATAGGAAGAATTAATGTCCATAGTCCTCAAAGCTACCTACAGATTCAATGCGATCCCTATCAAAATATCAATGGTGGTTTTCACAGAACTAGAACAAACAGTCCTAAAATTCATACAGAATTTTGAGGGATCACACTCCTTGACATCAAACTATTACTACAAGGCTATAATAATCAAAACAGCATAGTACTGGCATTAAAATGGACATATAGATCAATGGAACAGAATAGAGAGTCCAAAAACAAACCCATGCCTGTAAATCAACCAACTATGACAAAAAAGGCAAGGATATACAATGGGGTAAAGACAGTCTCTTCAATAAATGGTGTTCAGAAAACTGGACAGATAATACGGAAAAGGATAAAACTGGATTGCTTTCTTATACCATATACAAAAATAAAATCAAATGGATTAAAGACCTAAATGTAAGACCCAAAAAAGAAAACTCCTAGAAGAAAACATAGGCAGTAAACTCTTAAACATCATTCTTAGTATTTTTTTTTTTAGATACGTTTTCTCAGGCACAGGGAACAAAAGAAAAAATTAAAGAATAGGACTACATCAAACCAAAAAGTTTTTGCACAGAAAAGGAAGCCAACAACAGAACAAAAAAAAAAAACAGCCTACTGGATGAGAGAAGATATTTGGCAATGATACATCTGATAAAAGGTTAATATCCAAAATATATAAGAAACTCATACATACAACACCAAACAAACAAACAAAAAATCCAATTAAAAATGGCAGAGGACCTGAATAGACATCTCTCCAAAGAGGTCAATAGATATATGAAAAGATCCTCAACTTCACTAACCATCAGGGAAATGCAGATTAAAACCATAATGAGATGTCAACTCACACCTGTCAGAATGGCTATCAAAATAAATCAAAAACAAGTGTTGGCGAGGATGTAGACGAAAGAGAACTCTTGTGCACTGCTGGTGGGATTGCAAATTGGTGCAGCCACTATGAAAAACAGTATGGAGGTTCCTCAAAAAATTAAAAATAGTACTACCTTATGACTTAGCAATTCCACTTCTGGGTATTTATCCAAAGAAATTCAAAATAGCAATTTGAAAAGACAGCATGAACCACTATGTTCACTGCAGCACCATTTACAATAGCCAAGATATGGAAACAACACTAAGTGTCCATTGATAGATGAATGGATAAAGATAATGCAGTACATATATACAATGGAATATTACTCAATCATAAAAATGAGTGAAATCTTACCATTTGTGACAACATAGATGGACCCAGAGGGTATTATGCTAAGTGAAAAAGCCAGACAAAGACCAATACCATGTGATTTCACTTAAATGTGGAATCTAAAAAACTAAATAACCGAACAAAGAAAATGGAAACAGACTCATAGATACAGAGAACAAACTGATGGTTGCCAAATAGGAGTGGGATTGGGGAGATGAGTGAAAAGGGGAAGGGAGCAAGAAGTACAAATTGGCAGTTATAAGAATAGCCACAGGGATGTGAAGTACAACACAGGGAATATAGTCATAATATTGTAAGAACTATAAATAGTGCCAGATGGGTACTAGATTTTTCTGTAAGGCCACTTTGTAAATTGCATAAAGTTCTAATTACATAAATAAATAAATAAATAAATAAATAAATAAATAAATAAATAAATAAATGAGAGAAAGAGAAAAGAAAAAAAGTAAGGAAAGGAAAGGAAAGAAAAAGAAAAAAGAAAAATTCTACTCTTACTGCCTAGATAGACATGATAGGGTGAACCGGCTATGCCCCCAATTTTTTTAAAAATCCAAATAAATCATCTATGTTACCTACGGGTGGTCCTGCCTGGCCCTGATACTGGTCAAGCTTTCTGCTCAGAATGATGATGGTCACACCTTCTCAAAACTTCCCACACAAGCATTACTGCTCTTATGAATACATCTGAAACACTTCATAGTGAACTACACAAAGCAAGTGCTGAATAAATGCTACTAACTGGAAGCAACCACCTTTATTTAGATGCTGCTATGGACTGAATGTTTGTGTCCCCTACAAGTTTGTACACTGAAGTCCTAACTCCCTATGTGATGGTATGTGGAGAAGGGACCCTTGGGAGGTGATGAGCGTTGGCTGAGTTCTTAAGGGTGGGGCCATCATCATGGGATTATCATTCTTAGGAGGAGAGACAACAGAGAGCTTGCTCGCCTACTGTCCACCACGTACAAACACAGCGAGAAGGCACCTGTCTGCAAGCCAGGAGGAGGGCTCTCTCTCATACCCAACTGTGCAAGCTCCCTGATCTTGGTCTCCCAGCCTCCAGAGACTTGAGAATATAAATTTCTGATGTTTAAGCCACCCAGTCTGTGGCATTTTGTCATGGCAGCTCGAGCAGACTAATACAGATAGCTTACAGATATTAATGCTATTTGATTTTATTAATTTAAAAAGAGGGACAAGGCAGAAAGATCTAGAAATTGCTTAATAACTTTATTATTCTCACCTTTTGACTTGAGATTTTTATCTATCAGTATTTAAAGGACTCAAAAGTAAGAATGTGGGTTTAGACTAAGTTTATATCCTGTTTTGCCACGTTCTCATTTTTAAGACTCCATCTCTCTGAATTGCAAAGGTTCCTCATCTATAAATGGGCCTACAAACAGGATTAAATGTCTCATATAAAGCACTTAAAAATATTGTGGCTCATCCATACAATGAAATACTATGCAGCTGCATAAAACAGCAAGGAAACTTCTAGAGAGAGATGTCCAAGACAAATTAGTGGCTGAAAAAAAAAAAAAGAAGAGAATAATACAATTGACATGAGGCCTTTTTTGTGAAGAAAGGAAGTAAATAAAAATATTTATTCCTATATGACTGTATTTGCTTAGAGAAAACTTTTAACTGCATTTCAATAACACAAGAAAAGAATATAGATATCTGGTACACTGAGTGTTGGGGAGGCAGAGTGGGACAAAACAGGATACATGGGACAAGGAGAGTAAAAGTTTGTTGTATAGTTTAATTTTATTTATATTTTAAGAATTAGGAAGGAAGGAAGAAAAAAGGAAGAAAGGAAAGTGTTTGGTACTCAGTAAGCAATGTCAGAAAAAAATTTTGTTTAAAGCTTAATCACGCAATGCATAAGCATATGCTTTTAAATACTGCACACAGTGCAAAAGAACATAGATTTAAAAATTTAAATTCCTCCTTTACTTCTGACCAGTCTGTAGCTCTCTCCAAAAATAAGCAATTAGTTTTGTGTGTCATTATTTAGAAATGAATGTGGGATCATACTATATATTGGTTTTACAACTGCTTTTCATTTAAAATTTCTTGATGTTCGTTCAATGTCAGCACATGTAGATTTGCTTCACTTCATGTAACTGACATATAATAATCTACAATATTTTTACACCGTAATTTAACTTCTTCCCCACAGGAAGGCATTTGGCTGTTGGCGGCTCTTCTTATTACAGATTCTTTGGGCACACGTGTGGGTGCTTCTGCTGGAAATGTTCTTAGCAGCGGCCCTGCCAGCCTGAAGGGTTCGCTTTTTCGGATCCTGCCACACTGAACTCTGGAAAGACAATGCCAGTCACGATCCCACCAAAAGAGTGTTTCCCCACACTGCAGAAGAAAACTGATATAAAAATCCATTTAAAAATGTCAGTGTGTTTTCGAAGTTGAACTGCACTTCAGTAACACAGTGTAGAAACATATCTTCTATTTTAATAAGATGACTTGTTGCAATTCTGATATTCTGAACAGGAGAGCTCTTCTTGTGAAATAAGGATCAGAGCCTTCACTCACATGTTATTTAACTGCATCTATTCACATCCTTTTCCAAGTCGGGTTTCACACAGAAGCCCCTGCTCACCGCCAGTGGGCCCTCGCCTCTGGAAAAGCCTGGCCTCTGACGCCAGCAGGCAGGGCCCACTCGCCATGATACCCGCGGCAATAAAGGTCTGGGCTGGGCACCTACACATGCTGATGTAATAAAAAGGGATTTGGTGGGAATGCTCCAAGGTGAACTGATTAAAGTAAGAAACCATGTTTGTGCACCCTCTGTAACTGCTTCTGCAACATCAAAGGGCTGCCTCCTTTCTGACTCTGTCTTCTCTTCCACTAACCCTCCTTCTCAGCCTCCCCGCCTTTTAAAAGTTAAATCTCAATTGAGAAATCACCTGTCCATAGAAAACTCGAGAGAACTCTGGTCACCTTAAGTTTCTGAATAAACAACCAGGGAGGACTAAGTCAGGTGTATAATAAATACAGCATTTGCATGAGATTTACATTTGTATGAAACTGTGTACTTTGGAACGAGCCTAACACTAAACCATCTAGACCATCAACACCATCTAGACTAGAGTACTCACCTAGTATCCCTGAATTCCAGAACTACAGAAGAGCCCATCCCGACCCACCTCCACACTGTAGCCACCTGCACGCAATGCCACTCCCTCTGCATTCGCAGGCCTTGCTGAGTCTAGAAGTGTTTTCCCTGTCAACACCTGATGCTTTCTGCACAAAGCTTTACTCAAGAAGCTGTCAGAAATTTTCACTGAAAGCAAGCAGAGTTAAGTCAAAGTACTATAACTGGCTAGTCGAGATGCTTCCTGTGGCCATGCTCTCCCTGCCAGAAACATGTTCTCTTTACGTGGTTCTCTACCCCAGTGGGAGTGAACTGTTTTGCAAGCACGCTCTGTACATTTTAGAGAGATGATTTATTTTTATTTTTTTGTTACTTATTATTATTATTATTTTATTTTTTCAATTGTATCATGAAGATTAATTCAAAAACAGAATAATAGTTGGCCACTTTATCTGCCAAAGTCAAATAAAACTGACATTTACTATAAAATCTATTGAAAGGTGAATTCAACTAATTTATCGTAAGTATGATTGCCATTTTAAGACAACAAAGACCAACATTTAAAATGCATTTCAGAATTCTGTATTTGGCAACGAATATAAGACAAATTGTATTGTAAGCACATATACTTAATTTAATTTTTAGTCAAGTGCAATTAATTTATTCTATCTTAAAAAGCAACCTACCCGCCCCCACACCCCACCACCAAATAAAACCATTCTAACAGATTGTCTTGAGAAACTTGGGAATGAAGCAAAGTCCCCACAGACTGTGAAATGAGGCCCCTTGAACGGACCCAAAGGAGCTCTGGCCAGTGGGTCTGCCAGCCTCTCACAGAGACAGCCCAGAACAGTCCCTCTTCCAGGTCCCTCACCTCTCCTGACACTGACCCTGCTGCCCACGGGCCCTCCTCCTTGGCCCAGACCTCCCTTTCTGAGGAGCTCACCACACAGCTCTAACTTCCTCCAAGTACTGGAGTGCTTACTGTCTATACCACTCCTTTCAGTCCTTATTCATTTCCTTTTTTTATGTCACCATCTTACAGTCCCATCTTTCTGATAAGATGCCCTTTAGGAGTGAAATGCACATCTTTTACCTTTTGATTCGTCTAGAAGAGCACTGAACATATTTGGCAAATTCAGTAAATACTGAAGTGAAATGTTTAGTTGGGAATAGATGACATAGGCACAGCAAATGAATACTGCACATTTAAGAGCCCCCACCCACAAAGCAGAATTATGACCTGTCAGTTTAATAAAAACGCACAAACTGTAAATTGATAAGAAAAAAAAACAAAGTCAAATGATTTTTTTAAAATTCCTGGAGAACTTATCTGATTAGCTGGGTCAACAAGTCTTAAGACCTTCCTATTTCCAACCCTCTCTGCGATTTCCACTTAGTATATTATAAAGTTATAGACAGAACACAGATAAAAGTGGATTCTCTCCCCTCCTGTTAATTCAGAAACGTGTTTGCGGAGGGAGGGAAACCTGAGTTCTTAGCTCCTTAGCTTTTGTTTCGGCTTTCCTGAGAGATAACATTTCCCTCTGTACAATCTTTAAAACAATAACTACTCCTGTGCACTGAGCACCTACCCTGTACCCCCCATGGTGTCAAATGCTTCTACTGTGTTATTTAATCATCACTCCAGCCCTTAGGGCCACAGCTTACAGGAGGCGGCTGAGGCATAGAGAGGGTGGCTCTCGTGCCATCGGGGGATTCCGACGCCTGGTTCTTGGCACTGACGCAGCACTCACTCCACAACCCCACATCTCAAACCTCAAGAACAAGGTCACGGTGAGGAAAAGCGCCCACACAAGCAGCCACATCTTAGATGCCCTCTCTTTTACCTCCTTCTTTCTCCCCAAGGCATCAGACCACTTGTCTCATCCCCAGTCAGGCACTTGCCTGTGCTAACACTTTAGTACACCAGATGTTTTCCCCAGTCTGCATGGCTGCACCCAGCTCATGACCCAGCTCCATTCCCCGAGAAGCTTCTTCCAGCCATCCACTCTGCAAACCTCCTACCACCAGACCAATTTTTCAATAATATATTTCCATCTCAGCTTAAAATTCTAACACAGCTGCCACTGCCTCAAGGCCCTGCTGACTGGGACTCGTGTAGGCCAACTTCATCTCTCACTGCTGCCCTAACAGGGGGCATCTCACTGCCTCCTTCCTGCTCTCAGCATCTCCGCTTCTCTTAAGCCTCTTCTTAGGCTGATCACATCTACAAAACCGAGACCTGCTCTAAAGGCACTGCCCCCAAGAACTCTTCTCAGGTTTCTAAGGCACAGGAGGTCTTCAATAAGTGCACTGAATTGGAAATGTCTGGGTTTGGCTACACAAAAAAGAATGCAAAATGTTAAATACATAAGAAAACAAAAAAGCCCACTTTTGGGGGAGAGGGGACCGCTTCTTGGTTTCTGTCTTTCATTCTACATTCACAAATATACACAACTCCTTCCAACTCCCCTAATCTTGGCAAGTTTACACTGCGGTTTTGTAAAACAAAGGTCGCCTGCTCAGCTACAGATAAATAAAAATTCACAAGCGTCTCCAGGAAAATCAATACAGGTACTAAAATATCTAAGTTGATAATAAATTTTAGTTCTCCTTGCACATAGCTCAGGAATGTCACTATTTACTGGAACTACTGTAATATCAGATATTTCAGAGGGGTATTGATTTTGCCACTCAAGTGTGACTAAAGGGATAAATAAACTGCTCCTGGGGTCAATCGATCCATTTATCTTCACTGGTATTTTATAAAAAGTCAAAGTAGCATAAACTTTGATAAATAAATGTTATCACGGAAGAAATATTGCTGACATAAGGATTTGAAGGAAAAAAGAATTGACAAGTCTGCTACCTAAATGACACATAATTGGCTTAACATTTTAGTAGTTTTGGTGATAGAGACCCACATAGAAACATCCTTTCTCACCCTTTCTACATAATCCATGTGGGCCCAAGTATAATTCTGAGCCTAGTGGCCATAAAAAAAAAAAAAAAAAAAAGTGCCACAAGTCAAGCCGTGAAGCAGAAAAGCAAAGGAAACAAAGTCGGGTGTTTTTTTTGTTTGTTTGTTTGTTTGTTTTGGTTCCCTTCTGTTTAATCAGAAAATAAATGCTAAAATCCCCTAAGGTAGACAAATGTCTTTGGGTATTTTGAAAGTATGTTTAGAAATAGTGGGGCTAATTCGACTTTTAAAAATCAGAATGGGTCACACTCTGAAGTGGCTTTTTAGGGTTTTGTTGTTAAACAATGTTGTACTAATAACCACTTAAGTACACCACAATGATCCCATAAAGATTTCAACGCAAGGCAAAGGAGAACACACATTGTGGCTGTAATAAATATCCAGGCTCCAAAAGAATTTTTATTCAAGGGCAGGGAAAGCAGAGACCCTGGGAGGGGGCTAAAATACACCAGGAGAGATAGATTATACCAGCAAGGTTTCACTGCGGCAGTCCCGTCTTATGATGAAACAAAAGAGTGATGATGGAAGGACAGGAGCCGATACTGGAACTCCAGCCCCGTGATGACTTCAGCTCAAGGACCACAGCCCAGGGAGATGGACAGCCTTGCAGGATGCAAAGACTCCTAAGCAGTTATAA
Source organism: Pteropus medius (assembly GCF_902729225.1). Lineage (NCBI taxonomy): Eukaryota > Metazoa > Chordata > Mammalia > Chiroptera > Pteropodidae > Pteropus > Pteropus medius. Next base: position 969,362 of record NW_024343105.1, on the reverse strand, counting down.
CCTCAGAAAGGGCTCTTTAACTTTAAAACTTTCCAATCTGAATATGTAGCTCTTAGATTCCAGCTCCCCCACCCCACCACCCGTCCTCTCCCCATTAACCACCCTGGGCCCACGCAGGAGCTCCTTAGTTTACCTCTTTCCTCCATACAGACCACTGCTGCTTTGAAAAACTCCTGCCTGGAGGGGCGCTTTTCAGGGTCCTGTTGGAGGAAAGCCTGTTTGGCACTTAGTGAGGACACAAAAAGGAATGTATCTCCCGGAGGCTGGCCCGATGCCCAACAGGACACAGTGGGCCCTGGATATATTGATATTCACCAACTGAACATGTCTGGGTGGCCATACTGGGCTTGGGGTTCTCCGAGGGTCACAGGACAGTGGCAGTGTGGTTCTAACAGCTGCTAAAGCCACACTGGGCAGGAACAGAGCGGTAACCATGGGTACAGTCAAAGGGGGAAAAGGCCCATGATGAAAGGCTGTCTGGCAGGCTTGGACAGCCTCCACAAAATAGGTCTGGCACATTCCCCTGATGGCCTTTCACTAGGAAGAGTCCACAGAGGGGACAATGCGACTCATTTTCCCCCTTCTACAGAGTGGAAGGTACAAGATGTAGAAATGCATGCCCCCTTAAGGCCAACGTCCCTCCTTGTTATCTGAGGGAACAGAATGTGTGTGCACGTGTGCACGCATGCACGTGTGTAAACACATGCCCTCCAGCTCTGGACTTATTGTAATAAGTCCTCCTGATATTATGGCGCTAAAGAAACAAGCAAGGTCTTGTTTGATGGAGGTTTTGTCTTTCTGAGGTGTGCTGGACTCACCTTCCTAATGCAGATTATATGAGGTTTCTATTCCTCTACCAGGATGTCTCCCACATGTGGGTTATACAGCACAGCTGGCAAAAAATCTAGACTTAACCAGGGAGATAAGGCCTTGGCCTGGGCGCCTGAGCATGCAGCAAGCTGAGTGTCTCTGTCTGGCCATCCCCCAGGATCTGACAGGCTCTGCCAAACCCTGTGGGCTCTACTAAACCCCCGCCCCACACTCCATGGCCAGGGGAACATCTCCCCTGGAAGCAAATGCATTATGCTGACCCCAGCCCCAGCACGCTTTCTTTCACGTGGTCACTGTTTCTGAGAATGGCGCCACCACCCTCTGTCCGCCCAAGCTGGGACTCGAGTTGGCCTCAGCTCCGGCCTCAGCTACTCCGGCATGCACTCCTCTCTGTTCCCACACATCCCTGTGGCTCACGCTTCCATTCCTTCTCCTCCAACAGCTGCAGTCACCTCCCATCACATCTCCCCACAGTCAGTCCAATGCCAGTGGGTTCTTTCACTACAGCCACAGTGATGCTTCTAAAACACCGGTCTCATCACATTGCCCCCTGCTTGAGACGCTTTGATGGCTGTGCCCTTAGAAAGGCCAATTGCTGTCACAGCTGAGAAGGCACTGCAGAAGCTGGCCCAGATGTATCTCTTTTAATTCCCTGCATAACTTCCAGGTCCCTGTATATCTTCTAGGTTTTGCCAATGTTTTTCCCTCTGCCCCTATGCATCATTTAATCCATTCCCCATTTAGAAAAAAAAGTGCAGCTTGTGACAGCATTCATTTAATTTTACATAAACGCACTCTTTGAGGCTGAAGCAAATCTGACTGGCTTTCGATGTGAAAATAAAATATAAAAATTGTTCTTGGAGTTATTTCTAAATGTAACTTGTCTCTAATACTAATGTAACAGGAATGTATATGATGATCAGTATTTAATAAGTCTATTTTGTGTGATAAATTTCAAGGCACTGAACAGCACAAAGTGGAACATCATATTCCGCACAAAAATATCGCATTTCTTTCCGGATCTTCTTGCCATCCTTGTCACGCAAGCAGCAAATTTTGTAGCAACCAGTTGGATTCTGTTTCCCTGATGCTGGTGGTGTGCTCTTGGGGAAATGTCCTCCAGACAGGTGAAGAGGTATGACACCATTAGAGCACGGATGACCTTGAAGACGTTGCTGCCCTGGCTTGAGATGCTTTTACAGCATGCTTTCAATTAACATCAGTCTAAAGTTTACGTGGAGGATTGCGTGCTCAGGATTTTCCTTCCTGAACAGGAATTTCTTATACCAAAACCTGTGCCTTTTGTGCTCAGTTGAATAAGTGAGCATCTGATCAGCCAAGTCCACTGCTCCCAAATTCACATTATAATCCACAATGACACATGGCTTCCTAGTTTTCTTTCCATTTCTGTTGTCTACTTCAATCAGATTATAATTGTGGAATGCTGACAACACTGTCACCTCCTTCTCGTCACACCATTTCAGGGCCATAAGTTCACCACAGTATCTGGCTACAGTCATCCCCTTTGCAATCCATTTTATTTTTTTAAGATCATTTGGCATCTGTTTCCGTTCAAACGAGCTGTACCAACTGCATCAGTCTTGTTTTAACGTAGTTCTCTGAAAAGCATAGGAGGTGTATGGCAAACTTTGGGGGTAAGGTTAGAACTATAACCCATAAATTATCTCGGAATAAATGCTGCAGCCACAAGTACCACCGGTGAGTATTCTCGGAGCAAACGGGAAATGAGTTAAGACTGCTTACATGTAATTTTCTCCTTGAATCAGAAAGCGAGGTCCCTCTGGGTGCTCCTACAGAACCCTCTGTGAGGTGGTCACTAATACTGCTCATGAAATATAGATTTTAGATTGATTTGGAAGTATGTTTGCTCATGATTGTTGAAACTAAGCTCATGCACTAAAAAATGTATAAACTTTAATAAACAATATAAATAATTTATAGCCCTATAAATTCTTAAAATCTGGAAGTCACATGTTACAATTAATATTGGCTTGTTATAAATATATGAAGAGAAAATATTTCTCTTTTATGGAAAGAGAAATTGAGCATTTGTTTAAAATCAATGAGTGATAAATTCTAATTCCCAGTGGGCAACTCTTCTGAATAATGTTTAAATAAATACATGCAGTGTACTGTTTTGAATATATTCAGTCGAATTCAACTGTTGACTCAGCTCAACATGCAGGTGCGCCTCGACCCAGGTGTACTTCATTTTACACGACAGCCATGCTTTTAAAACTGCATGCAAGCTGAATTTCTGTGACTCAAAGTTGATTTTAAATGTGCCATTTGAGCAAATTCTATGGCAAATCCTATGTTCAAAGGGAAGAATCACCTCTTAATTTAACTTTCTTGAATAATCCAGACTTTCAAAATTGGATTTAGTTATAGCAATATTATAAAGTAATTAAATTGATTTTAGTCACAGAATAAAACATAAAGAAAAAGCAGTAATATAAGGTACGTACATACACATTGCCAATGTCCTCTATAATACAAACACTGAGATGATTAAGCTGTCATTTAAACCTCTCATGCATAATGAGGAAAGAAATATAGGGAAGTTTAGTATTTATATAATTCTGTAACCCATTTTATCTACTAATTAAAAAATATTTTTTAACTTTCATTTTATGACTATCAAAGACATGCAGAGCATTCTATTTTGGAGCCATTTTTCCCCTAGAGGCACAGAAATTAGTTTCTTGGAAGAATGATCTCAATTTTCTTAATAAATAAGTCTGAAATAGTTGCTGAGGCACACCAACGTATGTATGAATAATTATAATTGTATCATTACACTCTTAACAATTATAAGATGCTGTCAGTTGTGATACGCACCACAATGTGTGCCATTTAGAAAGAAAAACTTGTCAACTATATTATGACACGTAATAGATTGTAAGACACATTCCAATTCAGAAATGTTAAAATGTGAGAAAATATGCATCTTGAAACCAAAGATAATACTGTAATAGACTTTATCTCTAGCATTTGGAACCATGCCTGGCAATAGTAAACACTCTATAAATATTTGTTGAGTGAATAAAAAAATAGTACATACTTAAAACATAGTGAAACATAACCATGGGCACTGATCGAAAGTTTTAAAGAGTAGTGACTGTATCTTCATTTAATTTATAGCTCAGGGATTAGAATATAAATAATGATAATCTCTTTACAAACTTCTATTAAATGGGTAAGTCAGGTTTAAGATATACAAATAAAATCATACAGAAATTTGATGAGTGTTTTTTAACTAGATTTTAAAATGACTGCCCTGCTATGCCATTCTGACACAGTTTGCAATAGATTTCCCCCCGAGTTTCACTTTAAGCTCATTACTTATATCAGACTTATCTCAAAGGTCTGGGGTATCGTAATATGACTGAACAAATATCCCTTTGGCTTATGTGCTGAATCATGTCGATATGAATAGAAAAATGGCCCATTTTACATTTGTTGACAACCTGCTGACGCCACCAGTTACAAAACTTCTTCCTAAATATATTTCGTGAACAGTTCTTCCTCTATTACATTTATTTTCCTCTAGCTGACATCATTTTAAGATATTCCCAGCAGACAGCTATAAACGAAGAAAGACTTCAATAACTTCTCATTCGTTGCTTAAATTTGCTAGGTTTTAGTCAATCACTTTACACATCTTCACACCTTCTATTCTTCAGCTGCAAACTTCCTTTTTCTTCCTCATTTGTTCTGCCTTCAGAGGTTTATTGGTATGACACCAGAACTTGGTTATATATCACTTCAGATAGTTTTGCCATTTGCTACCATACTAGAACAGCAGCTTGGCTTCCCCAAACCTTGATCCTCATGTCTAAATGCTAGGTCTATAGGGTCTGAGACAAATCTGTGTGTCCTCTGGGCTCAATGCACAGTGCAAAACAGGGTCTGAACCCCTGAAGAATAGCTAAGTAAGAACACTGTGTTCTATCTTTATAATAAAATACACATCTCCCATTAAATAGCAATCCCTTCATTTCTGAAGGTTGAATAGGACAGTGCTTATAAATGAATTCCACTTGGTTAAATTTACAATGCGGAAAATAAGTCCCATCCAAAAATACACTCTGGCTTAGGACTCTGATTTTGAATTTATTTATTTTGCACCCTTTCCTCTCAGTATCTTGTGAGATAAACACCAGTTGATATAACAATATGAGGCTCTGAAATCTGAAATACAGGCAGACCTTTTATTGTGCTTCGCTTTACTGCACTTCTCAGATGTTGCATTTTTTCCAAATTGAAGGCAAGATCTTCCACCTGCAAAAAGGTATGACTCGCTTCATTGCAACCCTTGCTTCATTGCGGTGGTCTGGAGCCAAACCTGCAGTTACCTCTGAGGTGGACCTGGACTTGAATGTTCTGTTTCAGTTGCCCTGTAGAGTTTTTCATTAAAAAGGGGCTTTCTTTTTTATTGATATATTTTTGGTGCAAGCAATATTGGTAGTAACATTTCCCTATCTGGTTCATTGTTTCTTCAATAACTGACTTTGCCTTTGCCACTTTCTCTAGACTTCCCAGGTGTCCCTCTTCCCCATGAGGAAGAAAGAATCTCCCAGATGAGTGTGTGCAGTTCCACAGGCCGTTTCTCCACGGCTGCCTGAACCATGAACAAAACCTTCTCAGTCCTCTCTTCCAAGTACCTTTTAGGGTCTAGTGTGACAAGCCTTCTCACACTCTTGTGCCAGCATCCCCAGCACCCATGCCCGCTAGCTGCTTTTCCTCTCTGGTGGTGACCAGGTCTTCAAGGAGCTGCCTTGAAGATGCAAGTTCAAGGTCCTGCCAGCCTAAATCTGCATGTTTCGGGAAAAACTTCCAATGACAACTTACATAAAAGCTCTCTTGGTCTTGGTGACCGTCCCCATGTGGGCACATGCCTCCTATTCTTAGTCCAAATGCTTCTTGCCTGCCTCCCACCCGCCCTTGGAAATTAAGATCATATCATCAGTTATAGTTTCTTCTCTAATCATCTTAGATGCTGATTATCGTAAAATGCCAAGGAGGAAACACTCTGGTTAGTTGTTTCTTTTGCTCTCCTGTATTTTTTCCTTGCTTCGGACACACAAAGAGAGGTGCTTCATGCATTTCAGTGCCATCAGTAGAAACAGCAATATAAGACTTTTGTTCAATTTTATATTTAAAAAACTATAACAGATATTCATGAGTTTAATTTAATTGTCTACTTAGTAGCAGATTGTTAGGGGCTACAATAAACCAGCTGAAAAATTAAGCATTCACTACCTCGCATCCTAAGGAGATATAATGTTAAGAGTCTCGTCATTACGAGTTCAGCTGGTACCCATGCCAGCGGCCTAGGTCCTAACGACTCCTTTCAGTATTCACACAGACGTTAGCACATATCACGCCCTCCACTGCTGTCAGAGAATCATTTCCAGTCATTTCTATTCCCTGTGTTTGATAAATAAGCTGATAATCTTTACTCTGCACAATAAAAGAATATTAAAACCAGGCCTGACTAATGTGTGTCTACAGACAGAAGAAGAAAGAAATTTTTATAGGTCCCAACACCATAATTCTCCAACTTCTTTCCTGCTTCTCTGTCCAGCTAATTTTCAGGCATTCATACATTTCTGGATGTCAATCCAAACAATGTCAAGATAAAACTCTCTAAATTGCTTCTTTAACCTTAAAACATACCAAACCGTGATAGCTACTTTTAACTGTGTTTTTGTCATGCCTGATATTCATTTTGATCATCCTAAGAACTTCATAAAGTCTGCAGTATTAATCTTGTTTTATATATGACAGACACGAAACTCAGATGTGGCAGGGCTGAGCTCCAGATCTAGACATCCCATCACCAAAGGGTGCATTAGGACCGACACATCAGTCCCAAACATAATCCCACCCCTACCTGTCTGGGAGGGCCAGCTGTGGGTGTCAACTTGGCGAGGATACGGCCCCCACTTATTTGATCGAACACTCATCTAGGTGTTGCTATGAAGTATTCTATAGATGTGGTTAACATCCAATCCACAGTCAGCCAACTTTATGCAAAGATTATCCTGGATAATCTCAGCAGGTCTGATCCAATCAGTTGAAAAGCCTTAAGTGCAGAACTGAGGTTTCCCCGAAGAAGAGATACCACCGATTCCACTGGCGGACTACAGTAGCAGCTCCTGCCCAAGAGTTTCCAGCCTGCTCTTCCTGATGGCCTGTCCTATACATTTTGTACTTGCCTGTCAATTCCTCACAACCATATAAGCCAATTCATTGCAATCAATCAATCATCAATTCACACACACACACACAGACACACACACACACACACACACACACATCTCTGTATACCTGCTATTGTTTCTAGTTCTTTCTTGGAACCCTGATTGCTATACCATCTAAGAAATGTACCGATGATTAATAAGGTATCATGAGCCAATAGTGTTAGGCTCTCTTACCTATTACTGTATAGCAAGTCAACACATGTATGCCAGGCAAATACTGATGCACCATATCCTTGAAAATCAACCTCTCTCAACCCCTTTATGGTAATCAGTTTAATTCTAACAATACACATGACTATTTCTCATTTTGTAATTCAGGGTTCCTTTTATCCCTAATAGTGGTGGAAAACCTTTCCTCCTCATATATTTGAAGTTGCTCATATATGTATCATGTCATTGATAAAGAAGATGCTAAAATTATAAGAAAACTGGGTAAAGTGCCTAACACTAACTAGCCCAACTCTCTTTGTACTGTGTACAATTTTACCGCTTTACATAATTAACAAATTCATGCAAAATTCAGTCATTCTCTGTACAAGATTAAAGTGAAGATTTCTGGTATTACCAAAATACCATTCCTCAGACACTTGTTCGGAAAAGCCTGTTCTCCTCTTCGGGTTAAATAACCATGCTCCTCGCATGCTGCCTCAGGAATCGTGCACCCAGCCTTGCGCAATTACAGCACTGGCTGGCCTGCAAAGCTTAGCTATTCGGTTTCCCTCATCCTGAGTAGCTAACATGGGATTAGTCTTCAAGTAAGAGATTCTGAACTGCAAGGATGCCGCTCTGAACACAAAGCAAATACCAAGCGCATTCCATTCTGGGTTCACAAAGCCCACCCTCACAACAAAGTCTCCCTCATATTCTCTCCCTTCTCTGCGAAGAGAACCTTCATTCTTTACTCTCCGTATTGAGTCAAATAGATACTGGCCTTATCCCCATGTGGTGCTAACAGCTTATCTTACATCTTTAACAAAACCGTCTAACTGGTACTGTTTCATTTAGGTGGCTAACACTTGCCCATGACTCCCATTTCCATTAATAATTTTGAATCTATGTTGGACTACCTTCCCTCTTCCTGTGTGCTGGTCTGAAACCAATAACCAGTCAACTCTGAGCCACCAAACACAATTTTCAACATTTCACTCTTGTCATTGATCAAAAGATGTTTAAAAACTCCCTTTTCATGTACAGCGGCAATATGTTTAACCTGAGGTGAGCTTTAAACACAAAATGTGCTGATATAATGGAAAGGAGCAGAACCACAATGTCATGCTCTGCCATAGAGACTACTAAGTTCTAATGGCATTAAAATGGCCATTGAGGAGAATAGCACTCCGAAATGCTTGATTTGGGAATAAACATACTTCTGCTCAGAAAACTATCCTCCCATTCACTAAGTATTGTTAGTCAACATTTTTATTGTTCATTTGTTTTTATTCCCAAGTATATTTTTAATATTTTAGTTTGATTAATAATTTAAAACACTGTATTATGCAGCAGCATTTGGATATTGTAATAAAGCATTAAAGAAAGATCTAGATAGGAGAGAGGTAAAACAGCAATGTATTCATCTTCCACCAAGTACTATATTTTAGCATTTTGACCAGTATATGCACAAAGGAATGCAACAAAAGCATCTGGATGTAAATTTCCAATTATTGCAAAAATGTTTTACACATCTTGTCTTCTATATCACTGTCTATGAAGATATATGGGAGTAATATCTCCTGGACCACAATATGAGGAAAGTCTCTGCATCTCCCAAGTGGCTAAGTTTGTATTTAAGCACATTATTCTTGAAGACCTTCAAGTTTCTCTTTTCACTCTGGTTGCTAGGAAGTTCGGAGTCAATTTACAGGCTACTTTCATTTACTATATAACAACTGTATGAATTTTGGTAAGTTACCTTACATCCTTTCCTGAATAAGAAAACTCGCTGTTTGGTAGACTAAGTTAAGTGTGGTCATTTCAGGCTCTGACTGGCTTTGCCGTGCAGATGAATAAGTCACTTGATTAGAGCTAACATCACATATTTCTCCAAATATTAAATTAAGGGCTCTGCAATTTCTTCTTCTTTATCCAAGGCTACTATGATGATTGGTGAAGTTTAACTGAAGACTCTTAAAAGAACTCTTTTACATAAATGTTAAGGCAGGCATAAAAATGCTTTTGATTTGTATGCACAGTACAATATCGCAGCGCGGTGTCTGAGTCAGAGCTGCTAGGGTGTGGGCTTCCTGGGGTGGAGCTTATTAGTCCATTTATTCAGCCAGCTGTCTGATGCTTTGTCTTTGATGGTGGATTGGCTTGTATTGCAGGAGATGTGGCATCAAGGGTCTGTGTAGCTATCACATCCCAATCTCATTCAACCATTGCTTGATCTATTATTTCTAAGTGTTATTTTTATAAGACTGAAAATGTAGCCATATTTAGTACAAAAAGATTTTTTATATTTATAAGAAAAGGATTCCTCTCAAAAACTCAGTAGAAACTGGAAATTACAGACTAGCTGCCTCAATAGATCAAAACTGGTTTTGTGGAACGTTTGTGCCCATTTAAAGATTTTCACTTTTTATGTTCACTCAGACAGGCAAGGCAAAGGAAGTGGGTCTGGCTGCTATGGCAACTACCGACCCCTCTGAGGCGGCAAAATTCCAAATAGGAATGTTAATTCATCATTAGGAGCTTCCTGTGCCCTAGGATTCTTATTGAATTTTACTGATCAACACTTGAACTGAATTAAAAAAAAAGACTGTAAATAGGGTGTTATGTTTTACTACAAAATGTTCCTTTGAAGAATAAGCTGCTGTACCCAGCAGCAGCTGCCATCATCCACCCAAAAGAGTGCTGGGTGGTGACTAAATGGGGTAAACTGACTGTTGACAGCTGAGGGGCTGGTAGGGAAGACGTGCCGACCTGAAGTACCTGTGCTAGGTAGTGGAGAACCTCACGTTGTCACAGCTGTGATGAGAAATTCCAAGCAGAACCGGGTCCTTGAAAGCAATTTAACATCTTAAAAGCTCTAGATGGTAAAGGTTAACTTCTCTGATGATTCATCAGGACTGTCTTGTTAAGAGTGGTAAAATTTATAAGCACAAAATCATAGCTGGCAGTGGAAAGTGCCCAAATGAAAGAGAGAAACAGAATCCATCTATAGCCAGGACACCAAGCCTTAGATACAGTATCCCTTGGTGTATGGAAGTAATTCAGAGATCAATGGGAGTGACAGATTGCTCTTTAGCCCAGAGGAGAAGACAGCCACATTCACGTTACTGAGGAATGAGGAATCCTGACTTCTCCGAGTGATGAACCTATAAAAGGAAGCCACCCTATTTATCAGCCTAGGAATCTACCTAGCATTATTAGAGAGGCTTAGGGCAAAAATCCACTGTAACCCATGAGAAAATAACTGCTCATGAAACTAGCGATCAATAGTTCTATATTTACCTAAAGTTTTATACTTGATGACAAACACAGGCCATAAATATCATTAGATAATTTGCATTTGTAAAAATTATTAGTCAAAAGTCATACTTGGGGCATATGTGCTTCCAAATACCACATAACTTATACAGTATGTTCTCATATTTATAACTATGCTGTATATCCCCATTAAAACCCAATAAATTACTTCTCTGTACCACTGATAGTGAAGATTTTTCTTCATTAGAGTATCTTCAAATCATACAGAGTTTTAAAGAGGTCATATTTTAACCTGAATAAATGTAGTTATATTTCTCACCAAATGATTCCTCAAGGTCAGGAGTCACCAGTGTATGAGAGAGACATGGGGCTACATATTTAATCTGGAAACCGTGAGTTTAATGATGGGTAAAATCTCATAGGACTGTACATCCCCAAATGATAACACTGAGAAACAAATTCTCAGCTTATAGTTTCTGTATTAAGGATGAATGTTTTGCTCTGCCAAAATTGCATATCAATGAGCAAAATAAATTATTATGGTTATTGTAAGCTTCTTGAAGAGGTAGCCCACACATTCCTATAAGAAGCATACAAAGACCCACATGAGAGGCTGTCTTCTTTCTGCAGATGGAACCTACATAGTACCAAAGCAGGGAGGAGAAAGGAAAATCTTCATCTGCACTCCTACCACTTCATCCTACGCTGACCCCACACTCTACCCTGGCCTGGACTCTCTAGTCTTTCTAGGTTCTACAAACACTGGGGCAAAACCAATGCCAGCTTACTCCTTCTGTTCATGGAGAAGAAAGAGGAAGAGTTGAAGTAATTTAATTACAAGGACAATGTCTTATTCAGCCACACCTGATATTGTGCCTAATACAGCAAGAACTTATATAATTACTTTAAACGTATGTTGAATTCTTGATAGTGTTTGTTTTTCTCAGTTGCCTGCGATAGCAATTTTGAATCTATTTTTTGTGCCTTCTAATACTGAAAAACTAAGTGAATATATTATGGATAATGGGAACAAGGTTTCTCACCATCAGAAAATGGAGTTATAAATACACACAGAGAGAAGACTAGGATGGACCCTGAGAAACTAGCTTAGAATTAGAGGTATCAATATAAACCTTGATTTTTGCTGGATACAAAGGTAGGTAAATAGATACATGGGTGGAGAGACAGAAGGATGATAGATGTGAGATAGGTAGATATTGAAATAGAGAAGTGTATATGTAGATGAATATATGAGAATGTATATATTGTGTGTGTGTGTGTGTGTGTATAGAGTCTGGTAGCTCTGTCTAATAAAAAGGCCAAGAATTAAGAACACTCAAGTATCAATGAGCACACAAAGCACCCAAATCTTGGTTTCTAAATACCATTTCGGCAAAAAGAAAAAGAAAAGAAAAGAAAAAGAAAGGAAAAAAAGAGAAAAAAAAAGAAAGAAAAAAAAGGACCAGGGCTCCCTGGAGCAATGGCCAACTCCAGATCTGGGGTTGGGGATCTACAAAATGATTCTAGAACATCTTATTGTACCAGAAAAAAAGGAATAATAAGAAATACTGGGAATAAGTCAAATGGAAGGAATACAACTTGAAAGGACTCCTACTGACTAAACCTAGGATAACCTGAGTATTAAAATAATGTGACTAATCAATTATAACCCTTGAATAAAACAGAAATCCGTGAATGTGTACTCATTGAATAGACAAGGTAGAAAGGAAAGCTCCTCCTTACAGGGAAGTGCCAACGAACAAACGTAAGAGCAAATGTAGAAGGTGCTGGTACAGCTAGAGCAGCACTGACCGGCCAGCACCACTGTGATGATGGATTCAGGCGGGAAACATCAAGGACAGATGCTGAAACTAGTGAGTGGAAGCCTGATGAGAAATAAGCTGTCCACATAGTTTCAAAAACACTTATTGATAATACATATTGATAACTTTAGTGGAGAAACCCAGCAAATGCCATGCTAAGCAAATGGTAACATTCCCACCACCAGTGGGACAAAGCGCTATCCTAGGCTGCTCTTGGTGTGGTGCTTTGGGAAGGATCAGCACTTCTCTTGTGGCTTTCCTGTCAAAAATGCAAAACCTGAATCTAATCACTAGAAAACATTAACTAAACCTATCCTGAGGAATAGTCCATAAAATACTGGCCTCTGGTCTTCAAAAATGTCAAGTTCATGACAGACAAAGCTTGAGGGATTGATGCATTTAAAGGAGCCTACAGAGACGTGACAACTGAATACAGTGTAAGGTCTTGAAGTGACCCTGGACAGGCAAAGAAAGGAGACATCATTAGAACAATCTTAGAAATTAAAATAAGGCCTGTAGATTACAGCATTGTATTGATGTTAATTTCTTAATTTCGATCACGGAGAATGTTTTTGCTTTTTTGGGGTATATACACTGAAGTGTTAAGAATAAATGAGCATCATGTCTGCAACTTATTCTCAAATGGTTCAGAAAAAAAAAATATGCACATATTCCAATATACATTTTCTATTATATGCACATATAGAAAGCAAAGTGAAGAGAAGAGAAAAAGAGAAGAACAAAGCAATGTGATAAAGTGTTAATATTTGGGGAATTTGAGTGAAAGGTGTAAGAGAATTTTGACCCTTGTCACTTTTAAGTATGAAATTATTTCAAAATAAATGCTTTTAAATTATATAGATATGAAAAATTTAAATGTATTCACTCAATAATAGAACAGATTAAAATATTATATAAAATATATATAATATATATAAAATATTATATAACTTCTAATAGTTAACATGGGAGCCCACCTGGCCTGAAAGGCCAGAGCCAGAGGGGTTAACAGATGGGGGACAGGACGGGATCTGTGCTCCTGCCTCCTTATGTTATCCTCATTGGCTGCGTGCAACCAGAAGCCAGAGGGCACGAGGGCCGGATGGGTTCTTCCAGATGGACACCCCTGGCAATAAGCGAGGGGAAGAGAGGGGAAAGTGAACTTGAGAAGGGCAAGAGGAAGAAGCTCCGAGTACTCGCAATGACCTCTCCCTGCTCTGACTACTGTACCTAGGCATGCCCAATCCTTCCCTCTCTTGTCTGCACTGGCCTTGCCTCCTATGACGGCCTTGTCTCTCTCAGCTTCACTCTAAGCTCTTCAGGGGAAGGGCCCATATGTTATTTTTCCTGTGTCCTCTAAAGAGCTTATCATATAATCATATCACATCATGTTGTCACAATAATTTAGTGAGCATATGATAGGTAACTAAACAGCCTGTCAGATTTTTTGATATTAAAGATAACCTAAAAGTATCCAAAGTTACAATCCTTTAGTCAGATGTGATAGCAGTGGGCATCTATCTCATTAATAGTAAGTAGCCAGAAATCTGGACCAACAAACAGATGTTTCTATAAAAGATACAACACTATCTACTAAGAAAAGTAAATGATGAAAGCAGTTTGCTATTTGACAAGGAAGCTGTGTTATCTGCTCCAGAAAAAGCCTGAAAAAAATTGTGGAGTATTTATTACTCGGCCATTATATAAAAATATTATAGAAACAAAAACCCTAGGAAGAGAAAAAAAACCTAACAAATTCTTATAGAACTAAATAATAATATGCTAGCGTACAATCAATTTTGATACAAAGAGAGGGGGTGGGGAAATAGCATTTCTCTTTCAGTGTAGTTTTCTAAAGGGAATAAATAACTTACTGTTCTTTCAGCCAAGCAATTCTCTCCTATTATTTGAAAAATATATTCTGGTTGCAGTTGCAAAACAAAATAGAGTTGTTTTTTTGTTTTTTTCCTGGCTTACCCTTTACATGGCTGTATATCTTTCAATTATGAGAATGATAACTCAGCCACCATAAAGAAAAGTTTTCAAAAACACCATCATCTTTCTTTGGAGACAATAAGGAAAAGGCAATCAATCAAAGTCTGAAATACCCTGGGATATTTAAAATCATTTAAAAGTATTCAAATCAGACGACTTAAGCATCACATTTATATTCTCAAACATCTACTGATAACAACTCCTATCTCTGATTCCTAGTTCCTGGGACTACCACACCAAGCTCTACTCTTGCCTTCCACCAAGACAGTGCCATAAGAAAAGCATCTGTTCTAGTGTCAGTGTTTATAATATTAACTGCTCCAATCTCTAATACATTAACAACTGGGTTGTTGCATTCAGTTGTTCTAACAACAAACATCTATGAGGAGAGGCGGACAGACATAACACAAATCCGCATTCAATGACTACCATAGGAACTGCTAACCTGAAAGCTACCTTACAAAAGTGCTATTTATTTAAGTGCAGTATGAAGCATAAGTCTTCCTTAAAACCAAAACCAGCAGAAGCAGCCTCCAATGGCAAACTTTGCATATGTTTTCATAGGTTAAGGTGAAAAAGAACAGCAGCAACAAAAATACTAAATTTGGTAGTTTAGTACAAAGATTAAACTTGGAGAACTTAACCCCTTTGTCATCCAAAGTCGCTTTTTGCACAAAACCACTATATCCTCCTGTGGACCCCACAGAAAAGGTGGTTTGTCAGCTGGGGCATGAAAATGCCTGCCTATCATACTTTGAAAAGCAGGAGGTACTATTCATCCTCCAGTAATCATCAGTGTTATTGCTTTATGGTACACCTTAGGTTACTGTCTGGTTTTTATGAATACAGACAATAATCGTTAATTCCCAGTCGCAGTACAAAATCATTTCTCTCCACTGTAATGTTCCCCCTCATAAAGGATGTGGATGGAAAACATTTGGGGCACCTAATTCTTTTAGGGATGATCCATGAGCATAAAACTATTAATGTTTATCTCTTAAGTGTAATTACCATATTTCTCACATCAATGCCCACGGTTGAACACATCAATTAAAACTAAATGTATAATTTTCATGTTGCAAATGAATTTAATTGTGTGAAGAAGGTCTGCTTTATGCCCTCTTGTATGTACCTTTCAAGAGGTATCACTTTGCCAGTTCTGGAAAGGGTTGTGTACTATGAGACAGTTCCTTCTATGAAATAATCCAATCCTCTGGGCAGCTGCCATCAAGACCAGAGCAGCCAAGCCTGTTCAGATTATTTTAGGTCTAACAGGTGAACTTTGCTCATATTTAGAAAATTGATATCAAATTTCATATTAATTAATCTTTTTTTCCTTACTAACTAGTAATTCCTTTAAGGCAAAGGTTAAAAGTTATATAGTTCCCCAAATTAAACACAAAGTAAGTAGGAGATAATGAAAATAAGAGAAGATTAATGAAATAAAAAACTGAGACAAAAAAATCAAAGCCAGAAGTTGGTTCTTTAAAAAGCTCAGTAAAAATGATAACCATCTAGCACTACTGATTAAGATTTAAAAAAGAGAGAGAGAAAATAGAAATTGTCATTATTAAGAATAAAACAGTGGACACGACTACAGATTATACAAAAATTAAAAGCAGAATAAGGGGATATTATAAACAACTTTATGCCAATAAAGTTGACATCTTGAATGAAAGAGATAAATTCCTGAAAATATACAACTTACTAAAACTGACACACACACACAAAATAGAAAATCTAAATAACACTATCTGTTAAAGAAATTGAATTTGTAATTAAACAACTCCCCCACCAAAAAAACTCTAAGACTAAATGTTTCCGCTATTAAATTCTTCCAAAAATTAATAAAAGAGAGAATACTTCCCAAATTATCCTATAAAGTCAATATAATCCTGTTACCAACACCAAAGACATAATAAAAGAAAATTATAGACCAAAAAACCTCATGAACATCAATGTAAAAAATTTTTAACAAAATACTATTGAATCACTTAGAAATACATGAAGAGGGTATTCATCATAATTAAATAGAGTTTATTCCAGGAATTAAAGGTGGGAAATCAACTAATGCAGTTCACTATGTTAAGTGAGTAGAGGGGAAAAATTCATAAGATCATTTCAGTAGATGCAGAGAAAGCATCTGACATATCTGTTTAGGTTAAATAATAACCTATTTCACCCATTTATGTGAAAAACTTTCAACAAACTAGGAACAGAAGAGAACTTCCTCAGACTGTAATGGGTATCAAAAAATAAAAAATCTACGGCTAAAAACACTCAATGGTGAAATATTAAATGTTTCCCTTTAAGGTCGAGAATAAGACAAAAATGTCTGCTCTTACCAACACTATTTAACATTTTAATGGAGGTCCTCACCAGCGCAATGAGACAAGCACAAGAAATGAAAGGCATGCAGATTAGAAAGGAAGAAGCAAAACTCTCTTTATTCAATGATGACATGCTGTGTATATAAAAAGTCTGATGGTATGATACAACATTCACTTATGTCAAGTAGTTTTCTTGTAAATTTAAAGTCAATATATTTACAATAAATATTGCTAAAATGCAATTTACAAAAGTATCAAAAATATCAACTACCTGGAGATATATTTAACAAAAGACATGCGAGATCTTTATACTAAAAAGTCTAAAATATTTCTGGGAGAAACTCAAGAAGACCTAAATAAACAGAGAGACCATGAATTCATACATTCAAAAACTCTATATCATTAAGATGTCAGTTCTACTTAAATTTATCTAAAGGTTCAATACAATTCCAGTCAAAATGCCAGCAGACTTTTTCTAAGAAGAAAATGTACAAAAGTAACATCTGAGATGATCACAGATCTAAACATAAAAGCTAACACACACAAAAAAAACTTAGAAACAATGAGAAGAATACATCACATATGCAGTATTCATTCTTCCCAGTAATCTATGACCTCAGTCTAATCATGAGAAAAATTTCAGGTAAACCCAAATTGAGGATTATTCTGCAAAACTCCTGGAGCAGCAGTCACAAGTATCTATGTCATAAAAGACAAGGAAAGACTGAGGAACTACCACATTGGGAGAAGACCAAGGGCTTATGATGACAAAACATGGTGTGGGATATGGTATGCTGGGGTAGATCCTAGAACAGAAGTAGGATTTTAAGGGAAAAAATGGTGAAATCTGAACAAAACCTGTAGTTTACTTAATAAACTGCACTGATACTGATTTCCTATTTTGGTAATTGTGTCTTGGTCGTGTAAGATGTTAACATCAGTGGAAGCTGGTGAAGGGTACAGTCATTTGATGTGCTATCTTTGCAACTCTTCCATTATTTCTGTAATTATTTCAAAATAAAAAGGTTTCTATGAGCTTTTAGAAGAAAGTATAGATTAAGGTGAAGTAAGCAAAGATAGCTTAGAGAGAATACAGAGAGGAATAAACATAAAAGAAAAGTCATTTGGATTTTATCACAATTAAAAATGTCTGTTTATCAAAAAGTACCATCTAGAGAATAAACAGGTAAGCCACAGAATGGGAGAAAATATGTGCAATGCAGATATTGTGCATGTAGTGTATGAAAAGAACTCTGATGCCCAATAAACAACAACAGTAGCAACACAATAAAAGATAACCCAAAGACTTGGAGACACTTCACAGTGAAAGAGGAGCAAGTGGCCAACAAGGTCATTAAAAAGTGTTCTATGTCATTTCCATTTAGGAAATGCAAATTAGAACCACAATGAGATACTCACACTCACCCACGAGAAGAATGATTGATTGCAGAAGACTCAGACTCCCGAATATTCAAAAGGATGCAGAACAACCCAAACTTAGTATTGCTAGTCAAGCGTAAGATGATAAACCACTCTGGAAATCTTTTTGGCAGTTTCTTAAAAAGTTAAACACATATCTATTCTATGATCCACTAATTCCACTCCTAGGTATTTATAGAAAAGAAATCAAACCATATCTCTACAAAAAGCCCTGTGTCATAGCTTTTTTATTCATAATAACCCAAACCTAGGGGAAGCCCAGACTTCTACCAAGAAATCAACCTACTACAGCACATTCATGCAGTGGATTACTTATTGGCAATGAAAAAAGAAAAGAGAAGAGAGGAAGACAGGAAGAGAGGAAGAGAGGAAGAGAGGAAGAGAGGAGGAAAGGAGAGGAGAGAAGAGGAGAGGAGAGGAGAGGAGAGAAAAAAGAAAAGAAAGAAAGAAAGGAGAGAGAGAGAGAGAGAAACAAACAAACAAAAAAACAAACAAACAAACAAACTACTGAGGCAGGCCACGATATAGATGAATCTCAGAGATATTATGCTGAATTAAAAAAAAAATCCAGAAATAAAAGGTGTATACCGTATGATCCCATTTCTACAAAATTATAGAGTTGATAGTCAACCACAGTGACAGATCAGGATTTGCTTCTGGCAGCTGGGGGAAAGACGCATGGGGATGACTGACGCCTTTAGCCTAGCATTTATCCAATGGATTGAAAGATCCACTTAATAAATGAACATTTCACTGAGTACAAATTATACCTCAATTAAGAAAATGGTAATACAGTTCCTAAGAATTAAGAATCATGTCAAGTTCCCAAGTTAACATGTTTTTCTTTTATGCCTAGACTCTTCCTATCTCTAGGGGCTGAAATGAGCCTTTCACAGTTCCAGGCCTTTGGCCACTTCTTGTGGAAAGCTGAATAACTTTTTAAGGGAAAAAAAGAAGACATTTGAAAGTGGAATCTAATCTTATGACTACAATCCATATTTATTTTATCTGATCTCTTTCACATTATTAATTACGTTTTCAAGTGGTAAAATTTTTGAGGCTCCTTGAAAAAGAGCTCACAGATGGTGAATATTTTTTTTACCCACCTCTTTGGAGCACTCATCCAGGACAGGCTACTGCTCTGCCAGGTGTCCCAGAAACATTTCTCAAACGTTGCAAACTACATTCATGCATGTGCCAGTCATTTCCAACAAATCCATCCAGAGCATCAACCTCATAAATGTTTAATATTTTAAAAACTTCTTTTTAAAAGAAGATTGCTACCACCTCTCCATTTTTGGAAGAATTTTAAACCACTATGACAAATACAGTATGTTTTAAGCAAACTCTTTTCCTCATCACACAGGAAGCATGGCAGTAACCTAGCTCCACTCTAGGTATGATGGCGTGGGGGAAATATGAAGATGAGACAGAACTGGGGTCCTGCTTAATCTTGACCCACCAGGATCTTCTCACAGTTGCCATATCTTCAGACCAAATGTTACCTGGCTCAAAGTTAAATGGTTCCTTAGGGCGTTGCTGAACAATGTGCACAAAGTGTTGATAAGAGCTTTGGTCTGAAACAGCTTTGTGAAGCTCACCAGAGTACAGACTGTCAATTTCTAGATATAGGCACTCAATGCTGAAAAGCATATGGAAAAGCTGGAAAGAAATATGCTCTGGGTTTAAGAAACTGCAAGTACTTCATTTCGTATTCTAGTCAAGCATTCTCAAGAGCCACAATCACAAGTTCTGTAACCTTAGGAGCTAATTTGTATTTTTGCAAAAGGAACAATTAGAGATGACGAGGATCTTCTGAATTCTAGCTGGGTAGGAAGTGAGGTACAATGAATTCATTCAAAAGAGACAAAGCACAAAGTGACAACAGTTGTTCGCTGGCATATAAGCATATCTATCATGCTGACTGTGAAAGACATTTGAATCAGATATTTTAAAAAATCTGTTCAATAATTCTTTTTGGGGAAAAAAATGAACCCTCAATTTTGCTCTGGGGAAAATATCCTCCAAATACAAAATTTCTGCATCCTTGGTTTCTGATGTTAATATAGCTTAAAAAAAAAAAAAAAAGAGATAACATACTGTGATCTAGCCCAGTACTAGACATACCAAACGTGTGTATGTAGCTTCTATACAGCCACCCCACAGAACTCATTTTTAATGTTGCAATTCTTATAATTAAACCAAAGCACAGAATACAATCAATAACAGCTACAAATAAAGGACAGGAGAGCCCCATTTAAGACCAACTCTGATTTCTGACTGTGGTAGGTGAGAGAACGAGAGCAGGCGGCTCAGTGCAGGCCCCCTGGGAGTGAGCTCACCCATGAACCAGCCTGCTAGTATGACTCGCAAAGAAAGGCAGCAGACATTTCCCAACTCAAGCTATTCTCAGTAAGTTTGTGTACCATCCTCCCTTGAGTTGCCCTGCCTGGTCCTTTCTCAACGAGTACCACGGAACATTTGTGTCCTATACTGGACTGGGGACTGAGGCAATTTCTGTTTCCCTGCCTCAGAGGTTTAAGTTCTTTTGGAAAGAAAACACACACACACGCACACACACACACAGCAATGCATTTCCTCCCCCTCTGCCTAACATAACTCTTACCCTTCAAGATTCTAGTTGTATGTCACCTCTTTCCTTTGAGTTGCTTCCTTAAGAGTCCCCAAAGAAACTGACCTTTCTACTCAGATCCCAATTTGCATCTCTACTGCAGCTTTTATTTGATCCTGCTATGATCTACAGTTTATAGCTCAGCCACATGAAGTCTACTCTAAAATTCTCTATTCTTCTTTCATTCTTCCCACGGTGCTGAGCACGGTACCTTGTTGCAGTCAGTGGTCCCTGAGTAACAACTGAATTCCTGACCTTTGCATTTAAGTCTGGAACCCATGAGAAGACGGTCATTATCAGGGTGGTGAAGGAGTGAAGACCCCACTTCTAATTATTATCATCATTCCTCTGTCACAGTACACAGACTCAAACTTCACTTTACCTCAGCTTAATGCTATAAACTCAACACTGGTCTGGCAAAAACAGCAACATCACTCTATCACATGCTATGTTTCGGATTTAGAAACTATTAAAATGACACATAAAACTCAAAATGCTATTTCATCAATGTAATTTACCCCTTTCCACACACTTCAAAAGAGAATTTCTATTTTAGAACTACAGAATCAAATGCAAATGACTAAGGTTGTTTAATGATTAAGATTATTATTACAGAGTTTTTTCCTTTTGTACATATTGATTCATTAAAATTTACTTCAGGCTTGACATGGATGATCAATCTATTTTTTTCAAGTTCAATAATGATATTTTCCTACAAAATTTGTTTATTATTATAGATGATTGCAAGTTCTTTCAAGGGATGATTCTCACTGCCACAGAGATGATCTAGGAATTTACGTCTATTGCTTTTGATCTCCTTGAGGTCGAGGTCCACATATTAATGTCTCATGTTCTCAGCAGAAAGCAAAACACTTGGCACATAGTAGGTACTTAATCAAAGTCTGCAATGGAGGCCCTGCAATTTGTCTTAGGCAGATGAAGGCCAACTCAAAAATGAAGAAAGACAGCACGCTGAAATCTCAGCCTTCTACTGCCCTATGCTGCCTTTCTGTGCTTCCCCAGGGGTCCATCCCTGCCATTTCTGGGGCTGTTCAGGTGGAGGAAGCAGTGCAGAAGTGGAAGGCAGGGTAGAGGGCACATGCAGAGCAGGGATGCAGATCCAGGGCCTTGCATAGCCTTAGCACACAGGACTCAGTGTTTGTGCAATTAGATGGCCTCCAGTGTTCTAAGGCTCACAAGCTGAGCTTCCTTCCCCAGGGGGCATCTTTATTGTTGGGGTCTAAACCAAGGTCTCAGATACGTATCAGGAACTGGTGACCCTGAGAAGTAAGCTGATGTCCCTCTACGCTGTAGGCAACTCTGCAGCCTTCACTGGCTTTTTAAATGAATATCTGCAAAGGCTGCAATTACGGAAGTGACGTCATCACTCACACATTTAGTGAACTGAGCCCCACCCAATTCAACTGTTCAAGGAGTCAATGATACAAACATAATTTGTCCTTACTCCTTACTCTCAGCCATGGGGTCACAGCCATAACAGAAACCAGCAGGTATACTACCAGAATCTCCTGTATATGCCTGGAAGAGAAACAGAGCTGATGAAAAAGAGGAAGGAAGGTACAGACATGTGGTGCAAGAGCCCATTTCAGAGTACAGGCAGTACAGGTGGACGCTGGAGTCCAATGGTACAATGGGCAGCACAGGCAGATGCCGGTGTCTGGGTGGTACAGGCAGACCTCAGAGACAGGGCGGATCCAGTTCCAGACTGCCGCAGTCAAGCAAGCAGTGCCATCATTTTCTTGCTGGTGGAGGGTATTACCTTCGATTTGTAAAAAAACGCAACATCTGTGAAGTGCAATAAAGCGAAGTACAATAAAACGAGGTCTGCCTATAATTAAAACCGAGCTCCTGATTCCACCTGCCATGCCACCCTCAGCAGGTGTGGGTGTCCCCAGTGGGGGCCGAAACTGCTGCTCTAGTCAGCACATTCTTCATGCTTCTCACCTCCCCATGCTGAATTGTGTTCTACTGTTTAAAGATGTATGTACTTTTCATACAACAAAGGCCCTAAGCCCACACCACCCACTTCACACATTATTAATTTATACATACATATCATACATTCATACATAGAGGACTGGATACATTAGAAAAGGCATAAGCTGTTTTTAATGAGAAATTTGAGGCCTCTCAAGGGCAGTTTGATTAGGTGCACTTTTCATCTCATACACTGACTTTGACTCTGGTGGTCCCATTGGATGTGCAAGGTGCTTCAAATGCCCAGGACCTGGACACAGGGGCAAGACTGATGCACCTGCAGGGCTGCAGAGAATTACGAGTAATCTTTATTATATTTTAATTATCCAACAACGTGTTTCAAAAAAAACCATGCTTCCATTAACCTCCTTCTAGAAAACTGATTTCTTTCCTCTGCTTCTATTAACTGATCAAACAATTAAAAAAAAAAAAAATTTCTGAAATCAGACACAATCAGGATGTTGCCCACAAATGAAAATCTCTAAAATATCTAAACAACAACAGTGTAACCTGGTGGTGCCAATCCTGGTCCATTTCTACTGAGTCTCCCACCAGCCCCCAAGGTCTCACACAGGCTCTGGCGTCAGCTGCTGTGTAGGGTGGTACGACACTCTTCAGGGAGTGGCCTCCTGCCTCCTTGAAGGAAAAGATGTGACAACTGCCCCTTTTACCTCCCTACTTCTGAGCATGCCTCTACTCATACAAGCTCTCGCTTGCTTAGAAGTCAAAAGCTAGAAGGATGAGCAATTAAGACAATTTTCCAAAGGTTTCCAAATGAGTCAGAAGCAATCCAGCCCCAGAGCCCCCCAAGGCTTGAAGCCTTGAAAATCCTATGTCCTAATCAGAGAACCATGAAAGTACTGAGAAGTCACAGAGCACGTGGGAGGCGATTTCATGCTTCAGGGTCCATAAAGCTATTGTGGGGACAGATGTAATAACATGGAAAAGGAAATTAAAATTTAAGGCTAAATAATTTCATAAAAACCTCCATTATGTCTTTTTAATATGCACGCCATGAAGTTAGGGGTCCTTCCTTGAGTTTAAGTTTCCTGAAGCTCTTTGTCCTCACAGATATTTGCAAGAAAAGGCGGATATTTATAGGTCATCTTCATGGAACATACTCACCTAATTATATTTATGTAACTAGAACAAGCTGGACTTTGTTTGCCAGGAGTATCAGGTGGAACTTAAAAGCTACTCCTGGTAAAAAAATCTCCCTTCAAAAGCTCAGTAACTGTATCTGCATAAATTAAGTTAGGGTACTCTTTTTATCTTATCACTTGGGGTAAATGAGGTCAGTCCTATTCATTCTTCAGTAGGAAACACAGAAAGAAGGCAGAAAACAAGACACGTTTCCTCAGGCAGGCCTTGGCGATTTGTGGAGTAAAGTAATACCACTGTGGCTTGTGATGACCCAACCTCAATTCATTTGAACAAAGAATTTTATCATCCCAACTCTAAGGGGCTTGTCAAATTAGTCTGGGGTAAGTTCACATTAAGTCCCTGGAGTTGCAACAGCCTTTGACTAAGAACTCTGATCACAAAACACCATGCACAGCAGTGTACACATCACATAAACACAGCAAAGACCTAACCTTCGTGACTTGGATCAAATGTTAGTTATTAAAGTCTCCTTTTAAAAGAAGAACAAAAAATATTTTAGGCCAGTTTACTACATTTCGGGCTATGATTTAAGAAATGGCATAACGAAAGTAAGTATGAGAAAACTCACCGCCAACTATATAATCAAAGGTAAGACTCTGGATTGACTCCAAGAAGGAAAGGCAGATCCCTGTGTTTCATCGTTAAGTCTGATTGCCTACCTCCTTTGGTGTAATTTTATGCTGACCTCGGTTACTTTTTTAAAATGAATCTAGTTTCTTGTTTCCCAGGACTTCTCATATTAATCATCTCAAAAACAAAACACAAAAGACAAAAAAAAAATTACTCAAAGCATACCTTCTTACAGAAAAATGCCCTTTTAGAACAAAGCATTTTCTCACATCAATTGCATCGCCCTCACTTTAGATTCAAGTTCACAGTGTAATAAAGTAAAATGCAATTTGAACATTTTTAAATAAAAAATGTGTTTGAGTATAACATTTTACAACCGAAAGAGCTTTAAAATAGCATTCTAAAACAACTAAAGAGGCTGGAATGGCAACAAATGTCTGAGCATGAGCATTATTTTACATACAGTTTGACACGTTCAGTGAAGGAGAACCACGGGTAAATGTACTATCGTACATTTAGAATTTTTTATTTTTTTTAAATGAGCATCAGACTTTGTTTTGTGTTTCAAATTCAGGACAGTAAAAAATCCTAGGGTATTAAAATAGATAAACTGTTTTCAAGATTATAAAGAGATGTACATCAGCATCGCTCCAAATTTAAAGAAAACACTGAGTCTGGGCTGAGTGTTCAATGCACAGGTAAGAGCTACAGGACAAACTCAGTTTATCCACATCCCATGCCTGCCCGCCGAGAAATGATCAAAGAATGGCTCACATCTGAAGAATGAAATGTTTCATACTTCTTTTTCCAAACAGGACAGACAAGCAGAGTGGAATGCATAGATGGTTCACAGTTACATGAGTCCAAAGTTCACCATGATCCTGGGATGGTACAGTCAGCTGTGTCTTCAATGCAGTCCCTGCAGGCTGGTCTCCTTATTCCTAGGGGTCTAGACTGAGCCCTGACCCCAGCCACAGATACTGTGTGGTCATGCGAATGTGCAGGGAATTCGTTTGAGAAGGGAGAAGAAAATTCTCTGGTAGGTGTGTTAGGCTCCTCTTCCTTCCTCCCTCCTTCCTTCCTTCCTTCCTTCCGTCTCTCTCTGTCTCTCTGTCTCTCTGTCTCTCTGTCTCTCTGTCCCTCCCTCCCTCCGCCCCCCTCTTACATAATTCCTGCATTTATGTCCAGGACAAGCTAAGCTTCTGAACAAGGTGATCTGTGACTGTGGTTCAAATGTGTTGATTAATGCCTGTACCTGCTATGCAGATCTATTGGGATGGGGGGTACTAGCCTAAGGGCAATTACATTTCTTCAAAGCATGGGCCATTAATGGGCTAAGCTTACCGCTGGGACCCAGGAAGTTAGCCTCAAAACATAAGCTCAAATATATGTATTTTCTAATCTACAGCTATCAATGACATGTTCCATTTCTATGAGATTTTAATGAGACCTGAGAGGTGTGCATTTTTTTTTTTTAAAGAATGCATTTATGATGGTTCTGACATCCAGTGTGATTTAGTAACTTGCCTAAGCTTTTACATGCTAGAGTTCCAACAACCACTAGTTTAAGATTTGGAACTAAAAAGCACATGGAAGAGGGTTTAAAGTCACAGAATGAGTCTGCTTTTTTAAACTTCACTATCTTATAGGTGGTTCATAGTTTTAAGGCATTGAATAAGCATGGATTATCATGACCCTAGGATCTGTTTATTTTGAAACAAAATGAACAAAATGATGAAATAAATATAATGGTGTCTTCTCTATTATTCTTGGTTGGCTTGTACCCTGGGTATGACAAGTCAAGACCTAAGAGTCATCATTCACTGAATGGTTGCTGAGCTCATGCTACTCCACTAGGATGTCCGCAAGCCCCACCCCTTTGAGGGCTAGTTGAGGTGTTGAAAGAACACTGATGGATTCTTTTTTCCCATATCACTGAGTAGTTAAAACCAGAGCTATTTATGGGGCACTGTTTAGACAGCATCATGATGCTTTCATATATAAACATACTACACGTATAAATAATTGGCACCATAAGGTTTAAGGTTTGTTCTGTACCCTCTTCCATGCACAGGAACCCTGAAGAACAAGATGCTAACAAGCACAGTCTTGTCACTGTAAAGGCCAGGTACATTTATCTTCGCCAATTCAGCTCCACAATCAGTATACAGATGATATAACTCACTCTGCTCATTTTTCTCTTTGAGAAAGTGCATTTCAGAAGACACATCTTCTCATTCCAGATTTTGCAATTATTAAAGAATACAAGATTTAAAAGCAAAGTATACTCCAGTTATTTGAGGAAACAGCCACCACCAATAGAATGTACTACTCCATGTAGGACATGCCCTACAGCGCCACTAGCAAACTGTGCAAGGGACCAGACGGCGCCAACTTTCTTGCTCGGGGACAGTACTGTACCTGAAACACTATGTCACCTTACAAACTCTACTGCAATTTCATTTATCTCTGTCTGTCCAGTTAAATTGTAAGAATGTCAGTTTCATACTCTTAGAATCAGTGAAAGCACTTTCAAGTTTAAAAGGCTACACAGAGAGGCAGCGAGGCAGTTTCCACATGACCACGTGGACTTCTCAGTTAACCTATTTTCCAATTAACTTTTCCATTTTGCGACACAGCCCTTCTTGTTCTATTCCTGAGCCTGATGTACAGTCTCAATAATGTGAGTATTTTTATTGATGTGAAATATCCTCCTAGGAGTTACACAACAATGAAGTAATTTCATAGAAAGGCAAACTAGATTTGCTTGACAGATAATAAATATATATGTTTATAATTAAAGCAGATTTATATTCCTAGAAAGGGGCATAATGGAATGCAGAAGGCGGTACAGAAATTCTGAGCCATGTATCACTGGTGATGCATTTCACCTGAGACCTCTTTCAGGCAAATGCAACATTCTGAAAATTAAAGGCTTGGGGATGACTTGGAACAGTTCCTTGGAGGTCCCATCAAAGAAGCAATGAGCTTGAACTAGAGGGAGTGGTATATAGGTTGAGGATTTGAAAGACTCTTAAATGTAAGGCTTGAGAGCTGGTGAAAAAGAGAGCTACAGGTACATGGTGGTATTTAAGAATAGGGTAGTCCTGGGAGAGAGATGGCCTGCAACTCCAGCATCAACTCCAGCTGAGCATCAAGAGCTTCCTTGCTCAGGTCCTGTGCCCTCTGCACAGCACCCACCATATACTCCTGGCTTGGGGCACCTATATGTCTGGGCAGCCAGCCATTCCTGCGGACTGGTGCAGAACTGCAGCACAAAGACGTGAAAGGGCCTTACCTACAATACAGCACAGCGAGTGAGGGATGAAAGCCGGGCCCAGAGTCTCCCCATCAGAAGCTGGGTTTGGACGGGACTCCTGATGCTTTTCTCTGTCATACACCACCAGAGGAGACAGTGATCAAGACAGTGATGTCTAGATCAAGTGAGTGGTCTCTTTTAGTCCATGGTTTGACAATTATGCTAACCTACCGACTGGGCATTTTCAGGTCTAGAAGGTGAATATGTGAGTTTTCATAAAGTTCTAGACATCAGAAAGTTTGTGAGAAGTCTCCTCTGTGACCCAGCACATAAAGAGCAACAGAGGCAACTCTCTAAAACAGCGGGAGACTCACAAGGCCTCAAAGGGCCAGCATATATGTCCTGAAGTACCTCCACAGACAGGTAGGCAATCAGAGCACATCACCTGACAGCGGGTAGAGGAGCAGGGCAAGAACAGAAAAGGAATGTTCTGCAAAACCCCCACTCATGGGTGGGCCACGAGAAGCCTCAGCGCTTGACCCAGCAGTGAGACCCAGACAGAACAAGAAGGTAGGTCTGCATGGACTCTCTGGATGCTCGTATTAGACTTGGTGCTTACATACAACTGGATACTGTGTTAGCACAATAGGTTACAGCTTGCCCTCCACTCGTCAGACAAGGCCAGTGGTAAGGGGATGTCCAACCTCACTTAGCCTCTCAGTCACGATTCTCTCCCTGCCTAAGGGAGAAGGATCCACACTCCTGGCTCAGCCTGGTCTTTCTGGTTCTTTCTACAAAGAGTGCATTTTGTTGTACTCTCCTGCCATGCAGGAAACTTAGCTGAGCAGGACTTGCCTCTCAGGGTAAGCTGCACTCATCCCCCATGACCCAAGACCACTGGGATTGGGATGTTTAATCCCTGGGAGGAGAAACACAGTTTGGAGGCTACCTCTCTTCATCCTGTTCCCCTGAGATTTTGCCCTATGTCTGACTATCATTTATGTCTTATTTCTTAATCAGTTCTGAATTCAGGAGGGGAGGAAAGAAGTGTGTTCATACATCTCCTAACACCCCTACACCTTTGTGTCTAAAAAAGGGAGGTCATCCAATGTTTAGCATGAGCACAGGGATGGCAAATGTCTATTGTTACTTCCAGCATGAGTGGCCTTCTTTCCTCCTGAGTTATGAAGAACTTCAGAATCTCTCTCAGCATGGTGTTCATGGGGGACAGCCACCACAAATAAACTGCCACTGCCACATGAAATATAGCCTATTTGTTATTCCAGACCTTTATCTATTGGATGCTGGCTGTGTTACTTTCCAAAAAACTCCTTCTTACTATACTTAGCCAGACAGGTTATCTGTGGCCATTATTCTCATTCATTCATTCATTCACTGTACAAAAATTTACTGAGCAGTTTATATCTCAAATGGGGGAGAAGGCAGCAGGCATTTTCTTTAAGAAACTCAAAATTAACTAGTGAGGATAGCACAGCACCATGAGCCCAACTGAGAAGACACTCTCACTATACTAGAGAAAGGGACTGAAAACTCAAACATTCCCCTGAGATGGCAGGTCATCCCCCGTGAATGACTCTGGCAATCATGTTCCACGCGACAGCTGAGAACTTCCTGAGACCTTAGTCCACCATGGGTATTTCTAGGGTCCTATAAACAGCCCCATATCAAAAGGCCTATGGTCCTAAAACTACATCGCCACTTCTCTATTTTGAAAATACTCACAATTTGAACATGCTTCAATTTTTTCCGTTCCGCTTTAGAGCCTTAGGAGAGTTGTCAGCGCTAGGGAGGTAAGGTTTGAGAACATCTGCCTGAAACAATGTAACTTCAATGAACAGTCTTCCTGGTAAGTAACCCAGTTCTGCATCTCCTATCATAGGAGTTGTGTGATGAGTCATTCAATAAAAGCCAAAGGAAGAAATGGGAGGAGGTGGGAAGTAAGAATAGAGATTCAAAGAAAAACAAAAACAAAAAATTATCTCCATTATTTACACTCAAAAATCAGAAGAGGAAATACATGCACACTATTTGGCTGATCTTGGATTCTAGATAGACAGACAGGCAAGCAGGCAGATATCCATGGAGAGAGCTAGAGAGAGAGAATTTTCCCAGATGCTTGGGAAAAAATGGTAAATATAACCCAACATTCTTGTGTTTTTCATTTCTTATTTTTCCCCCTTTTGCTTCTTCCTTTATATCCTTCAGAGACTGCAGCCTTTGGGGAAATGCATTTGGGTATTAGCTGGGTATTAATTAGAGAATCTAAGTTTGCTGGTAGGAAGGATTAACAAGAGCGAGCCACACGAAGCTTGGCTAATCCCTCACCCAAGGCACCAGAAGCAGCGATGGCTGGCAGTGCTGTGTGAGCATGAATTCCCAGGAAAGCTAGGGGATCGCTTCCGGACTGCTTCATGTGCCAGGTGTCAGCACCTGGCCTGCTTTCATGATAGGTGTTACTCTACTCAGACCACCCAGGAACTGAAGAGACATGGAAGCCAGCTAAGAATAAAGGCATTCCTGTTATCTGTCAAATCCACATACATTCCTACTCAGACAGGAGAAAATGCCATCTGGGGCCATGTGCTTACACAGTTTATAGCCTGTAACTTCATGTCCTAAGTTTTTAGAATGCTAAGGAGAAGTTATGTAATACTAAACTAACAGAGTACAACTTCAAAATCAGAAGTCTCCAGGAATGAAAAAATAATTAAGGTGCATTAATTTTGTTTGAAGATGCTGGCTCATAGGGAGAAATTATTGGACTTATAAAGTGTAAACACACTTGTTGGAAAGGCAACCCCTCTTTAAAGTACCAATGACCTTAAGAAAAGGTTTTTTCTTCGATAATCATTGGCAGGCATTTTCTGCCCTCAGTCCGGACACCAGCCACAGTTGGACTGACTATGGTGGCACTGTTCGCAGTCAGTGTTGATGCCACCTCAGCAAGTACGGCCTTCAGGTATATTCTGAGGTCATCTATGACTATTTAATGGGTCTGAAAGTTCAAAAAATAACATTCAGTGATTGTTTATACTCAGGAAAAAAATAGGAGAAAAGTACAATTTTATGGTGGACAGGCATAGGAACCAATGATGTCCTGATTTACAATGCTGAAAGAGAAAAGAAAAAGATAATTCACAAAGATATATAGGAGCATAAAGAGGAGATACAGGTATGAAGCCATATATTTTAAGTGAATTGAAGGGTTTTTAATAGAATAGATTTGAAAACAGCAATAGACTTTATTTGAAGATCATAAGTCTAGTGACATGAGGTCTACCGAACACGTAAATGGAATGGTGGTGGTGATGGTGATGACAGTGGTGGTGATGACAGTGACGGTGGCGGTGGTGGTGGTGATAACGATGAGTGTTTATGACAGGATGGTCATAACTGGGGAGACTGTCCTAGAATAGTCGGAATAGATGGTTCCTGGAGTACACGGAAAAGGTTACAAAAAGAAAGCAGTCACTTATGTATTTCTAGAGTCATTATCCATTATTACTGACTTTATCCTTTCAATATCTGATAAATTTTCATAGGTGTTTTAGAATCATGACTTGAATGTGGGTCCTGGCTCCAGCACTCAGAGCTCCATGACTTTGTTCAGGTTACTAACTTCTTGGAGCCTCAGCTTCCCCATTATTTAAAATACCTACCTTCTTACATTATTTTAAGGATTACTTAACCCAGTCCTAACACACAGTAACTATTCCATATATAGTAACCATTCAGCCAGTAAACAATTACAGAGCACCTACACAAGAAGAATAATATCGGCTGTATCCTCAAGGAAAGTTTCTAGGCAAGACAGACATGTTAGACTACCAAGTTACACAACCAAGTTAGACTAGTGACAGAACTACAGGCATGTTATCTGAGCTTGCGGACCACAATTCTATCATCTGTCAAATGGATACAGTAAGAGTATGTATCTGATGTGGTTGTGATGAGGATCCCGTGAGTTAATACATGTAAAAAGCTTAAAACAGCACTGGGCACACAGTAAATTGATGATGATGATGATGATGATGATGATGATGATGGTGATGATGATGATGATATTGCTGCAATGTTTAATTTTATGTATCAACTGACTAGGCCACGGTACCCAGACTTTTGGTCAAACATTAGTTTAGATGTTGCTGTGAAAGTATTTTTCGATAAGTTTAACACTTAAAGCAGATTAACTTCCACAGTGTGGGTGGGCTTCATCTGATCAAGTGTCAGACCTTAAGAAAAAAAGACCGAAGGCTCTGAGGGGGCACTTTTGCCTCTGGATTACCTTCAGAGTCAGACAGACTGCAAGGTCAACTCTTCCCTGGGTCTCTAGTCTGCTGCCCTGCCCTGCAGATTTTGAGATAGTGAACTCCCATAATCATGGAGCCAATCCTTAATATAAATCTCAATCTCTCTCTATCTCCCTCTCTCCTACTCCCTCACCCTCCCTCCCCCCTCCTTCTTTCGCCCCCAGCCCCCCACATACACACAAACACGCACACACGCACTCTGCTTCTGTTTCTATGGAGGACTCTAACACAAATGCTGTTATTTTATTATTATTTTATGACCAAGAAAGATGAGAAATGCAAGAGCTCAATACCACAATAAACATGATTTCATCTTGACTGACTTCTTCCACAAGGAACACCCTGTTTGATCGTGGTTTCCTGAGAAGGCTGGCAGAATGTCAAGGGGAGGATTTGTACCTGGGTGTATCCTTTGTTAGTGAATAAATACAAATATTTACTAAGATAAATTTAAGTGACAAATTTCCTGGTGACACCATAGGGCAAAGATCTTCCCATTTAACTCACCTAATCACAGAAATATAATGACTAAGTTCTTCGATTGAGAAGAGAAAAAGGCCTCTGTCAGCTCCCTTCTTTGTCAGAGAACGCCTAAGCCTCTTTCTTACAGAACAGTTCCTTTCAATTTAGATTGACACTATATCTAAGGAACATTTAAATATTTGCAAGAAATTGAAATAAATTATCCAAGATGAAAAATTCCAGGTCTACATGAAGCTTTAGAAAGGCTACGACATATTAAATTAGAAACTAACAATTTACTTTAATATCTCTTAACTCCAGACAGAGATAAACATAGCTATTTGTTAAGCTAAGCTTCCTGAAACATTTGATAATCTGACTGCTTCTGCTAGATTCACCAAACACTTGAAACATAAAAAGTGAAAGCTGTATTTCTTTCATTATCTGTTTATGGCATTAATAAGAATGACTTTGCTAATTACTCTGTCAGCTTTCTATTGGGATAAGGCTAAGGCCTTAAGGTTTATAAAAGCTTCATATTTAAGTCTTATTCTAAATGATGACTATATTGTTCTGATGGGGCCTAGATCACTGAGATTATAGTTAGATGTGCTATTCTGAGCTAACAGCTAAATTACGAGAAAAAAAAATACCCCTCTGTGAATACTAAGACCTTACATTTCTTACTAACATCTACCCCATATTTATACATCTCACGTGGCAAATGACTCGTGCTACGATGGTAAATCAGGACTCCTGATGCTCCATGGTTTCTGTGTTTGTTGGCACGTGAACACACACGGGGGATGTGTATGTTGTTACACTGAATGTGATATACGGGCTTTCCTCTCTGATTATAAAATATTTTACACAAATTAAGCAATTAGAAAAATATTCCCCCAGAGCAGATAGAATTTTTTAGTTTTCCAAATTATCTTCCCAGACAATTTGCTTTCAGAAACCAAAATGAAAACCAGGAGGCAATTCCTATTTGTCACGTTTCCTGTCTGTCGTAGCTCATGACCACCCCACCTCACTCCCTTTCATCAGATGACGAGGTCCACCACAGAGGGTGCCAGAGAGGCCTTGGGGAAGGGGCATCCCCGGCATGTGCCTCGGGAGCCCTGGCACGTAGAGGACCTTCTGCAGCTGCTGAGAGCAAACTTGGACCAAGAGGGACCTGCTGAGCAGGGCAGTCCTGCTGAGAGCTGATCCTCAGGGCGTGGACGGTGACTATAAAGAAAGGTCCTCTGCTAGAGAAGAAGAAACTGGTTCAGCCCTTCTCTAAATTCACCAGGACTGTGAGGAATTGCTTAGAAGATTGAGCAGCCATTTTTGCCATGGGATGCTTTACCTAAAATATATTCTTGGATAACAAGTTACTATGCTATTGTTATATGTTATGTTTAGAACAGTCTAGCACACTGTGTGCAGCAAACCTACTAGTCTAAAATAATCTCAGTTACATAAGGTGGCAGAGACCACGGGCAGCCTATTTCTACCCACTCTCCCTTTCCTCTTTACTAATGGTTCCGGATTCCATAGGATGAGGCAAGTTACCCACTTTACAAACTATATTTCCCAATTTCTGTTGTGACTACTCATATGACTAAATTTTGGTCAGTGAGATGTGAAAAGTTATCTGCTGGGACTTACTCAGCTAGCAGCCTTCCTCTGTCCATCCCCTTCCTTCCTATCAGAAACAGAGACATGATGGCTGGAGCTGCAGCTGTAACTACTTCATGACAGTAAAGCAACTGTGAGAATACAAGCTACACACTAAGGCTGGTAACAAAAAGAATGAGCCTGAGGCACTGATGACCTCGTGGTTAAGCAGCCTGTAGTGTGCATGCCACATTATAGTAAGATACGTGTTATCCATCTATTCAAAAGATGTCTCTTAGGCACCTACTAAGTGCTAGACACTCTTCTAGGGATAGGAGTTTATATTCCAGATGGCATGAGGAAGAGCAAGTTGGAAGAAAAAAAAGCAAAAATAAGGAAGAAAAAAATTAATGATCGAGACAATTTCAGAAAATAAGGATGATGTGATAACAAGTGACTGCTAGGGTCTATTTCAGATATCATGGCCAGAAAAACCCTCTCTGTAAAGGTAGTATTTAAACTGAGACCTGAATTAAGAGGGGGAAAAAAAACAGCCTTCTAGAGAACTAGGAAAGAAACGTTTCTGGCAAAAGGCAGAGCAAATACAAAGGTTCTGGGGCAGGAACAAGCTTAGCATGTTTGAGGATGGTGCTGACTCACAGAGAGCACTTAGCTCTAACTGGGGGTAGGTGGGAGGGCAGCACAGGAATTCCCAGCAGAGAGGAGCACGGAGACGAAATCCTCTCTCCATCCATTTCACCTCACCTGGCTCAGTGACACCACACTGTGCCTCACTCCCAGCATGTTTTCCTTCCCAGAGATACAATCACATGGGACTTGGAGGCAGGGAAAAAACAGGGAAGAAATCCCTCCTCCTTCTACACTGAAGGAAACTATTTTTCAGCAGCACTGCCACTTAAAAAAGCAGTTGTCATGAATAAGACCCAGCCTGTTCCAGCATTGAAAGCTCACTAAAATATCATTCCATCCAGTCTGCCAGGTATCTGCACTCAGAAGATGGACTACATCTCAGTCAGCCAGAGGCCAAACCAGTGTGGGAGACAAACAGCCCCCAGGACCCCGACACCACAGAGAGTACCAAGGCAAGAGAACCTGATGCAAATGGTCCTCCATCCTCTGAATGCTGAGTCAGTCCAGGGACAGGCATGAGCAACTGGACAGTGTCTGCAGTCTCGGTATACTTTACTGGCTTCATGACAGACACCAGGAGGACAATGACATCCCTAATCTTTTGGTTTAGTCACCATTACTTAAATGCTGGGAAATGTAGAAAAACACTAGTCCACCGACTTCAGAGGTGATACACCTAATTTTCAATGGGTGATGATGTCATTATATGGGGACATGATTCTTTGATCATGAAAAGAAAATGCGACGTTGTCCTCTTCTCAAACCAAAAAGGGCTCTTTTCCTCTGGAAAAAAAATGAGAGTTTATCAAGTGAAAGTGTTTTTCTTCATTTTAACGAAGATCCTTTCTCGCCTTTCAGAGATTTACGGCACTTGATAATTGTCAAATTATTACCTGGTGATCTGTTTCTAATGAAGTCTACTTGATTAAAAATTAAGTTGAATGTGAAATAATAATTTCCCACTGGTTTTCTATTACCCTTCTGCTGACTGTCACAGTCGCCTATCTAAGAATGGGGCAGTGACAGTTGTGTAGAGTTTTCCCGTGATTTCCCTCTTGTATGTCTCTCGGATGAGGTGTTCAGTAGTCTCAGCAGTTCAGACTGGGACAAGCACATCATTCTGTCCACTGAAGTCTCTACTTGCAATTTCTGTCTGGGTGTTCATCTAGATGAGACTGAACATGGGCTTTCAATCTAATCCACTTCTGTCTCCCATGAGTTCTCTCTGTTTAAAATAAGCCTATTTATATTGACTTACTGTCCTAATGGCCAAAACTGGGATTGGAGATGATTATACTGGGTTGGAGTTGAAAATATTTCTGTCACAGTGTGAATTTTTCTCACTGTAAAATTAAAGCTACTTTGATGTATTATTACCTGTTCCCCTACCAATAATAACGTCCACATTTAAAAATGTTCTAATAAGTAAAGCGAGATTGGTTAGACAAGAACTCAACTAAAGGCAAAGCAGATGTGAAAGCTTGGTGGTGGACAACCCGAACCCTCGGCTGCTGGGAAATACAGAGGTTGGTCACAGCTCTCCATCCCCATCAAAAAGCCATCCCAGCTGGGGCTCCAGTTCTGAATAACACAAAACAAGAGCCAGCCCTGCTTTCACTGTGGATCAAGAAGTTTACACTCTGGGAAGAGTCAACATGCTCTACTGCTTTTTGTTTTTTAATTTTGTTTTTTAAACAATTTTTTAAATTGTTCAGCACTTGCATGCTATAAACCATGCTTGGCCCTAGAGGTACAAAGGAGGATGAAACAAGGCAGTGACTGACACGGTCACTGAGGAGATCCCTCTCTACCTAGGGTGACATATAGTCAATGGCCCATGGACCCATGTCCACAGAGAGCTTTCTTTTTCAAGCTAAAATGTAATTATCAAAAACTAAATTTTACATTATTTTACATTCAATGAAGAAATGGACCTTAACACTAATTATTGGAGAAATGCAAATTAAAACCACAGTGAGATACCACCTCACACCTGTCGGAATAGCTATCAAAAACAAATCAAAAAACAACAAGTGTTGGCAAGGATGTGGAAAAAGGGGAACCCTCATACATTATTGGTGGGATTGCAAATTGGTGCAGCCACTATGAAAAAGTTTGGAGTGTCCTCAAAAAATTTAAATTAGAGCTACCTTCTGACCCAGCAATTGCACTTCTGGGTATTTATCCAAAAACAAAACAAAACAAAACACTAATTTGTAAAGATCTATGCACCCCTATGTTCACAACAGCACTATTCACAATAGCCAAGAAATGGAAGCAATCTAAGTGCCCATCAATAGATGACTGGATGAAGAAGAAGTGGTACATATATACCATAGAACATTATTCACACACACACAAAAAAGAAATCTTACTGTAACGACATAGGTGGACCGAGAGGGCAAAATAAGTCAGGAAGAGAAAGATAAATAGTATATGATTTCACTTATATGCAGAACCTACAGAACAAAATAAATGAACAAAGTAAACGAAAACAGACTCATAGATACAGAGAACAAGCTGGCGATTGCCAGAGAAAGGGATTTGGGGGTGCTGGGTGAAAGTGGTAAAGGAATAAAGTACAAATTAGCAATTTTACAAAACAGTCACGGGGATTTGGAATAATGAAAAAGAAAAAGAAAAAAAGAAATGAACCTTAAGAGGTTATCTGTTGGATTTTTTAAAACGGACTTAGAGAAAATGGGTTCATGAAGAGTTATAAGTACCTCTGACATTCATGAATGCGGTTCACCCACTTAAGTGGTTATTAGACACCTACTATTCCACAGTTATTAGACATCTACTGCCAGCAGGCACTGCGTTGATGCTAGGGTGACAAAAGCAAAGCATGATCCAGGCTCTCAAGGAGACCTAGTCCTCACAGATTAGTATTCAGAATGCGGAATACTAAGGACCCAGTAGAGATGTGAACCAAGCATGGAAGAACCAGCGATCAAAGAATGGCCTTCAGCTGGTTCTCGGGAGATGATCGGGATTTCTAAAAATCGGAATACTATTATTATGGAACATTACTTGGGAACAGAAACTCTTCCAAAACAAGTCCTTGTTATGCCTTTGTTCAGACACTCTTGGGATCACATTCATATATGTGTGCAAAACACACACAAATAAGTTTCTGTGTGTCTAGTTCAAGCAAATCAAGCAGCAAAAAGCCCAGCTCTCTCTCACCAGGTGAAACTATTAGTCTCATGGAACTACAAAGTACGCTTTTACGCGTTCCTTGAAGACTCAGGCAAACATGGACGGATTCTCCATTTCCACAGACGGCATGAAGGGCTGGTGTCGAAGAGCCTCACTGAGCCTTCTTCATTCCCATCATACCTTCACACCTAGGAAGTCAGCCTGCCACTTGGGCATCTGCTGGTCCCCACCACAGGGTGGTCTGGTCGGTCAGCCTTTTCTCTTCTTCATGAAGGCACTGAACAAGAAGGCAGCTGGAAACAATTCCTGCCTCCCCACTTGCTCGATTCTGTCCCCTGCTGTTAGCTGGGAGAATGAGCCCCTCACCACCATCTCACCCTCTCTGGGAAACTCTATGTAATCCAGGTTATTCAAATGATTCCTTCAAACAGCTTCTGGCTGACTTGAAAACTTAGTGTGCAGGTATGTTTTACAGATGTCTCAGCTCTAAACTCTGGGGTAAATAATCATGATAGAAGCCAGGCCCCAAAAAGTGAGCCATGCATGTGGGAGACACTTGGGGTTAGAAAACAAAGGCTGTCGACAAAAGTCTTACCAACCACTCAGCACCTCTCAGAAAAACTGTGAGGGATGTGACAGAGGGATCTACCACATACTAGCAGAAGTCTGGACAGTATCCAAAATATTCTTGTGGAATGACTGGTATAGATGACTATG
The DNA here is from genome assembly GCF_902729225.1 of Pteropus medius. NCBI lineage: Eukaryota > Metazoa > Chordata > Mammalia > Chiroptera > Pteropodidae > Pteropus > Pteropus medius. The sequence continues at coordinate 930,676 of NW_024343105.1, read as the reverse complement.
TATGTGCAAAGTCAGTTAACCAAAGTTTGACAAATATGAATTCTTCAGTTACCTGTTTGAATGATTTTCTAAATGCTTCATAGAAAATTAAATTCAAGAAACATGTATACCTCATGCAGTCCTCCTCCAGGCTCCAAAAGACACAGCCCTACCATGAAAAGGAGGATCTAGTCCAGGCAACAACACAAGCAATGGTGGTGAAGGGCCAGGGAGAGGCCCCGACACCCCACGTGGAGTTCTGGATGCACCACTGTCTTCAGAATCTCTCCACAACACATCACAAGCTCAGACATGGCACTTGCCTTGCAGATTGACAGTTATCAAGAATGGAGGAAAACAAATTCATTTGAGCCATCCTAATTAAAAATCAGTTATAGATGAAGAGAGATTTGGCCAAAGTTGATGTTTTTGATACTTGTGTAGAATGATCTGTTCAAGGAAATAAAAGTACCAAGGTTAGTACGTGGCCCTGCTTTTTGAAAATTTTCATTACGCCACTTTGCTTTACGAAAGACCTACTTCAGGATCTGTTTTTGCTAACCGAAAGAAATCTGAAGAGGAATTTTTCTTTGACAAGAAAAGGTGAAAAGCAAAAATGGTGTTCAGCATTTATTGTGCACCAGCCATTAGAGGCAGCGAGAGCAGCCCTGCCCAGCTCCTTACCCAGAACCACCCTCAGCATCTCAGCTTCTAGGCTGGCTCTGACTGTGTCTGGGAGCATCTGGGCTTTGTCTCCATCGATTCTCTGAGTCTTAGCAAAGTGTATCCTAACGTATCAGAAAAGCCTAAGAAAGCTCATCATTGTGCTTAGCGAAAAGCTGGACATAATTAAGCCTATTTGGCATGATTTGATAGGTCATTTTTTGTGTCTGGGAACACTTAAAAACATTTCCATATAAATTAATGGTAACTGCTTCTTCACTTTACATCATTTTGGCTTATGAAAGGATTCGGAGGAACCTCTACTTTTGGATAGTGGGGAAAACCTGTATCTCAGGCACCTTTAATACCCAATTACGTGCCAAAAAAACTAAGAAACTAATCATAAACCATTAAAGCAGTGACTATATCTTTTCATTTGTATATGAATGAGGGTCTTGCTCTTCAATCTAGAAAAACAATCCTTATTAAAATATGTCACCAATGGACTTCTATTAGGCAATGTTTTGTTCACCTCATATTTGATGTAGTCTTTCATTAAGTAAATATTTATTCAATATCTATATGTGCAAAGCCCTGTATTAGGCACTACGATAGAATGTTAAGATAAACAACAAGTCCCAGCAAGTATATGGCATATGAAGTCAAAAAGGGAAGTAGACAAACTGTGCAGAGTTTTCAGCGCAGGTGGAGGTTGCATCTGACCAGCCTGGTATTTAGGATCAGCTTGGGGAATGTGTAGGATTGGGTGTGTGGGGATGGGAGGGTTGGAAATCAGCTCAGTAGAGGTGGGGTGGAAAGCATGGTACTAGGGTGCACAGGAAACACTGACATTCACCTTCACCAGTGCATGGACTAAACAAAGCGGTTGGTGAAGGATAAACCTTGGAAGAAAGAATGGAGACTTAGCAGCCAAGATCAGGTATCACGATTTTGGCTGTGCAGAGTAAGTGGCTGAATTCTTTTAAGCAAGGGCGGTCTCGATACCTGTATTTAAGAGCAATAAAACCAAATCCCTTTTCTAGACCTCTATAACTTAGGGGACGCTCATTCAGGGTGGTTGACTTTTGTTCCCAACACTGATCTGCACTAATGAGACTGTACTGTACAGGTCCCCAGTTCTCTGTGTGAGGTTAGGCACTGGTCGTGACTGCCTATGTCCACCTCCTTCCTTGAGGGCCTGACTACTCTGCCTGCATAACTCGCCCCTTTAGGAAACTCCAGGCCATGGAGAACCTCACACTTTACAAATCCTGCAACAACTCCCCTTGCTGTCCCAGGTCCCATCTATCTGCCCCATGACACATTTCAGCTTCCAAGCACAGTCTGAGGGCCTTGCCTGGCTTTATTTACAAATACAATTAATTCCTTTACTGTTCTATCCTATTTCGTTTGGAACAGAAAAACTCAAAGGAAGAAGGAAGATGAACATGAAAAGGCAAGACAGACAGCCTGGCCTCACTGAAAAGACACATTCTCCCCCTTCTCCAAACTGCCTTCTCTGAGTTCTCCTGCTAGCCACATGGAGCTCCCTGCCTAATCCCGAGAAGGAATGAAATTCCTGAGAACTCTGCCCCCGGAAGTCCATGGGAGAGCTCCTGGCATGTGTGGCCTCCTCCCATCTCAACTAGCAGTCCACATGGGAAAACATCTAAGAGTTGAAACCATGGCATCGACATGCACGCGTGCACACACACACACCCCAAACAGAAAACAAAAATCTTGTTTTCCTTACTGCCAGCTCATAACAACTACTAATCTTCAACTACAGTAATATGAACAGCGGGAAAGAAAAGAGTGGGAAACCTTTGGATGGACACTCAATTTACAGTTGACCCTTTAAGGTGGGTTTGAACTGCACAGGTCCATGTACATGTGAATTTTTTTCAATAAATATATCGAAAAATTTTCTAGAGGTTTCCTTACTACCATGAAGCCATCATGTCAGTTACACTAAGCTGCCGTAAAGCAATTATACTGCTGCTTCTTCGTTGTCAATGCATGGATCGTTATATCTGTAAATAAGTATGAATTTCTTTTTTTACATCATCTTTCATTCTGATGTCTAGAGTTAGTAATTTGTTCAGCATCTGCAGTGTTTTGTATCATATAAGACAATATTGTTGTAGGTACTGACAGACAATTCATCTTGTAAATAGACAATGTAAACTTACAGTGTCAGTGAATACAGTACAGCACTATAAATGTATTTCTTTTGTTAAAAATTAATTAACTAATTTTTTTGGTGACATTGGTTAATGAAATCCAGTAAGTTTCAGGTGTACAACTTAATAGTAAAGCATATATATTGCACTGTGTGTTCTCCTCCCATAGTTAGATTTGTTTCTGTCACCACGTATTTGATCACTTTCACCTCATCCACCTCCCTCCTCCTCCCAACCCTCTAGTAACCACTAGTCCATTGTCCATGTTCATGAGTCTCTGTTTGTTGTCTTGTTCATTTGTTGCTTTTAGGTTTATATCCCACATATAAGTGATATCATGTGGTTTTCAACTTTTTCTGTCTGGCTTATTTCACTTAGCATGATTATCTCGAGGTCCATCCATGTGCCTGAATATTTTCACTTTGTTATGATTTTCTTAGTATCATTTTCTTTTCTCTAGCTCACCTCATTCTAAGAATACAGAATATAATACATATAACATATAAAATGTATGTTAACGGCGGTTTATTTTATCAGTAAGGCTTCTGGTCAACAGCAGGCTGTTAGTAGTTATGTCTTTGGGGGTCAAAAGTTACATGTGGATTTCAACTGCCTGGGCGGTCAGCACCCCCAACTCCCGCATAGTTCAAGGATCAACTGTAATTCCTCCAAACAAAACTTATGTTGAAAAATGAAAGTAGAGATGTAACAGAGGGCCTTTGTTTAAGATACCAATAACATTTTTAAATAAGCTCCTATTTGTTCCAGCTTCAGGAAACAGGTTTGGTATCTCGCAGAGTTTTATTTCACTTAGGAGACCAGGCTATGGCAGCATGCTGGGGGCCAGGCCATGGACCTGGTGCTCAGAACTACTCTGGCTTTCAGTCCTGGCTCTGCCACTTCCAAGGCGACCCTGAGCAAGTCAGATTACTCAGGCTTCAGATGAAGATCTGTAAAAATGGAAAAATAACAGTACCAAGCTAACGGGACCGTCAAGAATTAAATGAAATAATGCATGTAAAAGTATTTAACTCGTCCATTTAGGAGATAAGCTGCCAGCATTCATACATCTAAATCCTTTTATTTATATAACTGTTTCCGTCTTCTTAAGTAAAATACTTGTTTCCTTTTAGTTCCCCTAAAGGCAAGAGAAAAGATAAACTTTGGGGGAAGTATGTGAACTCCATCCAATGTATGAACGTCCTAAAACACTCACACGCATCTATAGATGTCTTCTACAGCTCTTAACGTAATGTTTCAAACATCAAATAATGGCATAAACTGTCTTTCCATACAATAGCCATGAAATGATATTTTTCACTCTTCTCAAGTGCTTTAAAAACACTGTTTCTTATATTTTTTCCCTAGCCATTATGAAGAAATTTTAAAAATCAAATTTCTAAGAGCTATTTGCTTTATCAGAGAGACAAAGCATTACTAACAAAATGATTATATAGTTAAATCTTAATTACATGTACAACTGTATCAGTTCAGTTTGGACAAATAATTACATGATCAATCATGCAGTAACACTAAATGTAACATCACAGTAAGAGTAAATGGATTATCTCTATACTCCTCACGTAGCCAAATATTTCTGCATTTTATGGTTGGGTTTCTAGGGATTTTGTTTTTGTTTTTTGACCTGACAAAAATAAGAAGGAAACAAGTTAAAGGAAAGTGGGTATATGGGTGAACACATGACCAAGATTCCAGGAGAGAAAAAATGGAACTATGTGATGAATCTGAATATTCTGTTGGGTAAAAGAGATATAAAGTCACTGTATTCCATACCTCAGTGCCTACGGCATAGGAGACAATGTTTGTTCTTTGAATGAGTGATCATTGTAATTCATTACTACTAATAATGATGAAAATGATTTGGTGCCAAAAAGGGACTAGGTAAGAGGAAGCTATAAAAAATAGAGACTAAAGTTCTACACTAAATAGTGAAATAAACTTTTATTTAGTCTAAAAACTAAGAGAATTTATTTTATAACTTAACATTTTTTGTGTGTTCTAATTGTAACCACACATTCAATCTTAAGCAAAGAATGAATCAAGTCATAATTAGTCTTCAAAATATTTTTTCTGACAAAAATTGTCTGATTGCCCTTGAGAACATCCTTCTGATTTTTGATCCATAAAGAGGATTACTTTTACAAAAATAATTGAGAGTGCCTGATTCTTCCAAGGATTTTGTTTCTTTTTAAAAATACCTACCGTGCCACCATCCTAATTGATTTTTCTTTAATTACTAACTTGTCTAACTCTTCCAAACACGCATCTGCCAAAGGCTCTGCCTTTGATGCCAGCAGTTCTCCAACATCATGAAACCCCTCATCTTGTTACTATTAGCATGTCACATCTCTAAAATGCATTGTATTTGCAATTTAGTGTCAGGTGTTTACAACTTCTTAGTGAGAAACAAATAGACAGATGCCAGGTTAGGATAGGAAAGATGTTTGTGTGGGGGTTAATTTTACAAATGGTCAGTTCATTAGTAAATATTGCTTTCTTGTAACAGCTTGATTTTCTTCACAGTCCTGGCACTGACTAAATTGTCTTAAATGTGACTGTTTGGAGGATATAAAGTGAGGTGCTAAATTGCCTCCTTTAGAAAATAAGAGGTACCAGTTGGGTTCAGTTTCCCTTCCTCCACTTCAGAAAAGCCCTTTGCTTTCCAAGCACCCAAACCCTCACTTAATTCCCTCTATCCCTTGCCCCACCAGAAAATGCTCGTCCTGACTTGCCTTCCAATGTCTTGCCCTTCCTCTTCCCATGATTTTCCAGCCCTGTGTTTTATTATTATCTCTAAGCTTTATTGAGAAAATAGCTCCTTAGTACAAAAAACTTACCTGAACTAGACTATTTATGACTTGAAAAGGGGGTCTGAGTGCAGAATACCTCTCATGCGACATTCTTCCCTTTGCCAGAGCCCCTCTGTGCCTAATTCAAAGGACGGACCCTTCAAGGCAAATGTGCTCTGGTGGTTAAAAATGTGCGTGTTGAAAGCAGGTGCCAATCTGGTTCTGTACCTTACTATGTGACATTGGGTGAGTTCTATGACCTCTTTGTGCTTCAGTTTCCTTACCAGTAAAATGAGGCTGATATCAGTGCTGCACTCTACAGAGTCAGTAAGAGTACTGAGAGAGATAATATGTAGAAAGTGCTTAAAACAGTGCCTGAGTACCCAGGAAGCACTAGGGAAGTCAGTCCTTATTGAAGATGGCAAGTATCATGAAGTGCTGTTAACCCAGGCTCCATACTAGAGCCTTGGAACGCAGAGATAACCTGCAATTCCTGAGCCCTGACTCCAGAAGGGGACTGCATGACAAGAACTTCAAAGGCCCTTCACATTCACAGGCTGAATGACTTGGGGAGGGGGAAGCAGGACAGACATCCAAAGCCGCCTGCACCCTAGGCAGCTGCACGACTCTACACTGGGTATTTAACATCTTTACACGTGTGTTCCCTCCACTGTAAAACATGGAGACAGTGCTTCCCAACTCACAAGGGTTTTGGAGTGAACACATATTTGGGCACGCATCTAAAACAGATTCACACGGATACTCAAGACTGTTCATTTCTCTTCTCTCCTTTATAAAAATGACCATAAATTCAATTTGTAAATACCTAGAAGAGAATGTGCCATTTAAATAAAAGTCACTCTGGTTAATTTTAAATCTTTCTAAGGCCAAATTATAGGCCTTAGAAGACTGAGGATCAATAATAGCTGTAATGTCTCAAATTCATCAAAATTTATTATTTCATCCTGTACTGATGCAGCTAGCAAATGAACTAAGAAAGTTATATTGTAATATCCTTTTTGGGGCTGTGTTTTATAATAGAACAGGAGAGAAAAGGCCAGTTGTGAAAAATAGGCTGGACAATTATGTGAAAATGAGAGACCAAAAGATGCATGATGAAGATAGATTTAATGAATTTTTCTAATACACAATGACACACACACACACACACACACACACACACATATATATATATGTATATATACATATATACACACACACATATATATGTATACATATGTATCCTGAGACTGCGGAAATTTTAACAAGGCAATAGTATGCACATATAAAACACTCTATGGAAGTACAGTGTTTAGAAATGCTTTGATTATCACCAAGGTGATGTCGTAAAATGAGGATAATAAAATATAATTAAACATTAATTATAGAAACTATCAAAAATAATTGACTTGTACAAAGCACAGCACTCCTATTAAAAAAAACTGATGGATAATAAAATATATACAGTATTCTGTCCTCTAGACATAATTACATCAAGGTGGCAATTAAATTTATAGAAAACTATTAAGTTTCTTCTGTGATGCTTTACTACTGTGAACTCAAGATATTTTGACTGAGAATTGCCTCCAAAAAATTCTCATGATTGTTTAACATCTTTATAGGAAACATTGCTATAAACTCAAAGATATGTATTATAAACAAATAAAAATGAATTTTAAGAATTAGGACTCTGCTGCACATGTCATATTTCTGGTGCCCACAGGACAGACTTTTTCTCCTATTAGAAATATCTAATGCTCTCATAGCCAAGGCCAAGCACAGTTTAATACGAAGAAAAAAATTTATTTTAATGCAAAAATAATATTCTGCAGAATATTATATTTGGCATTATCATGCCAAATTTTTTATTCCAGTTTGTCTCCCCATTTAAGGAAGTAGGACGCCATTCCATAAAGCCACTCAATGTCCTTATAGGAAGCATTAAGGTTTTAAAAGGGTATAAAAATTTCTCCTTTTGGCCTTTTTACAGCATATTCAGAGAGTCCAGAGAATTCTCTACATGTAGGAAGCTGTAAACATAAACTTCTCTACACTGATACGGGGTTGGGGAGGTGGGAGGAGGTGGATTTCAAATCTTTTTATACTGATAAATTTTTTATCCACTTGAAAATGGTTTTAGTCAAAATAAGTGTGTTTAGGTACAGCAATAGGTAAAATAAAAGCAGTAAATTTGAGAAACGTGTGTTTATATGTAGAACAGCCTTTAAAAATCCAATCCGATTGTATTTAATGTTTCTTCCTCATTTACTTTCTTTTTGTCCACAAAAGATGCCTTTAATTCAGAAGATGTTTTAGTCTAAAGACACTTTCAGTACAAGTGACGATAATATTACAGGGATAGAAAATTAAAGGAAGAATTGACTGATGTGTGCCTACTGAGAGGAGAGCAGCAAGGAGGGGGAGACCAGGAGTGAAGGGGAGACACTGCTCACAAGCACAGACACTCTGTTACGGATGTGAGAATTACGCCTGAGTCCCAGAATAACTATTTCCTGAAGCAGAAGTGAAATGCAACTGTGAGAGACATGTCATGTAAACCACTCTAATGAAAGCCACTAAATCAGGGGCTGTTTGTCACTGCAGCATAACTTAGCTTAAGCTGATTGGCAAAAGGCCTGACATCTAGTTTATACAAAAAGTTATGGTTATTGGACCTGATTTCAAATGAATACAAGAGTCATCCCTTGTCTGAAAAGGCTGGATTTTATATTAAAAGAAACTAAAATTATTTGGCAACATTCCTTAAATATGCCTAATTTTGACCACTCAAAATTATGCCACTAAAGAAATTTCAAAGGCCCACATGCTCATCGCCCATCTCTATTCCTGACAGGACATTTCAGATCACTGAACAACAAGAAATAGATTGTACCTGGTGCCAGGCAGTTTTGGCAAGGAGTTTCTGAGAGAGGCACAGAAAATGGAATAGGGAAGGTGGAACTCATTATATGCTAATTCACCACTGTTGCCTTCGACTGAAGAGGAAATGTGAGCTCCATGCCATAAGAATCACATTATATGAGAAGGTTAAGTAGAAAACCAAATAATAAGCACCTACCCACAAATATCACAATTTATTAAAGGTTCAGCAGACACAGTTGAGAGTGTTATTCAATAAATACCAAACCCCAGGCCAGAGCCTTGGGATAAAGAGACAATATGTGTTCTCCTGCCCATGAAATCCGTAAAGGGTCTCTAATGCATGCACTGCAAGGGCCCTGTCACAGTCACAGGTTTTGTGTGTGTGTGTGTGTGTGTGTGTGTGTCCATCCCCACATCATTAGGTGCACACCTATCATAATTAAAAGTGAGGTACCTGTATTTAATTAAATGTTGACCCCTAAAGATTTGAAAGGGCATTCCAGAGTTATTTTTAAAAATTTATCACTCCTTTACAGGAAAGGGAATAATGCTTAACACCTTAGGATTGCATATAAAAATAGATTAAAATCAAGAGACAATAACCCAATGTGATATTTCACTTAAATTTACCTCCACAGCCTATCGAATCAGAAAATTCATTCACGTATGTCAGTGATATGCAGAAGGAGGGAAGAGGAGTAAAGGGAAGTAAGTAGGTTTATTTCTTTGTAGAGTGAAAAAGATACAGCATGGAGTCACGAAACACCAGCTTTCTGGCTGTTGGCCTCCATAAGGTGTTCAAAGGCAGTGCTGTGCCCCAAGCTGGCATGAAGTGTTAACAGGACCATCCCAGTTACAGACAGACTTTTCAGATAAAGTGTATGCAGCAGGCAAAAAGGAAACCAGCTCTCAGGATTCGGGGATGATAAAGTCTACACATCAAATATTCTTCAGAGGAAGACCCACTGGTGTCTAGAATCGAAAAGCTGTGTTTGTTTTGTTGGATGTATTCTCAGTATCTAAAGCAAGAAAGACAGGTGAGTCTTTCAAAGGTAGATTTAGTAGGATGCCAGAAGCAGGCACCAAGGCTGGCTCAGCCACCAGGCCTGGCAGTGTGACCCAGGCTCACTGTGTGCTCAGAGAATTCTTGGCTGACTTAACTTCTCGGTGATCATTAAAACAAGATGACTCTCAGATGTGTGTGTCGGGGGGGGAGAGGGTAGTTTTTCCTCCTAGAATGAGGAAATTGGTCGTTGTGCTATACTGGGCCCCTAGAAGAATAGTGTTTTCAATTCTGGACATGTTGTAAGGGGGACAATGTCCAAACACAGGCAAACAGGAAGACAAAAAAGGCTTTGGACATGCTGAGTCTTAGGGGAACTGCAGACATGCAGCCTGGGAAACTGAGGGGTAGGGGAAAGAGTTATCTTCAAATCACTTGAAGATTCATTATAAATACAATTTGATAAATATTTACTGAGCAGCCTCCCTGGAAGGACACAGTAAGATCGGTAGGACGGTCCCTGTCCTCAAGGAGTGTGCCATCTAGCAGGCAGGGGTGGCTGGGGATTAACCGCTAACACAGGTGGGCAGAGGGGGCACCAGGAGGGTGCTGTGGGGGCTGATGGCAAAGTCTGTGCTTCATGAAAGGACATTCTGTGGGGATGGGGGTGTGGGATAAAGTTTCTATAGCCAAAGATTTTTTTAGGAGAAAGGAAGAAATAAAGATATTATCAGGAATAGGATGAACAAAGGGTTAGAAGTGGGAAATAGTATGTGTGAAGTTGGAGGAAAGTCTAGTTTTGCCTGGAAAATACAGTATGAGGAGGAAAGTAATGGAAGATTGGTAGAGATGTGAAATTCACATTTCCAAAGCATATTTTTATTTAAAGAGAAAGTTTATCACATTATTATAATGTTCTCATTTTAGAGGTAGGAAAAGGAAGTACAAAATTTTTTCCTCACAATCACTCGGTTCCAAGTAATACTGTTTAGTCCAGCGCCTTGTAAACTCAATAATGTGCCATCGAATTGAACAAACAAATGAATTTATATTTTAAAAAATCATGTGTAGCCTTAAGTACATATGAGATTATGAGCATTTTTCCTCCTAAAATCAGTCATATATTTCTTTCTATCCATTTGTAAACACAGTCTACTTTTGTTAAATGCATGCTTACAATTCGTGCCCCAAGGTAAACCCCTATCGGCTTCCTCTTGACACCCAGCAGTTTATGGCTTGTCCCTCCCACACCCATCATACACAACCCAAGCACAGACATTTTGATAGTGTCTTAGATGGAACAAACGAGCACAGGTTTTTGTGCGTTTGGTTCACTATTCCATTCTCAGTCCCTAGAACAGTACCTGCACATAGTTTGTGATCAATAAATGTTTTCTTGTTGAATAAACAGATTTTCAACTTATATAGAGTAAGCCAAAATAAAAGTATGTGTTTTGTTGCTTGTTTGCTTAGTATTAGTCATGATTTTAATGGACTGACACAAAAGAGGTAAACCCTTTCTTTCTTTGATGGACACTAGGCTTATTAACATGAATGCAACCATTCTCACAGCATTCATCTTTAAATTTTTACCGGTGTTTGAATGACAAAATAACAATTTCTATAATAATTAATAATAATAATAATAATAATAATAATAATACAGATTTCTGTACTGTGATTTTTAAACACAATTAGAAATTCCTGGTCAAATAACTTCACATTTTCTTAGCTTTTAAAAGAAAGTGGTCTTTCTGATGTTTAATTTAATATCACTATTTACAATTTTTTTGTTTACTCAAAACAAAACAAAACACTAGCACCATATAGATTAACTCAGAGATATCTTGCTAGTATGTTGCGTTTTAATAACAGTAGCACTAAATGCTATTATCCTTATAATAACCCTGAAACATCTTCCCTTCTATCAAGTGCTATGCTTCATATTACAAACCTTTTGTCAAAAAAAAAAAAATCAATCTTGCTATGTATGTTGCATTTTTTATTTCTGCCTCCTCTCCCCCTCTGCCCTCCTTGGCACCACATACCACCTAGTACAGGGACACTCCACACAGAACCAGGTGATTGGAACAGCTGGGGAAGGGGCACGTACGTGAAAGTCCCCAAGTGGACCAGGTTTACACAAGTCAGCGGCGGGCCCGCAGTCCCTGTCTGAGCACTGTGATAGGCCACTTCAGGACCTAGCCTCTACCTTTTGCCAGGCACTATCACACCATGCTGTTTCCTGTTGAGCTGTCTTGATAGAGCGGCCAAGCCTATGACATACTTCCGCACAGCCCTGTGCTTCTGGCTTTCCCTACTGTCACATGCCCTTCCACATGGTGGGCTTACTACCTCTTTCTAAAAACTAGAAATTGCACTGAGCCAGCCAGACACTTTTCCAGCATATCAGTCACTGCCTTTAGGGTTTTAGTCATTTTAAAAGCCATCATCCTCAAATTTCCCCCACTCCCCTGATATCTCACCACCCTGCTTCCCACTCTCCCAGTACACGGCGAAGCAGGGCATAGCTGACTTGGGGGAAGGTGACTTGTTTTAAGAAGTTACCTTCTAGCTGTCAGTTCCATATTACCAGCTAGAAGCCTCTTTAATCTGAAGAGCATATCCTATGGGTGTCAAGACCATTTAAAAACTGTAGTGATTAATTACTCAGGTCAGGCTAGGAGATGCATTGATCTTTCCTTCCTCTGAGTCCCCAGTGTTTCTTGCCCACGTCACTCAGTTGGCAATTAATCACATTTTGCCTGGAGACATCTGCGGTTTCACTTTTGCCATTTTCTATAGCTCTTTGTTCCCAACTGGCCAGTCCACATGACACACAAAGGTTCTGTAGATTATGTGTCTCTGTGTTTTCCACAGACTATACAAACTGGATCTCAAAATATCTGTGGACTGACCTATGGATGTCAGGTCTAGATGAGGTGGTACTGACTCATTTCTCCCTGTCCCTCCCTCTAAGCACAACAACGAACCCTAGAACTAACCAAGGAGCAACTGGAGGAGATGTTTGAAAGGTGAGTTGGCTAGGGACCTTGGATCCAGAGGTCTTCAGAGTTGACAGACACCTGAAGACCACCCTGCCCAATAGAAGGTGTGCTGGTCCTGGCATTTCCCAACCCACGCCTCACAGCAACAGAAAGCAGCCCAGGTATCCTCATTCCTTCTGCCACCTGACTTAGAGTCCTGCCAACACCACCAGGTGAGGCAGAACTGGTAAGAGGGATGAATCAGATACCCCACTAGCAAAAACTAGCCAGGAGAGATGTTCTCCTACCCCGCCAGGCATGAGATTGCCCTTCTCAACCCAGACACACCAAGCAAGGTGCATCCCTTCACAAAAGCACTACCAGAAAGCATTCTTCACCCATGTCCTTCCATGAGCCACATACTCCCTTCCCTGACCTAGAGGCATCAGGGGAGCCAGCCTGCAGAAACTCCTTCCTTATCTTCAAGCAGCACCAGGACACAAGATAAACCAGGCAGACCAAAATAGCATTATAATGGCTCTAAATATTAAATGCCACTGTAACCACAGCCCACGAAAGCAGCCTCTGTGCTAAACTTAAGAAGAGAGGCTTAACAGCCAGAATGTCCAAGAGAAAATTTTTAAAAATCACCCATCATATTAAGAACCAGGAAAGTCACAAGTCGAGTGAAAAAACACAGTAAACTGATGCCAACACTGAGATGATCAGATAGTAGAATTATCTAACTAGGACTTTAAAGCAGTTATCATGAAACTGTTTCAACAATCTTATCAACAATAAAATATCACAAAACAAATGAAAAACCAAAAATCTCAGCAAAAAAATTGTTATAAAAATAAACAAAATTGAAATTGTATAATAAAAGATATTATAATGGATATAAACTCATGGAATAGGCTCAATAACAAAGTGGGAATAACAAAGGACAGAGTGGGTGACCTTGAAGACATCAACAGAATTTACTCAATTCAAAACAGAGGAAATGGGCTGAAAAAAAAGTTAAATAAAACAGAGCCTCAGAGGCCTTTGAGACAATAAAAAATCTAATATATTTTATCATCAGATTGCCAGAAGGAAAAGAAGAGCACAGATGAAAGAGTATTAAAACATAACGTCTGAAAACTTCTTAAATTTGGTGAAAGACATAAACTCATGGATTCAAGAAACTGAGTGAATGTCAAATAAGATAAACTCAAAGAAATCCACATCAAGACACATCATGATGAAATTTATGAAAACTAAAGAAAAAGAAAAAACTTGAAAGGAGCCAGAAAGAAAAGAGGGAATAACAATTTATATGAAAGTAGATTTCTCATCTGAAACCACGGTGGCCATGAGAAAATGGTACAACATTTTTCAAATACTGACAGAAAAAGACTGTGAACTATGAATTCTCCATCTGGCAACAATATCCTTCAGAAATGAAGAGTGAAAGAAAAACACCCTCCAATGAAGGAAAACCTGTGAAGATGACTCATGCTGGCAAACCTACCATTAAAAAGTGGTTGAAGGGAGATCTCTAAAGCGAGAAGGAAGCAACAGAGAAAAGTTTGGAACTTCAGGAAAAAAGAATATCAGAACAGGTGAAAAATCATTACACCCTCTGAGGTGGTAAGCAATGTATGTACAGGGAACACCCGAGATAATTATATTTAAAACGAGGGGTGGGTAAAGATACCCAAATGGCAGCAAGGTGGAAAACCATTGATATCAAGAGACGATAAGTTTCTTATGTGTATTCTAATACCTAGGATTATCACTAAGAAAACTATACAGAGATATACTTTTTAAAAAAACTATAAACAAATCAACACAGAATCATTTAAAAAATGCTCGCATAATCCACGGATTATGTGAAAATTAAGAAGAAACAGGAATGAGAAACAGTGAAAATAAACCAGAAAATGAATCAGAAAATGCAAGACTGAGATCCAAGCATGTCAATAATCACCTAAAATGTAAATTGTCTATGTGAACCACTTAAAAGGCAGACTGTCAGAGTGGATAAAATGACGTGAACCAACGGTGTCCTGTCTACAAGACACTCCAAGGGTAGACTGAAATAAAAAGATGGGAAAAGATATATAGTGCCAACCTCTACCAAAAAAAAAGGCAGAAATGGTTATATTACTGTCAGGTGAAATAGACTTCAGACATAAGAAAAATACAGAGGACAAAGAGAAATATTACATAATTATAAAACATTAATCTACTGAGGAGGCCTAACGATCCTAAAAGTATATATACCAAACAACCACAAAATGCCTCAAAATGCCTGAAACAAAAACTGATAGAGCTGAAATGAGAACTAGATGAATCCATAATTATAGCTGGGGACTTAAAACACCTCCTTTCCATCAACAGACAGAACTACTAGTCAGAAAATCAAGATACAGGAGATCCGAACAACACATTTAATGAAGAGAATCTAATTGATATATATAGAAAACTCCACTCAACAATAACAGAATACACATTTTTTTCAAGTGCTCATGGAACATTCATCAAGATAGAGCATGTCCTGTGCCATAAAACAAACTTCAACAAATTTAAAAGAACTGAAACCACACATAGAACATAATGGAATCGTACTGGAAATCAATAACAGAAAGACAAGAGGACAATCTTAAAATCCTTGGAAACTAAACAACACACTTCTAAACACTCTATGATTCAAAGAAGATATCTCAAAGGAAATAAAAATCCAAAGAATGGAATAAATATGACCACACAATATATAAAAATATGTGGCATGCAGCAAAAAAGCAGTGCTGAGAGGGAAATTTACAGCACCAAAAGCCTACATTAGAAAAGAGAAAATGCCTCAAATATTCAATGCAAAAATATTTAATAAAATATTAGCAAATCCAATCTAGTAGCATATAAAAAGAATTATTCACCAAGGCCAGTAAAGTTTATTTCTTGGATGCACGGGATACATGAGGGGTCCTGGTGATGATGGAGATCTCTCGATCCTGGTTGTACCAATGTCAGCTGTCCTGACTGTGATATTGTACCACAGCACTGAAAGATGTGACCACAGGTAAAGGGTACACAGGATCTCTTATTGCTTACAGCTGCACATGAGTCTGCAATGATCTCGGTAATTAAAACACTTGTGGGTGCTGAATGTAATTCAACTCAGTAATTAATCTTTAAGATCTGATGTTATGGAAAACTGAGAGTGTCATGGTTGTTAGTTGTTGGGGGTTAGTTAGCCTTCCCCAAAATGAGAGTTTGAAATTATTCTCTGAGATTTCAACTTTATGAATGACACAAATGAATGAAAGATGAAATATAAAAATAAATTTCCATTGATATAAATGCTAGATCTGGAAGACTAAACTGCAATCTGACTGAAGTTACCTATCAAAAGAAGAGGGAGAGGAGAGAGCGAGAGACTGAGGAAAGTATCCATCCTAGCCCTTTCCAGGAAAGAGGTCTTAGACAAATCTGTTCCCAATGCATTTGCACTGTTGAGACGAAAGCATCGAATTGCACTTACTGGACTTCTAATACTCCAGTCCTGTTCTCCCTCCCAGGGTATGTGGTAGCTACAACAAAACGTTTAACAATCCATGTTAAACCTGGATCTCATGACAACTAGCTGGATACTATCGTTGCATACATGTCTACCTTTTGCTTTTTTTCCTCTAAGCCAGTCAGATCTCAATACTGTATCGTTCCCTACACTTGTAGCCCTTTCTCTGCTTAAATGAATAAATAGGCATTCTAGTTTCACACATCAGGCTTCTTAGTTCAGATTACATGAGTCTAGTCTTAAGAGTTTGGAGGTAAAATCAGTTTTCTGAGCCCAAAGTCCAGCCTATGTGCTATGGCAAATTTACTGAAATGGCACCGACCACAAGTGGATCCCGTGGGGGCTTTTTGAACCTACCGATCAGTCTGCTGCCAACATTACCAAATCAGATATGGTGCTTTCAAATTCTTGGACTATATTAACATAATTGCCACAGAACAAATAGAAATATACGTGAGATCTTTATTATTATGTTGACTAGCAAATGAAATAATATGGTGTTTGTGCATACTTTGAAGCACTATGAAAATTCACGATTTTAAAATTATTATTATAATTGAGGAAATGAAACTACCTTCCCCCAATACCTGACTTTAAGACTTTTATTAACTGACTCTGTTGAGTTTATGACATGTGAGACTAGAGAAGGACCTTTCCAAATCACTTCATCTTCCTCCATTAGGATTCCCATCTCGCCTCTTAAAGCTCTGTGCTCAAGTGAGATGTCAGGAAAAAGAAACTAACGCAGATGGACTTAGTGGTTTCGTAGTTACAGACAAGTAAAACTAGCATGGCTATAATGGCCACAGACTAAAATTTATACAGATGAAATAGTGCCGAAAGGATCATCTATTGTTAATAATTAAAAAAAAAAGAAAGACTCAGGGAAACTGGACCCAGAAATGATGGCCTCAAAAGAAAACGAATGTCAGAGGATATAATCAGTACCAATAATCAGTAATTCAATAATTTTTTTAAATTATTGATAAATTCAATCTTTATCATGATATTTATGAGGAAAACAATTGATCCTGATTTAAATAACTTAATTAAGATGAATATGAAAACGGGAAAAATTGGAAACAGATTAACATCACTCTATGGAAAATTGATTACGGGAAGGAATTAAATTGGCTTAATGATGTTCCCTCAGGAACTTCATGAAAATTAATTCATGCTGGGCCAATTCTGATTAAAATGTTATGTTCATAAATTGGGAGCCAAAACATCCTACTCTCCCGGCGACACCACTCTGCAGCTTGAACTCTGCTGTCTTAGATCCTGCCATCCCGCCTTCTCCAAGTCTCACCTCACCCTTCCTACTGCTTTCTCTTCCTCAGTTCTTCGCTTTGCTTTTATTTTCCACAGCTCGCCCCTTACACAGGTATTTTCCAAGGTTCCATTCTAAGCCCACTTCTATAAATTCCGTCTGTGTCCCAGTCCTCGCCACCTTCTCTCTTCTAATGCTGATGGCTCCTAGCCCCTGCCCTCCCTCCTGAGTTCCAGCTGTAAATAAGTTCCCAGTGCCTGTTAGACTCTTTCCACATGGATGTTCCAGCGATGCATTAAATTCAAGCCATTCAAAACTGGACCCAGCATGTTTGTTCACAACCCACTGGACCCAGTGCTGTGCTGGAGCTGGCTCAGACCAGCCTGGGCACCGGTCTGGGTACCTTTTCTCATCACCAGTGTGTGCCTGGGCTGCTGCCGCAGGGTCCTAACCGGTCCCCCTGGCTTCTGTCTGATTACACGATCTATCCCTCTCACAGCCACAGGATTCTAGCCCTTAAAATACAGCCTGTCACAGTGAATTCTGCTTTAATAATCTTGCCATTTTTTAACCAAAAAAGTCCAAAACACAGAAGATCATCTGTGTTTCCTGGACACAATAACACATACCTACACATTTCCACCTCCAACTTTCCCTTGTATTCCCTTATCCTCAAACGTCCCTCCCCTCAAGGCCCACTCAGCTGAGAAGCCCCTTTCTCAATCCCCCCAGTAAGAATAAATTGTTATTTCCTCGATGCCTACACAACCTCTGTCTGCATCACTATTTGTTCTTCCAGCCCTGTGCTTCTGTGTCTCACATGTGCCAAACTTGGTAAGCAATTTCCATCAGCTTCATTTCCATCAGTTTTTAAAACCTCTTTCTGCCCTTAACTGATGGGGATTCTATTTTCCTTTCAACCACCTAGTTTCTTCATGTTGCCTCCCTAACCCAATTTAATTATCCCCAAACCATAAGCATTAGCAGAGCTAAGAACGCCTACTCTGTCTGTCACAATCATGCAAGATGAAAGGATATTTAACCCCAGGCTGGGTGTTCCAAGTGCCTGCAATTAAAGCAAATCTTTTTTTCCCTTTGGTTGACTCTATGATTAAAAAAGAAAATGATTTCATTAACGATAATTTAGTTGACGTTTCTGGTTTGGTACAGCTTGCAGTCGGGATGGTTTCCACTCCCTGGAGGAATCCAGTGTGTGGTAACATCAGGGAACCAGGAGCAGGAATGCTAACCATGTCTGTGAGTAAGGGCTAAACAGGAAGCAAGAGCAAGGAGATAAGGGGCCTAGAGGAGGTCTGGTTTGTCATCAAATACCTACGGGAAGCCACAGCCGCTTCTGGCTAGATGGAGGCTTTGTACAATTTTCCCTCTGCTCTTTTTTCAGACTTTTCTTCCCTCTATCTCTTTGCTCCCTGCTCCCTAAGGCAGCTGGAAGCCATGTCCCCTCGATTATGTACCAGCATTTAGCAACAAGAGAGGAACATAGACCTGCGGTCATAGCTCAGATGAAATGAAAAGGAAGCCAGATGGAGGGGACAGCAGAAAGAACACAGGCTCTGGCATTGGCCAGACTCAACTGCTTTCTGCCCTGCACGTAGGCTGTCTTCCTAACACCCAGAGAAGGACTGGAGCGTGGGAGCAGTGTTTGGTTTCTGTCCCCTTTGTGCTAGGGCATGAGGGCAAGGACAGGACTGAGGTGCTCTGCTCAGGTGTGCAGTCAGTGCCCCGCATTCCACCCTCCCTGTGGATGTCAGGCTGCAGGGCCCTGTACCCCCTTCTACCCCTTTGGAGATGACGCTGACACTCACTTTCTCTCTTGGTGACTGGTGACCTTGGTATCTAAATGAAGTGTGCTGACTGGTGGCGATGACCCATGCCTGCACAACCCCACCTCAGATGCAGGTAGCTCAAACCCCCTTATCTATGAAGACAGGCTATGTTTTATTAACAGAAAGTTACTAACCTGAAAACCGTACATTTTCTATCAGATCATACAGATCCACATTTAAAAATTAACAAATATCTACCAAATCAAATCATTTTAGTATTTCTAAGCCTAAATATCGAATTATCATCTTTTAAAATTAGAACCTTTGAAATTTTGCACAGAATTATCACAAAAGCAGCAAACATTTATGTAACGTTTCACTACAAAGAAACATATGTAATATACAAGCTATCATCTACCTCAGTCTCAGTTTTCCTACTGTTCTTTGGACTGAGAAGAAACACAGTATCACGTAATGGAGTACAAATGGTACATCCTCTCTGTGAGAAGTAAAGACATTTTCTGATAAGGGTTGAAAAGGAGGAAAAAATGGTAAAAGTGAAAAGATGTGCTCCATGGTCTTTCTTGGGGGCATTTGCTCTATATGTGACAACAAAATGCAGTCATCCTCTCACAGTATTGAAGGAAGAAGTGCCCCTTTCTCTTCAGCGTCACCCTGGGACCCAGAGCACATCCACTTGGACCCAGAGCACACCCCTTCTCTTTCCTGTCTGTCACCTTGACTCTCTCCTGCCAACCTATCCTTCCCTTCCCCGTCACACAACCGCAGACTGTCCTGCCACGTGCCCCGTTTAGTGACGCATGTGTCCCTCTCTCTGCTTTCCAGACACTGCATAACTCTGCCCTCTTGCTCCTGCAGCTATTCCCTGCTGGAGTCTTCTGCTGCCCTAGTGACACAGGGTCTCCAAGGCCAAGTCCTTGGCCTCCTATCTCCTTGCTCTACATCTCCTTCCCAAAGAGCTTTGATTATTGGTTTAATTAGCATACCTAGGACTTCTGTCTCAAGCACCTACTTTATATCTTCAATGCTTCCTCAGCATTCCACTTGGATTTTCTACCATCAACTCGAATTCAGCATATTCAGATGAGAATTTATCACCTTCTAGATTAAGTCCCACAGAATTTATGCTATATGCCGTCTTCTCTACTTTTATTAGCCACACACTTTCATTTTCTAAGCTTTCTGAGAGTCAAATACCTTTCCTGCCTGGTCCAGAGGGTTGCTGTAAGAATCAAGTGTTTTTTCACATCTATAGAATGCTATAAAGACCTAACGTATTGTCATATCAATGCTCCCACCATCCACATGACTCTAAACAGCCCATTCTATTACTAAGTCACAGGATTAAAGTCTTCTCCAATTTGTTCTCCCCTCATCTCAGCAGATGGTACATCTCCAGGTCCTACAGCTTGGCTCTGAGATGTTGCACAGGTTCATTCTTTCTGTTCTCGTCCATTCTTCTGCACTCTTGCAGCCCAGGCCTTCATCTACTACAGCTCGCTTCTTGCAACGATGTCCTCATTCAGACATTTCCAACGTCTCCCTCCTCAATCCGTGCCTCTAGCCCAGAACAATTTGTCTAAGATTTAACTTCCACAACATTTTGTCCTGTTTCCTAAACTGATGTGGTCCCCACTGTATCCAGGAAAACACGCAAGCTCTTCTGGCTGACTTCCAATCCCTCCACAATCTAACCTTTCTCTCCAGTTGGAATTATCTCCAACTAACCCAAAACCACAACTCACTACTCCTAAATGTAAATGTCGTGACTCCCCTCAAGACCGAAAGCTCCTTGAAAAAAAGGCATATTAAAAAACATGCCTTAAATTTACTTTGTGTAATTCACATTGTGTAATCCACTGTTGACTGAGCTTGTAGTGTTTGATCCATTTTGTACTGAAAAGCCTAAGCAGGGTAATATAATCATAAAATATAACTTGAAGTCCATTTTGGTTTAAATAATAACTCATCATCTAGCCCTACTTTGAGAAGTCAGGCCTATGGCCAAATCAAAAAATGAGCAACAGAAGTCAATGTATTACTTGGAGGTTTCGGCTCAGTCTTATTGATCTGGAAACATATCTTGAGGCCCAGATATAGTGGGGGCGGGATGAGAACTAATTTGATTTCCACTGTCTAAATCATGAATAAGAAATGAGAGAATTTGACATGTCTGTGCACTGTAGAGACAAAACAATCTATCTATCCTCAGATCCTAGAGGCCACAGGGAGGACACAACAGCTCTTCACAAGAATATCTGGACAGAAGCAAGTCCAAGAAAATTATTTACACCCAGAGCTGCAATAGTTGGTTGACTCACGATTCAGGTAAGCCTCAAGCAATGTCATTTCCTTTAATTTTATAGAAATCGTGGGTGGGGGATGGGGTGTAGAACAGATAAAGATAAACAGTGACACCATGCAGAGTTTCATGGAATATCCATACTACCTTGCTTCTTATTGTGGATGCCATTTTCATTCACTCAACAAAAGTTACTAGCCCTTAGCTGCATGAACGGCACTGCTGTAGGCACCCAGGATATAGCAGCAAATAAGACAGACACCATCCTTATTATGTTGAGGAGGCATAATAAACCAGAAAATGAATAAGGTAATTGCAGACAGAGATTAATGATATGAAGAATTTATAACAGGCTAGAAAGGACAGAGAATGACTGCAGGGTGTCAGGACTCTAAGCGGAGTCCGTAAAAAAACAGAAAGTGTCAAGGATATGTCCCAAACTCCTTCTCACCACTCCTCACCTGACTCCGGAGGTGGAAGCCACCTTTCAGCTACAGATCTGCCACCACTTCTGCTCAATAGAAATATTGCATTTGCTTCTTTATTCCTTTGTTAAACCTGGCACCATCATAATAAAGAAATGCCTCAACACCTATGAATGGTTAAGTATGTATGAACACACAAAGCTCTCAGGTGATTTTATTCTGTGAAACAGGATGCTTTTTGACACACCTGATCTGATCAGAAATGGACCCTAAAACAACACATGATACCTTTAATTTTTTTCTTGATAGTTTGTACAATTTCCAAACTCTTAGATTCACATGACCTTTAACTACTCTATGTTGAGTGTTCACTGTAGATAAAGCTGTTCTTAGCATTTACTAGAAGCACTTACTTCTCACTAACTCAGCTCCTTTGTTTCGTTATTATGGCACAGAAACAGTTAGAAAGCAGTCTACACACTTGCTAGAAAAACATTTCTTTGTTAAGGTTTCATATGAACAGGGAAAGCATGGGTCTTGAAGACTTCTGCTGAAACTGTTTTAAACAAGGTGGAAAATGGAAGTAGGTAAGAAAGAGATGGCTCCACTTTCCCACCACCTACACCGATTCAGAATACTTCCTGGGTTTTCCCATAGATTCGGAATGACACCTAAGGCAAATGGTTATATTTTATTTAATTTTATGCACAGAAGAGGAAAAAAATCACTTACAAATGGACTCAAATTTATCCTAAGTTTGATACCCCAAATATGTGCCACATCACACATTCAGGTCCACTGAAATAATTCTCCACACTTTGACCTGGGTACACAAAACTGCACTGCATGAGCCCTAATGGCCTAATTCTGATTCTTAGTGTTTCCCCCTTTCTCGGTAGCATCTTCTGGTTTTTTGTTTTTTGTTTTTAAATGAGACCTTTAATGGAAAATTATTGCTACAGGTACAGGTCTTCTATTTCCATTTTGTCTCTGTAGCTCTCACTTTAATTAGTTTGCCTGCCTGTAAGTGGGCCCTTTGCTGTGGCCTGCACTGGGGCAGGGTGCCTGCAGAGGGGCCCTGTTCTGGAAGAAGGCTACTTAATGAGCCATTTCAGTAATAAGAGCCCTGTCTTGAGCCAAGAGACGCCCCAAGGAGCAGAACTGCTCATGAATTTCTGAAACTGTCTTTCTAATTTGCATTTAAACATAACTCCTGAAGAACAATTTCACCTGTGATTTTCTGAGCTGGAGAGTAAGGGAGTTTAGATATTGAGTATGTACAAATTATGTTAATACAATAGAGGTAAATGAAAGTCAAGTGCATTGTTATGGAAAATGTATACATCTTATCTAAATGTCTATTTTCTACCAAAGGTTGTTTAATTTTTTTTCCCTTAGGTGAAATGTGATGAAAAATTTTTTAATTAAGTGACTCTTTATAATTCCTACTTGATTGAAACTATCTGATTATTCCTCATTTTCCTATAACCCAGACTTCAGAAACCTCACAAGAGGAGGATTAGTTGGTGCCCGGCGACTTCATACAATGGATAGAAACCAATCTAATTTAACACCTGTGTGCTCATCAATACATGCACTCAAGCACACAAGTGAGCACAGCGTTGAGCAACTCTGACACTGACTGTGTGACAACCACAGATTCTGTATTCAAACACTCACAGACAAGAAGCTAATTGCAGTGATGAAAGGCACACCAAAAAGCATGAGCAATCGTTGCCATGATCCAAACAGAACCTGCAGTCCCACCACCGGGGCCCTTCTACGTCTATCTGAACCTGTCTCTTCCCAGTCTGACCGCCTTCTGTCTCTCTGACCAATGGAAAACGGAAATGATTTTCTACTGCTGCTCCTGCGACAGTGAAAGATCTCTTTCACATGTGCAGATTCAGTTCAGCAGTTGAGTATAAAAAAGCTGACATTCATCACTATACTGCAGAAACCAACAGCTAATTAGTGAGATCTGTTTGAATCCATTCTCCCCAGTCCACCCTTTGGTACCAATGGAGACGACACATACACCATCTATCCAAGTTGTGATACATGTCACAAATTCTCCCAGGGCCAAGGATGGTGCAGGAAATGTATCACCATGCAACCCTGCAGTGGTGCGGTGATACAAAGGAAATATGCCATCAGGGTACAATCCAGGTAGTGATCATCAATAATGTATTTCCCATAATGCACAGCTTCAGCCACTAATGGAATGTTAAGATTTTTCCACTTGATTTGGAATTTTTAAAAGGACCAGGAGGATGTGAGCCAACCGAGAAATCTGCTGAACAAGAAGGCATCCTTAACCTGGGAACCAGATTTACCTACTCTTATTCTGAAGTAAACGTGACTTTGCATTTCACCAAGCTCTTTGGGCCTATTCTCTTGAACGCTATTAGGCTAAGAGGCAATACGCATCTGACTTGAAGCTGGAATCCATTCACATGCACCAAATCATTGATCTCTCATTTTAACCTTAATGAAGTGGAGTAGAGTTGGGTATTCTTAAATATCACACAAAGCAGAAACACTCAACAATCCATCCAAATCATCCAACTATCTGGACTGAACAATTTTACTTGGATAAGATATAACTGCTTTTGAAATACTAATAATGACACACGAGGAAAGTCTTTTTATTCCAAATCTATGGCGCCAACATTGATCATGGAAATATGTGTATAAATTAATATCTATGAATCAGGTCATTTACCATGGCATTTTGTTAGTGTAGTGGGACTGAACTGAAGAAAATTGTTTAGGAAATCTCAGGTCCCATACCTCCTATATCCTTAAAGTGTGTACGTGGGCTGGGAGAGAGGAGCCATTTGAGTTTCCATTTTGCTATACAATATCTGGAACCCAGCTGGCTGAGGTGGGATAAATGGCACATGTGCTCTGATGAGTAACTGTGGCCAGAGCCCTCTGTACCAACATCTCATCACACCTTTCTTCCACTCACTTTCTTCCGAGCTGCCCTACAAGATTATAAAAGTGCTGTGCAAACATCTCAATAAACTCTGGAAAAGCAGTCATAGAGATGGAAAATTAAAATACAGAAAAATAAAGCTCAAAAAACAGAGTCTGAATGCAGCATTTTACAGACAGGAAGGCCCAAGAAGGTGACAGAGGTACCCAGGTCCATACAACCTGCCAGTGGCAGAGGCGGGAGAAGAAGCCACCACCCTGGTGGCTGAGTTTCCCGACATGGCTCACCGCATTGTAAGGAGGAGAGTGACACCGAATCACATTCAAAATTAAATTTCATTAGATACTATGGATTTCTGATGGGAACACTTCAGAAATAGAAAAGCATTTTCAATTTAAACTAAATTAAATATCCAATTATGTCACAGAGAACTATACCTCAATAGGAACGTGTTTTACTCTTCTACAAAAAGAAAAAAGTAACTTTTTTTCTTTCTGGTCATAAATTAAGAGTTTTATGCAAAATGGCTCATTTTTACCTCTGATTAAAATGCAGCCAACTTTAGGTTTGGGTATTAGAACCTGAGGTCCAGGGACTCAATGACATTGTATAGACTAGTTCCTGTATATACATATACATATTTTTCTAGGAAAGGGTTCTCAGCTTTTATCAGATTTTCTAATAGGTCTATGATTCTCCCTAAAGATTAAGAACTTCTGTTCCAGAGAAAGCAGAGACTTTAGCAAAAGCAAAGAATCCTTACTCCACAATCTTGTTTCTCTCAGTTGCTCCTAAATCTCTTTAATTCACAGATCTGCTTTTAAATTCACAAAGAAAACCCACAAGATCCACAAAGTAAAGTAATCTCTGGCTCTCGCTGGAGGGGGAATGGGTAGCGACCGATTAATTCTGCAGCGATGAAAGTTTAACATAAAACTTTTACCTCATCTCGGGTAGCCTGAACTTCAGATGGGACACTGTTAGCAGAGAAACCATTTTTCCCCTCTCTTGCTCCTATTTCTTTTCCCTTAAAAAGGGGGCTTATATTTACTTGATTAGAATTTTCCTAGCAAACTTTTTCTTCTAAATTGAAGTGACTGGAAGTGAAATTATTCCACCTGGGAAAAAAAGAAAGCTGAAAGCCAATTTAATATTGGTTTTCAAATACAGAGAAAGGAAGACAGCCAAAGGAAATGGTCTTTGAACTAAAGCATGAGGAATCTGAGTCTGCTCTTAAGCTAAATTTCCTGACATGAAGTATTCATAATATTAGAGAGATTCAGAGATCGTTTCCCGAGACTTCACAGATAGGATGGATTTTTAATGTCTGAGATAGTTTAGACATGGTCCTCCTACCTGAAGTCGGGGGGATGGATTTTACTGCCAGTGGTCCCTTTTTGAACTATAAGTCTAGGGCTGTGACTGGCATATCAGATTTCGAACACTAGACCAGAAGTCCAGAGTCACCTCTAACAGGAGTTGGGCACAGCCAGTCAACAAACCTCACACACTCCCCATCTCTCCACCAGCCTCCACTGCCACTCTGTCACTGAAGTCCTGCTCCAGTCTGAGGTGGGATAGGAATTCACAGGGAGGAGAGCTCTGCTCCCCAAGTCCCACCCCAGCCCCCACCTATCCTTTAGAGCTTCTAAGTTTTCAAGAAACACAAAAGTAGATCTCAGCTGTTATAGTGGAAATTACATGAATGCGTTTTTGTTTTTGTTTTTTTAAGTCATACTTAACTGTGCAGCACACTTTTTTCCTTCTCTTGATCAAAGGGAATAGCCCAGCTCTGCTTGCAGAACGATTACCCATAAGACTGGGCTGCTTTGCCTTCCTTTTTCCTTTTTGCTGAGCAATCCTGCCCTGACTAGAGCAGAGGAGCTCTCTACAGCCTTAGACCTGCAGAACAGCCTCAGAAGTCTGTGTGGATCGTGACGGGGAACCTTAGAGAAGCTCAGTTCCCCTCACCTGCAGCTTGTCCTGCCAACATAGGTTCAAGAGACGTTGAGTTGTTTAGGGTCGTGGAAAAATCTAGTCAACCCTTACACCCCTGTCACGACTCCCAGTGATCTCCTCCCACCTCCTGCAGAGGCTCCCATGGGAGGAGAAATTACCTCCCAGCAGCCCAGCAGCCCATCCCAAAGCTATCCTGCTCTAGATGAGAGAGAGAGAGAGAGAGAGAGAGAAGAGAGAGAGAGAGGACAGAGAGAGACAGAGAGAGAGAGAGAAACAGAGAGAGAGAGAGAGGGGAAGAAAGGGAGGAGAGGAGGAGAGAGGAGGGAGGAAGGAGAGAGAGGAAGAGAGAAGGAGAGAGGAAGCGGAGAGAGGGCAGGCAGGCAATTGAGAAAATTGAGAAAGAGAGCTGGAGCAAGATAGAGTGAGAGATGGAACGAGAGAGAGACAGTACTCAGCTGATCTCACCTCTTCCTCTCAGCCACATGTGTCCACTTCACACCAGTCTGTAAAACTTCACTCAAAGATCTAAATGCAGAATATTCACCTGGGCTGTAAGGTTTAAAGACAGCTGCAATGCACATTCCCTCTGAGGTTCTGGAGCAGAATTCTTTAAAGACCAGTGCCATCTCTCCTTTTTTAGAAACAAAATAATCTGAAAAATATGTCTCAGTAAACTTTACGAGTGAAGACTGCTCACAGAACTCTGATCCATAGGAAAATTTGAATAGGGAAAAACATGTATATTTGTGTGGGTGCCTATTACAATGCTAAAAACTGAGCAGAAACCAAAAGAGGATAATAAGCTCAATATGGAAAAAATACTTAGAGAATGCTCACATTATACTCTTACGGATATTGCCAATGTCAAAATTACTTATTGGTTAATGAAAAACTTAGAGCGTCAATGAGAACAACGTGAGAGTGGGAGTCATGATTGACTTCTCCCCGAGAACACAGCCCCACAGCCGACACAACAAGCAGAAATGCCAGACATCATCATGAGAATAAGGACAGTCATCCTCCTCCTGGCCGAAGCCACAGTGCCCCATGTGTGACTGACACGGCAGGGAAGAGATGGACAACTTATGTGGCCAAGGACTCTGCAACTAGAAGAGATGAACACAGGGAGGGAATATGACCTGTCTGTCCAAAACCTGAAAAGGTATAAATAGGAAATATTCTATGAATACACAAATTTGTCTTCCCCACTGGTCTCCCCAGAGACAAGGACTGGGACTGAGTCAGTCTTCGAATCACCGGGAGACCCTGCAGGGCCTTGCACACCATCGGTGTCGAATGCACATTAATACTGAATTGGACAGCATTTTCTCAAAGGAAAAGACCGTGCCTGAGAACCAGCTCGTTTTAGTAAGAAGTTTTCTGTGACTCTCATGGTCTTAGGATAAAAGGACTAAGGTGGCTGATTGCAGGCTCAGAGCAGCTTTGGATCTAAGGCTTCATGAGAATATTTAGATTGAGGGAGAAGCCTCATAAAGGATGAAAGGGGACGATTCAGAGTCCATAGGGAGAAAAAAATTCTTGTATTTAAGGTTTGCTTTTCTTTATTTTATTCTTTACACCTTTAACAAAAAATCATTCCCTAATTCCACTCTCTGTATGTTAAACACTTTCTTTCCCACTGCAAATCTACCCTCTAAACTCATATGAGTATTACTAAGAACTTGAATTCCATAAAGTGCCAGCAATGAAGATAAGCGAACACTGCTGAGTATCTTACCGTCTCCACTGCTCACCACCTGTGGTTGTCAAGCAAGCTTCTTACCATAATCATGGGCCCTTAATTAAATATAACTTTCTGGCCAATTTTTTTTAAATGTAAAACCTCATGACAATGGCCTTGGGTTTATTGTTATAGCATGCTCATCAACCTCAGCTACTGCTTGACTTAACAGCGGATTTTGAGTTTCATATTCATGGCAATAACGCCACTTACAGAAATAAACACTGTGCTGCTTGCCTCACCC
Source organism: Pteropus medius (assembly GCF_902729225.1). Taxonomy (NCBI): domain Eukaryota; kingdom Metazoa; phylum Chordata; class Mammalia; order Chiroptera; family Pteropodidae; genus Pteropus; species Pteropus medius. The sequence goes on along the minus strand of NW_024343105.1, from coordinate 901,916 downwards.
CTGCTCCGCCCCGCCCCGCCCGCTGTTCCACAATCTCACTGTAGCCTTGAGGGCTGTCCAGCATACTTGGCCCTTGTGCCAGGACAGAAGACACAAGACAAGCCCTAACAGACACAACGTCAATGTTTTCTTTCCTCTAACTGCAGACAGAACAACACTGGCACAAATGTGCATGAGGTGACCATCAGAGACAGGGCACAACTCAGCAACTATACGGGAAGGACACTAAGAAAGGCAATGATTTCTCTTTCTCAACGTGTGGCAATCTTTAGATTTCAAAGGACTAACAGACAGACACATTCTCTGAAAGGATCTGATTTGTGGTGATAGCTTTTCTCTCCCTGATTCCATTAATGCCAGGTTTGTTGACCTAAAGCATGGAGCCAGGTATCTTCCTCTTGTTTAGTACTCCCTGGACAGCTATTATCAGTATCAATTTTCTCTCATGCAGACTGATTCTATTAAAAAAAAAAATGTGTCTTTCACTCACTGTTTTATTTAACCAAAATATTTATTGGCATAACATGTTTTATAGTCAATCTAAGGAAACTTGAAATCACAGTTATTTTTAATTTACATGAGTTGTTTCTGATTGTAAAAGTAATTTATGTTCATTGTAAGGTACAAACTGAAAAAGAGTAAAAAATTACAATAATTTGTAATGCCACCAATCAGAATAATCTCTGGTGAGAGCCTGTATGTTTATAAAACTGCGATCACCCTTTTATATACTGTTCCATACACTTATTTTTCAGGTAACATCATGAACACTTTCTCATGACGTCAGGTCCTCTTCAAAATCATATTTTAATGTCATGTAGAACAAAGGATTTTTTTCTAGTTCCTCGATGTGTTCAATGAAACTATGATACACATTCCTGCAGATAATATGTTAAATTTCTTCATCCATAGTCCAAATTGCTCTACAGAAAGCTAACACTTTAAATGATCCTACAATTCTATAAGGACCCCCTGAGAATGTCTGCTCTCCAATTCTCAGTTTTCAAACTTTTGCCAACTTGATAGGTAACGAATGACACTGCTATTTCCATTTGCGTGTCTTTATGTTCATCATTTTTCCTTTTTTGGGGGGGCGGCGGGGAGGTTAGCTGAATATCTTCTTTTGTGAACTGTCTGCTCAGGACCTTAACTCGTTTTTCTTTTAGAGTGCTGTTTTTTTTTTCTAATTGATATTTAATAGTCCTTTTCATCTAAGGATGTTAACAGATTTTTTCCCCAGTCTGCCTTTAAATCTGGGATCGTGTTTTAAAAACTCAAATGAATAGGAATTGATATCTGTGTCATTACTCATATAAACTTCAAACTGTCACTGGAAATCGCTTCATTTACAACAATCGGACATATTTTATGTTCTAAACTTGTCCAACGACTACTGCTAACTACCTAATATATACAATCACCAGAATGTTTTGAAAAAGAGAGCCTTTGGCTGACAACTATTGGAAGACAAAAGCACCAGTAATTTCCACTTTTTTTTTTTTTTTATATTAATGATGTCAGGGCCCAGGCAATGTTCCAAAGGTACTAAACCCACCTAAGGCTCTTCCTTAGAAGAGCCACACACAAGGAGGCAACAGCAGCCTGGGACCATTCTGTCCTCCAGAATTCGGACTGGAATTCTAAGGTGATCAAACCCGAGGAACGCAAACAGAACAGAGAAATGCAACCCAGCTTGAGCAGCCACACTCACTGTGTTGCCTGACTTCTTGAGTCTCAAACTGGCACAGGAGGCACCGGCAACACCCCTAATGGCTGTGCAGGTCTGCTGTTCCAACTTTCCTCACGCTGTGGGTCCAGGGTATTAAATTTACTAGAAATCTGCAGAAAATGTTAAACATGGAACATTTAACTCAAAATGAAACTGAAGACCAGGCAATCAAGAAGAGAACTAAGATGAAAAATAATACAGAAATTCAGAAAGGACAGGAAAAATAACTTCCTAATTAAAGACGGTGGGGGGGGAGGAGTTTCAATAGGGGATGAAACTGAAAACATTCACACATCTACGATTACTCAGGTTATTGTCACATACAGGTAATCTGTCCTGAGGGATAGGACATAATCTCTGTCATAAGGTATAAGTACTAATTCATATTTCAAGTACATAACCAGGCATTCGTGGGATAATCTACATATTGTTAATAGACAAAAGTCTCAGCCCCTTAAAGAATCACTCATGTGTGAACTCAGCCGTAAGAGATTAGAAATATATTAAATAAAATTTAAGTTCTGCTTTACGACCCAGAAGATCCTGGTACAGTGTGAGATTAACTCAGTTCTCCTTTAGTCACCATCTACCCCCGCAGCACAGGGGGCAGAACCCAGTGAAGTCTACTCTTTCTCTGGCCCGCTTTCTCCATTCTGCCTTGAATGGTTTACGATTTCTCAATAATTCATATAAAGGATAATGGTCATCTTTTTTCCTTAATCCAAGATGATACAATTCATTTTTTGTGGATCATTTGTGAATTACTTTTAAATGTCCTTGTTATTGCTATTACTGCTAATGCTATGAACTTATCCACATCAAATACATGACAAAATCTCTGCTAAGCAGGCAGCTTTGGCCTGCCAATGTTTGGGGTGGCTTGCCCCCTTGGGAAAGGCTGAAGAGCAGAAAGTAGGACCAGCGTCTTTTAATCTACTGACTTGGGAAGGGCCAGAGGCACAAACATAATTATCTGGACAATTCAGGTGAGAAAAACTCACTATTCCCTGAATTCTTTGTGTAAAAGAGGCTTTAATGGGCTGAATTACTCATATAATTGTTCTGGTTGGTCTGCATTTAATTAAAATAAGAAAGAGAAAAATGCTGCCAGGCAAGCAGTTTTCAGAAGGTTTAGAGAACTGAGTACTCCAAAGGTTTTGCAACAGTCCTACATGGCTCTAGAAAGTGCCTGCAGAGCAGAAAAATTAAACATTAGTTTTAATTTCACTAATTTAGAAGAAATCCACTTCACAGAGCTTATGAAATCCTGTTTTTCAAACATGAGAAAGAAAAGTTATTTCTTTTTTTACATAAAACAAAATACTGTAAAAGTGTTTTCCTCCTAACTTAAGAGCAAGCTTGGTTTTTGCATTTTTGTTGTTGACTTTTATTTTCAATTTTACAAGGTAGTGTTAAGTTGTCTTTAACATTTAAAATGTCGAGCTTCAAGTGTTTAGGCGATTATGGCTAGAGGTAAAATGACAGGGAGCGTGATGCATCTAAGACTGATAAACAGGCATCAATCACTCCCAACTAAACAAATCATTGATTTCTGTATAGAAAGGGGTCTATGAAGCTTCTAAATTCAGTCCTGAGTTGAAAATTTTAATAATGAAAGATCCTCAGTTTCATCCGAAGTCCTTATTTTGGTATGCTATGAAATACCTGGAGAAATTAAAATTTAGGCCCCTTTTGTGAAAGCCTTGGGCTGAGCACTAAGACTATTTAAGAAATCACCTAAAAGATTATCTGAACGTGTTTCTGCTTTGTGTTGGTGAACGACATGATAATATGTGACAGCCCCATAGATGTAAAAATAACTAAATAGAAATGGGAAGAGGTATGTTAATAAATTCACAAGAATGAAAACAAAATAGTACGGTAATATCATCTGTTCCAGTTCTGTATCGGTCCACTCTGCCACCCATCAGAAGGACCCAGTTAATTCATATGTCCTGCTTCCTGCCTGAGATTCTTGCCAGCACATGTAATAGCCTCCTCATTTGTTGGGTGATTTTACAGGTCCCTGGTGCTGAGCCGAGGTAGGGCAGTTTGCACTGTGCTAGGAGGACAGACAAAACCACCCTGCTGTGCAGATTTAGTCCATTTGCACTGGCTCTCATACAGAAAACAAATTGCAACCTCTCACAAAGGGGCCCTTTCTGCACTAGCAACCCTGAAAAATGCCGGCAAAAATAAGTAAACCAGGCAACTTCACATGAGGAGGGAAAAAAATGGCTAGCACTCCAACAGCTGCTCCCATAATTAAGAACAGATTTCATCACTAAACTCTTGCTGGTTATGTCTGCAGCAAAACAAATACACAGATGTGAGGCATTTACATGCTGGAAATTTTGTACTGGGTAACCAAACCAAATTTACCTTTTTTGCTCTAATACAGTCTCTTAAAAATATCATCCGGTCAATGATAAAGTATAAGGCAATGTCCAAACCTTAAGTACAACTGTATTTCTGTCATCATCTTACAACTATATTTTGGCATTCTACCAGATTTGCTTTCTTTTTACGTATTCAGAATTGCAATGGATTGCTATGGACAGGACCTCTTTTCAAATAATGAAAATGTGCCACCAGTTTCTTTTACCCATAAAATTTGCTAAATTTATTGCTGCCTCATTTATCTATGTTTTAAAAAGATTGCATGGCACATTCAGTAAAAGGAATAGCATTTGACCTTTTTGAAGGTAAACTGGTGGGCAGTAATATCAGAGAAATAAAATTAATGAATGATAAAATTATAATAAAAATGAATAGGTGGGGACAAATTAATGGAATGCCACTCTACTGCAATGAGAAAGTGCAATCAACAATTCACATGACATGGATGAATCTCACCAAAATGATGCTAAACAAGAAGCCAATAATATAAAGTACAGAAACAGGCAAGAGCAATTTATGTTGGAAGTCAGGCTGGTGGCCACCCTAGGGTAGGTGAAGTAGTTACTGGGAGGGGCCCAAGACGGCTTCTTGGGGTCCGGTAATGCTCCATTTCTTAATTGGGGTGATGGTCATGCAGATGTGTTCAATATGTAAACTGTCTTCAAGGATCACTTTTCCATATATAAATTGTACTTCCACAGAAAGTTAAAAAAATACATTAAAAAGACAGGCAATGCATGCACTGAACTTCATGACTTTCAATGTCAACCATAAGCATGTTCTCACCAATTTTAGCCACACCTTCTGCATATGACTCAACCAACCATCCAGTGTTCACAACTTCCTGACACTGTTACAACAGTGTTTTTATTAACAATCTTTAATAACAAGTCATAAGTTTTACTCTTTGAATAACAAGCCAAATGTTTAAGCTTAAATTAGACAAGGATAGTTTCTTGTCTAATACGTGAAATTCATTATCCTCCCAAAAAATATAAATAAAAATAAATTTTTATTGTGTAGCTCATTTTCACTACTATAAAGGAAAGAAGTAATTCTAAACACATAATTTTCAGTAAAATGTGGTTCTAAGTGCATTTTTTAAATGATACATTACACTGTTTTGCCTAAGGAATGATAATCCTCATAGAAAGCCACAGATGTAAATAAGCTAATGCAAAGATAAAAAATACAAGATAATGCCTACTCAAGTTGATCTGATATTTTCTAAGAGTGAATATTAAACTTGATTGAAAGCACTACCACCACCAAGATATTCAATGTGGAGTTCAGTAATGTTTGACGGGTAGGTTAAATAGTGGTGGGGTTTTCATTTAGAATCACAGTTTCAGAAGTAGAGATCTTGCTGTAAGCAAGCATTAAGCCATTAGAGTACTTGGAAAAGTAAACTTACTAATGATGATGAAGGTGGTGTTTTCCACACACTTTCATCCCTGTTAGTTCTGTGGGAGACAAAAAGGCTGATCATTACAAACATAATCACACATGCTTTACTTTAAGTGGCTTCACAGCGGCACTTCTCAAATGGTGACCATCAATATATGAACTGGGGTCAAAGGCATAAAGGGACTTTCTTTACCCTAAGAGGAGGGCCTCTCTGACCTCTCTCTTTATGTCTGTTCATCTGTTTCAACACTGTTGCAAAGGCTGAATTCTCTTCTGATAGCTTGATCCTACATAGTAATCAATGTTAAACCATTAAACCTAAAAGAAAAGCATATGGAAAACTTTATCCACAGTTTTTACATTAATCTACGTGGTGTCCACATTTATAAGTGAAAGTCCAGGAGAACTGGTACCTACCACAATGGACCTCTCCATAAAGTGGGGTTTGTTGAAGTGAACTGAAATAGCTTAACATGAGGTTTTTGCTTTCATACGCACTGATACAAACAGACACACACACTTGGAGCTGGTGTATTAGGCTGACGTTAGTTTAAATTCATCCACAGACATTTCCATTAATGTCATTCCGAGATCAAGCTGAGGACCTAGGACAGTGCAGGGCTCATCTAATTGTAATTTATTCCCAACTTTAGCTGGAATAAGCAATGTTACTCTGGACTTTTGCTTATGCCAGACTATGGATATTTGTTTTAAAGAACTCCTTTGTAGCTAGCATTTAAGGACAATAGATCTGTATCCTTAATGAAATTATATGATTTCCAATTCCTATTCACTCAGAGCGTTGACAGTTTTCTACTGATCATTTGCTATCCCGAATGAAGCTTATCCATGAGCTTACTTTGTACTACCCATACTTTTTCTAAAAATATTCTCTGGTATTTAAGAATTTAATGTCCAGCCAGAATTCTGACAGAGTATAATAAAATACATTACTTCCTCCATCTCCAGCCTAGGATGACACTTGCTTATAAAACACTATGAATCCTTTGTGAAAAGAACTGCTATGTGATTTTAAAGCTTTTTAATTTAATTTGACATTGATTTGTAAAGCACCTGCATGGTTAAGCATTGTACTCAGTGCCAAGGATATGAAGGTGAATAAGACAGGGTGTCAGCCTGAGTAGGAGCTCACAGACTGTTAAAGGAGACAGCTATGTGAATCTAATGAAAATATAATAAGATGGACGGATAGGCAGGTGGTGATGGACGGACAGATGGAAGGATGGACGGATGGAAGGATGGATAAATGGATTAATAGCTTGGAAGGTTGGATGGATGGATGAAGGAAGGAAGGAAGGAAGGAAGGATGGATGGATGAATGGATGGATGGATGGATGGATGGATGGATGGATGGACGGACGGACGGATGGATAAATAATAGATGGGGGATAAGAAGTGCTGTGAAGGAACCCAGAAAGCAACTCATTGCATGAGTAGAGGTTTCACAGAGATGATAAAGAAGGTTTAGTGACAGTTGCCTTGATGGGATGAAGGTGAGTGAATACAGAAGATTCCTGGTATGGAGAAGTTGATCATAAAGCATAGAGGCATGAAAGTACATGGTGTGTTAGGGGGACAACAATCTAGTTCTAAGTGGCCAAAGTGCACTGTACCTGGCTTGGTACTGTGAAGCTAAAGCTAGAGGGGCGAGTTGGTGTAAGACTGTAAGGTTCTATATGCTGGGCCTACATATCTAGATTTGTTTTCTTCTAGGTTAGTATTTTCTAGCATGTTTCTCAGAATACTAATTCTATGAGTTGCTTGCAAAAAATGTTTTCTGATCAAGTAAGCTGACATCCCTCAAAATTGATGCTCTGCACAATACACATGGGAGACACTCCTGGGAAAGTGGGGTGACAAAGGGAGCTGCTAGAGCAAGAATTTAACATGATCAGATTTAGCTGTTCCTTTTCATTTCCTCTTCTTAGGAAAAAAAAATATTTTTAGCAGTGCATGTCTGCTAGTGATGTGGATGTTGAGATTAATGGCAAGAAGCCAAAAGGTGACAAAACAAATGGATGAGGGATCCCACTCATGACTTTCTTAGATCTAAGATTAAAAGGAATTAATGGTGGAGTAGAAGTGGAACGCTGGGAGTACAGCAAATGAGAATGACTCCAAGGGTCTAGCTTAGAGGTTCAGTGAAGGCCCTCCTATAACCAACATGCAGAATTTTAGGGGAGAAGCCCTCTGCAAAAAGGAAGTATGGGGTGTCTACAAAAGCATCTATGCAGGCACATCAAGAAAGCACTTAGAAATATGGCTTCACAGCTTAGAGGGAAGGTTAGGACTGGAGAACATACTGTAATCATATAGATAGTATATAAACTCGCAATGGATAAAGCACCCCCTTCCCGAAAAAGTGTAGGGCAAAAAAGAGCACAGGATCCAGAATTCCAACATTTCAATGCATAAAATATAAAAGTAATTTCTCAGGTTTATGGGCATGCAACTTTTTTTTTTTTAATCTTGTAATCTTAAGGTTTTTTTAAATTGCAATACCAAGATTTTATTAGTCTCTTTTACAGTACTAAGAACAGAACATAGTGCTGAGCCCGACATTGTTCTACATTATATTTCTACTTTGGTCATTGGTACATCACGTAAAGAAATCAAAATATGTTTAGAACAGAATAAGGAAAATTGCATACACCTGAAAGCCAGAGCAATTAAGAAAATTGACCAAAGACTTATAGCTAGCCAGTCTTGCTTGCAACTGGCCCAATGATAATTTAAAAACTGAAAAAAGAAGAATCAGGGTCTTAGGTTTGGAAAGAAGCCTGCAAAGTCCATTTGTGAATTTTAATCATATGAAATTAGAAGGTTGAAAATTAGTTCAAAATAGGATGCTCTCTTTCATTTTACTTCTAAGGCATTTGAAAATGCACATAAAATCAAATAATTCACTTGAATAAGATCATTAACAGATATTAGAAAAGCATTTTGCTGCTTTCACATATCCTCTTTTTAATTTTAATTGCTCTGGTATGAGAGTGTTAACAATATTAGCTATTTTTTTCTTGATGTAGTTGAATTGTTTCATTGGAACATCATGCAATTATGATTATGATTTGAAAGGTGGTCAGGAAAAGCAATATCCTACATCAACAATGGTCTTATCATCCATCATAGCCAGTCAACAACAGTACCAAGTATTTAACATGAGTGAGGCACCATCTTTACTCACGCTGGAGATACTAGGAAACGGAAGACAGAGCAGCACAGTTACAGTGGGCACAAAATATTCCAGCAGCCACCACTTATCTGCACATAATGCTTTCAATGGACTGGTATGAAGTTCTGTAGTATAAAATACTTAAAAACCTGTGTTAGATGTAACAGGATTCACAATTCTCTTCAATGAGGAGGTAATAGAACCCTCAAGAATTATGAAATATTGTTGCACAACAACATGAATATACTTAACATTACTGAATTGTACACTTAAAAATAGTTAAGATGGTCAATTTTATGCTGTTTTTTTTTACCACGATTAATTTTTTTAAAAAGAAAGGAATTGTGAAATTGAATTATCTTTGAACAACTTATATTTGTCCATAGAATGCTTGTTCTGTATCCTGCGCAGAATAGGGAATTTACCAATGCTTTTAGCTGGTGATAAAACTGGATCTTTGGGGTGATTAATTAGATAATGTCGTCCAGAGTTATAGAGAAATTGTCGAGATGAACATTCAAAAGCCAGAAAAGCTAATATGAAAGTGAAATAGTTAAATAAAAAGGTAGCACTATGATTTGGAAGACTATGAGACTTTTGAAAAGATCGATCAACAGATATGGTGTGGATACAGACAAAGTCAAGACGATTCCAGGACGTCAAGTCCCAGTGAGAAAATGGTATGTGTTGCCATGTCAATGTGGGTCTAAACCGTTAAAATGAAACCACCCAGAAAACAGCTGGAAAAAGAAGACCGCAGCTTGGATGTTGTTTAAGCACCAAGGCCCCAAAAATACCACACTGTGACACATGCTAGAAACATGGTCTGTGACACATGCCAGAAACTCAGACCCAGCACATAGATGAACCCCAACCAACTAAAGGCTTTACAGAACCAGGTGAGAAAAGGTGAGACACTTTTCCTCCCAGAGAGGTTACTCGGTTCACCCACCTCTACCTGTTCTTCACTTGAAGTTCATGTGGGGAGGAAAAGGGATTAAGAGAGAAAGGTAAAAATCATTTTACTTCCAGTTTGATGGAACTAAGGAGACTTCCAGGGAGTAAGAGTCTCTTCTAAATATCTGCTCTGCTCAGGGAAATCAAATGGAACTAAGAAAAATCAAACCGTTACAAAGTTTATGCCTTTAGGAAATCTGACCACTGCTAATCTTCCTTCCATATTGCATCTTAATACTGTTGGCAACTCAGAAACTCTCTCACTCTGGTCTGTACGAAAGGTTGTCTGGGGTTTCCAGACCAGTCTCTGTGGTTCCAGAGGACTGGAAGAGAAAATTAAATCAATCTTTGGTGTTCCACATTTATGTGGCCATTCCAGCATCAGGGGGCGGGGAGGCCGGGGGAGACATCAGAACATCATCATATTGGAGTTGGACAATCTTACTGTGATATACAGTATTTTAAAAAAAGAAAACTCAATTTTTTAATTAAAACCTTCAGAACCTTATCATAAAACATTTCAGCCTTTTCAGATTAAATAGAATTTTTCCACTTAAAAAAAGCATACCCAACTTCTAGGGGAAAAAAAATAGTATTTGGAAAAGCAAAATGTATTTCTTTTCACTAGAATGTGTATATATTTATACTACCTTACCTATCTCTGTCCTTTACATTTAAGCTTATTTATTTTTCATTTAAAAAGTGGGCATGTTTTTAATTTATAATCTAAGGATATATAGTTTACTAATTTTTTTTTTTTTTTTTTACTTCTGCTAGCAACTTAATCTGTGAAACACAGCTCAGGAAAAAAATGTAGTCATAAAACCTGTTGGTATAAAGATAAGCAGTTTACTTAATATCTAATTAAACGTGGTCACCAGAGAAATCACAGCTTAAGAAACTTTATCAGAAAAAGATTAATCCATTTCAGGCTTAACCCAAATGTCATAAGAGAACTCATGAATTTAGATAGGAATCCACTTATTATCCTAAGTCATTTTCATATCGAGTAAAAGAAGCCTCTAGTAATCGCTATATTTATAGTGACTTCCATCAAATTCACATACTTTGTAGCTATCATTTATTTCAGGGATAATTATCAAACTAGAATATAATAGGAAGCCTTTTTCTTTTTCTCAGAAATCTACAGAATGTTCTAAAACACTTCATGAATTTATACACCCCATTCTTTCAGAAATTCAAAAAATTATACAGACTGTGTCATTTTAATGCAAAACAACAATTCAACAAAGAAAATATTAACATCTATTATATGTTGGACTCAGGCACTGGGGAAATGAGGTTGGGGAAAATGATTCCTTCTTTTGAAGGCTCACGAAAATCATGAGATAAACCCTTTAACATACAACCACTGATATAAAGTAGCAGCTACTATAGATAGGGCAGAGGCTGATTGTTTTTCCACAATATCTACTCAAGTCTTCTTCCATAATAATAAAAAAATTTTATTTGGACCCATGGTGACCCAGCATAATGGATGGATGTATTTCTCGCCCTTCTTTGAAGGTGACTAATTCTGGTCAATGGGATATGTGACAAAGTGGTCTGTGCTCCTTCCAAGTTAAATCTTTAAAGGGCGGATATGCCCTCCCCTGCCCCTTCCCTCTTCCCTCTCTCCCTGAGGGCTGGAAAGGAACCTGGGCCATCTGGAATCATGTGGACAAGCATAAATCTCCTATAGGTGGTAGAACAACAGGGGAAAAGGAGCCTGCATCCATGTTAGGATGCTACAGGACAGAAGTTGCACACCCCAGATAAGTACCTCAGATATACAATGGAAAAAAAAAAGGAAACTTTTGCCTTGTTTTTAAGCCACTGATTTTGAAATCCATCACATGAAGTGGCACCAAGCTCTAATTAATATCTAATAGAGCTGCTTATTTTGCTGAGTGTTTTGGTACTGGAAAATGATAGTTTAAAAAAAGGAGCAAAATTTAATAGTGTATGTATAGGAAAATTTGATTTCTAACTTATTCATGAAAAATGAAACCTTGAATTATGACGAACTAATCTTATAATTAATAGAATAGAAATGAGAATTAGAATATTGTAAATTCTTAGAAAAGAGTGACAAGTAATCATTGGGGGCAAAATTTTTTTAACAAAACTGTATGATCATGGGATAGAGCTAATGCAAAAAATGAGAGGCAGCAGAAAACAGAATAGACAACAAAAACTGACTTACTGACATAGAAATGGCTTAGGAAAACAGTGATGAGTGCAGATGAAAAAATATAGATCAAAGCAATTAGAAAGGAACTAATAGATATGAGAGAAAGACAAAGATGATTCAACATAAGGGTAAGTACTTTAAGAGGCAAGTTAAAAACAGGATGTGCAAACAACATTTGCAAACACTTAATATAAAAAAAATCCCCAGAACTAGAAGAATGAACTAATCCTGAAAGATTGAAAGAACACTCCATGCTTTAGGGAATGCTCAATACTGGCACATATTTTGGTTAAGCTGCAGAAATTTAAAGAAATAATTCTTTAGGTATGCAATTGGAAAGAGCAAACCATCTGTAAGACATAACAAGACGGGCATTTTAGAATATATATCAAAGTTCAAGAGAGGATCCAAATTTGATTAAACTAAAGAAATAGAGACAGAGACAGAACAATATAGAGAGAGAGACAGAGAGACAGAGACTGAGAGAGACAGACAGACAGACAGACAGACAGAGACACCTGAAGAAAGAGAGAATGTTATCTGGAATAAAGTTCATCTCATGTTAGTGATTTTTTTTTCTGGATGGTGGGATGCGAGTTGATTTTTCAATTTCATTTTTTTATTTTAATTATTTAAATAAGCATAGAATTTGTTAATAAAAACAATGAGTAATTAAACAGAAAACTATCAAGAATAAGATGGAAAGCAAATATGCCAATATATTAACAACAATCAATTCTAAATGTGACTTTCTAACTTCCAAGTATTTATTATTTTTTAATCAGAGGAACTGGCCTTGAAGAGAGAATTTGGCAGGCAATCTAGGAAAAGATAATAAACCAAGCATAAGCAAAGAGAGAAAAGTGTAGAAGGAAATGGCACGCTTAGGAAATACCTAGAAGTCTGGAAGTAGCTGGGGATGAGGGCGGGGTCAGATTCTATGCTCTGCTTGCACTTCATTGTGGTCTTTAGTCTTTATTTTTGTCATTGATTTACCTAATATCATTTAAACCAGTAAAAGCAGGTTTGCCTCTCTATTTTTCAGGAGCAGAAATTCAATGTCCAGACCTCAGAAAGAAAATAATTCAGTACTGATCTAATAGGACCCAGAAACGGTGCAAAGATAAATGGGAAGAGGACCCTGTCTTCAAGATGCTTACAATGTTTGCAAGATTAGACAGACACAAATAAAGTAAGCAATAATAGATGGTAACAGAACAGACTCTGATACAACAGGGATACAGAGGAAAGGGTGCTCGCTCCTCAGAGGTTGGAGCTGCCCGTGGAAGCGGCAGGACTCATGCTAGGTCTTGAAGAAAGAGTGAGCATTTTGACTTAAGATTTCCAGTTTCACAAGAAACTGTATTATAGTACCCCTACTTATAGCTACATCACAATTCCATAAAGATGGAGTATTTATCTTTTTTCTTACTGAAATTATAAAGATGGACTAATTAATCGGTTATGCTGGAATTTGATTATTTGAAAAAATAAATAACTAAACACTTACCTTATATCAAAATAAATTCCAGATAGATAACTTTTCATCTACTTCCTGAAAGGTTTCATATTATAGATTTAACTCTTTATTGTATCTATAGAAATAGACTTTTTAACTATATTACAAAGGAAGAGATCAAAAGTTAATCAACAAACTGGGAGAATTACTTATATTTAGGAAAGCTCAATTTCCTTAATACTTAAAGAACTCAAAACTCAGTATGAAAAAGTACAAACACTTCCAACAGAAAAATGAGTAAAGGACATGAACAAAATTCACAAGAGTATGTATGAAAACCTTTCCATTTTTGAATAATAAGTTAAATGTCTAAGAGTTTTTCTTTGGAAAATATCTACATGAAACTTACTTCTAAGTTTATTCACTGCAGAATAATTTATAATAGTGAAAAAACAGATAACAGCTTAAATGCTCAATGAAATATTATGTAAAGAAATTATGGTATCACCATAGGATAAAACCAGTAAGTTTCACAACTAAATGAGATACAAAGGCCATATTTTGAATGTTGCCAAAAATTGTTCAATGACATGGTAAAGTGATTTTAATATGTAAGAAAATAAATGGGAAAATAACCATATATAATAGCTTCATCCCAATTCAATAAAGAAGGTATACATATAGAAAAAAACAAAAACGAAAACAGAAGGATCTATACCAAAATCTTAACTGTGATTATTTCCAAATTGCAGAATTACAGGTAATTTTTTGCCTTAATTTTATTCAAATTTTTACAATGTAGACATACATCTAGAAAGTGTTGCCTAAATATGATGTCTCTAATTCCTCTTCCTGATTCTCTCTTAAACTCAAACAGGCTTTGGCCCCCAAAACTCTCAAGGTACCTGGTGACTTTCATGCTCCTAAATCCAAAATCGGCAGAATGGACACCAGCGATAACTCCCTTCCCTTCTTGATACCTCTCTTCCTTGAAGGTTCTAGACACTATACTGTTTTCTTTCTTCCTATCTCCTGATCCCTTTTCTGCATCCTTTGCTGGCTCCTCCTCTTCCCACTAACCCCTTGCTGTGGGGACACGAGGGTTCACGTGCCTTCTTGAACCATCCTTACTCTCTGGGGCACCGCATCCAGCACACAAATGCTGACAGCTCGCAAATCTGTATCTCCAGCAAACCATATACAGGTTTCCTTCTCCACCAAACTCCAGACTGTGGCTCCAATTTCTGTGCCTACTTATCATCTCCACCTGGGTGTCCACCTGATGCCTCAAACTCAAGAAGCGCAAATGAACTCCTGCTCCTCCCCTCAAAAACTTGCTTCACATATAGCTTTTCCCATCTCAGATGAGAGCACATTCTTTCAGTCGCTCAGGTCAAAGATCTTTCCTCAGTTGGTCTCTATCTGTCATCCAAGCTGTCAGCAACCATTACTGGCACTCCTTAAAAATATATCTAGAATCTAAGCTCCTCATCACCTCTGCTGCAACCTGTCCTAATCACGAGATTAGGGCAGTAATCTGCCAGCCGACACTCTGTTTCTGTCCCTGCCCCATTAGAGATTACCCTCAACATGACAGCCAAACTGATCCTTTTACTGCCTAAATCACATCATGGCTCTTTCTGCTCAAACTCCATCAGTGGCTCCCCACTGTCACTCGTAGCAAAGCCAAAGTCTTGACTGTGGCCCACAGGCCTTACACAAGGTGGGCTCCTCTCCTCTGCCCTCCCCTTGTGCACCTACTGCGACACACAGCCTTCTTGCTGTTGCAGGGTGAGGAGGCACGTTCCAGCTAGGTCTCCACTCTAGAAATCCTCTCTGACACTTTTCTTCCACACACCTTCCTGCCTAACTTCTTTGTGTCTCAAATCTCACTTTCTCAATGAGGATTACACCCCTCCCCCTTTTCAATATTATAATTGGCTCCCTACCCTCCAATTCAGGGTGCATCCCCAACCTCCTCTGCTTTTTCCTTTTTCCATTATATTATCACAAATTATAAAAGGGTAAAAATCAGATGGTAAAGGAGTGATTTAGATGGCTATGATGAAGCAAAGAAGGCTATTCTGAAAACCCATCTTGAATGTACCTCAATGCCCATCTGGAAAAGGGTGGCAGGACTCTGCATGAGAGACACAGTGGGGATCTAACCTACAGGAATAATGATAAAAAAAAAACTGAAAGAGTCAACAATTTAAAATCCCAGTGGGCACAACTAAAGCTAAGAAGTTTAAGTTACAGAAAGGTGTATTTGTAGGTGGGCCTAAGGATGGGTGAGAGCAGCCTGAAGGCAGGAAGGCCACCTGGGAGGCCCTAAGTTCCCTCTTAGCTGTGGGGCTAGAGGACAGATAGGATGAGACCTGACTCAGATGTCACAGAGAGTAGGAAAACACCCCATCACCGATGCTCCCTGTAAGATTTTCTAGGTGTCTAAGAATTTGGGGAGGAGAGTAGCTAATCTTTGTTATTAGTTTTCAGATCTTGTAAAAATAGCTGAATGCATTTATTTTCCTATTTTCCACCATTTATCTTTCTGTCACACAGATAAGGGGTCAACCACTTCCTGCATATTAAAGTCACGTCTAGGACTTTGTGGACCCCAATGCTATGTAACCAGCAAGATTTTCAAAGGATGTGTGTGCAAGACAACAAATAAACAAAGCTCTGGATAAATACGTGGATTGTTTGCACAGATTATGAAACAATGCATTACCATGAATAAGTGAAATAGATATTGTCACAGACATAGGATCAATGAAGCAAATACAACGCCATGGAGAAAAAAAGGCCCAAGGAACATCCTGAGATTCAGTACCCTCTGGAATTAAGGGATACCTCTAAGAACTCCATGCATTCTGGGCTATTTTAAGTCCATCAAAATGTAATTCATATGGCAGAAAGTATGAAATTTGGGGCCCTCCCCTAATATCCCCCATCCCCCTCCTTGTTCCTGCCTCCTGTTGCTACAGCTCATATTATGCAGAGAACACAAGCATCTGCCTGCAGCATGGCCTCAGCACACGACACACACTGTCCCCAAGCCAGGGCTTCTGCTCATGAAAACCAAACAAAAGAGAGCAAGGAAAACGAGGCAGAGCACACAACATTCTGGCATAGCCACTGACTGCTTCAGCTTTTGTTCCTGAGGTCAGCACACAGCAATACGGTTTATTTCACGTGGGCTGTGTTTACGTACTTCAGTAAATATGGTTCCCATTTCTCCCTGTAACAGCAGCTATAAATTCTGTCTTGGGAGCGTTCAGCTCCTCTCTTCCCATAAAAGCTTTGGCAGAAATTACTGAGGCCCCAACAAGAGGAGGTCAGTTACTGGAGGGAGAGACCCCCTTCACTCATATCCTTAAGTTAATTAACTAATTCAGCTAGTACCATTGGAGTACCAACTACATGCCCGCACAGTTAGGGATGCTTCAAGTAAACTAAGCAGTAAAAACAAAACAAAAATCCTTGCTTTTAAGGAGCTTGTATTTTAGTGAAATTCACCCACTTCACCTCAATCTCCGGATTCCGGAGCTCTCAAACCATCTAGGGTTGAGTGCACTGGAACTACTAAAAGTAATTATAATAATCACTATGAGTTGTTATTGTTGATTTCACTGAGTGCTTACTATGAGCCAGTCACTATTTTAAGCACTGCATGAACATTAACTAGTTAAGTAGTCATAAAAATGCTATTGATAGGTACTATCACATTGAATTGTATCCCTTGCAATTTAAAACTTTCGAAGAAGTAGGGTCTTTACAAAGGTAATCAAGTTAAAGTAAGGTATTTAGGGTGAGCTCCAATCTAGTGTAACTGAAGGCCAAGAAGAAAGGGGAAGTTTGGACAGACACGCACATAGGGGGCAGACAATGTGAAGACACAGGGAGAGAGGGCCATCACAAGCCAAGGAAAGACCCGGCACAGTGTCCCTCAAGCCCTCAGAAGGAACCAACACTGCCCGCACCTTGATTTTGGACTTCCAGCCTCTGACACTGTGAGACAAATAATTCAGGTTATTCTAAGCCAACCTATTTGTGCTACTTTGTTGCAGCAGCCCAGCAAACTAATAAATGTATAACCATGATTCCCTGTCCCAGACAAAGACACTGAGCAAATGGAGTGAGAGTCAAACTCAGACGATCTAGCTCCAACAATCACCTTTCTCATTCTGCTCCAAAGTTGGCCCGTCTGTGGCAAAGAGATGGACCCTCAGCAGCAGGGAACGTCCCCTTTCATCTACTAGAAAGATATTGCTCACGCTGGTTGATCACGTGGGTAAGTGACTCCAAGGCTTAGCTCAATTAAACGTGCTATTTAATACTCTGCGCCTTCAAAGAGCTCTGTTCAATCAGTGAGTCTCATTACCTACTACCTGAAATTTCTAACATTTTTCCTCGGCCTAAATCTTGTTGATTCCGTGATTCACTTAACTGGAAATAAAGTTCAAGAGTGCTATGCTCCCAATAGATAATAATAGCTCAGAAAAGCCAAGTACACAGAATGCAAGAGACATTTCTATCCCAGTCTTGGCAATAAAACATCAAAAGGGACCAAGCATTCACCAGGGGAGAATTCTGTCACCCAGGCTTTGTCTATTAATCCAAGATCATCTTCATCTTCAGAATTCAGTAATTTCTAACAAATAAAAATGAAATAACTTTCAGAATTTCATTTTCCTTTCTCCTCCCACCTGTCTCTGTCCTTCTCTCTCACACACACATGCACGCACACCCCTCCAATAATATCCTCATTTTCATATTTTGTTTGCTGTTATTTCAGAGGTATTCCCAATATTTACCAAATGTTTACTCTTTCATCACTGCACTGAGTGTGTTACATACTTTATCTAAACTACTCCTCCTTCTGATAACTCTGCCAAACCAAGTGTTATCAATTTCTCCCCTTCACACATGAGGAAACTGAGGCTTGGCAAAGTCAAATGACTTGCTCACAGTCACATGGGTCACAAGTGGCAGAGCAAGGATTTGAACCCAGACCTTGCTGGTCTGCAGGGCCAGGATCTTGCCACTGTGCCCAACATCTCCCCTGAATGTCTGCAGCTTGCACAGATTTCTGATTTCCAAAGACCGATGAACAAAGGAAGCAGCTTTTCTCTCTGGGCTGTATACGACATTTTTCCAGGGTGGGAGCGCTGCTTGATCACACATCTTTTCAAGTGGCTCCAAATACAGAGGAGTCTTGACGAGCCCAGGGATAGAGTCAACACATAAGCCTGCAGTTTAAGGAAAACAGCCCATACTCTATCCAGATGCTTTCCGGGAGAGGAAGCTTTATGAGAACAGGGAAGACACACGGGGGGAAGCCAAGTGGGGTTTGCGGACAGCACCCCCTGGCCAGGGCCTGCCGGTGATGGCTCCAGCTCTGGGGCCGCCCCCACCGCACAGCCAGGAAATGCTGTGTTTTAAGTGACCTGAAAGGAGCCTCAAGACAAAGGGTTGGAACCGGGCACCAGCACCTCCGTGCGACAGGACACGTCCTATACACACTCATCACATTTTTCAATGTTATTTTTTAAGTGAGGAAGTGCTTTGCCTTCAGGGCCCCACTGGCCAAACATCAAAGAACCAAAAAGTATAGAAACATTTCCACGCGCCTGCCTTCGCGAGACCTTCTACAGTGTGGAAAATGAGTGATTTCATCCAGCACGAGATCGAAGTGCTGCGTGTTAACGCTCCTCAGTCTGCGTGGAAGAACAAGGAGGATGCGCATTCTGAGGGCAGGGGCACGCCATGATGTTGTTAACGAAGCCACACCTCCTGCACGTGGCCTCCTCTGCAGGGGCTGGAAGAGGATGGCAGGGAGGGGTGGGGGTGGGAATAGTCCACGACAGTTGTGAACCAAGACCCAGGCTGGCCACACGTCCTCGGTGCATCGATGAGCAATCGGATAGCGTACTTGGATTTGAAAACATTATACATCTCAAATGTAACTAAGAGTTTCAGACTGGAGTAAGTATGCAATGTACACACTGCTTTGCAGATGCCTTTTTCTTCCGGCAGACTGGTGCCGACTTTAATTTGAAAGAAATCCCATTTTCATACAAAGGTAACCAAGAGTGACAGGAAATAGGAAGCCTAAACCATTTATCTTCCATGAACTTTTAAAAAAATATATCAGTTAATTGCTTTTCGAGGAAGCTATTTTGTAGACTCACAGTACTTTATCTTCCTACTCTTATTTGTGGTATAAACAGTGATTTTAAAATGCCCATTGTGACAATGCTATGATTAATCAATATACCTTAAGCCATTTTATTACTTATTTTAACACATAAACTTCTGAGCAACCAAAAATGGTGACTCTGTTCTTGTGGATGAATTGTCAACCACAAATAACACTCCTAACATACAGTCTATGCATCGACATTCAGTTTAGGTGTCTTTTTCCTTATCAGTGACTAAGCTAAGTGCAGCTGCCAATGGTTTCCTCTCTTCTCAAATGCATTCCATTTTCAGCCATCAGAGACCTCTGCAAGAGCAGTTTTAAATCACTGCTATTTATTAAATTAACAGGAAACAGAAACTAAACTGTATATATTTTGGAATACCACCTGCTGAAGCTATAACTGCCAAACAAACTATTTCAGAACCTGTGAAACCCAATGGCACTGAATATTAGGCTTTTTCATAGTATGGTCCCATTTTTGCCTTGCCTGTATCACCTAGAATTAGATATTATTTTTAAATTCTACCAAGTTGAGGCTAATATAAAGCACTCTTTTCAAATTATCATTTTAATAATAACTATTATTCCATGAGCCAAAGATAAAGACACCATGATGCTAATGACACGCAAGCTTCAGGGCCTCCAAGGCAGCAGTCCCCCAAGGCTCCAGGAGGAGCCCTAGCCATGTGTTATTGTCTGTTTTTGTAAACATCTCAAGTGTAAGATGTTTTTCTGTTCCTTTGTTCCTAAAGAGGACCCTTAAGATGGTATAAATTTCAGGTTCTAAAAAACTTATATCTGGCCCTTCAGGTAAAGAGTTCTCAACATCTGAATTTTGAATTACATGTTAAGGGAAAAACATTAATTATATGTCTATGTGTGTGTGAAACAAAAATTAATTCACTTCAACTGGAAATAAGGTTTAGTGTACCCTCCCCTAGAACATTCTAGAATGCATGCTTCAGTCATTCATTAAGTCCCTTGCTCACCAAACAGTAGTCACCCTTCCAAGTGACCCTCCAGGGAAGGCTCGCTTAATGAGGGGTGGTGTCAAGAGTAAGAGACTCAGCTACAACAACAAAAATATGTTTTTCATTAAATACAAAACTGAGCTGGGAAAACCAGCCGAGAGGCAGGTGTGTATCAATTAAGGAACTCCCTTGAGGTCTTTAACTTTGACATCAAATTGCATTGAATTTTTCTACACTAATTACCTATTATTGAAGACTAAAGCATTATAACAAATAATTTGCCATGGCAGCAGGTAGAGTGAAGATATTGTAAAGGAAAGAATGAAGACTTTATATAAAGTATAAAATCAGGCAAAAGCTATCCATAAATTCTCAATTTTAAAAAATAACAATATTTTTCTACTATAAGGATTATCAGGGTGAGTGCTGGAAGGACACTTTTAAATTTAGTTTGGACTGAAAGTAACAAAAATTGCAAAGTAAAAGCTACGTGCTGGCATCTAATTTATTCATGTAAATTTGTTGGAGGCAAAGATCACGTCTTAAGATATTTCTTTCAATTTCTCCCATCACATTACACCTGGTCATTGATTTGATTGTCTCATAAGTGATGTACCTACCAAAGCCATACAGCTATATTTGCACCTTCTTTGTTTTCATGTCATTTTTATCTCACACTTTTTTTTAGCCCCCAAGTTCTTCACATTGTCAGAAGTCTTGCTCTACAGCTAACATCTTGAAAGAGATGGTCAAAAGATGCAAGTTTCCTTTAGATCATTTCCTGTCAGTTTCCCTAAAAAACGCATTCCTCACCTCCCCAAAAATCAGTCATTACAACTGATAGGACATTTTCATACTGGTGGTATCTGTGTGAACAAGTACAGCCAGCCATTAATTAACATCTTTTAAATTGTTTTCCACACTGAATTGTTCTGTGCAAAAAATAAAGGCAAATATTCCCTTAAAGTAAAATCTGATTATTCGATAAAATTCCTCAGTTTCTATGTTATGAATCTTAATTTTATAAAATTGCCCTATAAATACTGAATACTATCCCTGCCAAGGGAATTTCTTAATCTCTTGGAGTAATGTAAAAAACCAACAAACAAAAGACCCCTTTGAATTTGAAAGATGGGAAATGCAACTTATAGATACTACCCTGATACTAACTGGGACAGAGTCCTTTCCTTATGATGACAGTGGACTGATGAAACGTAGCCATGTTACAAGATTTGAATTACCTATTTTCTACAATATGCAAAGCTTTTTGCTAAAACAAAGGCTGTTTATCCCCTCTCCGCAAAAAAAAAAAAAAAAAAAAAATCCACCAACTATAACTCTGTCCTGTGAACAATGCTTCTTACCTCTTTTCTGTCAATGCACGACTGCCCTCTTTGAAGTGCTCAGTACCGAAAGTTGGGAAGAGGGCAGGCTGGCTAGTTCAACATCATCACATGTGAGGGGAGTGAAACACTTCCTGTATAAAAGCTCTAATTTCTGCCAGCATGACTCTCTACCTCAGGCATTTCTGTCTTTCTATGATTACCAATCACTAGTCCAGTGCCATTCCCAATTCGGGGTCCTGGAAGGGCATCCTGAAAGTGTCCATATTATTGGTGACATACCCAAAAGCCCAATGAAAACTATATAGTGACTTGCATAAGGCTGGACCGGTGACCAAAACCTGGCTTTTAACCAGAGCTTTAACAACTCATTGGGTTCCGGAATAAATAAACTATTACAGAATAAACTTGAAGTTTCTTTGGTACATAAAAATCATCTCAACAAGGAATCAATTGGGATTAAATTATAAAGGAATTCCTGATGGTTGCAGTCACATCCGTTCAAGGCTAAGCCACCCTTTATTTGCCATTACAGGGCATCTGATAACAATAACAAAAATCAAAGAGCTTGATGAATCGGTTTTGTAAGGTGGTGCCTATCTGTATTTCCTACAAACTTCTAAAAACATAAATGCTTACAGAGTTATGTTTTTGCTTCTCTTAATTCCTAATGAACACTTTCTGGGATCCATCATAAATGAAAAATCAAAAGAAGTTACTGGTGTACACGTTACTAATTTCCTCATTAGAACCTTTGTAAACAACTCAAAGTAAAAAAAAAAAAAAAATGCACACACTATCTTCTCTTAGGGTAATATGTTTATCTCTCAACTGGCGCATGGTGCTTTCTGAGATGACAGTTCAGAAATGGTTCAGCTCAGCCTTGTGAGACATGCCAGAGGAAATGTCAAATCATTTGTTTCATTTGGTTATTCAATCGAATTCAGAAACAAACAATATTTTGGTCACAATGTCACTCCATCTTTAAAAAAGAACTTGTCAAAAAGAAAAAACACACCTGGACAGTCCTTAAGTACAGTGTTCTAGAACTCACATTTTACTGCAGTTACTACACCGCTCCCCAGCAAAACAAAAACGTGTAGTCATATCACTTCTTCTTGTGCTCTCGATGACTGTCATCAATTTGGAATACAGTATGAGATGTGCTTCTCTAAAACAAAACTTCGTTTTCAATCCAGATTTCTGTTCAAGCGACTAGTCATGCACTCTTTGCTACATCTGTGACTATGTGATTTGCTTGTTTTAGATTCTAATATTCCAAACTTCCCTTCTACACATTTGAATAAACACTTTCAAATAAAATCAAAATGCAAACCTGGAGGCTGTGAACAGAAAGATTTCACTCTCTTCATATAACCTAAAATGGTTTTGACAGGACACAGAGTCCTGACTTGATTAACATCAATGAACTTGGATCTTAAATATTATGATATGGATGGGACACTTGAGATATGTGAATATTCACCATAATCAGCACTGAATCATTTAACAATCACTTTAAAAATAATTCTGAGGATAACTTTGTGAAGTCTGTCCTGAAACATTTCAAAACTGACCAAAATGTTAAATTTCTGAAATATTTTACATGAAAATTAATCTTTTTACATACTAAAAATTATAGCTTTGGAAGTACTTTTATTTCTAGTAACTGATATATCCACCAAAACTGGCTTGTTCACAAAATATCCCTTGAACTATATCGAAGGAGACATCCCTTCCTGAACTAACAGAGACAGACACACAACTGCATTTGTTGGTACTTAAAACATTCTGATTCTAATGAATCTGAGATTTTCAAGAAAGCATTATGTATGTGGACATCCTCCCCTACTACTGGCGACAAATCTCACCACATGGAAGTTAGTCACACAGTGAAATAAAGAGACATGGGGACTGAACTCACAACTGCGGGGGGCGGGGGTTCACTCAGCGCCACTCAGACGCAGGTAAGTAGTAAAGAGGGAAGAATCACCCACCTCCACCTGTTTGGGGACGCTGAACTTGGGAAGCTTGCCCTTTGCTCTGGCCGACTCTGGCTTGGTGGCCGGGACCCCTCTGTACGATGTGCAGTGCACGTTGGCTTCTGTGGATGACTTAAGCTTCGGAGACTGATCAGGAGCCTGATCCTGGCCATCCATTGGCCGCACGTATGCGGTCGGCTTCTGCTGGACCAGGCTGGGTTTTGAAGCCAGGGATGGAGGAAAGTTCTGAACACAGTGTCCACTGCCGCTGTGCTTGGCTGCCATTGCAGGGGGCCTTTCCTGGGTCTGAAGACCCACCTCTACGTTGCACACTTGTTTGGCCCGTGGTTGCTGTCTGCCAACACCATCGCCGAGCAAGGTCCTGAGAGAGCCCTGCTGTGCTGAGTGGGAAGAAGAAGAGGAGGAAGGTGAGGACAAAGGGCTCGACGTACAGCGATCAGGTGTTTTGCTAAGGTTCTTAGGGTGAGCAGATCTGTTCAAATCAATCAAGCTGTGTCCGCGCTTACTTGTTCTCTGCTGGCCGTCAGGAGGCGGGTGCCCAGCCTTCTGCCAGCCCATGGTGCCCCTCTTACTCTGCGGCACAGGGACGGCTGCTGGTGTGGAGGGTGCAGTGCTGCAGACAGACGAGGGCTGGGGCTGGGCTCGTGAATCTGCAACAAAATGCTCATCAAGCTTGTTCACAGCGGCCTGAGGGAGCCCCGGTTTGGGAACACCAACGAGATGACTCTGATTGGATCTATCAGTTAAAAAGTCTTTCATTTCATCATAATTGCCTAAAGTGTTCTGGATCCGGTTGGAGAGCTCATCCCCCTTGTTAGTCTGGAGAAAGAAAACACACCCTGTTGTTAGAGACAAAGGAAACATGGGGGGTGGTGGGGAGGTGCTGGCACTGACCACAGAGCCAGGGCCGCCACATATGCATAATGAGAGCAGAGAGCCAAACTCAAAATCGTCACCTCTGAAGACATCTGTCAGCACTCTGCCTCGCACTGGACCCAGGAAGCTGAGAAGGGCCTTAGAGTCAACAAAGAAGGCACAACGCTTGGGGTTGTGTGGTAGCTGAGGACCAGAAAATGTACTGTCGCAACTTCACAAAACAATCCAGACATAATGAGGTTTTCCGTTCTTTTTTGCAGTCCCACTGGAAGCTTTTCTTGAAAATTCAGATTTGGCTCAAATTTTTCTGCTCTCAATTTCTAAATACGTTAATTATTCTTGTTAGAAATCCAGAGTGACAGTCAAGAAAAGTCAGAATGAAGCTTACGCTGAACATGGGGCTAATGTGCAAGAAGCTATGAGCCCGAACTATCCACACAGCTCCACGCAGCCTAAGATACTAGTGACATCTAGGAAGATATTTCATTTTGGGACAGGGGTTGTATCTCGGGCCTTTGGTATAAATGAGAAACAATCCAGCAGTTTCTTTCTTATGAGCCCTCCCAGGCACCCTGATACTAGCATGATCCATGTGTGACAATATGTAACCCAACCTCTTTCAATAGTGTTTGTTTCCTAACACCTTAGAAAACATAGCAAATGTCATTGACTTTGAAAATCAATGTAGAGATGAAGTCTATATTCTTGATAAAAATCACAGCAAGCAGATCTCAATATTAAACAAGAGTTACACTTTACTGAGGGAGTGGCCAAGTTTTACAGGCGAAGACCCCTTTCTCAGTGGCTGGGCTGTCTTCCTTGGGCTAACTGAATTATGGTTGGCCAACATTTCTGGTCAAGATTGCCATCCCAGGGATCAGAGGTACAGAGGAGTGAGGGTGGAAATGAACAACGGAAAACCATCTACCTTGTAGGGTTCACTGAAGAGGGAATAACTGGAATTAAAAGTGCCATCATCCTGCTGAGTTTCCTGATTTCTTCTTTCTCGTTCTTTCCTCCGTAACACATTTCTATCTGGTTCATAGACACTGCATCAGGAGAGAGAAAAGAGAACAACCATACACACAAAAATTAAAGTCTAATGCCCAATCTGACACTCACTCAAGTGCAAAAGTCTAGTTCGTGGACAAATGGTGATGATGACAAGAACACAGATCAGATTAAAGCCAGTCTAATCAAGCAGCATGGTCTCGGGTATCCGATAATGACATTCTCCAGGAGGAAAAAATTCCTGAGGACAAGTTCTGACCAGTACTAGACCTCTCTGCCTGATATGTGAAAGAGGAAATATCTAAGCAACTTTGACAGGGGAAGACTGAAAGTAATCTTCAGGCAGATGGTAATTACTGCGATGTGTAAATAGAAATTATGAGCATATTTCCTCCCATGACATAGTTTCCAAATGTTACATGGGAATGCTCTTGGCATTTGCATGGCTGTGTTTCCGTAGTGATTCTTTCATTAACTAGACCCCAAAGAGCTGTTAAAACTCCATGCTGCTGTGGCTTTCACAGTTATGAGCCTTCTTCTGATCTCCGTTAATCAGTCAAGCCATCACACGGGGACTGAATCAATTCTTCCTTCTGATATATCTGACACTGTCACTCTTCCTAACCAGGAAACATGCATCAGCAGGAAGGGGTGCAGGCAATGGAAGGGGAGCCGAAACTGAACTACAGTGTGTCGTCAAGGAACCCAGCCTCTTTGCTGAAGAAAATTAACGTCTGTTCTAAAATACAATTATGAAGTGACCAGACACCAGATAACTGGGAGGACTGAGGAAGAAATAGTGTTCTTTCCCCCTAATAAGGAGAAAATAAAGGGCTTAATTCAACTAATCATAAGGAAGTGACCCGTTTAGCGAAGGAAGGAAATACACTTGTTTTTTGACAGCTCACTAGATAAAGAAACCTGGCCTCAGTGTAAACACAGAACTAAGACTACCAATTGTAAAGAACTGACACATCCCTCAAAATGAGCACCATCTTCATTTCCAAGCAGAAGCATTTGTCCAAGCGGCCTCTCTTCATTAGGCTCTCTGCATAAGGCTCCCACTTGGTCCAGTGGGCAGATGCCCGAGCTGGGTGCCGAGACGACTACCTACTACCTGTGGTTCTCCCCTAACCAGTTACGTGATGATGGCAAACCACATGCACTCTTGGCACCCAGTGTCCTCATTACAGAACACCTCATTACTTCATTACGTGGTGCTATCGTGAGGTCTAAATGTGCAGATGGTCCATGAAGGGGCTTCAGAATGGCTTCTGGTGCCCAAATCCCCTGTGTTGCTGCTAAAGGTTATTAATAATGAAAGGATTTGTCAATTCAAAGAAACTTATGAAAATAGGAAGGTTTTTTGTCTTGTTTTTTAGCTAAATTGCTATCTTCAGTAAAAGAGAGGATATTTGTGTTACATAGCTATAGAGGACACAAATAAAATAGTCATAAGATAAATACTGCTTATCCACCTAGCTCTGCCCATGTGGCCAGAATATACTTTAAATTCACTAAGGGGCAATGCTAACTGTGCTTCCGGCAAGGCAGTGAGACACCGCATATAAAATGAAGAGCAGGGAATGTCAAACTATGCAAACATGCAGCCTATTAGAGTTTTAATCCATCCTCAGCACATTACCCAAGTTATTAGATTTGAGAGTCCAACCAGGGACCTCATGTAAAGGGTGGCTGCAGCCACACCCTTACCAACTGAGGGGCTCACAGCTCCAACATCGTGATCACTGAGTACCCTGACGGGTGGCTGAGGTGACGGCAGCTGACATAAAGGAGGCACAGAGTAGAAATGACACTCTTAGTCACAGAAGCAGGCTTCTAGTTCAAAGAAGAGAGTGTGACTGTCCTACCCTGCTTGTGACATTCACAATATGAAACCCCAGCTTTCACAAACATTCCATGGCTTTCAAATGGAGACTTCTCTACGGACACATGACTCATGCTTGAATGGACATGAAGTGAACTGTGACCAAGAGGCAAGGTCTAGCTTCATTGCAAACTCGCTAACTTTTGGACCAATACCAGCACTTGCAGTCAAAAAAAAAAAAGCTTGTGTGGCATGCATTCCACTTCTTCCTTTCTCCTGCACACACAGCCACTTGTGAGGCAACTACTGTGGGCAACCCCAGGTACAGCGACTTCAGCAAATGTCTTGCCGCCCTGAGCCAGGTCAAGCCACCCAAACACACAATACTGGCATAATGCACGAAGTGGCCTCATGTAGCACGGAGCAGGCAGGTGGTCATTTAGGGTGATTTCGGGCTTCCGAGAAGGCCCCCATGCCCGAAATCATACCTCCTACATCGGCTGGCTGATGACTGAAACTCCAGCACTAGAGAGTCATTCCTCTGGTTTAAGATGTCTTCACCCCTGTAAGAAACGCAGACACCACAAAAAGGGAAAACATGGTGAACTCACTCATCCCTTGAATCTCAGTGAAGGTGATCTTGTCCACTTTCTTCCCAAAGGCCTGGGGGAAAGGGTACAAGGGCACCAAGGTGCAAACAGGAGGCAGGGCAAAAAAGGAAGGATAATGTGAAGTATAGCAGCAAAAAGACACTTATGAACCCCACCCATGTTGCAAAGGGGTTAGGTGTTTAAGGCAAAGGCATCAAGACAAATGTCGAAGTCACGCAGGCAGATGTCAACTAGCTGCATTTCCAGGGACAGGCTAAGGACCACTTCTGAATATGGAGATTGGAGGCGAGGAGGAAGCTATTCTCCCCTAACTAACCCTGTCTCATTCCCCAATCCCTTTAGGCTTGAAGATAACCGGAAGCATCCCAACATGCAGACCACTGCCAGCTAAAGCTCTCTAAGGAGGTCCTGCCTGCACATCCAGTTGATGGTGCCTAACACCAAGAAGGGTTCTAACATCCCTGGGGCCATGTATACATAACTGACCAAGAGAAATGCACTAGATATCTTTTATAGAACCACCATGAGGTCCATGCCACACAGTACCCTCTGCACCATCAGATGAAACCGAAACAACCAAAAATGACAATTATCTCCCTTCGACACTTTCCTTCCCAGCAGTTTTCCTCCTCCTTCCATGGTGGGCAGCCCTCTGGTCTCCACTGAGCATGCAGCTCCTCCAAATGGCAACCCACCCACTCCTTACACCCTTAACTGGAACCACAACCCCCACACGTCACATCAGGTCTAGGGAGTTAAAATGTCACCCGCATAAAGCAAATGTCATTGGAAGAGAAAGTCTGAACTTGCTATCCCCCATCTCTCCCTAACCATCTGAGTTTTGATCTCTTCTACCAACTCTAAATGTTTTGACTCATAAAGACAGTATCTTCTTGACAGCGAGTCCGCCGTCCCACTAATTACAAGTGAAATCTGTGCGGGTCTCCACACCCCTGGAGAGTGCCTTTCTCTTGAGTGTCACTGGTAAAACTTGGCCCTCTTCCCTCCTCTGCCATTCAAGCAATGTGAGGATCATGCCATTGGCTTTAGAAGCAAAGGAACCTTCCCCATCACAGGCTAACAGTCAGGTCAGTTCCCCTGGGGCTGGTAACTGAAGCTGTAGAGATTTCCAGATCCTGGCAAATACACACATCAGACTCAGTGAGAGCCTTGTGTTACGAGCTATGTTTCTTTGTTATTAGCAGATGGTAAAATTTCTATAGTCTGTAGAGTTGTTCCTGATTTCTGTTGAGAATTACATGAATCGCCCTTCTCAAATGTATGTCATTAAAGGTATTTATTTATTTCTTAGGAAAATGGAGGCAGCCAACTGCATCAATATTATTTATTCTTTATTGCAGATGTTTAACAGTTCAGGAAACGGAGATTTGTAATCCACTCCTTTTAAAAGCCGTTGATTTTCAGAATTAAAAACAATAGCCATTGAAAAAATGTATAAAGCCTTTCTATCATTTCCCATTTATTTGTTTTTAATCTATAAATTGAGGTATCTCCTAAGGCAGCGGATCCCAATCTTTTTGGCACCAGGGACCAGTACTCCTATGAGAATCTAATTCCTCATGATCTGAGGCAGAGCTGAGGCGGTGATGCTAGCACTGGGGAGCGGCTGCAAATACAGATGCTGCTTTGCTCGCTTACCTGCCGGTCACCTACTGCTATGCAGCCCAGTTCCTAACAGGCCACAGACTGGTACCATTATCCTACCTAGTGGTGTGTCTCCAGGGTTCGAGTCTGGGAACAAGAGAAATCAAGGAGAAAAGAATGAACAACTTTTCACCTGTTTTGAAGAATGTTATCCATGTTTTAAAATTACTGAATTACAGAAATTCAATATGATCTGTTTTCCATGTTTTAAAAATATTGAATTATAGAAATACAATTCATTTTAGTCTAAAAGCATTTCCTGAATGTCACAGTGTTAGATGCTGGGGACACAATTAGGGCTGTGACTGGCCTTTCTTGCTGCTAAGAAGCTGACAGTGTAGGGGACAAGGGAGAAGTGGAGGAGGAGGAAGGGAGCCATCTGAAGCAGAAAACGTTGGCATTGTGTGGTCAGGGCCCTGTGGAAGGGGGCACAGGGAATCAGGATTGCTTCTTGAAAGAGATAACCTTTGAGCTGGGCAGGCGGAAGAGAGGGAAGGGAAAAAGAAAGGCTTAAAAGTACAAGATACACAGATTACTATTAAATGGCCTTTGACAGTATTCAGAGGAGGTGACCCTTGTTCTCCCCATACCATCTTACTTCTTTAAACCAGCTGGAATTTCACATTTAAAGTTCCATTTCTTCGGTTTGCTCCACTACTAAGCTGTCGTCACTACCTCATCCTACATAAGTTTATCTGATCCCTTCCTGAAAGCAGGTTTGCATCAGGCCTGGCCTTGAACGGCTTGCTCATAGAATAGACAGTCTTTTCTGTCATGGCACATTCATGGCCCTGGTACCACATGCTAACCTGCCCCTGGGGTGTGGGGTGGTGGCCACAATGGCAGACAGAAAGAGAAGGGACGAAGTGGAGGGGAGAAGAATGTTTCCCAAAAACTCTCCTGCTCTTCCGAGCAGCAACATCAGCAACTACATGTAATTAAAGAAACTTAATCAAACACTGCGAAATTATAACAATTGCTTTCAATTTAATGAGTCAAACTAATTAACATCCATTGTTATTTATAAAGCAAACAATAAAAAAAAATCAGTAATCCTTACTTAAGTCAGAAAAGCAAGGCTGCTGAACTATACTTGCCTCCTCAGTGTACAGAGCTGGTGGGCTGAAAGATGGAAGGGAGTGAGCAGGTGACAGAAGCAAGTCAGGCAAAGAGAAGCAGGGCCAGAACTGGAGCTTGGTAAAGAGGCAAGGATCCCCCCAACTGGAGTCCCTCATGGCCTGTACTGTTGTAGTCATGGTGCTGGTGGTGGTGAGAGTAGTGGGGGTGGAGATGGTGATGAAGGTGGTGATGGTGGTGATAAGGGTGGTGGCTGTGGTGAAGATGGTGAGGGTGATGATGATAGTAGTGGTTACAGTGGTGATGGTGACAAGGTTGTTGGTGAGCGCTATCATGGTGAAAAAGTTGACGAGGATGATAGCGGTGGCAGTGGTTGTGGTGGTGGTAGTTGTGATAGGGTGGTGGTCAGGGTGGTTATGCTGGTCATGAAGATATGGTGAGGGTGATGGTGGTGGCTATGGGGAGGGGGGTGGTTGGTGGTGGTGATGAAGATGATGAGGAGGATGGTGGTATGGAAGGTGAGGGTGATGGTGGTGATGCTGGCGGTGAGAGTAACGGTGAGCTTGGCAGTGCTTAAAGACCTGATTAGGAATGAGAAATGCTCAACAGTGCATATAACCAACCCTTAAATACTAAAGCACGTTACTATGCCCCTGCTCACTCATATCAGGATTTTCTTTTTGAGTCATGGAATTCTGGCTGCCATGCCTGTTCACTCTATTCTCCCCCAGCAACATTACATCACTGGCTCACTAGCAGCTTTCTAAGTGTGACCCCCAGTGTTATTTCTACCATTGACACCTCAAAAAGGTCACTGCAACCTTACTTGTTTGTCTCTGACCACAAAGGTTATCACAATCTTAATTCAATCTTGAAACTGAGAGCACTTACAGATTTCGGCGCTAGGGCTGCTGATCTGTTCTACCAGTATGGGAATAGGATCGAGGGTGCTCTGTGCCATAATCAAGTCTCCTGTACCACAGCTTTTGTGACACTAGGAAACAGAAAGGTGTCTGTCACGAAGTAACAAACGCCCATTGACAACTTTAACCCACAGATATTCCAAAGAAAAACAGCCTTTGGGGATGACCTAGGCCCTCTTCCCAGACCCATATTAAATTTTCTAGTAACAATAACTCCTCTTTATTACTACATGTAGCCACTGCGCAGAGCATTTTACATGCATTATTTCATGTACTAGTCTTTGAAACCCCAGAGACATTATCCCCATCTACCAATGTGGTTAACTAACTGTCCAAGTCTCACAGCCAGTGAGCGGCAATACTGGGGTCTGAACACGGGCAGTCTGGCACCAGAGGCTGAACACTTAGACTCTGCTCTGCTGGCTCCCCAGGGAACATGCTCAAAGACAGGCTTTGACAAATGAGAGCCCCATCCCATTAGTGAATGCCAGCCAGAAGGGTGTGAATTTTCAGATCCCAACAATTTCAGCTCATTCTTCTAAGCTGCCTTGATTGATATACATGAAAAATTCTTCTAAAACCTATACAATATAACTGGGATAAGTGATTCAATGAGTCAGCACTAGTAATTAACTAACACTCCAGTCTCTGGGTTCTGTACAGGGAGTTCCTTAAGGATTATGGGATACCACAGTGAGTACATCTTAGAGTTAGCACAGACAAGCCGCTGCTGCAATATAGCACTGGACGCTTTTCGGTTCTTTACTGGCAGCTTTGCACATCCAAGGGTTAAACACTTTTCCCAAGGGACCCTAAGTGTTGGTGCCATGAGAACAGGTGTCCTGTTCTAACGGAATTGTTTCATGATAAATAAACCACCAGGCTGCATGACAAGCAGCTTTCAAAGCGACTTTCATACAGTATCAACCACAGAACTTAATTTGAGTTTCTTAATGGCACTTTTCCCCTTTACGATATAAAAGAGCCTTGGGATGAAGCAATTACTCTGATTTACCATCATTTCCTTGGTACAATGTAAAGATGCAGTGGAGCCTCACAAAAGCAGTCACTTAACCCAAGGCGACCCACCTGCACAGTCCCTACTATGCTGTTTCAAAGAAGGCTCTGCTAGCAGACGTACAGAGCCAGCATCAACCCACAGTCCCAATGAGAAGGAGGCTGACTCCCAGAGCTTTTTGCGTTCAAGCCAATAAATTACTTTTCCTCCACCCAACGCTCAGGTAAATTTCATTTTCACTTTACTGCATCAGTTTCTAAACTTTAGCTCCTAGGAATTTTCAAGCCATATACAAGAAGGGTCCTATTTTAGAGTATGCCTCTGCCTTGACCTTGATCATGCAATGCATCAGCTCAGGGTCATGGTGCCTTAAGTCAGCAGGCAGAAGGAAGGCTGAGTCCTCTCATGTGACTTCCTAACATCAGCTGGGTCAGGCTCCTGGGCACAGAAACCCTGAGGCCACAAACGTTAGCCAGTAAAGAATGGCCCCTGCTCTTTCTGCATCCAACTCCTTCACTTCTTTCCTCCCAGAAGCACTAGTGAAAAAAGCACTATCTGGTTGAAAAGGGATTTCTGAGAGAAGAGTCCACTTGGGCCACCGCCATGTGTGGAACCAAAATAATTTACCTGTGAGGTACAGAACTAGCCCCAGGCTAGAAAGAACAAAAACAGAGCTAACTTTTTGGGAAAGTAGGATTCAAGGGATTTATATGCTTTCTGATGTCTAATCAGGCCAACCATGAGAGTCTGCCATGTAGACAACACAGATGGAAACTATTACAATGGAAATGAACTCATCAAGAGGGAAAGAGACCCTGTTTGGAGATAAGAATGACGTGTCTTAGCACAGGGCAGCTGATTAGCTTAGCTGGGAGTGGATAAGGAGGGCAGGAGAAAAGAAAGAAGACACTAAAAATCCTCATCATCTGAAAGATAACTGTATTCCCGGCACCAAGAATATTGCCTAGCACAGGTGGGCACTGAAAAAAAAGAAACTTTAAAAATATACGCTTTTTAAACAAATGATTGTTTAACTTTTTTTTCCTTCCTTTTCAAAATTTAGCTTACACACATACCACAATTTGAACAAACAGAACAAAAATCTACTCGATCCTGGATCCTACAATGTCCTTTATGGTTACAGAGCGAATATGAGAATCATAATAACAGTAATATTGAGAAACTCTCTGGTGCTGAAGAGTTTGGAAAAAAAGTTTTATATCTTATTTATCCCTCTTATAAAAACCTGTTATATAGCCCTTACATACACGAAACACAAACTTTTAATACATGAACATGTAAACATAAAAATGAAACAAAATCTGTGTGCCATAAACATTCTTCTGCTCATTTTCCAAGGGCCTTTCATCAATGAAAAAGTGGGGCTTAGAAAATTTAAGTGATTTTCCTCAATAATAACTGTTAGAATCAGAATTCTAATTCATAGCTCCACAGTTCTGAATATTAAAAACAATTTTTTAAATAATATATTTTTATCAAAAAGTGCTAAATTAACATTTGCTATATACAAAGAGCCAGCTGGACACAAAAACGTGCACCCTGGCACAGAGGTACTTGTGGACATTCTTCTAACTTCCCATGGTGAGAACTCTGTAGTCAACTAAGCCTAACTTATGAATTATTTGAACTCTACAGTTCTATAATTCATTCTGTATAATGACAGTAAAGATGATTAATTCTAAATATCCATATAATACAGTGTGTTCTGACACAATGGGTCTTTCTATGGCTGATGTATCACTCACAAGTCCCAATTTTAATTAGACATGTAATCTATCATAAAAATATTTTATTTTACCCCTAGAACATTGGGAATATCATATATTATAGGGCTGCCTACATATGATGATAATTATCACAATACTTTAGGAAATGTAAAGAGGATACTAAG
Source organism: Pteropus medius (assembly GCF_902729225.1). NCBI lineage: Eukaryota > Metazoa > Chordata > Mammalia > Chiroptera > Pteropodidae > Pteropus > Pteropus medius. The sequence goes on along the minus strand of NW_024343105.1, from coordinate 867,131 downwards.
TTCACTCTAACAACATATTTGCTTCATGTCATCTTAAAATGTCTTCACTCTCTCTTCGCCTTTTTTCTTCTCTTCCCCTATTCTTTAACTCTTTCTGTCTTTTTATGTTTCCCATTTACACCCATACGCAACAGAGTAAACCCAATGTCTGTGGTATTAAGATAAATTTATTAATGTGAAGAAAGCCTATAAGGAAGGCTCTTCTTTATCAAATGCTGCGCACAGAACAAAGAGTTGGGTAATCCAGGGTACGTAGGGTCGGGCAATAAGTGCCATAATATAACATCTCTCTTTGTCTTTGATCTCTGCCTATTCAAAAGCAAGTAGCCTTCTGCTGAGTTAGCACGAGGATTCCATTCTCTGGGTTTCCATCTTGATTTCCCAGCTTTCTGGGACTTTAGGGGTTTCTCCTTCACCAGACTTTAGAGTCCACACCTCTCAAAATTAGCTAAGAACATTGCCTGGCTCACAATAGGCACTAAGTTATTGTTTATTGAATGAACAGATAGATGGATGTATGCATGAATCACCAACTCCCTCTTTTCACTGAAGAGCCAGTAAGGAAAAGGAATACTTTGAGTAGATTTGTCTGGTCATCTCAGGACAGGAAAACACATGCTCTGATATATAAAGATCTTTCAGGTACATTCTGAAAGAAGCAGTCTCAAGGAGTTGATAAAACTAGGTTTTACCAAATAATTTTTTTAATGATTTACACAGAGAGACATGGAAATGTCATGTTGTCTTTTTGCAAATAAAAGTCTATCTGCATTAACAGAAGATACTAGCATATCTCAGTGGGAAGCATACCAGAAAATTACTGAACTTGAAGCTTTCCTGCATAAGCAGCGCATGATTCAAGGTCAAGTTGGAATTACAAAAGAAGAAAGACACAGCAAATCCTCCCACTGGACAAGAAGAATATTTCCTACCAGCAGGCCCATAACTTCCAAGGACCTTCAAAGATACTAACACTGGGCAGGAATGGGGAGACCCAGGCACGGCCCAGCCACAGAGAGGTAAGAACCATTCCAAGCCTCAGGACCTCATCTTAATCAGGGTTGCAAAACCAATCCATACACTGACTGATCAGTGAATGCAGAAGTTATAGAAAAGGTTAAAATGCTCAGCCAAGGTGAAATATTATTAATCACCTGGATGGAAGGTAACTAAATACCTATCATGCAGAAAGAAATACAACTCCTTACCCATCGCAGATAGGTGGCCTGAGCAGGCTGCTCTTACAAACTGACATTGACCTAGGGATTTCTTATATAGGTATATGCCATTCATGTGTCTTATTTAAATTATAAAATTAAACAAATTTAAAACCAATTAGATATCATACTTAGAAGACTGGTTAACAAATTACAGTGCTGCATACCTTGCCGAAAATGGGGGCTTGGACCTAAATGCAGCGACAAGGAGAATGCCCAGCACATACATATGACGCACAGACAAGAAGCTACAGGACAGCATGGATGATACAGTCTCTTTTACATAAAATAACATGTATGTTTTGAGATATATGAAAACTTAAAAATAGTTGTCTCTGAGGTAAATGATGGCAGCCAGGGGCAGAAAGGAATTTATATTCCTGTCTTGCTTGGATGTTTTACAAGCACACATTACTTTTTAAATATGAAGCATTTATTTTCAAAACATTGACAGTGTAAAGTTTTTATTCATTCTTCCCCTTTAGAACTACCTGTAAACATGCAAAATGTAAGGCAAGGGTTAGTAAATGTAGTACAGGATTATGTCTGGCTCTCCTACCAAGCCAGGCCTGTTTTCTCCACTCCTTTCCCCCTTTCCACACTCTCACTCTCACTCTTTCCACAAAGTTAACCAACAGACCTTAACCCAACCAAACTCCACATTGAGCAAGGACTTTCTGAATCTCAGTAAAGCCCCTGTATTTAGGCACGCAAAAAAAAAAAAAGAATGACACTGTATTCATCCTGACAGCATCTAATAGCATCCACTCTGGTATAATCTGGGTCTCAGACTCTTTCTGATACCAAGTTGGGAAGTTCTGTTTATGGGCTCAGCTTGTCTGCTTATTCTAAGAGATACAAAATTGTAAGACTGTAAACCTGGGTACAGAAGTATTTGGAACTTTGACTTTATAGTGTACTACCAGTTAAACTCAGAAAGGGTTTACTGAACTGCCAAGGCCCTCCTGGAACTCTGAGGTCTACTCTCATGGCTACAGAGTTATTAACTGTCTATTCTACTCCCTTGTGCACCCCACCTCCATCCTCCTACCTTCTAATTTCATCAGTACCCAAGTTTTTGTGTAAAACTGTCTCCTTGTCTAGTCAAACTCTACTCGCTGTTTGAGAAATACTATTTATTATATTTATTATTCCTTTTCAAGTGAGTAAATAATTAAATTGGAATTTTAGATTAAAAAAATTGTTCTTCAGATTATAATATACATTTCCTATTCCAAATACTAATATTTTAAGCAGTTGTCTCTGAAGAGTATTTACAAGTCTTACAGAGTAGGATAATATCATCAGTAAATGTAAAACCATCCCTTAATATTAATATAAGGTATATTACATTTTCTTAATCATAAAGACTGTGACTAACAGCATCTCTTTATACTACAAAAATGTTGGTAATTTCACAACTACAACTCCAATATGCCATTTTCTATCCATGTCAATTATTTTCTCAGGCATATTAAATTCACCAAAGAAAGAAGGGTAAACATGTGAAAACTGCACATTCTCACTAATGATTAAAGAAATGCAAACCAAATCAAAGAGAAACCATTTTTACCTACCTTGTTGGAAAAGTTTTATTTTATATGAGCTGGAAAACTAATATTCAATCCTGATAAAAACTGGGTGACAGTGGAGTCTCCCACATGGCTGGAAGGAGTGCAGATCAGGACAGAGTTCCTGAGAACAATTGCACATTTTGTAATACATATTCAGAAACTTTAAAATGAGTCTTTTACCTTCCTAATCTCGTCCTGGGAATCCACCCAAAGCACAATACCAGCACCACCACAATGGCGGGCTCATGTCAAAGGGAGACAGGAGCCAGCTGAAAAGGTTTTCGATGGCCAAAGCTGGTGCAATTGAGCAACAAAATAAAGTAGCATCAGATTATAACCCAAAATATAAAAGAAATATCCATGAGCCCGTACTAGTATGAAAAAATAAATTAAAAATGGGAGAGAACAGATAAATCTCCCATGCAGAATAACTCCAAGTAATTTATGTGCATACTCCATGTTTGGGGAGGTGAAGCATAACTCCACACTCCTTAAGAACTACTGCTACATGCAACACAAATAACCTTCACAAACGTGAATACTGAGTGAAAGAAGCAATAGGGAAAAGAGTACCATATAATTCTATCTGTACGATGTACAAAAACAAGTAAACACAAACCACAGTGCTGGAACTGAGGATAATGGTTATCTCTGAAGAGAAGAGAAAGAATCATAATTGGAAGGATGCCCAAAAGAGATTTCTGAGATTCTAGCACTGTTCTATTAAACTTGTTCACTAATCTATGTTCCATCAATGATCTGGATCAACTCAATAACTTAAATTTGACCACGACCTCACACTATGCATGAAATCAATCTCAGTTCAGGAAAAAAAATCCGAAACTGATTTTGATATAAATGTAGGGATCAGTTTATTTTTTTCCATATGATGAGCCAAATGACCCAGCAGTATTAGTTGAAAAGATTGTTATTTTTTCATGTGGTTCTGTTCCTGGACTCTCTTTTCAATTCCATTTGTCTATTTGCCTATCCCCATGCAAACTGTACATGTCTTAATTACTATGGCTTTACAATATAGTCTTGATATCCAGTAGAGTCAACCCCACAACCTTATTATTTTCCAAGATTGTCCTGGATTCCTGTCCCTTTGTATTTTTTATACATATTTTGGAATTAGCTTGCCAATTTCCACACAATTCCACACATAACTCCTAAGAGCTTCTTTGAGGACAAGTATGCATTGCCTTGCATATGTTATGCCCATATTTCTTCCCTTGCCAAATCCCAGAGTATAGTGCTTCCCTTCACCTAGGGTCCCTGAGTAGGGTCAATGTCACAAAGAGCCCCCATGCCCATTAATACATTTTGAATGTGCAGCATGAGCAAGAAATAAACGTTATTTATTGTAAAAAGAAAAAAAAAACTATATGACCCTAAAAATCCTATGGCCCTGGGGAAGTAAGAGGGGTCAGAAGAAAAAGATTAAAGAATAACTCTGTATTTATTTTAAATATCTGAGCTACAACAATATACACTCACACACACAGTATGAGATACATGAATTATGAATTGTATTTGGAACATCTGAGTTACTTGCAACTCTCTGAAATCAACTCAAGTTATCTACCAGATGGCAAATTCTGGAAATAAATATAAAATATGCAAAAAAAAAAAACTGTCTGACTTTTACATGAAATATAGAACACCTAATTATAACTTCACATTTTAATTTTGAGAAAACAATAGAATTTTCATTTCTAATACCAACTTAGCATGATCATCAATTTTGATTTGCAAAAAGGTCTATGTTTTGCAAGCCAGTCAGTATTTCCCATTTGTGATTTTTTTTATTGGACAATAAAAGCCATATGGGCTAAGAATTCATCAAGATTAATAAAAACAAAAAATACGCAAATTCTTATAATGCAATGTGCCCCTAAACTTTTTAAGAACCTCTGCAAAAGCTTTTTGTGTATATCAAGTTAAGATTTACTATATAATAAAATTATGTAGCAATAATACACAATCTTTATCTAAAGTCTTATGATTCTTCAACATTTATCCTTGGTACATTGCAGCACATAAATCTTGCAGGGGAATTCTCATGATACCTATTATATAGAGCACAGAATTACTTTGATTTAATTCTCAGTAAGAAGTGAAGCAGTAACTTGTTACTTTAGACGGGCAAATCAATATCAAATGCTTGTTCTAAGACTGGGTATCACTCTAGTCATGCAAGCAGCTTGAAAACCTGAAATATTAGCACTGGCTGAGCGACTGCTCTATTTGGTTTCCAAAGGTTTTCCTGTGTGACTCTATACTTACTTTTATGCCAAAGAAAATCAATTTCTTTACTCAACTTGTCAATCAGAAAACACATATAGAACAATGATTTTGTTGGAACACATAAAAGTACACTGAATAATAATATAAGATGAAATGGAAATATAAAATGGCATTACATATAAAATATACAGAATAAAATTAACATACACATAATAGAATTAACAAACATATGAATATAGACTTAAATGCAAAAATAATATATAGACATTAAAACTAACTGACAAAAATCAGTTGATCTGATTTCTTCCCAACTTCGGTGTTTAAATACCCCAATCCCTTTTCAACTCAGAATTTAAAAATAAAAATAAATAAAACAACATTAGAATAACTAGCTTTTCTCCTTACAGTGAAAGTCCACATAAACCTAATTTTCCTTTTTGTTTTGTTTTGTTTTTTGTTTTTGTTTTTTCCTTTTTGTTTTTTTAAACTTTCTAGTGGGATGATAATGTTGACACATTTATATCAGATATCAATGAAGAAAACATTTCTCTTTAAAATGAAGAGACTAAGTGACTCTAAATTACACTTTACAAAACAACCAAGAAATATAGATGTCTGGCTTTTGATCTAGTGCCAATAATAGTCCCAGAAAAGTATACACTGGAAACCAAGGAAGAAAGCAACATGACACATTGATCTAATTATTACCCAAGCTCCCTCATTCCGTTAAGGTCACTCAAGTTCACCATGCATGAAGTATTAAATGTCATCCACATTAACTGCCTCGTGTCGAGTTTCCTTTTATTTTAATAGATGAGTACTGTTAAGAACCAATCCTAACTCTAAAAAGTGAAATCTGATCAAGAAAAGGAGTCGGATTCTTCCTTGTCCTATTGTCCATTCACCTGGTGATCACCATGTCCCCCAACTGAGCATCCTCAAGGCCACCAACGAGGCAGTGCACTGCTCCATACCATCATCAACCATACGTGCCCTTGTGCCAACTACTGCTTTCTACACTAGTACTATGGCCAACTTCCTCCACTCAAATTTTAATCTTCAGGTCCCTGTGGAGTCATAGGTATGTACAAAGTAAAACACCCTTTAGGATGCTTAGGCTAAGAGCCAATCTTTCTTTATACCATCTCTGTCAAACAAGGGTGCTTAGGAAGCATGTTTCACCCAAGTATCAGCAACCTGCACCAGGCTATGCTAACGTAACCTTCACTGAACGAATCGACCTCTTTCCCTATCCAGGAATATCGTCGGTGTGCAAGGAGCCCTCAAGTATGAATAAATCATATTTATTCATAACTGCCATACCAATTAAATAAAATGACTGCTGCAGAGTATGATGACTCTTCAGTGAACAAAAGATGACCACATTCCTATAAATGAAGCAACCTAATCATTTTTCAACCAGTCTCAGTCAAGAAGTTTACGGGTGCATAAACCGGAAAGTATAAGGCAGTGGGAAGGGCGCTACTTGGCATCACAGGGTCTGGGTTTCACCTCCAGCTCTGCCCGTCATTTTGCTTAAGCACTGCAAAGGCAGGAACCTCCCTTGCCATCTACACAACCTCAGTACCTACTGCTGCTCAGCATACTGTGGGCCCTGACAAGCATCTGTTCAATGTAAGAAGAAGAAAACATTTTGTGCGACCCTAGACACCTGTTTTTCAATACAAGTTTCCAGATCTTCAAAAACAAGGACATAACAGTGCATGCATGCCTTCTACATGGGCTGTTGTGAGAACCACGTGAACTAATAGATATTAGTTATAGCTATTTAAACAGCTACCTGTTAACCATAAAGTATGTTACAAAGATAAGTTCTAAGTAAAGAAGCATTATGGGAGTGGGGATGTTGGTAGCAATGAGAGTACTTCAAGAAACACGGCCTTCAAAAGCCCAGGTTTTTCCCCTGTCCCTTGAACCACTCAATCCACCTCATGACATAGAAAGATGTTCAATCCACCAAGAGAGATCACTGACATGGTTCTAATTAAAACTGAAAGTATGTGCCAGGCTCTAAAAAAATAAAGCGCTAAAGAAAAATTTTCAACCTCTTTCCTGACAATGGTCCCCGCTCCTGAATTTCCCACTAACATGGACGGCACCACCACCCTCACAATGCCCTAGGTTAGAAGAGCCTGCAGTCCACCTGTCACATCTGATTCCTTCTATTTAATATCCCTGGGACTGCTCTCACATAATGCCCTAGGACGTTATATCAACTTTTTAAAAATTTAATTTCAGGTCATTACAAATCCACTTTGGAGTTTGGGGATAGTAGGTAAAGTATTTGGAGGGTGGGGGGAAAGGCAAAGGCTTATCATATCTCATAACATATTCAAAATAAATTCTGACAGATTAAAGAATAATTGTTTAAATAATAAAACAAGAAAAAAATATAGGCAAATATTTATGTGATCTTGGAAGGAACCAACATTCCCAATCATTAAAGCAATGAGAGAGAATGCAAAAAATTCTGATTTGACCATGTAAAAATTATACACTTCTATACATCATAAAATTCTCACAAAGTTAAAAGGTTAAAGATAAACTGGGAGAAGAATATAAAATGCATAAAAAGGGGGTGATAGTCTTAATATAGAGAGAGTTCTTAGAAATAAAGAAAATGATTTTTAAAAATCAGCTAATAGTGAGTTAGGAAGTCAGGCAGAGACAGACAAATACCATATGGCTTCACTTACATGTGGAATCTAAAAATGAACAAACAAAACAAAATAAACAAATAAAACAGAAACAGACTGCTAGAGACTGAGCTCAAAGGGATGGTTACCAGAAGGGAGGGAGTGAGAAATGAGTGAAAAGATGAAAGGGAGTATAGTCAATAATATTGTGGTAAGTTTGTACAATGACAGATGATAACTAAAATTAGTGGGGTATTATACATTATAAGGTATAAAAATGTCAAATCACTATTATATACCGAAAACTAATATAACTAATATAATATTATATACCAACTATACTGAAATTTTAAAAAAAAATGAGTTAGGACATAAACAGTAGGTCACAAAAAATAAAAATAAAAGGGAGAGGGAATAAAAATAATCAAATATGAAAACAGCTCAGATCACCAGTAATTAAAAAAAGAAAAAACAAACAATAAAGAAATACCATTTTTCCCTACCAAACAGGCAAACAACTAAAAACTATCATCCTCAATACCGACAACTATATAGAAAAGCAGGAGGTCTCACACGTTCCTGCTGATAGCAAAACAGGTCAAATCTTTCTGAAGGGAAATCTGGCAACATATCAAAAACCATATAAAGCCTTACATCCTCCAACCAGGAACTCCATTTTTAAGTATATTTGTTAAAGGCATTATCAATGATCTGTGCGATGAATTCTGACAAGAATGTTCACTATAGCACATATTCATGTAACAACTAGAATATTAAGAGAAAAAAAAATTGAAATGTCCAATAGAAGGATGGTTAAACAAGTATGGGATATTTATGTAAGTGAGTTTTATGAGTGTTTTTCAAGGAAGATGTAGTTGTATTTAATGATAAATGCTCACAATATTAGTGAAAACGCAAGATTCAAAACTATACAGAGTATGATTCCAATATGGGGAGAAGGGGAAAATATGAAATCAGGCATTTCATAGCTATAGCTTGGTAAGAAGTCAACAATGGTAATCTCAGCTTCAACCTTGAGTGTCTTTGTAGGTTTTGTTTTGTGATTGTTTGATCTGGGTCTCTGTAGACTCTGAAATAGCAGGGGTAAAAGAGAGACTTTAAAAGTCAATGTTTCAAACTCTTGGCTTTACTTCTTTTCATCCTCCCAAAATCCTCACCAAGTCACTAAGGGAAAATTTCTTAAAGGAGGAATAGGGAAAGACAATACAGGCCTCATTCTTCTGCAAGGAAGTGCAAGACCGAGGACAGAAGGGTCAGTAGCCCCTGGGGGGTCCTCCAGAGGAAATGGGACACAGCAGAGGATCCACTGACACCTGGGTTGAGTGAGTGTATATGCCTTGCCTGCTTTTCCACCATACTCAGGGCATCGTATGGTTTTATGCCCACAGAATTCAGCCAAACAGACCACCTGGCCCCTTATCTCATTCTCTCCAGAATCCCAGCCTTCCAGCAACAGTCACGTTGATATAAAGTTTCCTCAAATTGAAAAACAACCTAGAGAGATCAATAATCTCCCAAACTACAATGTCTAAGCGTGTACATAGCAAAAAGACTGGGACTGCACTGAGCAAATGCGTTCTACAGAAGACCCAGAAAAGGGTAAACAATCTAAATCATTTTGTGGACTAATAATACAAAGAGAGATTAGATTTTATTTCTCATATATTTTATAAACATTGGAGAGAGCAACTGAAAGACATCATGCAGCTTGCAGTTGGCGCGGAAAGAGGCTGGGCTCCAATCCAAAATCCCCCCATGGTTTCACCCGTGACACATACATGCACTGAAGAGACCAAAATGTAACAAAGCATTCAAAGGATTTAATTTCCTTGAGTCATGGGACTATGCAACATGTTTATTTTCTTCTTTATAGTTTTTGTACTTTTGAATTTTTCTGCAATGAATCTATTTTGCTCTTAAGAGAAAAAATTATAAGTGCTTACATTTTTAATTAAGTAAAAGAAATACCATCTTCATTATGTTACTTTCCTGCTCAAAAATCTAGAATGGCTTCTTAATAGCTGGTAGCTATCCAATCAAGTTTACGGTTCCCTTTCACAGGAAGCCTGCTTCCCTTGACCACACTCTGTTGACCCCTCAACCCCTGCCACATACCTCGATCCTTACTCTCTGCTGGACCTTTCTAAATCTGTAGTCATTTGTTTGCCCAACATTATTAAGTACCATAATTACTGCTTACAGCCTCCCCTGTTAGACTGTAATCTCCTTAAAGAAAGAAAACATGACAAACTACTTGGAATTCCACCTCTCCTGAGTCCCCAACACAGCCCTCCACACAAAGCAAGAGCTTCCTGCCCAGTGATTACAGCATTCCTTTGCTCCAAGAAAGTCCAATCTAGCCAAGAGGCTATCACTCTACTACTTCGCCTAGTATATGCTGCTGAGTTTCCAAAGCTCAGAATGGCTTTCCAAAGCCCACCCTCTTGACAGTGTGGGTAGAGGGAAAACCAAGTAACGGACCACTTTCCTAGTCATCAGCAGCAGGAGCAGAGACGATGCCCCAGTTATCACATTAAAGGAGCACCAGGAAGCCCAGATGAGAGCAAGATGTTGAGACAGCAGCTAAAACTGCTGCCAGCATTGCCAACTCCAGGGCACCTGGCCGGCAAAGGCAATGCAGACTGAGGGCTCTGAAGCACCTGCTCACTCACCTGATACTTGTGGACTGGCCTTTTCATTACAGGGTTTTCTTATGAACCATCACAAGGGAAAGCAGTCTTAGAAAACATGGTTTTGGGGCTTGAGGAAGTGCTGACTGGCTAAGAAGTCAGACCGAGTAGTGATGGGGCACAACCCCAAGAGAAGAGGACCCACTGGACTGCACACTTGGAGGAGGATGAGTTGTTGTGACTACCAGGTGGAACCTCACTCTGGTGGGGAACATGTTTTCGAACATGTTTTCAGTCAGACCTGTCCTACTTGCAGTCACATACCACAGCAAATTTCTTTACCTCATTATGCTTTCTCTTTTATTAGGATTTATAAAGATTTTTAAAAAGGATAAGAGAGTTTTCATTAAATATAAGAAATACAGATGCGTAAGAAAAAGGTTTTAAATCTCTTTCAACTTTTCCCTCTATTACCACCCTGTCTAATCCAACTATCTTTCTATGTGTCCTCAATTCAACAAAATGGGGCAAGAACAAAACCTTAAGTTCTATTCTATGAACTCTAAAAGAGATAAATTCTATCTCAATGCAAATAGCCCCTAGTCCTGAGGAGGGCTATATGTATCCTTCTTGATCACCTTGAACTTCCTAATGAACCAGTGCAAAAGAAATCCTGAAACACTCTAGATTAATATTTACTATCCTATGCCTCCCTCCTGAACTGGAAAGACTTCAACTCCATTGACTTTGGCAGTTTCTCCCTGCAAACTGAAAGGCAGTATGGAGTGTGGCTAGAAGCACAAAGCTTAAAGTCTGTGCGTCTGGGCCAGGACTCAGTTCCACAACGTGCCAAACACCTACCTCAGAAAAACTATCAGTGTCCTCTCTGTAAGGTGGGCGTAAACACACTGATACTATACATACTTCCTGGATTTTTGAAAAAATTAAGAAATTGCTCCTGCACTGTAAAACGGTATTCAAGTAAAAAAGCAATAAAATATAGTTATGCGATGACAGAAAAATTGGTATGAATAACAAAACATTAAAATCTGTAGGGCAGGTTCTACCAGGGGCTGAGTATTTGGCTCAATTACTACTAAGTTTTATTACTGAACTTCTTATAAAGCAATCAATTTTCAGAATTTAAAAACACATACCAATTAAAGTTGAATGTGTTAGGTGTGCTTTAGTGGTGGATCCTCTCAATGGTGGTAAAAGGGTCTAGACTGCCAGTTATGAACATCTCAACGTCTTTATTTCTTTTACTCCCTGGAAGTGAGGAGCAGACAGACTCAACACCAGCTCTTCAGGCTGAGGGGCCCGCCCCAGTGGCTCAGCATGTCACTCGGGCTCACAGTCAGCCCAGTCAAATCCCCATCAGGGTTACAGCCTCCCTCTTCACCTTCAAAGTCAAGCCAACCCAGGTCTCTGGGTCTCCCGAAACAAAACCGATACAGAGCTAAAACCACGTGCAAAGGCATCACCTCATGAGGGTAAAAGTCCTGCATGATTGATGTCCGCACAGAAGTTCGATAAGAGCCTCCTGAGTATATGGTATTCTCTGGTTCCATAAAAGGAGAAGACAGGTTCATAAAGAAACTATGAAATGGCCTCATCGCAGAGGCATGGCTTCTATCACACCTGAAATTCAGGGAGCCAAGTGTTTTTTGAAATATACCTTGGAAAATGCCTTATGCATAAGGAAGGATTATATATGCTGGGCACTGTCAATGCTTATCTAAAAGCCTGTGTAATGCTAAGCAAAATATTCTGTTAACAGTAAAAGAAGTGTCAGGATTTTAATTCTGGAATGCTAAGTCAACTCGTCTTCAATGTTTTGCGTTCAGATGACAGGCAGGCAGGCGAAGTCAGAGTTTATGCTTGTCCAATTAATCAAATAACCTCCATGCCACTTATCCTTGGAATTGGCATTAGAAAAGCCCCCGTGTGCCCCCAAATCATATAAATTCCATGATTTCCTATTCATTAAATCCAGGTTAGCCTATGCTGATATGTCATATTTTGACATGTAGCCACAAGGGATATACAATCAAAATTAAGAGGTGACCTTAGCTAAAATTGGCATGTCCCACTGCAGTGAACAATTTATGACCATACAAGGATAAAAATGTATAGATCTTCTCTAAATGATGAATACGAAACTCTTAGAAACACAGAGATACATAATTCATTTGTTCCTTTTGCGTACAGTATTTCTTTTAGCTTTCAACCAAACATATGGAAGGAATGTTCACATCATAGCAAGTACACACGCGATTATTACATGCAATTACATACAGATTTTCAACACTACTATCGCCATGCTATTTATTGAATAAGCCTGCAGTGTTGGTAAAATTCGATTTTTCTCTTGCTTTAAACACTCCCATGGCTTTCCTATGCATTTGGAACAAACACCAAATTCCTCTCCATCGCCTCCAAAGCTCTAGTCATGCCTACTGTCTGAGCCCATCTCACAGCATCCCCACCCCATCCCGTACCTCTCCACCCCCGGCCCTGCCCCACATCGCTCATTCTGCCTGGTGCACTGGCCTTTCTTGTTTCTTTGTCCTGTGAATGGGCTGGGAGAAAGGCCCTTGTCCCTGCTGTTTCCTCTGTTTGTCTGAAAAGCTTTTTCCCAAGACCTTCCTGTGTCTAACTCTCAGATCCCAGGTCAAATGTCACCTCATCAGTGGGGCTTCCCTGGCTACCCACCTTAAGTGTTATCCTCCACCTACAATGACTGTCATGGCCCCATCACCTATTTTACTTGCCCTTGAGCACAAATGTATTTCAATCTGAAATCTGTTGTTTGTTGATTATCTGGCCCACACAAATGTAAGCTCCAATAAGAAAGCTATTCCTTTTCACTATAGTGTCCAGAACTGTGCCTGGCACACAGTAGGTCCATAGTAGGTGTTTGTTACATAAATGAACGGTGTGCTAGAAGATGGACAGAGCAAGGTACAGACATGGCAATCCACATTCCTAAAGCTATCTAATTACTGAGAAATGAATGGACAAATGGCAGTCAAGAAACAGAAAAAATATCCAGAGTTGCATACTAAATTATGACTAAGTAATCGAAATTAGCTGAATGTACTCCACATGATAAATTGTTTAATAAAGAAGGGCCATGTGTAAATGTGAGTGGCCGGGCTGTGAGCCTTCCGAGGTTTAATGATGAAGAACTTGATGAACTTCTCAATGGGGTGCAGGGGAATGAGCATCTGTGTCTCCCGCAGTTCTATATGTTGAAGTCCTAACTCCCAATGTGACGATGTCTGAAGGTGGGGCCTTTGGAAGCTAGTTAGGTTTAGATGAGGTCATTAGAATGGTGACCCTATGATGGCATTAGTGTCCTTACAAGAAGAGGAAAAGAAAGCAAACTTCTCTCTCTGCCATTGCGAGGGAACAGCCAGAAGGCAGCTTTTTGCAAGCCAGGAAGAGAGACATCGCTGGAAACCAAATCTGTTGACACCCTGATCTTGAACTTCCAGCCTCCAGAACTTTGATAATTAAATGGCTGTCATTCAAGCCACCCAGACAATGGTAGATTTGTTATAGCAGCCAGAGCTGACTAACACACATGGTGTCTGATGTGGCATCTACTGCCTGGAACATCAGAGCTACTCAATAAATATCCCTGCGTTTTGAAATATTTAAACTAAGAAAACTCCAAATGTTTTTTTAGTTTTCTCAGTGAATATTTTTCAAGACCCCTTCTCTGCAATCCCTAGTGATGTTTCTCTCCAGCATAAATAGCAGATATGTAGATATTAAAATTAGGCAGTAGAAAAATCACCCATGAATGCAGGTATGACACAAGTCAGAAAATTTTTTTTAAGTGGGGAAAAAATTATTTTCAGCCTCACAAATTTCAAAGAGGCTTTGCAAGTACAAACAGACTTCAGCTTTTTCACATTCCTCATGCCCAGAAACTGGGACATTAAAATGCCAGAAACCCTTTCAATATCCTAAACCATGTGATAAAGGCAGGAGAAACTCTCAAACGACCAAGATAACTTCTGTGGAGCTGCCAAAGAGCCAGATGCTTCTTTCAAAAGAATATCAATTTGGCTTGGAAAAATGTGGGGCCTCAGCCCCAAACGGGAAGGGCAGGTGAGATGACACAGTATGCAATGCACGTCCCCAGGCCCCTCAGCAAGCCTCTCCTTCTGACAGCAACACTGTGTGACTACCAGGCTTGGTAGCATGTGCAAAAGGCAGGCTCTGCCTGTTTGTAAGGACAGAAATTGGAAGGACTTGGTCTGGGGCCATGAACAATAAATTCTGCACAATTACATGGGGAGAATGTGATATTGAAAGAGATGCAAAATAGTTTCATTGCACCTGAGATTTTTATTTTCAGAGAAATTGAACACAGATGAAAGGGGAAAAATAGCTGTATTCGAAAAAAATTTCATGATGCAGGATACTAGAAAACAAAACCTTTTTTAACCGATATGCACAACAAAGAGCAATTGTGTTTACTACTGCTATCTACCAAACTATCAAGTGTGTGAACTTCTGCTGAGCTTTTAAAGGGCCTTATTCATGCACATTCTTTTTCACACAGTCCTGTGAAAACTGCATGATGATTTGGCTTGAAATATTGAATTCAAAGGTTTCTGTAGTTGTGGTGGAGATTTCACGTGTCTTTATTTTTAAAGAAAACCCAGACTGCATTTCTGCATTTGCAGCCCCTCATGGAGTTCATCGAGTTTAAATTTGCTGCCAAAATGATTTTTTTCAGTCTCTTTAACACTGGTGGACCTCCTGAGAGCATGTGCACCCTGGGCTTTCATAATTAGGCGGCTTGCACCTGAGCATCTCAGCTCTGATAATTAGATCTCAAGGCACGAGGCTCCTTCCCATCCGGCCACGGGGCCAGAAGGGAACACATTTGGAAGCTGTGACTGTGGGCAGCGTCCCTGGCATGCCCTTCCTTGTCACCTTATCGATGACAGAGTCAAAACCTGGAGGGTAGGGACACATCCTCCATTTCTTCCCTCCCTCCATACCTGGCAGAACGCTCTCTTGGGGAAGACTGCTCATAAACATTCACTTCCTGGCAGTAACGGTATCTATATATTCATAGATAATTCCATATTTTGAGTAAAATAGTTCTTTTCATTTGCCTCTGTCCTCTAAGACACAAATACTGAGGATGGTACAAAGAGAAAAATCTCCAGACAAAAATACTGAATTTATTCAGAATTACCCCCTTGTCTCTCCTCCACTGTATCAGTCTGCATGAGTTATAGAGTGCAATGAACTTCAGGGTCTTTTTTCAAGATATTTTTCATTCTCAACAACCAACATAAGTTCACTTTCCTGACTCAATGCAATAGCCAGCAGCTAAGAGAGTAAATTCCCTAAGCAATAAACAGAAACAAGGCCTATCTCACTTTTTCTTTCTGGGTTGGCCGGCCTTTTGCTGGTTCACTGGCCGGTGGATGTTTGCATGGCATTCGATTTTGGCTGATATCTGAGATTATCTGAAGTTGATATCTGAGTTTGAGGGAAGTTGATATGTTTATATCCCTTCAAAAGTAATCTGCAGGTGTGCCAAAGAGGAAAAAGAAAACAGTACTATCCATTCAAGAACCCGTCGACCCTTTCCATCCCACTGCCGTCTCACTGTCTGGCAGGGCACAACACCACGTTAGCAGTGCTGCAGACCTGGAGAAACTGATAGGAACTAGGTGGCCTGGGCGTGACAAGTACAGGATGGCAATCTGCTTTGGGAGACAGCTCCTTAGCCCTGAGGCTCCTGAGCACCTCCCTGGCAGAATCAGCCACCCTCATAAAACTCAGGGCTGTCACAGCACTGGCATGAAAGGAGAGGAAGGGGGAGGGGAAGGAATAAGCAATGGCAGGAGGATGGGGGTGGTGAGAATGAGAGGAAGTGGAGGAATTAGGTCTTTCCTTTACTCAGGTGGCCAGCGGTAGCCAGAGGACTGTGAAATCACCTCAGAATCGCAAGCAGGTGATAAGCTAGGGAGCAGATGACTGTCAGCAGTCACTACCCACCAGCAGCAGTCATATTTTCCCGTGTTCTCTCTGCTTCTGAGCAGCACAGGAAATAGACGAGCAACTACAGACAAATTTACTTCTTAAGAATAGCCATCATTATTGAGTTCTCACAACGTGTCAGGGAGTCTGCTAAGAACTGCCTTAAGTCTTCCCTTTAAAGGTACCAGGAAATATTTACTTTTCTGGGAGATATAAATATATAAATATTATTTCTAACCTACTCTGCAATCCTGCTATGTTGGTGTATAAGTCAGGCTTCTCCAGAGAAACAAAACCAATAGGATGTGTGTGTGTAAAGAGATTTGTTCTAAGGAACAGGCTCACGCAATTCTGGAAGCTGACAAGTCGCAGATCTGCAGGGTGAGCCTACAGGCTGGAGACCCAGGGGAGCCCACAGTGCAAAGCAGTTGCTGCTGTATTTCTCTATGTCCCCAACAAGCCTGAGTCTTAGAATTCTCCAAAAATTACTAGGTAGCTTCGAAGTGCCAGGCCGAACAAGGGTGGAACACAGACCCTGTCCTGATAAGCCTTTCCATTCCCTCCCTCTAGGATAAACTCAAGAATAACCTAAATAAAATAAACTGAAAATTGAAAAACAAAAAAGTAAAAAAATAGCTCATAGCACATGG
Source organism: Pteropus medius (assembly GCF_902729225.1). Classification (NCBI taxonomy): domain Eukaryota; kingdom Metazoa; phylum Chordata; class Mammalia; order Chiroptera; family Pteropodidae; genus Pteropus; species Pteropus medius. The sequence goes on along the minus strand of NW_024343105.1, from coordinate 850,114 downwards.
CCTTAACAATTTCTTTTTAAATTCAGTTAGAGTGATTAAAATCTTGAGTTTAAAAAAAAAAAAGTCTAACTATAACCTCTAATCCAAAGTTTATCAGTGCAACAGCACTTGAGTTCTTTTTTGAATCATTAATGTCCTGATGGAATTCCCTGTAAGGGGTAAAGCATCACGTTCTTTGTGACAAATTAAGCTGCAAAGCTGTTTCCTCTGTTCTCTGGATTCTCGCTTATATTAACGAGCACCATAAAAGAAAGCCTTTACAACAATATTTATTTACAGAAACAAACATTAATTCAAAGCACTTAGAAGCAATATGTGCACTGAGGGGATACGCTCGAGGGAACCCCAGTACTTTATCATGTTGTGGATATTATTACCACGGTACCTGCCCACTCTCAGTACTTCATGTCTGTCGCATCCTCCAACCACAGCTGTGCTGCTGACGCACCTGCACGTTAACCATGGTAATGACAGCGGTAAACATCACATTTCGCCCTTTGTCAGAACTGCCTAAGAATACATAAACATGACATATTTTTAAGAAGAAATGCATCTTTGTCATTTACAATTTAACAAAGATAAAGCCATGACAAATATCACAGGCTATAAATAAAGATGTCTACCATTGTACTGCACTTACTCATCTCCAGGTTGAACAAATGTTAATTATAGAGAATTTGAAAATGAGACTTGTTAATGTCATTTTTAATTTAGCATGTTACAGCGTAAATGTTTTCCATTGTGTTAATTTACACCTGTTATCACAAGCTTCATTATTAGGTTTATAGTGGAGCAGCTCTCTGTGACTCTGAAATTTGCTTATAACAGCAGAAACAATTACTAATTAGAAGGGCATGTTTACTTTAATTATCTTTATTTCCTACTCTAGTTTTATATGTAGTGTACTATAGAAGTGTATGATTTAATTAGTGAAACCCATTTATCACAAGCAATTTCTCAAATGAATACTACTTCAAAAATACAACAGATTCGTTCAGTTTCATAAATTCCTTGGTTGATATTTCTACAGTGAGACATCAAAATAGAGATTTTCCAGTCATGATCTGAGCATTCCCCACTTTTTTTCCAAATACTGCAATAATTATCAATAACAAGAATTTAAAATTGTTAATGCAAATTTTAAAATATGGTGTACAAAGTTTAAAAATCTATAAACTCGAAATTTTTAAGTTTGCACTCAAAGTGAACAGACTTTTATTTATTGATAGTCACATTCACAAATTTCATTTAAAACTTTTAAATATATAAAAAGCAAATTCCTTTTTTAAAAATAGAACATGACTTGTTCTCCCTAGAGTCATGTCTCTGGCAATTCCCCCCTCCAAATATCAGGGCACAGTAACAACCAATGCAATATGGGAATACCTGACAGATATTGCGGGTTCAGTTCCAGATCACCATAGTAAAGTGAGTGTTGCAAAAAGGCGAGTGTCACAAATATGCAAGTTGTAATCTCTTTGCCAGTGGAGGATTTTGCCTCCAGTTTGTAAACAAACAAACAAACAAAACAAAAACAAAACAAAACAAAAACAAAAAAAGATGACAATGAAACAAAAAAAAAACACAAAAAATGCAACACCTGTGAAGCTCAATAATGCAAGGAGCAATAAAAGGAGGCATGCCTGTAATTGATTCAGGATGCTGACATCAGTAGATGTTAAAACTCCTAGGAAAGATTGCTGGAGAATGAGATATTCATCTGGTCTCAAAAGAGTACCTCACCTCACAGGCCATTTAATCACAAAAGGAGAAAAATGCCTTTGGACTGGAAAAATCTGCTAGGCATCACCTTAACTACAAGACCAAATCCGGTGCCACCACTAACGGTACAGACAGAGACAGACTAAATCTATGTGCTCCCTGAGGTGCTGCCTTGGGAAGGCAACTGTTCCTAGGAGGCATTCTCAATTCTTATAAAACAGCTGACTAGATACCGACTGCGGAACATTCCACAATAACTACCCCAGACTTTTCAAAACAACCAATGTCACAAAAAAATTTGAAAAGCTGAAGGGCTAGTCTAGATTAAAAAGAGACTAAAGAGATGTGACAACTACATACAACATGTGATCTTTGATTAGATCCTGGATTTAAGAAAAAAATACCTACAAGGAAAATTACTGAGACAACTGGAGAAATTTGAGGAAGGACTGTATACTAGATAACATTACACGAAGGCTAAATTTTCCTGGTGTTTTAATGGTAATAGATTGAAACATTCCTGGAAGCAAAAATGACAGAACAGAAGCTGTCCTACTTTGGATACATCATGAGAAGGCAGGGTTCTCTGGAAAATTCTGGAAAAAGTAGAAGGCAGCAGGAAAAGGGGAAGACCAAACATGAGATGGACTGATTCCATCAAAGAAACCATAGATATGGATCTACAGAAGCTGAGCAGGCCTCTTGAGGACAGGACACTGCACGCAGATCCTGTTCACAGGTCGCCAGGAATTAGAGCTGACTCCCCGTCCCGTAACAAGAGAATAAACAATTCTCAGGACATACATCTGAAATGGTTAGGGATGAATTGTCATGATCTGCAACATTCTTTTGACTGTTCAGAAAACAAAGGAGAGCTATGAAGCAAGTGTAGCAAAATAGCTGATGAATGGGGTAAAGAGTTTTTTTAAGTTCATTACAACCTGTTTCAACTTTTCTAAAAGCTTGAAATCGAAGATTGAGAAAATATAAGCAGTCCAACAGGCAGAGCGGGAAGCCAAGTCAAGAATATTCTTCATAGTGCTCCTGTGAAACATTATAGTCACCTTATGTTTTTAGACCCCAGAAAGGATCCACCCACACAGCAGCCAAGACACTTCTCATAAAGATTCACCCCATCAGCCTGGATGAGAATTCCAGTACTTGGTTTTGTTTGAAAAGATGTATCTATAGAGTATATTTTGTTTAATTTTAAGATACTACTTTTCATAAGTCCCACGACACTACACTTTTATAAACACACTTTCTTAATAAAGTAAACACTGGTACATAGAGGATTTTGCTCAACCACAAGAAATTCCCAAGAACCCTAAAGGGCAGAGTGTTTCCCACTCGCCTCCAAGCAGCCCCCTGCTGTTCCTACAAATGCTGATAGGCTGGACCACCCTCATCGATTCCCGTACAGCAGGTGATGCTGACAGGGGCCGAGCCTGCTGCACTTTAACTGTGGGTGAACAGCCAGCGAGGAAACAGTCCCACTGCAGAAGACCATCCCGGGGTCCCTGTCCCCAGCCTGTCCCTAGCCAGACAGATGGACTGCACAACACGCCCTCTGCTGCTCCCTGAGCTGCTACCATGCTTTCCAGTAATTGCAGCATTTTTAGGAATGCTGGGGACATTATCTTTTCATTCAATTTCTGATTTTTGCTCATGGCAGGGTCCTTTTCTTCCAATTCCAACAGTCATTTTGACAGTCTTCTTTGAACATGGTTATCCTGCTGGTTATGGTAGATAACAAGCCACTCTGTTTAGTATCTGCCCACACCCACTCCAGCCCTGGATTTTAACCTGCAGGGTAGACCACTCCTAAGGAAGAAAGAAATGTTTCCAGAATGATCTAGAATACTCAAGCTGAGCCAAGGTGATGACTCTAAGGAAGGCGCAGAGGGCTGCTGGTAAGACTAACCCAGGGCTAGTTTAGGCTGGGCTTGCCGATCCATGAATAGATCAACAGCTCAGCAGTTTTTAACAACAGTCTTCACACATACTGCCCTGGCATGTTCTGAAACCGAAAGTGGACCTTCTACCTCCAGAGAAGAATTAGGATGAGGCCAAGCTTGACAGGAGAAACAAGAGAGGCTAGCAGTGACCCTGATTAAGCAGTAGTGTCTCCCTGCCACCCTTCACCACACTGTAAAAAATTAAAAGGAAAAAACTAATGTGGCTCATACTTCCTATCTGCCATGTATGGAGAGTTGAAATTAAAACCCAGAGAGTTTTACAGGTGGACATGATTTGTGCGTGCACCTCATAATTTATATATGTACAACACATGCTCTACATGTGTTTCAAGAAGCAGGATAAGTTTCAGCAAAATGTAACCTTGGCCTTAGAAACCAGAAACCCGAGTAATTAGATTACAATCTTTCCAACACTGTGGGAGAGATTTGATCAATTAAGGCCATGATCAGTTACATTATTTGGTTTACCTAAGTAATGGACCCTTAAATGCAATCAATACTTCACCAGGCTGCGAGTCTTCAAGACCTGAGATGCAGTCAACAAAAAACACAAATGGATTTTCAAAGGGCCCTAGGATGTTCAATCACATAAAGGGCTGGAGGGTGAGTGGGGAGAAAACAGACTTTGAGCTCGCTGTGTGGAGTCTTACTTTTTCCTTCCTTCTTGTGTGTACTACTGTCATGTTTGGTCACTCACATATGAATTACATTTGTTTTACCAAAGAGCCTTAATCCACAGATGAGCAGCCATGACACTCAGTTTCTTTTTAAATTTTCAGTATTAAAACTAATGTGATAGGGGAAAGAATAAGATTAAGATTTCTATGTCTTAAGAAATCGACAAAACTTAAGTAAATTGTAAAGTTATGAAGAAAAATGGCAGAAGTAGCTCCAGATCTTCTACCCCCTGCCCAACTGGCTCTCCATGAATGAATTTAGGAAAGGGCAAGGGGTGTGTCCTGTCCAGCGTGTTGGAGGGCTGCCGAGAGCCACCTTCTAGGACTATTCTTGCTCGGAATGCATCCATAAGAGTCCCCTGTTAACACTAAACTCTCCCATTACCTATGCACCCTGTCCCCTCTCTACTCCAAGTGCAGGAGCTGGCCTTAGAGACTGTCATTCAACTTGGTGGGTCCACTTCCCAAAGTAAACACTGGTACATAGAGGCTCTAAACCCTAAAGATAATGTACTGAGACCGAATACTCAGTGTTCTTGCCAAGTCCATTCACCTTCACCCTAAGTTGAGTCTCCCGGAGGGGCAGGGCGGGGAGGGCACATCCGCACCATTTCTTCCAGCAGCCTGCTTGTGGATTTGCTCTCACGTGGGCACCTGCAACACGTACACCTCTCACTGGTGATTTGTTTAACACACTTGTAATAATCTGAAAGTCAAGCAACTAATTCCTGACTTCCCCAAGAGCAGGGCTTCTGATAAAGGGTGTGCGGAAGTGTGACAAGAGGGGAAGTGGGAAGCAGGAAATTTATACCAAGAGGCTCTTTCGCATAGCTCTTAAGTTTCTGCATAATGAGGAAGAGAAGCTGAGGTAATCTAAAACAACAGGTAATCAAAAAGGCATTGATATTTACCTTTTATCATCAATTACTTTCCTCTTGGCAGCAGTTGAAAAATTATGTTTTACCTATTGACTTTATTTATCCAACACCTGAAGTGTGTTGAGTGTCAGCGTGTTAGCCACCATGGAATTTCAAAATGCTGTCTGACAGTAACTCAGGGCTGACTCGGTGAGCATTACAGTAGAAATTGTATTATTTCAAGTCGTTTTCTTCCATCATGGAGGAAATGCCTCTGGAGCTGAGTCTTGTTATCTGTAGAGGAGGTGGCACAAGCATCTTTTAGGTACATAAAGCACCTGAAATAGCCTTGGACACAAGGTAGATGCTCAGCCTGCTGCAATGGTAGCAGGACCAGTGTCTTAGAGGAAGAGCTGCTCTTTGAGTGTCTCACATCTTTCTGGCCCAATCACCTTCTGATTCAACAAGAGGCAGCCATATGCCAAGAATGCAGGGAACTCCCTTGGAGAGCTCGCGATGGTAACCTTCACTCACCTAAGTATGCGTGCCAGCATGAATTCTGTCTGAAGATCTCCTTCCTCACCCTCCTGCCAGCATTAAAGAATTAACTAGCATTCAGAGCTCCTTGAAGAGGTTGAAGGGTGTTTACATAGAAAATCCAAGGACATAAGCCTATGGCCGTCAGTCACCCTGGTATACACCGACCACTTCCATAGTCAGGTGATGGAAGCAGCCCTTGAAACCTCACCTACACTTCCAGGGCCTGCAGTTCTTTGTCCTGGCTAAGGTTTCCCATCCCTCAGCACTACTTGCTCTCCTTCAGCACAGTTGGTCTCACCCTGAGAGCTGGAGAGGGCCCCGCAGGCCATTAGCACGGCCCGCACCCCTCCTCCAAATAGCCTGCTGGGAGAGAAGGGCTGTGGGTTTAGGAGACCAGAATCCCAGAGCTACTTTGGCCACTAGGTCACCCCGGGCAAGTCACGTGCTCTGAAACTGTTGTTGCCCACGAAATGAGGACGTTGCACTAGTCATAATGTTGGTTAATTTTATGTCAACCAGACTGGGTCACGTGCTTTTACCCCTTGAAAACTGGGACATGATCACACGTTTGGTCAGAAATTCTCCTGGGTTGCCTGTGAGGGTGCTCCTGGGTGGGATCCACATCTGAATCAATGCTTTAAGCAAAGCAGGTGGCCCTCCCCACACGGGTGGGCCTTGCCTAAACCTCTGAAGGCCTGCCTGGAACAAAAGGGCTGACCTCCCCCAGGAAAAGAGAACTCTTTCTGCCCAACTGCATTCAAATTGGGATGGGTACCGGGACATTTGTTGCCTACAGACTTGAACTAAAACACTGACTCTTGAGCCTGCAGGCCTCCAGACAGGAACTTATGCCATTGGTTCTCCTTGCTTACAGGACTAGGACTCAGGCTAAAACCTCCATCACTGGTTCTTCTGCATCTCCAGTTTGCCGACTGATGCTGCAGATCTTGGGATTTGCTGGCCTCCACGTCACATGAGCCAATTCCTTACAATAAATCTCTTGCTACACACGCGCACGCGCGCGCGCGCGCACACACACACACACACACACACACTCCCTATTGGTTCTGCTTCTCTGGAAAACTTAATAATACAGTCGCCAAGGATACTTTCAGCTCTAACCTCTGCCAAATGGTCATTTAGTCTCTGCTTGAAAATCTCCCAGAGACGAAACCTCCCTGCCTCTCATCCTGCTTTAAGGAAGGTGGTACTTGGTAGGTCCCACCCCTGGGTGAGAATCAGCCATCTTCTTAGCAGTCAGGAGCTTATATCTAACATGTGTGATGTGACCTGAGCGGAGCACATTGCAACTTTTATACTTGCTTTTCATTATAATTATGATAATGTAGTCTGAGGCTGCCTTGGTTGTGTTTCTTACTTTTGTTTCATTTTGGTTTTCCTGGTCATATCATAATGTTGACTAATCTTAAGTCTGCAGGTAACCCTTAGCTCATTTTCACATGAAGCACCATGAAGCAAATCACCACTCAACACTTCTGCAGAGGGTCTTTAGTACATAAGTTCAGGACTTTGCTTTTACTACTAAAACCAATATCATTTTGTTACCTTGGGGGCAGAAATTTTGCAGTTCTTATCCTGTCACCTAGAGGACCATCTCTGCCTCTCACCTGTGTCATCCCAAGATTGACTAACATGTCATTAGCTCTGATGGAAAACATGAGATGGCTCCTGGCCCTTGCAGCAGCCCCTGTTAGCACCCACCCTCCAGGCCAGTGGTCTCTAACCCTGACTGCACAGTACAATCTTAAAGCTTTAAAAAAAGATGCCAGGCTCAACTTCAGAGATTCTAACTCATCTGGGAAGAGGTTGAGGAGGACAAGCTAGGGCACTAATGAGAATTTCTTAGGTGATTCTAACATGTAGCTAGTCTGAAAACCAGTATTCTCTCTAGGCCAGGGGTCAGCAAAGTTTTTCTGTAAAGAGCGAGACAGCAAATATTTTAGGCCATATGGACCCTGTCACAATTGCTCAGCTCTCCCACTGTAGCATAAAAGCAGCCATATATAATATGTAAATGAATGGCTTTGGCTGTGTTCCAATAAAACTTTATTTACAAAAACAAGTAGTGGGCCATATTTGGCCCATGGACCATAGTTTTTCAATTAATCCATTCATTACCCAGTTCTAAAATGATTATTGCACCAAATATAATCTCATTGAACTGTATTATCACCCAGCTCACACTTCTCCATCTTGTCATTCATGAGAGACTCTTAAATGGCTTGCCGAAATCAATACCACTCTCGGACTTTCCCTTCCTGTGTCACACTCATGATCCATCCAAACTGCTCTTAAGAGAATCCTTTCTGTCTCTCAGTAATCACTGCTGTCTTTTTATATGTTCACAAACATCTGTTTAATATTGCTTCAAGAATTCCATCGGAAACTGACTTAGCTCACCCATCTGTAGTTTCTAAACTATGCTTTTCTCCCTTGAAAACTGGAACATGATCACTGAAATCAGTTACAACTTGAAATCCCAGTCTCCTTTATTCACAAAATATTACCTAAAGTGGCTCCACAATCACATCTGCAAGTTCTTCCAAGGCCCAGGAGACTTAAATGCACTTTTATCAGCTCTCATTATCTCTTCTATCTTGAGCTTTAATTTCTCCTAATCATATTTATTCCATCCTTTCCAATTTGAAGATCATTTTTCCTGATAAATATGATAAAATCAAAATAGGAGTCAAGCAGTTCTGCTTCCTCCATGTCATCTGTTTACACTAGACCATCTGTTCTAAATAAGGCTATGCCTTTTATTTTTGGGGGGAGGCCCTCCAAATATGATTGCTTTAAAGCTCCTATATAAGACAGCCATATGTTTTGGTTTGCCTTGGACAGTCTGGTGTACATCTTTCGCCCTGAAGTAAGTGTTAATAGAACCCCTTCACTCTGAAGAGCCTCCAATGTGAACAGCTGGTCCCACAGGAAAAGCTGAGGGGCAGAATTTCATAGACTCGATGGTTCTCAGGTCTATCACACACTCGAGAAAAAGAGAAACCCATCTCTTGTTGATGTCTCTGGCCATGCCAGATTCATTTCCTGGATCTGCCATTTACTAGCTGTGTGACCTCAGAATAAGTTATTTACTCTCTTTAACTTTCGACTCAACCCTATGGAGTCTTTATACCTGTTCGATGACTAAATACATGATTAAAGCACTTAGCACAGTACACACACCACAGAGTAAGTGCTCAATAAATGACACCCATTATGACTACTAGTATTATTACCAACGTTGTTCACCCCTACAACCTCCGCCACAGCGTAGCGGTATTTGTTACTCTCTATTCTACTGGTGCAGCTTGCCCTGTTTCTGTTAGCCACACTCTTTTTCAACCCAATCTCTTGCTACTAATTTAAACTCAATTTTACTACCCCACAATCTTGTAAGGTCTCTCCCATCTTGCTAAAGAAGGCTTTGTCTTCACTCGAAAACTGGATTACTCAGAGGGGGTTTCTCCTCTCACAAAGAAGCCACCTGCATTTGTAACCTACACAATTCATGAGCTGCTCTGGAATGCAAATGCATATATCCCATGAATCCTTCAGCATCTGTGTTTCCTGGAATCGAGCTAAGCTACTATCAGTCATGGATCCCTTGGGAATACACCCTGAAACTTGGAAGGTTTCAACTCTCAAATAGCTACAGTAAATCACACTAGCTAGAAAATAACTACATTAACTTTCTGAGAATCACACAGACCTAAGGCATATTCGAACAAGGGCATTAGTAAAAGGGTCACACAGAAAAAAAAATGAGTGATAGCTGGAGTGTCAATTATAAAAATAGCAACCCTTTATTGAGTGACTATTACATGCTAGGCATATTATAAATACTATCTCATCTATTCCACTTAATCATTCTGCTGGAAATTGAGGCTCAGAGGATTCAGTCAGCCCAGGCACATGACCGGTAAGTGGCAGGAATAGTTTTTACCAAGTTCTCTGTGCCCAAAGTTCATGCTTCTTCAGAAGACACCATGCTACTTTTTATGAAGACCATCCAAGCCTTTTTTAGACACAATTAAAAACAAAAAGTCTCCATGAAAAAGCATGATAAGGTTGCTTCTTGCACACAATGTATACCACATAGACAAGGCCCACAGCTTGACGTAGCTAACTATACTGAAGGGCACAGCCAGCAAACTCAAGGAAGGTATCACTTTGACAGATCCTGTCCAGAGAAAAAGTGAGTAAATACATGAAGTGTCCCAGAGTTGGTCCTAAATTTAGAAGAATGGGGTTCTCTTACAGACTGAATGTTTGTGCCCCCCAAAATTTGTATGTTGAAACCCTAATCCCCAATGTGCTGGTATTGCAGGTGGCCCCTTTGGGAAGTAACAGGTTTAGCTTATTGCCTTATGCAGGTGGGACTCCTATGATGGGATTAGTGCTTTCATAAGAGGAAGAAAACAGACCCCTCTTTCCCTACCATGTGAGTGTATAGCAAGAAGGCATTCGTCCACAAACTAAGAAGAGGAATCAGCTAGCATCTGGTCTTGAACTCCCAGGCTTCAGAATTGTGGGGAGTAAATGTCTCTTGTTTATGCCACCTAGTCTATGGTGTTTTTGTTATAGCCGCCTGAAGTAAGACAGGTTCCTATCCTAGCCCCTCAACATTGGCTACGTGTAAAAGACATTTGGTATCCCTGAGCTTTCAGAAGTTACATTTCTCTTTGAAACTATGTCCTCTTTCAACAAATGATGCTAGGACCAGATAGCCACATGCAAAGGATGAGATTGGACCCTGTGTTGGGGGGCCCTAAGACCACTATCATGCTCTATTATTTATTAAAAGGACACAGAATCAGCAAACAGTTACATATTAATGATTCAGATATATTACAGCCATGTAGTAAGGATCATAAAGGAAAAGACACAAAAGGAGTCTGGGGGAATCTCCCTGAGACATCCTATGCTTTCTTTTACCCATGAGGGGTCTGAGAGAGCATGCTTCTCCCCCAGCAATGAAAATGCAGCAACATGTGACGCCCCGTAGGGACTCGGCACCCAAGGATTTACTGGAAGCTGATCATGTAGGCAGCCCTTCCCAGCACCTACAAAATTACACACCCCTCAGAAGGAAACCAAAAGATCCCTTCCTCATACTACACATGAAAATTAACTCAAATAGATCACAGACCTAAATGTAAGAACTAAAGCTATAAAAATCTTAGAAAATACAAGAGCGAATCTTTATGACCTTAATTAGCGAAACGTTCTTAGATAAGACATCAAAAGTGCAAGTAACGACAACAAAAAATAAAGCAGATTTTTATGGTTTTTTGTGTTTTAAATGATACCTTTTGTGTTTCAAATAATATCAAAAAAGTACAAAGACACACACCATGGGAGAAAATATTTGCAAATCATATCTCATAAGGGACTAATATCTAGAATTATAAAGAATCCTATGACTCATTAATAAAAAGAAAAATAGCCTATTTAAAAATGGAGAAACAATCTGAATACATGTTTCTTCCAAAGAAGATATACATATAATCAATAAGCACATAGAAAAGATGCCCAACATCATTAGTCATTAGAGAAATGCTACTTCACAAGCACAAGGACACCCATAACCAAAAAGACAGACAATGGCAAGTGTTAGCTAGGATATGGAGGAATTAGAACCCTCACATACTACTAGTAGGACTATAAAGTGATGCACCACTTTGGGAAACAGTCTAGCCATTTCTCAACCAGTTAAACAGCTATAACATATAAACCAGCAAGTCCATTCCTACATATACATATATACATACCCAAGGAGATTAAAAAGACATATTCACACAAAAATCTGAATACAAATGTTCAAAGCAGCATTACTGTAATAGCCAGAAAGTACAAACAACTCAAATGTTCATCAACTGATGAACAGATAAATAAAATGTGCTCTATACATTCAATGGAATACTATTCAGCAATAAAAAGGAATGAAGTACTGATATATGCCATAACATAGATAAACCCTAAAAATATGCTAAGAAAAATAAGGCAGACACAAAAGGCCACATATTATATGATTCCATTTATATGAAAGGTCCAGAACAGGCAAATCTATAGAGACAGGAAGCAGATTTGTGGTTTTCTAGGGCTGGGGGGTGGGGGGCGGGGGAAGGGGGGGTGATAGCCAAAGGGTACAGGGTTTCTCTGGGGATCATGAACATGACCCAAAATTGAGGTGAGAGTTGCACAAGTCTGTGAATTCTCTGTACACTTCACAGGGATGAGTTGTAGGGTATGTGAATTATTTCTCAGTATGGCTCTTTTTTAAAAAAAAAAGAAAATTATACATCTTCGCTTCTAATCCAAGGTAAGTTAACAAAATGGCAATGAAAAAAAGAGGGCTCATTCTGATCCAGAGGCTACATCAATGCCTACATCTGGCAAAAAAAAGTCAGCCAAGAAGCCAGATGTCAGGACTGGAAGACACTGACCCAAAACCTGGCACTGTTGCCTTGCAAGTGCCTTTGAAAAAGGACAACAAAAGCTCACCTGGCATGAAACACAGCAGCATTCACAGAATATGCTTATGATCCCAGTCATAAGACATGTTTCTCTGAGATCATAAATAAATTATGATTGCAAAACCACAAATATATATGACTAAGTGTATTAATCTAATCCATTAGTTAACATTCAGAGAGCACCCAGGGGCTCCAGAACACAAGTGACAAAGTTATTACTGAGCACTGTGGGAAATGCACTCTCCATCCTGTTCATTACAATGTTGGCCTCTGAGAACAGGTAATTTCCTGTTAACCTGCCTGGCATAGTGTTACCCTCCAACTCATCACCCTTATAGAGTCATCTGTACAGGAAGTAAAAATGTTGGGAAAACAGTGAATGTCCTGGTGCTACAACAGGGATGTGATAGGTGAGCTTTTCATGTGTGACCTCACTGGTCCCCACAGCCAGCCAATGTGGGACAGTAATTTTGCAGATGGGATACTGAGGCACCAGAACATGAACCTGTCTAAGGTCCTGCAGCTAGGAGGAATGAACTTGGGCTTCAGGCCCAGTCAGTTGAGCTCCAAAGGCTATACCTTTAACTACTATACTAACTGTGCTACCTACCTATCTGCCTGCCTACCTACCACTGTACTTTCCCATCTCTGCTAGAAGATGGTCAAGGTAGTGCTGAAGTTCAGATAATACCATATATATATATGGTATATAAGTTCAGATAATACCATATATATATATATATGGTATTATCTATATATATATATATATGGTGTATATATATATATATATATATATATATATGTATGTATGTATGTATATACACACACACGCACATATCAGTGCTATTATGAAAATTGTTTAAATATCTATTTAATTATACTTTTAAAATTTTTATTGAAATAACCTTTTTATTTTACAATTGTTTTAGATGTAAAGATGTAAAGTTGCAAAGATGGTGCAGAGAATCTCTGTATATCCTATCACCCAATTTACTGTATTGTTAACACATTACTACATATACCTGTCACAACCAAGGAACCAATGTTGGCACACAAATGTTGACTAAACAGCATGCCTAATTTTGGATTTCACGCCTTTCCCCCAGTGTCCTGTCCCATTCCAGCACCCTCCCCGGGGCAGTTCACAGTCATGGCCCCTTCGCCTCCTCTCATCTGTGATGGTTTCTCAGACCGCTCTTGTCTTTGATGACCTTGACAGTTCTGAGAGGTACCAGTCAGGCATTCTGTAGAATGTCCCTCAAGTTGGATTCTACTGCTGTTTTTTCTCACTAGACCGAGATTATGAGTTTTTAGGAGAAGACCAGAGAGGTTAAGTGTGGTTCTCATCATATCACATCAGGGGCACATGCTATCAGCGAGACTTCCCACTGCTGGGGCTAACCCTCATCGTCAGGCTGAGGAGGTGTTTGTCAGGCTTCTCCAGTGCCAAGCTGCCTTCTCCCCTGGCCGTACACCGCCCTTTAGCAGGAAGTCACAAAATGCAGCCCACAATCTAGTGATGGGGGTTAAGCTCCTCTTCAGGTTGGGGTGGGAGAGCAACAGAAGCATGATCTGATTTTTAATGGAGTCAAGTTGGCACAACATTTTTAAAAACAAAACATGCCAAATGACAGTGCACTGCCCTGCCCCACTTACGGTGACCCTGTAGGGGTTCTGAGGGCTCATTGCTCATCACTCATGTCTCAGAATCACAGTGGGTAAGATGCATTCTGTAAGGTAATAAAAAAGTGAACTAACTGGCTTACAGAGAAATCAGGAAATCCATTCCATTCTAAAACATGTTTAACAAACAACAGGTCAGAAGAAGCAGAAAAATTATCCTGTGATAGAGATGACACATGCTATATATGTTTGCATGGACAGATACTAATTGGAAGTTTCGAATGAGCTACCAAGCCACAACAGATATAAACTTCTAAAGTGAAGTGTTAGGCTTTTTAAAGAAACTTTTCAAAGTTAATGTGTTAGAACTGATTTCATGACTTTTCATACCCTCTACCCACTCTGAATGAAAAAAAGTCAGGAGAGAATGTTGTATTTTTCTTTTGAGGAAAAGAGCTGTGATGTGATCACTACGACCAATGGGTCAGGGCAGCGCAGTAGGTTGGGGTGCCTACTCTCACTTCAAGTGAGATAGGCTCTGAAGCAGAAAAGCACAGTGCTTGCTATGGTGTCTCCAGAATTTCGAAGGCATCCTGGATGGCAGCTGCCACACACATAGAGGACCAGAGGCGAACTGAAACTGCAACAGGAGGTACCTGCACCCCATCACCCACTCCGAAGTAAAACAAAGGTGACTCAATCTGGGGAGCCAGCTGTCGAATTTCAGTGGAAAGGCTGGTCAGAGCTAATCCTGCCCAAGAGATTATTTCCAGGAGATGAGGTGACCCCAAAGGGGGCTAGAGAGAGCAGACCTCAGTGAAACCAGAAGCCCAGGCACAGCTGAGAGAGAAAGCTGCCGGAGCAAGGTGGCTGCAGCTGGAAGGCTCGGCTGAGGATGCAATGGCTTGCCCATTTGAAAGCTGCTTTAAAATCAGCCATGGCCTCCAGAGCATGGTAGACCAAATGCTCTGTAAAGCAATCAGATCCTGAATAAAAGACAATTATTACTGTCTTGTTGGGCTCAGAGGAAGTGAGACAAATCATCAAGGTTCATGAAGGAAAAAGCAAACAAACAAAAAAGCCCTGAGCAATGGGCTCCCAAAATGAAAGGGTCCTATGAGGGACAGTGATGTTTTCGATGTGGCCTTTGGGAGGGCCTTAGGTCTGTGGCCAGGTGAGAGAAATAAACTAAAACCCCTGGTTACACTGGGGCACCACGAAGGGGGGGAAACTGAGTCAGGACAGCAGTACCCCATGACTACCTGCAGAAAACCAAGCAAATACTCTCCTAGAAAAGCATACTTAGGTCCCAAGGCTGCTTCTACAGATTCAGGTCAATCAAATCTGAGCTAGCAATCAAGGCTTGCTCAGTACACACGGAAACAAAATACCATGTGTGTGAGCGTCAGAAGAAATGACAAACAACAGATTCAGATTACCATGGACTTTAGTCGTTTCAACTATCAGATACAAACTGTGAAGTAACTACATACATATGACATATTAAAGAAGCAAAAGATCGAAATGAAAACATAAGCAAGCAACAAGTGACTGTCAAAAATGACCAGGCAGTTTCAGTTTTGCAAGATGAAAAGTGTTCTGGAGATGGCTGCATGATGCCTTGAGTGTGCTTAGCACAAATGAGCCATACACTGAGCAGTGGTTAAGATGGTTGATTTTATGTTATGTGTAATTTACGACAACTTTTTTAAACGACCAGCAAATTTAAGAAGAATCAAATAAAATATTTTTTAAAACTATAGTTATTGAAATAAAAATTCACTACCAAGATTATATAGCATATTAGTCAAAGTTGAAAAGAATTAATTAATAAAAAAAATAATAGTAAGCTGGAAGGAAGGGCTGAAGAAATCATCTAAATGGCAAGAGAGACAAGGAGATGAAAAACACAGAAGAGGTGTTAACCTACATGGAGAATACAATGAGAAGGTCTAAAATAAGTCTAATTATAGTTCTGAAAGAAAAAAATAGAAAGGATGGAGGAAAGGAAATATTTAAGGAGATAATAAGCTAAGACTTTGCCAGAGGTTATGGTGAGGCATGAATCCACGGATATCAGTCAGGGTAAACAAAAAGAAATCCGACCTAGGTATATTGCAGTAAAACTGAAAAGCACCAAAGATAAAGAGATGTTAAAGTAGCTAAACCCAGAAAATACAGAGTCAGCTTATGACCAGACTGGTCACATAAAAAAATCCCCTCTATTTCTTACAATTCCCTTCTCTTCTTCAGCTTTTCTTCCCCCAAAACAAACCCAATGAGAAAAAGCAGTAAGAATGCAGTGGGGAAATGAAACAGACATCAAACACACCTCCTCCCGGGTAATCAAGATGGAGGCCTGCAACCAGGCTTCAGATGGGAGGGGAAAGTCATACCTTTGAAATGAGTGAAGTTTCTGAAGTTTTCATGAACATATTAATATGTTTGATTGAACTTTCCACTTGCTACTAAACTGAGTGTTTTCAACTAACACTAGTGTCCAGTGTGAAACAGTGTGAACACAGACCTGTGAGGCTTTCCCAACAAAAGTGTGCAATGCATTCCTGTTACTACTGTATTGCAAGGTGCCGAAGAAACCAAGACTTTCTCCCACTCTTTGCTTTCCCAGGGCCAGAAACCACAGCTGGCTTGGAAAAGATGGCCTGGTAAATACCCAAATATGTCATTATGCAGTGATAATCTCCATGCCTACACTCACCTCCACTCCCATTTCTAATGTGCAAAGTACTAGCCTGCCGACTCATTGTGAAAAGCATGTATGCTGTGCTCTTATAAATCCTACCAATGCATTCTGATTAGATGTTCTCCTTATCCAGCAGCTAGCCAGAAAGAGGATGAGATAATGAATAACACCCCAGGGAAGGAAAACCCCTTTTTCAGCTGGTTTAAGACTTGCCGATAATGGGTACACAGCATTTTGCATTTACCATAAAGCCCTTCAATTAGTACATGGACAAGTTAACCTTCTAACTCCCAGAAAATATAATTCATGCACATTTTATACCATGCAGCATCCTGCTAGCTATTATCCATCATTTACAAGTGTTATTTGTCTATAAAAATGACACTAAATTTTTGAAAAATGACATGCTCTGCCTGCTTCTGGCTGTGTTTTAACAAATGGTACCACTGCAAAAGGCTTTAAGATGTATAAGAAGCAATTAGTCAAAGAAGCAATAAATATTTTTTAAAAGGATATAAATGATTGCTTGTCCAGATAGCCAAATGTCTAAAGGCTGATACACAATAAAAAAAAAAAAGGGTTAACATAAAAGAGTAACTTCATTATTTATGGTTAACAAAATTAATCAAATTCAGTGCTTCTTTCTCCTGCATGCATTTCAACAGAAACATGAATATGATATGCATATTTATGAAAACAGCCTGAAAGATTATTATCTCTAAAAGAAAATCCAACAAAGAGATGCATAAAATGTTGCTGTTATCTTATTACAATATAAACTGTTTCACAAACATTTATTTTAATTAAAACTATTAAGCTAAATAATATTTTCCACAATTGATAAGCATGACTAAAACATGAATTCCGGGATTAATATTAAAGTAACGTATTAGAGAGGGAAAACATAGTCAGAGCCCCTCAATTTTCCTTTTTCTTGTATCTTATACACCTATCTTAGAGTATTTTTGCTCTTCCAGTCAAAAATCTATTCTCAAAAGATATATTAGGATATTTTTATAACAAAATTAGATAAGCATAAGCTCATCAATCAATGCAATTTCTAAATGCATTATCTTCAAGTGGCTTGAACTTCTATGTCACTTTTCTGCTTAAAATTAAGTATACAGGAGTTTCCAAGAAAATAGAAAATTAACTTCATTTCATAATAAGTTCTCCAATCAAGCCAGCAGACGGCTGACATTATTACTGCTCACACTTATAAATCAGTGATTATACACACCAGTTAAGCAAGAAACGAAATGAAGAAGGCAATTATATAGTGGTGAAATTCCCAAAAAGCACATTTATACTCAATGTTGCTACAGAGCAGTTCATTTGTAGTTAACATATATTTAAAAACAAAACAAAACGAAACAAAACACCACCAGA
This sequence comes from Pteropus medius, assembly GCF_902729225.1. Taxonomy (NCBI): domain Eukaryota; kingdom Metazoa; phylum Chordata; class Mammalia; order Chiroptera; family Pteropodidae; genus Pteropus; species Pteropus medius. The sequence continues at coordinate 832,126 of NW_024343105.1, read as the reverse complement.
TATTTGCGGGGCGGGGGGTAGTGCCTTTTGAGAGGAAGAAAGAAAATCTACACAATTTGTCTTACAAGCAAATAGGTCAGCAAAGTGATCAATAAATAATAATTCTAACTCATTTTATTGTTTATTTTGAAGTTGAATCCTAAAAATTCCATGTCATTAAACAATAAAATAGTACAGAATCTGAGAGCAGATTGTTTGGAAGGAAGAGGTAATACCCAAATATCTACAGATATTTAGTAATGAATGAGCCAGCAGCAAATCAAGACACAGGAAATGAGCCGATGGAGGCTTCCACCCCCTCCTGCTCCATGCCACCTGAATAAGGGCCAAAATGCCACTTCTAATCCTATTTTCCATTTCTCGGATGTATCTTATTAACTCCTCTTTTACTGCACAGTTAAATATTCTAATTGGCGCATTGCAGACATACAACTACTAGGTGTTGATTATGCTGTAACATGTTTGTCAGGCTCTGTGGTGTTACACTTCTGGCAGACACAGCAAGGTCCCATTTATTCCTTCACTGAAAACGACTGCCAGTAACAGGACTGAAGCAATGCTCCATGAGAAAGCAGTTGGTCTCACTACCAGAAGAGAATTATTCTCTCTTCCGGCCTCTTTACATTATTTTGAAGAAACAAGAAATCTTCTCTACTGACTCCAGATGAGAACCAAACAATGCCTATCATTTCTGAAGTAGCTTTGGATTTCCAAAGTATTCGCTAGTCACCTGGATGACCCGCAGAGTACCTCTGCCAGGGAAGTTACAAATTTTGTCCAATACTGACACTTAACTTGGGAAAAAAGGAACAGATGTTCAAAATGTGACAGTGGTCTGAGAGCTTCTACAACTGGAACTTGGAGAAGATATCACTTTTTGTCACATCTTCAACCCCAGTAATATGCCCCGAAGGAATTATGACTAATGGTCCTGGGCAACTGCCAATCACTGATTTGTGTCTTCATCTAAACCATCCTTCCCATAATTATTTCCTTCTCAACTAGCACACCTGAAGATCTGTACATAATCTCACTTACTAAAAAAAGGGGTTGTTCAAAAGGCGAGACAGATAACCCCAACCCTCTCACCCTGACGCCCCACAGAGATGTAAAAAGTTTACTTCCCCCAGTCCAATCTACAGCCCAGGAAAGAGCTGGATAATGTGCAGGGGGAAGTGTCTCTTATCTGTTTCCTTCCTAAGCAAATGGAGCCCGCCCACAAATGTGAGTATGCACGTGTGTACACACACACACACACACACACCCCTCTCCACACTCACCTGAGAGTCATTAAGAGTTGCTTCTGTGTGATCAGTCTGCTTCCTGAAAGGTCAGAATTTTCTGGTAAATACTTTTGATAACTCCATCCTGTCTAAACTAACAACTGCAGCAAAATTAAAAACTAAATAGCATTCTGGAAAAAGAGTCTAAATTCTACTTATCAACCAATAGTGGCATTACTAATAAAGGCAATTAAATGTTCACAGTAGCATCACATTGTTTTATGGAACTCATTTCTTTAACATCTCAAGACTTTGGGTAGCCAATGTTTAGCATCTGTCTCCACAAGGTATGGCAAAGGTACTTACTAATGCTATTCCACAACAGAACTTTGGCCCAGAAAATTAAGAGACTTGTCTAAGCTACAAACTAGCTACAAGGTAGAGATGAATTCCGGTCTCCAAACTCTCTGCTAACTAAATACAGCCCGGAAGAGTCATAGAAAAGTCAACACAAACATACTGTCAGCTGTTATTTACACTGCCTACGATAAATGTTTGTTCCAGAAAAAAGTTCAAACAAGACAGGCAACAGTTTAAACACAAAGGGCTGAAGGGTTCAATATAGGAGGAAATGTTTGCCTTTCCTCCATTGAGGAGCCGGCCACAGACCTCCTGTTCTTTTCCTGCAAAGGCTGGCCTCACACCATACGAACCACAAGACCACCAGCTACGTGGGATGGAGCACGACTAACCTCTCTCTTAATGCCCCAGGTTGCCATTCTTTTAAACCCTTCATATCTCTGGCCTGGAAAGTGAGTGATTTTTTCTCACCAAGCAAACTTTAGATGTGTTATAAACAATGACCAAGTGTCCTAATTCTGATACAGAGCTAAGTAAAAAAGAGAATCCACCTGGGTCTAGGAGGCTACGAAATGACAGGATACTAAGGAGAAGCAACCATAGTACAGCTTCTTGACAAACTGGGAGTCTCCTGGCTGTGTAGGGGCTGCAGTGGGATTTCTTTACAAAGGGAACTCGAACTTGGCACCTAACACAATTAGCCCAGAGCAGGAAAGCTGCTGTAGGAAAAAGCCGGGTTCCTTTGAATAGCACAAAGGCTGTTGTGCAAAGGACAGACTGGATTTTCTTTGGATTGCTCCAGAGGGCAAAACCAGTGAGTGACAGGACAGAATACAAGTGCCCAGAGTACAACAGAAGTTGCCCCATCATCAGAACTGCTCGGCCATAGCAAGGGCTGCCTGGGAGACCCAGAGCCTCAGCTGGGACCTGCCTCCAGCACAGGCTGGGTGCCCACATTGGGAGGGGAAGCCTACACTGGGAAAGGTGTCAGACAAAGCAAGAGCTGAGATTTTTTCAAATGCTAGGACCCAACGGTGGCTTTAAATGTCTCCTCTTGGGCCCCCAGTATGGTCACTGCTGTCGTTTCATAACTGTGTGGCACGAGGTAGCTCTTCTGAACCAAGTGTGGCTGCCAAACCTTGGGGTTCATTAGACTCGACTGGGGAAATTATTTGACCATAAAGATACTCAGATCTACACTCTAGAACTTCTAACTCCTATTCTCCAGAAGTTGGACCAAGAATCTATTTTTAAAAAGCTCCCGTATGTCTTGCTGGCAGACCAATGTGAGGACCACTGGTTAAACTTTTTAACCTATATCTCCATTGGAAAAACAGAGTTAATAACAGTTTTTACCTAAATGAGTCATAGAGATATTTAAATAAGATAATACGTAAAATACTTAGCTTGGTGCCTATATCTAGTGAACACAGTCTTTAAAAATCATGTTGTCTGCTGCATGTGATCAGGACTGAGAGCCTTCATTGATTAAAAATGAAGGCAGTCTGGTTTACACGGAGTTAATGCTTGGCTATCTTCTGTTTTCTTGTCTGTTTTCTCATCCTATGCAATTCAGGCAACATGGATAAAATCTGATGCAATATAACTTGAGTCAGTTGAATAAAATGCCTTTTCTATGTGAATATTACCTTAAAATTAACACGGAGTAGCATTTAAAAGTCACGTTTTGCTCTTGTACAACAATTAGAAGCTCAAGGTATAAATTCTCTACAAATATGAGTTTAAAACTCAGGTTTTTTCCTGCATACTCAGGTAAAGATAAAAGACCCCATTTCTCCTGTTCTCTGTAGCAAGCAGTCACACTCACTCATTTAAAATCCTGCAAGGCATTGAAGTGGAAGAATTATTCCATTCTGACATTTATATTGCCGCAAATGGCTTCAATTCTTTAATTGTGAAGTTGCTTCTAGACACTAGGGTGAGTGTTAAAATACCCCCAGACAGAAAGGAAAAAAGGAGGTAATTGGAGCAATTTATATCAAGTGGGAAAAATGTCTCTTGGATTTCTATATTCCTGGTTACAAGTTATTAGACTGTTTCTGTTTGGGTGGTTTTGTTAAAAAAGTTGTAAAGCATGGTGGCTTAAGCACATCTAAAGGTTAAACTCCAAGCAGCTCACCTGTATGTGAGAACAAGGAACTGTCAAATGTTTCACCTTTTGCAGATTAAAACCGTCTGACTAACAGATGTGAAATCATTGTTACCTTAATTGTTCTAAGTAGAAATCTGAGCATTTTTAGAAGATGTATCGCCTTTTGGAGCAGACACTTTACGCCTCTGGGCTGACCTTCCCATTGCTGGCTGAGACAGTCGCTGCCTTCCACTTGTGGGGTCACAGCCTGGTTCCCCTGAAGGCTACATGGCGTTCGTTGCTGCTCTGCGGGTGTGTTCTCGAAAGGCTATACGCTGAATTCTAACCATAAACTATATTTTCACATTGTTCCACACATGATAATTTTAGAAATGCAGTCACTTCGTTTCTGGCTGATTCTAACTGGCCACAGCTTCCAAACTTCTCTGCTTCCTTCCACTTCTCCATGCCCACTTCTGCCACTTAACTGCACGAGCCTGGCTCATAGTAGATGCTCAAAGTCTGCTGAAGGAATTACTTCTAACACCTAGAAGACCTGCTCTCTAAAGACAGCATCTGGTAAAGTCTTTTTGTAAACTGCCATCTCCAGTGAACATGTTTGATATTTTTAAATTCCAATTAATGAGGTTTTTCTTAAAATGGAACATACTGTTTCTCGTTTTAGTCATAAAGTTACTGATAGGAATGAACATTTTATAACATCAAAGTACATAACAGAATAAAATTATGGTTATATTCTTGTCTGGCACAGTGTAGGTACTCAAATATTTGTTTTAAATGACTCTACATTTTAGAAATTATAGCATTAAAACATCTGACTTGAAACATACAGCAACTTAATAACATAAATTTCTTCTTATCAACAATAGTTTAATAGTATATGACTTGTTTCTAAAGAGAAACAATGTGTGCAAAAGCATTTATTTTAATTCTGGCACTGTCACTGTAAACAACTTTAAAAAATGGCTGACAGGAGAAAAGTCTGAGGTATTTTTTAATGAAAATGTAAAAAATATAGGAGGAGGTCAAAGCTCCAAATTCTTAGTTTTTATGTCACTAGTGTACAAAACATGAATTGTGGAATACACACAAGACCACACATGCGGTGACTCCATAATGCCGTATTCTACAAGTACAGACTTAGGCTTGAAGAAACAACCACAGTGTGATAAAGCCCATGTGCACTTTATCCTTCCTGAGACACATCTGGAGGGAGCACTGTGGTTCTGTGAGGACCCTGGTCTTAAGGGAAAAACCTCCAAGCTTTAGTTCCAGCCTAAAGCTGGATAAATGAGGTGGCTCGATACCTGGGTCCTCCTTTAAAGAGTTTGATGTGGGCACAGGTAGTATGAGAAACTGGAAGGAGTACCTCTAAGACTGCCTTGAGCAAAACCGTTGGTAAATACCAAGTGACAAAGCCAATGGGCTGGCACTTTCTTTAAGAAACCAGAGCTGCGGTTTTGCCTTCTTCTGGTTGTGAACCAGCTGTCTTTTTCCTGGGAAGCCACTCTCTCCATTTTCATGTCTCAGTGAGTATAAATTCAACGGACACAGTGGCTGCACAGCAGATGTGGTTATCTGCAGGTAGGGCAGTGTAAATCCAGCCTACTTAACTAAACACATTTATCATATATTTTTATACCTTCTGATATCTGTTACTAAATATAAACAAGGGAAATGTCACTGACGACTGTCGATTCCTCATCTATGAGACAGGATGGCCAGAAAAATTACCTCCATTTAACTATAGAATAAGATGTCTTGGCCTTGTGTCCATGTGCTCACGCTGTCCTCTGAGTGATCCCTTGGTCTTTAAGGGAACACTCTGTGGACCTGTGAAGAGCAGGTCCTCACAGAACCACACTTCCTCCCTCCAAATATGTCCTGAGCTGGGCTGAGGCAGGCCTGCTTGCTGGGCCATACTGTGAGAGGCCTGTCTCGTCAGTAAAGGTCACAACCCCAGGGAAGTGCCAGTCTCAGACTAGGAGCTGAAACGTCTTCAAAGTAATACTGATAGCTGTACCTTTGTTTTTCTTATTTATTAAGTGTAGGATTGATGCCATGAATGCAAAGAATCTACCATATCACAAATACTGATCTGTTGGTCGTATTACAACAAAGTGTTTCAGACATGTCACAGATTTTCTACATGTGGAAAACCCCATTTGAAATAGCTCCCAAAATAACCATCATTGTTGTTTCTCCTCATTTGTGTTTTCTTTATCTTTGTCATTTTATCTTCATTTTCCTCTTTCTTGCTACCCCCCTTACCTTAACTGAGTCCTTTTGTTTCCTAGTTCCATTTCCATATTAGCTGACTTGGCTAGTTAATTTACAGATTTAAATTTAAGTGACTGAAATATTATTTTTTAACGAAGTACAAGATAAAGTCCAACACTTTAAGTCTGAGTGTTGAGGACAGATTCCCTAACCTCAGTCTTGGATAATCTTACTATGCTATAGTCTGTTACGGGTTGAACTATGTTCCCCAAAATCCCCATGTTGAAGATCTAACTCCCCATACATCAGAATGTGACCTTATTTGGAATGTGGATGGAATGAGTTAAGATGAGGTCATACCGGAATAGGATGGACCCTAATCCAAGATAGCTGGTATCCTTATAAAAAGGAGACATTGGTCACAGACAGGCACATGGGGGAAGACCAGGTAAACATGAAGGCAGAGATCAGGGTGATGCATCTACAAGATGAGGAACACCAAAGATGCCCACAGGAAGCCAGGAGCAAGCCAGGAGCAGATTCTCCCTCATGGCCTCAGAAGAAGCCAGTCCTGCCAATATACTGATCTGAGGAGCTCTAGTCTCAGAAATGCGGGACCATACATTTCTGCTGTGAAAGCTCCCCAGTCCAAGCTGCTCTGCTACAATAGCTCTTGCAATGCAGGTACTCTGCTTATCCAGAAGCTCAACAAAATGTGTTCTCTGGTCAAATCAAATGCAGCATAGAGCCAAATAAATAAGACACTAATGTTTCTCAAATAAAGGCAAGTTCATATATCATGATCAGAAGTTTAAAATTAAAGGAATAATGGCTGTCTACAATTAAAAGGTTGCTGTCAGACCCTTCTGATGGCTACTTCATGGAAATCAGATTTATTTTTCACATTTAAGCTATAAGTGTTACACCAAAGTTTAAAAGTGTAAATAAGTAGCTTGGTATGCACAAAACAGTATTTTACTCCATCTAAAAAAGAGACCAATGAAAAGAGAAACTTTTAAACTATTTTAAAAATGAGAACATGTAGCCTAATGGGGTACTGTAAGCAAGTCATACTACAGAAGACAGTCTCTCAGAGATATGAAGGTGGTCGAGGAGAAAATGCCAGAAGATCACTGCGGGCCCTCATCACAGCTCAGCCACGGATCAGACAGTCATTCTGACACTGGGTTCCGCGTGTGCTTCTTTCTGGTCCAGTGTCTTAGGCAGAGCGGCCCCATCGGACGCAAACTTCTAGGTCTGACTGCGCTCTAAGACTCTGCTGTATTTTACTCTGCTGATCCCTCGCCCTTGACATTTACCACTTCCTGGGCTTCTGGACTGTCTTGCCTCCCAGCTCTCCTGCCTCTGCCTACTCCTTCACCTGTGAAAGTCACCCTTCAGTTCCCTTTCATTCTCGTCACTCTCCATGCTCTGCCCAGGGGCTGGCCTACCAGTTCCAAGCCTGTATTTCCATCCTAACCTCTTACCTCCCAAACAGCAATCTCTATGAAAACAGCTATGTTAATAATCATAATATGCCTCGTACTAACATACACTCATATTTCTACTTTTGCTAAAAACTATGTTCACAGTTGAGCAACACAATATGAAGAGATGAAATGACCTGAAAGATGGCTTAGTCTCTTAAAGAAGGTAAAGTCATTCCAGCCACTTGTTCACAATATTCTTTGGTTTAACTGATGCTTTTATCTCATTTTACCTGGTAAAAAGTCAAAGCCCAATTCATCTCTGAATTCTGAATCAGCGGGGTACAAAATAGGCAATGTGCTTTTAATAGTATCCAACATGAGATATGCAGGTCCTTCCCAAGACTGAGCTGGGAAGAACCAAAGGCAAAGGCCTCACAGACTGCTTACTGATCTTGTTTATCCCGATAACATGCATTCTGACCTTGAAGATTAAGGAATATTTTGGAAGCAGTCACTGCCACTTAGAGGTAAATTAAAGTCCACCTTGAGCACTGGCAAAGAGAAAGGTGAGGAGAGGCAGCAGGAAGCCTGAATAGGTTAAAAAAATTCTAATTTAAACATTCAAAAGGACCATTATAGGATCTTAATTCCTGCCAGTAAATAGAGCATTTAATTATATGACAATGAGCCATAAATATAACCCCTCTAGAAAGGAAACAGCTCTGTACTCCAGGGAGCAGCCTCCACTTTCAAAGAATTACCTAAGCTAATGCCTTGTGTGCCTGGGTGGGCAATGAGATACCCTCAGAGAAGACCCACTTAGGAAATAGCAGGCACATAGCAGCTGGCTGTGGACCAAGTTACAGGCCAAGGCTTCCACATAAAACATGGCAAGTGCCTGTCTCCCCACTCACTCTTCTAAAACCCTCTTGAGGAACACCGTGATCAATGCCTTCACTCAGTAAACAAGACTGAAGCAGCAAAACAACAGCGTTTGGGGCAGTGGATCTCCCCCTCAAATGAGGGTTAGTGCCTTAGGAACTAAGTGAAGCAACACATGGTAAGCATAACAGATGACTGTCAAAACTGTTTGCTTCTCTTCCCCAGAGCACCCTGTCAAGAGTCTTCACTAAAACACCCTTCCCCGGAGCACAACCAGGGGAGAACTTGGGGAATGAGGACAGGTATTTCCTAGAAACTGTCGGGCCAGAAGAGTCCTGTTTCTATACGTGGCAACAGCAGTGGGCTGGCGGGGGGGGAAACACCCTAATAATTAAGGAAATAACTAAGGAAATTTCACTATAATTAGGGAAAATTTCAAATTCTGGTATTTTATAAATGTTTCCAGCTTTCGCTTCTTTGAAAAAAAAAATAGGTTCTGGCCAAATTCCTAGCAGGCATTTATCTGATGATGTTTCAAATGATGGCAAACACTGTCTATTACACTGCAGTTTCGTTCCTGCTGCTCACTTCTCTGTTGGACCCTCCTAGGTAGGGTGTATTCGCCTTGAAGGCTCTATGCTGTCATACACCTTGGCACCCAGGTTGTGGTGCCCCACACCACCTGGCTAACCAGACACACCAACGTCCAAGCAGAGCCCAGATTCTTCTTAAAGTGTCAGTCGGTCCTGCTGTCACTTGCCAGGTACCATGAAATCTGGTTTGCAGACAGGTTAGCATGTTTGTCATCGAAGCAGATTCAAAGGTTAAAATAGACTGGAGGAATGTAAATTTCTTCACAAACCAGGTAAGTTTCTCAGACAACATGAATATCTCTGTCAAATCAGAGGATGAATGCAAACTTGCTAGAGTTTGTGGCAGAAAAAAATGTGGCTTTAGTGTCATTGATTTGTTCCTCCGAACTCTGCCTTGTCCCCCATCAACTATGTCTCTAACTACAAACTGAGATAACTTCTTATCTAATGCAGCGATAATTAAAATGTCACCCCTGAAATGCTAAGAATGCTTCTGCTGCAGAGAACTATAAACACTATTAGTGTCACATTCAGATTCTAGGCAGGGGTTTCTTTTTCAGAGAGAATGTGACAACTTCCAGTGATTTCAGAAAGAAGCTCCACTGCTGGAAAGTAAACATGTGTTACCCCAACACCAAATGCAAGGCAGCCATTTTAACTGAACACCTGGAGAACCTAAGACCTAACAGTTTACCAAGTTTCCCCAGAAACAGTCTCACAGTTCCTGCTTTTGTGCCCCGGGAACCTGTCTGCACAGCAGAACCAGAGTATGTCCCACACTCCCCTTCTGAAGGTCTTGCTGCTGGCTCCATCTGAGTTGATACAACTGCCTCCCAACTGCATCGTTCTTCTCCCATTTTCTCCCCTCTTCCCTTTTAATAAACTCCCTGCTGAGGCACAGGAGGCTGGAGTGGTGCAACTTCAGGTCCCTCATGAATGCTAAAAATGATTTAACCTGCTGGCAATCTTTCCTTTAAGAGTAAGGAGCATGGTCTCCTGGGCCAGTGCAATGCTATCAACATTACATATGTGTGGTAGGCAGAGCAATGGCCCTCTGTCCCCGGAACCTGTGCACTCATTACCTTACATGGTAGAAGGCATTGCAGATGTGATTAAGTTAAGGATCTTGAGCTGAGGAGATTATCCTGGATGATCCCAGTGGGCCCCAGCTGATCACAAAGGTCCTTATAAGAGGGAGGCAGGAGAGTCAGAGAAGCAGAGGTCAGACTGAGGTGACTGCTGGCTTTGAAGATGGAGGAAGGGAGTATGAGTCAAGGAGTGTGGAAAGCCTCCAGAAGTGAAGAAAAGCAAGGAGACAGAGTATCCCCTAGGTCCCCCAGAAGGAACACGACCCTGCCAACACCCTGATTTTAGTCCAGTGAAATCCACTTCAGACTTCCAACCTTCAGAACTAGAGGACAGTAAACGTGTGCTGTTTTAAGCCACTGCATTTGTGGTAGTTTGCTCTGGCAGCAACAGGAAACTAATAATACAGCATGTCACCTCCTCCCTCATGATCTAATCCAGTAGAGGAGTTCGGGAAGCAGTGGAGAAAACATCTTGCTAATCCTCAGATTCTATCCCTCTACCACTCCAATGCTCAATTATCTGTTCCACAAAGTAACCCAGTGAATTGTCCTGTTAGAAGACGACCCAGCACTGTGGAATTCTCACTAGAGGCCATTTAAGCTAAATTTCTAATTTTATCCAAGAGGAAAATTAGAACTCAGAGAGGTTCAAGGAATGCCCACAGACGCCCAGTCGGTGACTTTTGCTGACATTCTAATCCAGTTCTCTAAATTCCGTCACGTGCTTGTACTGTGAACAGCTCCATCCCTCAGAAACACATTCCTCCTTCCCCCGCTAAGCTGGCTCCCTTGGCAAATTTTCTTTAGAAATAATTATTTCAATTAGCAAAATGTATATATTTTGCATATTCCACCTAGGAAGTAGAACAGACTGGCTCAAAGAACTTCCTATCAGTGTCAGTTCATGGGCCAAGACGGAGTACCAGGTTGCCAAAGACATCTGGACACCAGGTGAATTCAGCTTCTCCCGAAATGCAGAACATATTATAAATCAACATACAAGTTTGTCAAGTTGTAGGCTTTATGAATACCATCTGAAACATGGAGGACAGTTTTTACCACCCCAAACTCACAGCTTTACAAGGCTTTTTGTTTTTATTATTTTGAACCAAAATCACATGCAGTCACATGCCACTTAATGACAGGAATACATTCTGAGAAATGAGTCGTTAGTGATTTCCTTGTGTGAACATCAGAGTGTACTTCCTAGGTGGTCTAGCCCACTGCACACCTAGGCTCTGTGGGATAGCCTGTTGCTCTTGGGCTGGGAGCCTGTACAGCACGTTAATGTATAAACAACACAAGATTAAATCAATCACAAGCCAAAATGATGCAATCAAGAGATGCAATAAATGTAAGATGTCCAAGGCTGCTGCCCATGTAACATGTCATACTGTTCTATAGCAAACTTTTTTTAAAAGGTAGAGTACACTCTAAAATAATGATAAATAGTATAGTGAATGCATAAATCAGTAATATAGTCATTTATTATCATCATCAAGCATTATGTGCTGTACATAATCATATGTGCTATACTTTCCTACGACTGGCATCACAGTGGGTTTGTTTACACCAGCATCACCACAAACACGTGAGTTAGGCGTTGTGCTATGATGCTAGGACAATTATGATGTCACCAGATGACAGGAACTTTTCAGCTCCACACCACTGTTGTATATGTGGCCCATCACTGACCGAAACATCACTGTGGGGTGATATTTAGAGCTGGAAGAGACTTAGATCTAGATCATTAAGTCAATCTTTCATTTAGTCAAAGAATTCTCTCTACCAGAGCATGTACATATATGACTTGGTCTTGACACACAAACCAATATCTCAGAGGGCTCTGTTTCTGGCCACGATGTTCAACTGCAGACAGAACTGAGTGAAGTAGACTTGCAAACATCTCCCAAATGAAAGAATTAAAAAATCAAATTAAGAATAATATTATGTCAAATGGAATTAAGTGTTATGCACAGTAGAGCATACTTAATCTTAAAAAGAAAATACCAACTAGAAACTAGCAAACTAGCAGAATTCAAGTTTCCCAACTAAGTTGCAAACTCTTCAGAGCAGACATTGTCTGAATACACTTGTCATTCTTGCCCGCTGTCCCTTATTTTACAATGGTGCACAATCAATGAGTGTTGAACTCGACTGCAGTGCACACACCCTGCTTAGTCCTCAGAAATGGGGAGATGGGAAGAAGAAGGTATTGTTCCTCGGAAATGGGGAGATGGGGAGAAGACGTTCACAAAATGAACCATACCTTCTTCTGGCCCTTCAACAGAACTCGAATTTGCCCAGCTTCAGAAACACTTGTGGATACAATCTAAACTTTTTCTGGTGGTCCAGCTCCTGGGCCAGTGTTTGCTCCTTGATTTGAAGTTTATGTCACCTGGGTGCAAGGTCAGTGTCTGAGTGCTGGGTGAATGGGGTGCCACCAGAGTTATTCACTGTAAGAAAAGATGAGGAGGTCAGCCTCCTTGAAGTTTGGTGTTCCTTGAGACCCTGGCCATGAAGACAGAACATCCAGCCTTATATCTCCTTGCTCTTGACTAACCGTGCACTTTGCTGTTACTCTGGTCACTATCACTTAAGTAGTGTATAACACATGTGCCCCCCAGACACCCAGCACCCAGACAACAACCTGACCGAGAATAAGAGCCACAATCTGCAGAAACAGTTTAAGACCTGCAATAGCTTTTAAAAGAGAGACAGAGAACACCTGCCTGGCTTTTAAATCAGAATCGCACTATGGCCATTGTCACACTTGATCTTAAACCCAACTACATCTCTGGTGCTGCATCTGCCTGCTCTGCTGGGTTACAGTGATGACAAGAGAGGATGTAGATAAGATGCTATTAGCAGCTCAACCATTACTGCTCTGTGTATAGTATTACATGGCTGTTAATTACAATTCTGTTTGGCTCTGTCAAAGAATATATTACTTCTAATTAAAACATTAATATAGTTCATCTTAAATGTTTTCTTTTCCTTTACATTTTTGTGGGGCCTTACCTGAAGCTCAAAAACAAAACCCTCTGTCTATTAGACAAAACAAGGACCTAACCCTGACTCTAGCATTCACTGGCCCTGACTAAAGGTATGTACTTAACCCTCAGTGTCCCAATAACTCCATGTGTCAAGAGCTAACTGTTTACAAGTATTCAGATTAACCTGCATCCTATAGCCTGGGTCACCCATCTCAGCCTCTAGGAAAATACACAAAAGCTGCTCCCTGCCCCAGGGTGCTCCAAAGGATGGAAGAGTAAAGTCTGTACTTCTCCAAGAAAATGGCTATAAAGAGGGTGGTAACCCAGGATGACGGTGAAGGCAAGGCTGGGAACCAGAGGCAGGAGCCGCATAGAGGCCAAGAAAACGTGGGGCTCAGAAACCAGCAGTGCAGTCTGGACAGCAGACAGCAGAAGGCAGCCACAGCAGCATTCCTCTCTCACAGGCTTAGGGCCTCTGGCCCATACCCCATCCATGTTCTCGACTCACAGACAAAAGGAGAGGAGCAACCACCTTGATTAGGGATGACAGGATCTCTACAACTGACTGTGATTCAACTGAAGCTCCTTCAGATGCCCAGAATCACTGGGAAAAAAACAGTTATGAGTCTCTGAATTCTGAGTGTAAGGCAGCAAAGTCCCCAATCTTTTTGAAACCAGGGACCGTGCTCTTATGAAAATCTAATGCCTGATGATCTGAGGTGGAGCTGAGGCAGTGATGTTAGCACTGGGGAGTGGCTGCAAATCTAGTTGAAGCTTCGCTCGCTCACCTGCCACTCACCTTCTGCTGTGGAGCCCGGTTCCTAACAGGACACAGATTGGTACCGGTCCACATAGTCTAGGGGTTGGGGACCCCTGGTGTCTTGGGTTAACTGTGATAAGTCATTCATTTAATTCTCACAACACCCATGAGGTAGACAGGATACTTTATAGAAGCAGAAATACAAATTCGGATTCTAATGAGAGGCAGGGCCAGAGAGTAAGTCCACATTTGGCCTCTCACTGATCAATAGCTCTCCTATAACAGTTAACAGGCAGCCTCTGTAAAGAAATTATGTCTATTGTGGGGAGAAGTGAGATGGAACCTAACGGCTCTTGTGTATATGTGGGTGTTTCTTTTGTTTGGGTTTTTTTTTTTGTTTTTTGATTCTTTTAAAGAAAGAAATTCCTATTGATGTCTCTTTCCTTGATTCAGTAATTTTTAATATCTGGTAACTCGAAAATCTTTGGGGAGGGTTTTGCCAAAGTATATAAGCCCTCCTAATTTTCTTTAACTTTAATTTTTCCACTATGAGTTTTTCTCATCAAAAATTACTCAGATCCTTCTAAAAATGTCCCATAAGTAAACCTAACATCAGGAAAAAATGGGACATGTAGAAATATGAACTAATGAATAAAGAAATAAACTAACAATAGACAGTGTGCCACTGTCCTATATGCCTAAATTATCTACTTGAGCAAGAGCTGTGACAAGAAGCTCCTAGGTAGTAACAACCCCATAATGGTTCTGGATGCTAAATACAGACCAGGTCCAAGTCCCTAGTCTCACCATGGCTTTACCACACATACTTGGCAAGAGATGTTATTCTGATAAAGCCCTCCTGTCTGGCCACGCTTGCTTAAATGCCCAGACGTGTGCTGACTTCCATCTCACTCACTGCCAGGGGGAAATGGACCACTTCTGTACTGCAGCCAGACTACATTAAAAAGTTCTTGATCCAGCCACTGCAACAAAAAGTGCATTGCCATCAGTTGTGTTAAAACTGTTGTGTGATAAATTTGAATATTGCATAATGGAGGAAGTAAATCAAGGGCTACATTATAGCTATAAAAGGGACATGTGAAGCTTTTTGGTCAAGGATTTCATCATTGAGCCATGACCTTCAGGATAACTAAAACTACAATTAATACTTGAAAAGCCCTTGGCACAGAGTGTGATATACATTCTTATAAAAATGGCTCTTTTAATACTACATTTGAATTCCTAAGTCCTCATACACAGCATGGGTCCCCTTAATTTTATTTTAAACACAGAACACCCGTATTTTTCTTTTAGCAGGTATGAGAAATCTACGTCAGTCAGCTCATTAGCAATTAAGGCAAATCAACGCCCCTGACGCCCACCGTGCCACACGTGAGAGCCCTACAGGCTCTAAGTTTTGGGGGCTCATTTTCCAGACTGCAGCCTGCACTGTCTTCATGCTCTGGCCATGTACCTCCAAGCCACCTGCCTGCTCGGTCAGAAAGAGATCTCACAGTGTCTTCATGTAAAATCACTTTGCCTGGTGGAATGGCTTTGCTACATGTCCCTTTCAGTGCCCCCTCTGCTCTGTGGCTGGAAACATGAACACAGGAGTACGGGTCAGACACATCTCGGAGTGCCATGATAGAAAACGCCACTGCCAGAGCTGCTTCTTCCCTCACAGAGTGGGGTCACAGGTGCCTTTGGGGATCTGATGAAAGCTGGAGGCTCTCTTCTCAGAAAAGACCAAAAAGATAAAAGAAACACACAAGTGATGTGAGGGGGTCCCCTGACCTCCAGGTTAAGGACCCAGCATTACAAGGCCAAGAGCGGAAGGATGGGATTGGTGAGAAAGTGAGGGAGAAGGCACAGAAATGGAGAAAGAGAAAGGTGGGAGGGAGAGAAAGAGAGGGACACAGAGAGAGCCAAAACAAGTGACAGAACACTGAACAAAGTGCTTCATACAAAAGCGACTTCCTTCCCTTCTCTCCCAGGCAGGGAGCCAGGGGGTCTGGCTGTGGTTCACGTTCTATCTTGAGCAAGTTCCTAGAACAAGCCCATTGGTGTGAACTCCAAGGCATGCAATAAGGGGCATTACCAGGTAATTTCAAAGCACTTCACACATATGAACTCACTTAACCCTTGCACCAACCCTCTGCTGTAGGTATTATGCTTTCCCAGAGTTCGCAACAGACAAAACAGCTACCCACAACAAGCAAGCAGCAGAATGGGGATTAGAACTCAGAACATCTGTTCACAGCCCAGGCTCCTGCCTTCAACCAAGTCATACACTGGGGAGAACTGTCACAGCACAAAGGAAAAAATATGTTTATTTTGACAGTAAAAGGAACACAACTATAAAATATAACTATAAATATAAAGTAAACAAATTTTTTACACAAAGGAAATTGGTGTCTTATACACACTGATTAAATTTTGCTTCATGATCCATGACATTAGCAGAACTCCCTTTCTAAAACAAATATTTTTCTGTATTCTACATTCTTACATCACTGCCATGAGACTCTTTAGCTTCCTGTATCTTTTTCTTAGGAAAAAATAAATTCAAAAAAATTTAAAGGGATTTTATTTAAAGTATGTGGTCGTATAGACCAAAGCTGATAAAAGTAGAGGTGAGAATGCAATGTGAAACAAGAGAGTCACCACTTCTAAGGACAGGTGACAATCATTATTTATCATAAAGATATTGTCCAATTTCACATATTTAAAATATAAAGAAAATATTTAATATTTAAAATATAAATAAAACTCACTGTCTTGAGAAAGTGAAATTATCTTCGACAAAGAATAGTTTATAAACCTGAAAGTTTTCCTTGGTTGTTCAGAATAACTTAACCAAAGATGGTTTTTAGCATACTGCATAACAACTATTTCATTACCAGGAAATATAGTAACTGAATATACAGAATGATCAGTGTCCGTCTCAAAACAACTCTGGGAAGGCAGTGAAGATATGAACAATGATAGTGATGATAAATTAAAAAAAAAGTGCTTAGTCAAATATAATTTGAAATTGCAGAATTACCTGTAATGCAATCAAACACTTTCTTAAAACTTTCACACACACACACACACACACACACACAAGTGAGGATCAGGATGTCTCAAGCATGTCTTCGCTCTTTTTCAAAGCAAATGGATAAACTCTGGCCCCTGCTATCCAAGAGAGTCATCTGATGTGAAATATCTTCCTCATCGCTTTGGCCATGCCAATTCCCAACTCCACGCCCTCACCAATTGCTCCTCCTCCCCAACCCAGTCTACCTCAATCCTACCACCCTTTATTGCAACATGCGAGCCCTCCATTGGGCCCTTTCTTGGCCTTGCACTTGGCTCCCTGTACCCTAAACTCCAAAACCACTCACTGTTATCATTCTCAAATCCATTAAGCAAACTATGCCAGAATCACCCAGCACTGTGGGGCTTTTGTACCCTGATACAAATTTCTGATCCCCTAACCTAGGGACTCAGGATCCCCAGGTGATCCTGAAAAGCAGCTAGATTTGAGAATCCATTGTCTGACAGCTAATTGTAGGGATCAGCTGTCTCTACTGTCAAATGAGGAACTGGGCTGGGTGGATGATCTCCGCGGTTCCTTCCAGACAAAGCTAACAGTCTGACTCCAGCTTCTAGGGCTGTTTCCTGGATTCTAGTTTCTCCGAAGCAGGGGCCACAGCACTTTTTGTATTCCCAGCCAGCAAAGTGCTTTGTGCATAGCAGGAGCTCGATGACTTGTGAGAGCTGAGTGTCTGTGACTACGTCCTGCTGACTAGGAGAGCTGGTGAGCTGAGCTATATACACCCTGCCGCAGCCGGGCTGCCTGGCAAATCTGATGCAGAGGCTGGGTTATGTCTTGCTCTAAAAGAACCTCCTACAGAGGTTTCAAGGTAACAGTACTGATTTACTGTAGTTATAAGACTGTAGAAATGACTCTTTCAAATACGAGGGTACCAAGAAAGTAAAAGCTCTGACTTTGTTTATTTGTTAAGGAAACTACAAAAAGCCCCTATTGATAACATATCTGGGTTTATGAGAATTATGAAGCATATTGCTGTACTGTCATAAGAATTCACTTACCTAATAGAAAGTAATGGCGAGAAAAATAAGACAGTGGTTCTTTTTACTATAATGACAAAAGGATGATCCAGGTAACAATTCAAATCCAAGAAAGAAATGGGTTTGCATCTATTACCAAGCTCATTCTATTGAAAGGGGACTTTTCTAGTTGGCCTTTTAGAGTCAGGGGTTGGTTCCTCAAAAAGGCAGAAGTGTGATGTCTAGCCAAGACAGTGGTGGTCTGGACTTGTTCCGTTCATTTTATTTTGTTTTACTTAGAATTTCACCATACTGAAGAAGGTTGCAGAACTTCCAGCTTGCCACAAGCCCCATCATATCCAATTGTGATACTGCTTCAGACACTTACTTGGTCTTCTTAGCCCCTGAAGATATTTGAATTTGTGACTCCCGTGCTAAATAATTATATTTACATATAAATACAAATAATTATATCTTGTCATCATGTGATGCCTATGGACACACTCACATGTCATATTTCATTTGCTCCTCATAATCCTATTTACTGATTAGGAAACTAAGCTAAAAAAAAAAAAAACTAAGTGACTTGCACAGGTCATGACCTAAAATCTGAATATGTCTATAATAATACTATGTGGGAATTTTGAAATTTGATTATCACTTAAATGACAGTCACTCAGAATATGTGCAGAAATGGAGTTTCCATATCTCCATGGGGAAGTCCTGGGAAAGTCATGCTCCTTTTTCTCTCCAGTGTTGATGAATTTCTAAAATCAAAGCAAACTTTGAGGAAAAAGTCTGCTTTCAAAAGAAGTTATTCATCAAATTACTAGCAAAATGAATCCAGCAGTGTACCAAAGGGTTATTATATAACATGTCCAAGTGAGATATTCCAGGAATGCAAGGTTGGTTCAACACATAAAAATCAGTCAATGTAATACTGTACATTAATAGAATGAAGGACAAAAGCCACATGATGATCTCAACAGAAAAACCTTAACAAAATCAAACACTCCACAACTAGAAATAGAAAGGAACTTCGTCAAACTGATAAAACCTGTGAAACCCCATAAATACCATCGTAACTGAAAGCCTCCCTCCTGAGGTCAGGAACAAGGATGTCCACTCTCACTAATGCTATTCAGCACTGCACTGGGGGTTCTAACAGGTCCATGGGGCAAGAAAAAGAAAGAAAAATTGCATCCGGTTTAGAAAGGAAGAAGCAAAACTATCTCTAGTCATAGGTTCTAGAATCCTAAGGAATACACACACACACAACCATTCAGGCTAATGAATACATTCAGCAATGTTGTAGGATACAAGATCAATATACAAAATACAGAGGAAAAAATACCAGTGATCCACATTTCCATCACTAAATAATACTAGCAACTAAAAAGTTTGCTCTTTTAGTTTCCTTAATCTCAACTTGAGATAGAGAATTATAAAATTCAGAATTTACTTTAGCTTCTTAAACTGTCCATGATATGTGGTTCAGAGGAACATTTTCTGGTACACATACAGTTCTAAAAAATGTGGAAGATACTTTGTTAACACAGCCAAGAAAGTTAAGTGGTGAGAATTAGAAAAGATTTTGAAGCAACAAAAGATCTCTTTAGGTCCATTAAAGAACACTAATCTGTTCAAGTTTTAATTCCCTTCTAATGGGTTTTCTTCAGAGTACTTTATAGTAATTGCAATCAGTTCAAAATATTGCATTTTGATGCTCATACAAACTAGAAAGTAATGACTACATTTTCACTTAGTTTATATTTTTACTTTGGCCTAATCTCTCAGAGATTTTAAACACCATTAAGCACTTCACCATATTGGCGTGGACTGTTCCCTTCTTCAATTGCATGAGAATTAGCAAAGGATGGTGTCTGATTCCAGCAATACTGAATGTGCTTCTTCATAGGTAACATAAACCAAACGTACACAGAAAGGAATATTGTTCTATGTTTCAGAAAAGCGTTACATTTGTTTCTTTTCTGAAGACTTGAATACAGACCCAACTGTACTCTAAAATCTGTGAGGCATAGGAACAGGCCATGGGTAAGCCTAAACTCTGAGAGTTCCTGCTAAGTTCCAAAAAATTCCTTTCGTTCTCTCTGCTTTAGGATCTCAATTAACGTACATTCATTCATTCACATCAATTGTCAATTATCACTTCCTATATATCTGGAGGTTCCCACATTTTCTTTTGTTTAAACCTTTTCAAAAATCGAAACTGGGCTCAAGTTCTAAGCAAAGATTTAGTTAAAGAAAACATTGAGACTTTTTTTCTGAAAATCAGATAATTTATTGTCTGAATTCTCAATCATTCACAATTTGATTCTAATTGGTCAGTGCCAAGAAAAGTCAGATTATTAATTTAAGAATCAAGACCCTGATAATTGAATTATAGTATTATTCTCTACATGGTGAAGATGAATTGTTTACAGAAGAAATATTAAGTAAACACAATTTAAAAAACAATTTCCCTAATGTTGTAAGAACATGAAAACTTTGGCTCTTTAGATGAAAATATTTCACTGACTTTTTTCATCAGTCCTCTTTTATGCAAATGAAAATTCAAAAGAGGTGACAAATTCCATTAAAAAGAAAACCATGAGCCAGAGGCAGAAATCTTCTACAATATAAAAGAATATGATGCCATACAGTTCCCTAAGCTCTTTTTTGAACCTTACGCCTTTTAATTTGAAACTACTGATTAAAAAAAAAAAAATACTGATCACAGTAGATTATATCATTGTTCCCAATTTTTCAGTGCCCCCCACTTTAGGAAGACATGCATCCTGCTGGCCTCCAGGGGATGCACCACTTTGTGAAAGGAGGGTATTTCTACTCTACTGATGTCAAGCTTGGCCTTATGACTTATTGGGCCGGTGCAATGGGACATGTGACATCTGCCCCATCCAGAAAAAGCTCCTTTTTTTTCCCTCCACCAAGAGGATGGCATGTTCCCAGAAGGTGCACTCTGTCTGTCTGGGTCCTAGAATGAAAACCACACTGGCACACAGCTGACCTTCAACTGCCATGTAACATGGACAAGAACTACACTTAGAGCAGTGAGCCTCTGAGATCTGGGGGTTGTTTATTATCATGACATTGCCTGACAAAAGCTGACTCATATCAGCTGCAGTCCTAATGTTTAGCCCCCCTGTCGTTTTCATTTATGTAAGTAGACATATCTGGTAGACATCATAAATAACCCTTGGGAGATCTTGATTTCACAATTCAGTACAAAAGAAATATGTAAGGACTCATAAGAACTCATCTCCAGGTTTGCCAGAATCAAGCATTTTCACATAAAGCTATTCTATGTGCTGTATCAGCAATTAATGCACTGATGAGAGAAGGGAACCAAGACAACAGATGGCACCCAAATCTGAGGTCTACAGAAGCAGTGAACCCATGGCTTAGGTTCCTTGTACCAAGACCACGGTGGTCCGTTGCCCAACTGGAGAACCTGGGGCTTTTCCAAGTCTAGACGCTGGGGAGCCAGCACACGGGCATGGATCAAAGCAAAAATGAGGTCAAGGTACAGCCATCTGTCTGAAATAGCAGGACCACAGTTTGGTAGCTTTTCAGAAAAAAATTATTGGAAATTTTGTCACTTGGCTTATCAAAATTATTGCTCCTAAATTCACTTAAAGAATTTAGTAACATAATTGCTTCACCAATTTTCAAGTTCTGATTAGTGTTTTATTATAATTAAAATACATATAGTAATTTTTAAAAGCAGAGTTTCTTAGCACTGTAAGTGCATAGGGCTCATTATCTTAACACTGAGGAGAACTCTGAAGTCATAAGGATCCTGTGCGCAGTAGAAGGAAATACTAGACACTCTCCCATACCCACCTGCTACAGACATTTAATAAACACAAGACCAGACCTTGAAAAAAAGACACCAGGTTTAAAAAAAGACACGAACTGAAACATGACTCACATAAATGCTTTGTAACATGTTTTAAGCAACAAAATGAATACAACCATTGAACACAATTCCTAAATGAAACACTAAATAACCATGAGAATGGAAAGAATAATAAAGTTATTGTTTTGAGGTCCTACTCTGTGCCAGGCTATTTACATATATTATCTCACTTAATCTTCATGACAAATCAGTGGTGTAGACATTACTACTTCCATTTTAAACCAGATCAGAGAGGTTATGTTACTTGTTTAAGGTAAACACACTGAATAAATCACACAGTCAGAACTTGAACCCACTGCATGCTGGCTCCAAACCCCTTTCCCGTCCCATTATCAAATGGCATGTTTCTGGAATTCAGCCAACTGGATTTTTTAACCCACCTTAAAATTTGTCATATTCTCAAGGATCTTTAAAGAAGACATTTAAAATAATTTTTGTCATGTGTTTCGATATGTCACAATTCCTTAAGCCAAGAATCTTAATTTTACTTCCCCCAAATATCTTCATGACATAAATTAAGCCCATTTACTCTTTCTATGTCATCAAAGCAACACTTTTTATAGAAGCAGTCACATAGCTAGACGAGGCAGTTTGTCTTTATGTAGAAACTAAAAAGAAACCGCAAGATAATCTACATGAAAAAGAACTGCCTTATGATCAGATTACTTTTGTAAGGTAGTTTTACTGATGTTAGTGCTGCACTATCATTTGTTATTAATAAAGGTACATTTGGGTGCTATGGTAGATTTGACCAGCTGTGGTGAACAGTTGTAACCATATTCTTTCCACATAAAACTTGTCAAATTTGTGGGTTTTATGAGTATACAAATAATCAAGAGAAGATACATAGACAGTGTATTTTTATACATTTTAAATACGGACAAAAAGCAGTACCTAAATCATAATGAATTATGGACAATCCTTGCAGAGTAAAGCCTGTTTAAATTCCACTAGTCCAAAATACGTAATACTTTGGACATAGTATATTATTCATTCTCAGTTTTAAAACCCGAAGTAATCCTCTAGATGTTTTTTCATGCATACTTCATTATACCTGTTGGAGACCATATATGCATACCCATATGCATACGCACATGGTCTATATACATATAACCATAAATATTTTGAGATTGGAAGGGACCTCAGGACACATGCCCTACAATTCTGTCACTGAGGAATACCTCTTATAAGATGATGGCCAGGTGTAAGGGCTCTGGAGTCGGGACTGCCTGGATAAAACCCCAGCTCTGCCCAGACTAGCTGTGGGTCTTCAGGCAAGTTATTTTGAACCTTCATTTCCTTCTCTATAAAATGGGGACTAAGAACTACCTCACAGGTTATATGGATTAAATGAGCTATAAAGGGCTCACTATACTTCCCTACATAAAAAACACTAAGAAACCCTGAAGCCAGATGGGCCAAGTACCCTTCTAAGGAAATACTGTCATTAAATGTCAGACATCCTTGGGGTACTTTTCAGTCAGCCTTGTGTATGTGAAAACAATTTTTAAAAATCCATTAAAATAGTCCACAATTGGAAACATCCAATAGTTTTTCCTGGCTCTGTGGCCTCATCCAATTACTTTTGAATCAAAACTACTTCTAGAAATACTTTAATTAAATTATAGATGGTATGACATACACTTATGCCAAAGTGGCTTATGTAGGCTTTTCATTCATTAGTCACTGATTCAAAAACATCTATAAAACACTTATTATTGACATTCGAGGCAAATATTTGATGCTATCCTCATTTCTATGGTTCCATTCTTTGAAACTTTCATTTCTCAGATTTTTCTAAGTCTCTACTACCTGCAATGTATCTACATCTATACCCACCCACAAGCACTTCTTATTCTGGGCCTGGCCCACCCATCCCTTCTCTGAGAACTTCCTCCACCAGTGTGCCTGTCTCTACCCTCAAGAGTGAGAGCAATCACAGCCTCTCACCTCCCATTTACTCATTTACTCTTTTACAATGCCAACTCCAGAGACCACCTCAAACCTCTCACATAAGGTGACTGCTCTAAAGTGGCTGACCATGGACCCCACTCTCTCATGATCTCCAACCTTCCAACCACTTCTTTTCATCCTCTTTCATGGGTTGCTTTTCCTCCCGCTGCCCTTCTAGGGTCCTCAGCCTACTTCTCATTCTCTCCTCACTCTTCCTGGATAACCTTGTCCAATCTCATGGCTGTCGCCAGCACCTGTAGGCTGATAACTCCCAAATCATTGTGTCCTAACCTTCTTCCTAAACATCATTATCACACAGCAAATTTTCTGCAGGCAATTCTACCTGGATGGCCCACAGGCACTTCAAAGGCAACATATTTAAATCCAAACTCTTCATCAAGCTAGATGTCACCTTCTCCAGGAAATCTCCCTTGACTCCACACCTGGTAGGGGTAACCCTTTTATGTACTCTGTAGGATTCCCTACTACAGCACGTGAAAACTCTATGGAGGTTATCTGAAATAATCTGTTCTAGGTTAAAGTATAAACACATCAAGAAGTAGAATCGTGGTATATCCACTTCTGGGTCTGGCTCGATAAACAGTCATTTATCTAAACCCAAAAACCCATAAATCTAGAGAAAGCAAGTTACAAAGAGCATCTTACAGCATCCATACTGTATTACTTTTTTGTGTGTAATATTTTAGGGTTTCAAAATATGACTTTTGTCCTGCTCAGGGATAAGAGTAAGAAAAAGAACAGAAATTAACTTACATAACTATCTACCTAATTATTAGAAACTAAAATACCTATATTCTCTTTTTATACCATAAATATTTAATTTCTACATTCAGAACTTGTTAACATAGCCTTGGAGTTTCAATTCGTTTCAGAGGGTTAGGAGTGAGGAGGTAGGAAGCAGGTAAAATTCACCAGCTTTCCCATGACTTTTCTCAGATGTTCTGCTCATACTAAAAAATTAGGCTCTAATTATTAAAAAACAAACACTCTACAGGAAAGTCACCTAAAAGGTTTACCTATCATAAGAGGCTGTGCCATATTCTAGGGAAGGACCTACCCTCAGTGAAAGGAACACAAACAGGACAGACCATGTGGCACCAGCTGAGCGGCCCTCTCCTGGGCGTGGAAGTGCTTCTAAGAAGGACTCAGCAGGCTCTGCACATGACACCTGTCCTGAGAGCCAAATATCTCAAGAGCAATGGCGCTCGGGCCGAGGATGGACTTTGTCTGCATCACCCTAACCTGAGCCCTGACAACACAGGCCAGGCCAAATCTCCCTCCTGGAGGTATAACTGGTATAGCAGTGTAAAATAGTAAACCATTTTATTTCACATCAAAAAGAGAAGGCTCTGTTACATATGGATGTCATTTGTGGTAGTACAATCTTCCCATTACTGCTGTGACAGACAGCTCACACAGTTTGCTCAGAGGGTCTCTAAATCTACAGCCCCCATCAGGTGAAGCCACCACCACTGCAGACCAGGTGAGGGGCTAGGAAGGACACTTCAGAAAGTAAAGGGACCAAACTTCTTGGGTCTTGAGCCTCTTTCAGTAAACTGCAGAGTCCATGGCCAGTAAGATACCTGCCTCTCAGTCTGAGATAAAGTCCTCAACCTCCAACGGCACTGCCCTTCTCAGCAGTTCAGAGAAATGGCTGGTATCAGAGAGATCAAGCAGGGGCATGAGGACTGCCTATTTTCTTGGTCAAGGCCAAAAGCCTGAATAATGTAACCAAAGGGCAGAATTTAGCTGACTATGGTCAGATGCCTTTTTTTCATAAGGAACAAAAACAGGTGTTTTTCTCTTAGGACTCACCTGAGCAAACCACTGACTCTGAGAGTCCTTTTTTCCCAACCATTGTCTAAATCACCTGACTATTCCATTCTTTGTACCATAATTGATAGCCAGTAAATAGTGTTTTCTCCATGTGAAAGAAAATGCACGACTTTGATGACACTAGTACAAACTAAAGCAATAACCAAGCGCTTATTTGCCTTACTATGGACCTGACCTACCTCCATGCTCAAGGTCAATAGTCTTTCTCTGTCCTCCTAATCTGAAGGAAAAGTTAAATTATTGGAACATAATATTACATATCATAAGAAATAGCGAAACACAATTAGTTGGATAACATAATGGATTATGATGTGTAAGATAGTATCATGGCCATTTAGACAGGCAAATGAGAAATGCTGCCCCAACTACTGCCAGCTCTTCGTCTGTGAGTTCACATGTATCCCAAGGCTGTGAGATTTAAATTGGTCACTACTCTTCCTAAAAAGTCAGCTTTCTTTTCCAAATCTGAAATAGTCACAATCATTTAAATCCAACCTGGCTTTCTCTCATTAGCAACAATCTTCTCTGCCCACCTCAGAGAATGGAAGAGTGTGTGTGTGTATACACACACACAAACCCTCATTAAGAAATAAATAAACTTCACACCAATATCATAGCACAAAGTCAATTGTGCCATATTTACTCACATAATCAGTCCTATCTGCACATATTTTTATAATGAAATAAGACTGGAAACTGAACACAGAAACTGCAGCTCTGTCTGACCACCTGATGGACTCAGGAACTTTGATAAGGGCTGAGGGAGCAGGTGGCTGGCAGCACTGGGATAGAAGGTCCCCATCTGAGGTGTCTGAAAGTTGCTGAGTTGTGACTTCTCCTAGGATACATGAAAGTTGCAATTTGCAGATAAGGCCACAGGATAGTGCAGTAATTCTGCAAACAGCTGCCCCCTCCTTCATCAATGCCATACCACCCCCAACCCCACCCACCCTGACTCACTCCCCCATCCCCAACCCCAATCCCTCCCAAAGAGAGAAGGGGGACATTTGGTCTGAGTCCTGGGAACCTATAGGAACTACTGTGAGATTCCCGAAAAATCCAGAAGTGTCTACAAGACTATCCAGTTACTCGGCATTCTCTCCTGACGCAGAAGGACCCACCCTTTGAAGAGCTGACAGGAACTGTAAAGCTGTAAGATGTGATTAGCCTATTTATTACAAATTTTGTTTATTTAGGTTTTCATGTTTATTTCTCACTATAACCCCACTAGGATACAATTAACCACCTCCTCACTCATCAGAAATATTAGAAAGATGCACAAAAATAAAATAAATGCTGCATCTAAATGTAACTTCCCAGCATTATGGAACTGTGATGTTATTATAAAAAGCCACCCTGAAACAGAAAAAAAAAAAATGAAGTATTTTGAAAGAGCTCCTTTTCAAAGGAATTTTTATCCCTTTAGTTCCTGCTACTCAAAGGTAGGTCTGTGGACCAGCATTACTGCCTGGGAGCTGGTTAGAAATGCAGAATCATAGCCCCACCCTGGACCTATTAAATCAGAACTGATATTCTGCTGAGATCCTAAGTTACCTGGAAGCACATTAAAGTTTGGCCTGGGAGGTGGTTACTATAGAGAATATACTGACCCACACCCTCAAAACAGTTTTCTAAGCCCTGAGTCTCTGCTTCCTCATGATTTATTTTAGGGAAAACAAATATATTTTGAAATTTGAAAATAAAAACAAAGTATATCCCAGAACTAGTTATGACCCACGAGAGTGAAGGCTTTTTCTATCTAACCTGCCAGGTAACCGATTAACATTCCAATGAACATTGACAGAAAATTTGTTCTGTCACTTATAACTCAGGTAAACAGTATAGGCATGACAGGAAAAATTTAACTAAGACTAACAGAATCATACGACGACACTAGAGGATTTTTAAAAACTAATTTCCTGTTCATAAAAAATAAAAAACAAAATTATTTTAAGCATCAAGTTAAGCATATGACTAAACTGAGAGGCTACATTAACGTGGTCTCCAAATTACAGTCATTGTTGTTGCCTCAGCCAAAGATGAACCTCCTGGGAAGAAATTACATGAAGAGTTTAAGTACCCTCTGCCTTTCTCCTCATGTGAGTAGAGAAATTACGAAGGTAAAAAAGACAAGTAAATACAATTAATGACTTTTGCACTCGTTGATTCCACAACCCTAAAATTAGAATGATCACAGAATTTTCAAGGCGGAAGGACTCTCAGGTAACTAACTGCTGCTGGTCCACTGACCCAGGAATCTCCTACAAAGTACCTGGCAGGGGGTTTAGAGCCTCCCAGAGAGGGATAATTGTTGTCGTACCCACTGATCTTCCTCATGCCCTTGACCAACCCAGAACAATTCTATCCCTACTCCCAACTCCTTCAAATACCAGAGGACCCCTCACATGTTCCCAGGTGTTAGCTCCACAGACTCCATTTAGTTTCTTGGATGGTGTAGTATCCTCTTACCCTGGTGTAACTGAGTATTCTGTTTCTATTGAAACTAAATTATGATTAGTCTGACATAATTTAATGAGACCCACAGTGCCAAATGAAGTCATTTGATGTAATGGGTGGTAATTCAATACATTCTCCATGAAACATCAAAGATTATGTAACGGTTAATATATCTACATATGTTAGTAGTGCAACCATAAGTAAGGGCATATTTGTCTGCTAGACTATGACGTACAAATAAGAAAAACTACCAGCCTCTACTCAAAAATGTTCCTGGGTCCCTCTCCAGAGACAGAACTCTGCACCAGATGGATGACCTGACCCAGTGTGGCCTTTCTGTACCTTCCTTGTTTACGATAAAGAGGCATTTTTAAGAAAGCAAAGGGCATAAAAGAACTACATTTGGCATTCACAAAGCAATTGACACTTTTATTACTTAACATCACAACCTTATGAGGTAGGCCAGTATAAGTTCTGTCACTTTGTAAGTGATTAAACCAAGACTGAGAATAGGAAATGAGAAAAATCGTGTGCTGCCCAGGGCCAAACAGAAAGCAAGGTTGGAGCCAGTTGAATTCAGAAGCCTCAATTAAATTCCCAGACAAAGGGAACAGGCACACTGAATATAAGTTTTATGGATTTCACTTTGAAATAAAACAAGGCAATATTATGTTACATTAAATGATATTTAAAATTCTTTTATGACCTTAATTTTACCACCAAAATAAATTTTATTCCCAAAATAAAGAAAATTTAAACAGGCAAACTTATTCCAGGTTACAAATTCTATTTACACACACACACACACACACACACACACACACACAAAATCTTGTGTTCCATTTGAGAGATTTTTTTTTTCCTAATTTGACCTGTGACAGTAATCAATATTATGCCAAAGGGCCTCGATCAAGCTGCTAAACCTAAAGTGTTATTGATTAGACGCACTGTTGTTCAGAGGGACATTTTCCCAAAATAAATTCTTAGCATTTTATAACTCTCCTACATTTTCACGAAAGAATCTGCAACACAGGAAGGAATCACTTCCCCACACACAAATCTTATCTTCAGTGTCATCAAAAGGTATTTGGTTAAAACCATCTGCACATCCAGCACACATTCTCCCTGTTATTCCGAGCTTGAGTCCTTGGCGCCTCGCATTAACCAATCTTCCCAAATGGCTTGCTCCAAAACACACACCTATTGCACTGGGTGGACTTGGTACACAGCTCCCCGCTGCCCGCACTTCCCTGCCTCCCCCATGCTGGCCACCAGCCCCTTTGAGTCTGCAGCCCACAGGCCCTCATCCTGCAAGCCACTCTTCAGGGAAAGCAGATATTCACCCCCAGGACTGCCGAGGCCCTTTCCCACACTCTGGGGCACTCGGCCAATGAAGCACCACAGCCAACCACACAGCCACTTCCAGCCCAGGAGTGGGCACCACCAACTACACCACTCTAGACCTATCGCCATAGAACCAACGCTGGGGCTCGGCACATCTGAGCAAAGGTGGTGGTCCCACCTTCACGTACCACATCTTCTGCCCGTTGTGTCTGGGTGAACTGCTCTGACCCTGAAAGGCTGATGAAAGGCATGGGGGTAGACCTTAAAATGTTTATTTGCTGGGGCTGGAGGAAAGAGTCTTGGTGCCTAAGGGTCAAGAGCAGGGTGGTCTGGAGCAGTCTTCTGACACTATGAAGGGCCAGGGAAACCTGTCAAAGAAAACCTGGAAGAAGTCTGGTCTGGGCATGTCCGCTGGAGGTCTATTTGAAGAGAACCTAGTGTGTCTGCACACACTGCCGGGCACCATCAATGCAGACTAGCCATCAGCACTCCACCTCACCCCCTCCCCCTAGGGGAATGCAGTCCACCACCACTCCCCATCCCCGAAGGTAAGAACTTTATCTTCACCAAACAAGCTCCACACTTCATTCCCTTATTTCTATTAGTCTTCCCACTGGTGGACTTTCCTCTCTTGTATTTCCTCCTGAAATTTTGCTTATCCAGGATCCACTTCAAATGCCTCTTCACCATGAATATCCCACTCTCCCAAAAGGATGTGCCCCCTTCTCTTGAAACAGGCAGCGTCAGTTCTGTATTGCAAACATTTGGGTGTATGGCTTATTCTCCTACAAGTTCCCAGCAAACTCTCTTTTCTTGGCATCCCCTACAGTGGGTTTTTTCCTTTTTGAAACTGTAGGTTTCAACCCACAAGTGGAAATTTAAAAAAAAAAAAGAAAAGAAAAATAGAAATTGTCAAAGTGCATCACACACAGTACTGATAAGTATAATTTCATGACACTTTTGTTTCAGTTATGTGCATGTGTGTGCAGGAATGTAGTGGATTGCAATGTTAAATGTATTCGTTATTTTAGTTATTTGGCCTGAAAGGGCAGTCCCCAACCTTTTTGGCACCAAGGACCAGTGCTCCTATGAGAATATGCCTGATGATCTGAGTTGGAGCTGAGGCAGTGATGCTAGTACTTGGGGAGCAGCTGCAAATACACATGAAGCTTCGCTAGCTAGCTCGCCCACTACTCACCTCCAGCTGTGAGGCCCGGTTCCTAACAGGCCTAACAACTGGTATCAGATCATGGCCCAGGGGTTGGGGACCCCTGGCCTAAAACATTTGCAAGCCACTACTCTACAGTACCAGTCCAATAGTAATGCCTAGTACTCTATGAATGCTCACTGAACAAATTGATGAGTATGAAATTATTCATTTATTGCAACTTCAGACTCAAAGTTGAAAGAACATAGAGTATAATGCCTATTTGAACATAAGTAAATAGACTCTGACCTATGTGAAGCTGTGGGGGGGTGGGGTTGGTAGAGAGGGATCTGAATATTTACTACTGTATTTCAATAAACTTTCTTCCCTATAACTAAAATGTGTTTACATTTAAGAAGAATTAAATTCAATTTTGACTAATTAGATTAAATTCGATTTTGGAAAACTTTTCTCATTCATCGAAAGTAACTCATGATTACAGAGTTCTGCATCTTTAAAATACTTGGTATAGGTAACTCCACCATGGTTTATGAAAGGATCTTTCAGATGCACCATGAGAGCCTTTGTTCAAGTTCTTCCTTTGCCCAAGATGCCTCTATGTCCTCTAAATACCCCCACCCCATCTGTAGAAATTTCATTCATCTTCCAAGGCTTAGTTAAAAGGCCACCTTTTCCTTGGAAGCCCTTTTTTTTTAACTCAATTTTCCCTCTTTGCCCCCTCCATCACCCACCCCAGTTCCAACTATGGTCTTTCTCCCAAATCAAAAATGTTAAAGACTTCCTTGATGACCCTTCTCATTACCCTACTAGGTAATAACATACACAACCCATGGTTTATTCATCTTTGAATCCCCTACAGCAACCTGCACAAGGTCTCATACTTCAGAGATGACCAAAAAATATTTGTTAAGTGAATAAAAGCAATGGTTACCCTGGTAAAAGGCCCTGAGGAAGGGCTCTCATGCCCAGCAGCTGATCAAACCTAGTGGAGAACAGGAAGGGCAGCAGAAGGGATAGCAGAAAGGATGGAGAGGAAGGATGAGAAGAGGCTCTACTCTTCTGGACATCTGGCCCAGGAAATTCACTGAGGCCCCATGTCTTCAGGGATTCAGCTCGCCAGAACGAATTCTCCACGCTTGCTTCAAACCAGAAATGGGAAATAGAATTAAGGGTAGAAGTTAGTTCTATCCTTCTTAACGTTGAGCTATGGCTGAAAAAGAAAAGTTGAAACAGCTATTTGGAGGCCAAAATACCACTCTTGAAAAGTAAGTATTGGTGTTTCTGAATTGAGGTGGGGAGGCAATGGTTTCTGAATTATTAACTGATTGTCTCTATCAATTATATTCAACAGTGTGGAGCTTTTCTCTTCATATTGTCTATACAGTCATCTGGGGATGTCTCAAGTTCAAAGCCACAGTCCCAACTAACAAACCACAGTTGGTTTTATCGGAAAACAATGTCCACAAATTAGAAAAAAAAATTGTTAGGAATTAAAATACAATTCCCTTTTCCATTAACCCGTACCTTCCTCCACTCTCTCCAAAGAAAAGCATTTTTCTGAGATGAATTAAAAGAAAGTTTTTAGTGGTCTTTAAATTTTAACATATATTCATACTAGGTAGGCATAATTTTCTAAATCATGGTATTTTGTTTTCAAATTTTTAGTTTTATCAATATCATTTAGGGCTCTGATCTTTTTTTTTTTTTTTTTTTTGATATTTTAACAGAACTTTAACTTCCAACCATCAAAATTTAGTTTTGTAATTAATTTCACACTGTTGAATATAATTGATAGAGACAATCAGTTGATAATTTAAGAATCATCACCCCTGTCTTCTTACACCACCACCCCCAACCCCAACTCAGAAACACCAATATTTACTTTTCAAGAGAGGTATTTTGACCTCCAAATAGCTGTTTCAGCTTTTCTTTTTCAGCCATAGCTCAACGTTAAGAAGGATAGGACTAACTTCCACCCCTAATTCCATTTCCCATTTCTGGTTTGAAGCAAGAGTAGGGAAGTGGGAGCAAGGCAAAGACACTCATAAACTGGGAGCATCTATAGTACTGTAGAAAATAAACTGGATTTGGAATTTTAAAAACTGAGCTTTGAAATTAATGCCTACTTCAAATATAGCTCCTCCACTTCTAGATGTGTAACCTTGGGCAGGTTACCTGATCTTCCCCAGCCTCGATTTCCCAATCTGTAAAATGGAAATAACAATAGTACTTGCTTCCCATGGCTGTTGTGAGGGTTAAATGAGCTAAAATATGTAATGTACTTAGAATAGTTAAAACATGTCATGTGTTTAAAACAGTGTCTGGTAAATGGTAAGCATTTACCAGTAAATGTTAGTTAAAAATTCTGCTGTTGTTTTACGGTCTCAGTAAAGCCACTTTTCAGTTCAAAGCCTCCATTTCCTTGTCTATAAAATGGGACTACTACTGCTTACCACCTCTAGGACTGGTATAAGATTCAAATAAGAAAACAATGGACATGAAAACCTCTGACACTCAAAAAGTACACAAATGTTCGTTTTTTTGGATCACTCATAAGCTTATAGAGTAAACCAAAAACTAAAAGAAAATTATAAGGTTAAAAGTAAACCATAAAATTGGGTTAGAAAACACTATCTGAAAATTCATCCATGACTGAGAAAATGCCTATGTTAAAATGTATACTCAAAGAGTTTGGTCTGTCTTTATCAGAAATATATAAGCTTTTGTAAAATGTAATTTCTCTATCTGCAAACTAGAATAGCTCCTTCAGTCAAGCCAAACTATCCTACTATATATTATAAGCAAGAAAGCCTGCACATTTTTATAAGCCAAAGATAAATTGATGGTTTGATTAAAATCTGGTTGCATGTACAGCACCTTTTTAAAAATGCTTTTTTTTTCATTTTTAAAAATGTAAGTATACTATAGTAGCTAATTTAAATTTCGAGTCAATTCAAAGGACATTTGTTGTGGAACTGTGCTCCAGGTAACTCACCTGGAAACTAAGGATGCAAAGAAAAAAATAAGGCTCAGGCCCTGTGCTGGAAAAGCCCATAGATTATGGCCAATAACTTCAAAATATTACTTGTGAAAATCATAAGGGGGCTTCAATTTGAGTCAGCAAACAGGCAAGCAGCATAAAAATATGCCAAAATAGTAAGTTCTTCTCTTTGACTGAAAAACTGCCTTTTAAAAGCAAAAGTCATTTTAAAAGCACAGTTTCTACCAGGAAATCTATTGAATTTGTGCCAGAAACCAAGATTCCTAAACATAAACCTGTAAAATAATAGGTATCTGTAAGTGAAAGGCTGAAATAACCCCAGGAGCAACAACACAGTAATTAGCAACTTTTATAGAGTAATAACATGTTTCATATTCTTTCTACACTGGCTCTTTGAAGTTCCCAGTGTAATATATAAAAGTTTTATTACATTAGGGCCCATCTTTGTGTATTTTATAGGCACCAGCATTATGCAGAGCAAGCCATACTTACTCATCATCAGACCTTTTATAAGAAACTGCTCAATAATACACTAGCTTTGTGTCCGGTTTAGTTTGATAAACCTTGCTTTAGAAAGGTAAAATTCACTAGAAGCCTATATCAATGAAAATATACACACATCCACATATCATCTCCACTACTATAAATCATAAAGCAGTTTAGCTTTAAAACTGTACATTGCATATTCATGTGCACACCACTTGCGGTTGTAGACACATGTGAACTCTACTGAATTAAAGCAAAAAAAAAAAAAAGCCCACTCTACAATAAGCGATTACCAGAAGCAGAACAGAGTGCAGTTAATATGCTTGTTTCAGCAGATGTTCATTCCCGTAAATATTAAACATAACACAAGTTCCTCCAGGAATATGCAGGCAGTAATTTTACTACCTGAAAGGGTTGGTTGGAAACATTTAAGCGATGGGGGGGACGGGAGTGGGGTAGATAAGAAGGATGTTGAAGCAGCCAATGGGATTTTTAAAACACCCACAACTGGAATTAAACTGCTTCTAGCGGCGATTTACCTACAGCAGCTTTTCAATGTGAGAACCCCAGCACAGAACCCGGGGGGCTCCCCAGGTTGCGAGCTGTGAGCTGGGCATAAAGGGATGCACACCGGGCGCGGGGGCGGGGAGAAAAGGGGAACTGTGGGAGGTGTGCAGAAAGGACCAATGCAATCGTGAACCTGAAGGCAATGAGTCTCCCCCAGCCAAGGCCTCTGGAATGCCCGCACCGAGAAACACCCGCCCCCTGCCCTGGTGCTCACTTTCCGTCTCGGGTGGGTGTGGGTGGGAGGGACAGGAAGGACCAGCCGCCAAGACCCGGCGCCGACAGACAGCGGCTGGAGCATCCTCTAAGGGCACTTCGCTGCAGCCCCAACTCCAGGGGGTCGCTGGCATGAACCAGAGGCTCTCGGAGAAGAGGAGGGGGCGCAGGGGAGAAAGGGAGGGGAGAGGGTCGAGGGGTGGATCCCGGACACTAATGACACGTTTTAGAAATCCGTTCTTTTTTCTCACCAAGGCTGCGCTCTGGCCCTGGCTCCCCAGATCATCGGCCCCTGGGCTGGGGCGGGCGCACGGGGGGAGGGAACAGGAAAGGGGTCAAGAGGACGGGAAGGCGGCAGTACATCCACCGGGGGAAGGCAGCAAGAAGCCGGCGCGGCGGGCGCCCCGACCCACCCCACCCCCACGGCGCAACCCCCGGCCCAGGTGAGGCGCTGGCCGCCGCAGCCGCCCCTAGTCGCTCCCGCCCGCCCTGGCGGCCGGCGCGGGGACTCACCACAGCGAGTCGAGGTCCCATTCCTGGAGCAGGGCTAAGTCGAAGCTGTCCATGGTGGGAATGTGTCGGTGTCAGCGCCGCTGCCGCTGCCGCTGCCGCCGCCGCTGCCGCTGCTGCCGCCGCCGCCGCCGCCGCCGAGGCTCGGGCCGCCCGCGCGCTGCAACGAAAAGCAGCGCTCAAGGTGCTTCCCGGCCGCGCCGCCGTCCGCCACCCCCAACCCCGCCGGGCTCCCGGCAACCCCCGCCCCCGACGCCGGGCCGGCCGGGCGGCAGCGGCCGCACTCACCCGCTCGCCGGCTCGCGCGCAGGCACACTCGGGAGACCCGCGAGCTCGCAGCGCCGCCGCCGCGCCTGCTCCTCCTCCTTCCCGCCCCGCGGCGGCCGGGCCCGCTGCCCCCGCCGCCGCGCTCCGCGCCGCCCGCCGCCTCTTTCTCCTCGGGGAGGCGCGTGTGCGCGGGCGAGGCCGAGGCGCGCGCACCCTGAGCCCCGCGCCGCGCGCCCCTGCGCTCCCCGCACCGCCCCTCGGGGTCCCGCGGCGCCCGCAGGCCGCGCTGCCCGGTTCCCCGCACCCCAGCCGCCCGCCGGACTCTCAGGGGCCCGGGGTCACCCGGGGCGGCCCTGCGAGCGGGGCGGAGGGCCAGGCAGCGGCGCCAGGCGGTGATGCTGAGTGGGCCGCCCCGCGCACCTCCCGCCGCCCGCCCCTCCGGGTCTGCATGCTCCTCTTTGGGGCCCAGGATCCACTTGACCCTGCCAGGCGCTCCCGAGGCAGGGAGGCTGCAGACCTGGATTAGGTGCTGGGAAATTCTGGGCCGCCCCAGGCCCGTGAGAGTTAACTGTGCCGCCTCCAACAGCGCCGTAAACAAACCGTTTAAAATATCTGGAGTCAGTAAGTTAAAGGAAATAAAGGGGAAGCGGGAGGACAGCTCTTCTGGCAGGACCTGCAGCGTGGCCTGCAGTAGGAGTCCCACCACCCTCCAGCAGGCCAGTCCCTGTAAACCAAGCTCCCCACTTTTTATCTCTTACAGGGAAGGGGGCAGGCCTCTGGGTGTAGACTGCAAACTTCCCGCCCCATCTCCAGTCTGGAGAGTGGCGTATCGCCAGCTAGAGTGTCATTGTGGCTGTAAAAATCAAGTCCTTATTATTCTTCCTTGATTGTAAAGAACGTTTTCCCCTACATGGCTTTTATAGACATTGCTGAGAAGCCCACATCTGGATCTGTTTCCCTAAATCCGGGACCCCTTCCTCTCTCTCCGACCCTCCTATCCTCTTGGCCACAGCTTCCCGCAGCCTCACTCGGGAATCCAGAGGTTTCCTGGTGAGATCGGTGCTGAGCAGTGTAATTAGGCCCCACCACTGGTACCGAACCGCCCACTCCCTGCCATGGAGAGGCCTTCTGGTACTCTCTCTTTGTTATTTTTCAAGAAGAACCACTGACTGAGGCCACCAGAAACCCAGAGCCCTGAGCAGAAGGCAGAAGCCTGGGAGTCACCCTCCTCACCTCCTTGATCTGTGAATGAGGATTAAAGAACTTCGTTCTGAGAACGCATAGAAGAAAGACCAGAGAGAATTGCCTCCTATATAGGGCTGGATTACCAAACACTCATCCGCTCTTCCTTCCCCCAGCTCTGAAGCAGTTCTTCCTTTATTCACATCCGTAACTAACGTGCTAAATGTAAGACATTTAGGTAAAGTGAGCGTCCACATAGTTTGAGAAAACAGAGTTGGTCTTTTAAAAGCTGACAACTCCCGTCAGCTTCCCTCATTAATTGAAGGTAGACCAAGGCTACAGAGAACAAAGAGCCTCTGAATAAAGGAAAAAGTACAGGTGTTGAAGGGCTGTCTTCCCAAATTCCAGTCCACAGTGTATTTGAGGTGAAGAAAAAATATCTGTCTTCCTAATATCTCCTTAGCACATGCTTTGCTGGAAATGTTTGCTCTGGCAAAAGTGAGATGCCCCAGCCATCCAGAAGGCATTCACAGGAACAAAGGAAGGGGTGGAGAGTGGACAGGAGGGAACAGCCCCTCTCTGGAAGTACTGCAAGTTCCATGGTCTGAGCAAGAAATGCATCCTGTCCCTATGCTTGGAGCTGCCGCAGAGAAGCTTCCAGAAAGCAGACCTCCCACCCCTTGCAGAGACTTGGCTCTCCTTCCTTTCCCACCACATCTGTTTATACAAAGGAGGGCTGCTGAAGAACAAACAGAACGGTGTTTGCTGGGAATTCCATCCCCTGCTTGAAGCTGACGATACTGATTTGCCCTCACCGTGGAGGCTGAAGATAAATAGATGATCCCAGAAAGGGAAAGAGAAAGTACTGGGGGGTATGGAGCTGGTGGAGCCACTGATGCATGAAAGGCCTCTCCTCAAAAGCCGCGTAGTAGTGGGGAGATTTATGTGTGAACTTAAACACAGTGCCTTGCATTAACATTTGACTGTACTTGAAACTAAAGCAACTTCACTGTGGATATTTATATATATTTTTTTTCATCAGAAAAAACTATTTTCTTTCGAGGGCCTCTGGCATGGCAAAGTTGCATAAATACTCATTTCCAGTGTATGTTTTTGTGTAGAGTGTCTAGTTGGAGAATAGGGCCTTTGGAAGAAACCCAAATAATAGTTGTACACACCATTTTTACTAAGTTGTCATGGAAATAAATCTGAATAGTATTTACAAGTAAAATGTAAAACAGTTAATGGGAACCTGTACAGAAAGATCTTATGATTGTTGTTATTATCTGGTTTGTTAAGATGGTCCCATTATTCTCCATCCCTTAGGAACCCTTAGAAAAACAAGTGCTTAATCTAGTTGTCAAATTTAAATCCTTAATACAGGGGAAAAAACGGGGTGGGCTGGGTGGGGACGTAGAATTCCTGGCACTAGAATGCCAGAACTAAAGGAGAATTTTTGTCAAGGAGTAAGAGACTACCTAAAATAAAAATGTAACTTAAGAACGGGTGTTTCCTATAAAACTGATGTAGCGTCTGTGCACATTAACGACTTTGAGACTTAAGAGACTTTTCTCCTGAGATATATCTCGCAATTCTAGACACTGAATGAAACCACCCAGCTCCAGAGAGCCATGGTAGAGGCAGCTCGGTGAGGGAAGCTGCTGGCATCCTAGGTCACTTCTGTTTGTTTAGGTGAAATCTAGGACCAGAAGGGACTAAGGATTGAATTCTACTAGTCTGGCACACAAGTGCACTTGGCCAGGGCTCCACTCACATCCCCCAAAGCTGGAATTGGAAGCCCCCTGAGCAGACCCAGGAGCAAATCTGTGGTGTCCCATTAAGATCTCCCTTTGGCCTGGAATGGAGAGAAGAGCAACCCTGCACGGCTTTACTTATTCATGCCTTGTTCTGGAGACATGGCGGCAACTCAGAGGTCGCCTTTGTGACCAGATGGGAATTTTCCTTTTGTAATCCCAACATTCCTCTAGAAAAAGATGCTCGGCCAAATGCCAGCTGTGCAGGTGGTCTCGCTGGAAGGTGATGGGAGCCCAGTGTGGTTTGTCACTACACCTTCTTTCCCACTCCAGCCAGGCTGCAGACTCACTGTACAGTCCACTTCTCCATTCAGAGGCTTCTTGGGTGTTTGTAACGGATTGCAGGATGAGCCCTCTAGGCTTTCTGCTTACAAATTACATGCTAATATGTCAACCCCCAGGACAGCTTGGGGTTTAATCCACCTAGGAACTCCAGTGTCTTCAGGCCTCTGCCTCCCCACTGGTATCTTAGAGGGGTTCTAGCCTAGGATTGGGGTGCCTGTTTCTATTATTTCGTCATTTACCAGGTCCCGAGCAGATGGTGTGGCTGTGCTGGCTGTCATCACTCTTCCTATGTTTCCATGGAAACATGGGGCATAGGGACCCTCTCTGCCTTGGGCTCTCTGACAGTATCCTCCGGCAGAGAACTTCAGCGATCTGGTTCCTCCCCGCCTCGCCTCCCCCTGCCACGCCCCCAACCACACCATCTGCCCACGTACTGAGAATTTTGAGAATGTTCTGCAGCCCTAGAAGCCAGGGTCATTTCAGAGATCACCCAAGCATGTATTCCCCACAAACTGTTGTGAAGGTGGTGGAAACAAGAAGGGAAAGGAATGGGGGGCCAGTACCTTTGTCACATGGCTGAGGCCAGTCTGCAATGGTGGCATATTTGGACTATTTGCCCCTCAGCCAGCTTCCATAAAGGCTGTTTATTGCCCAGATGTCAAAATAGGTGTTTCTAAGATGGCATCTGCTTGTCAGGCACCTGACAGTGAACGTGAGGGTGTTACTGGCAATTCACGTTTTACTGACATTCTACTTTCTACATGCATTCTTTATATGTATATTTTTTTATACAAAACCAGGTTTTCTCTAAGGAATGCACCTTCCTCAAAGTTTCTAACATCCCTCCTGCCTTCATAATTCACTTATATAGCCACTAAGACATTAATTAGATTCAGAAGTCCATGGAAACTGCAGAGTTGGGCAGGGTCAGAGGCCAGGCAGGGCAGAGAAAAGAGCAAGGAAAATGACCCTTGGGAGAGAGTAAGGAAGTGGAGGGAAATTTTTCATGCCATTCAAGTAGCAGACAAGGCAAAGATAATTTCAAAATGTGGTCAACTACCATAACATTGTTGAGAGAATTAAAGCATTGTCCAATTAAAGAGTTCTTAAAAAAAAAAAAGTTGATCTGGTATAAGAATTCCATGCATATATATCTTTGCTGGTAGTTGCTCCTTATACAGCTGGTACAAAAGACTAGTGTGTGAGGCTCACTTTTTAAAAAAAAGTACAAGAAACAAAGAAGGCACATGTACTAAAGGCTGCAAAGCAAGCTGCAAAGACTCAGGCTATTCATAAAAGTGGATCAGAAAAGAATTTCCTATCGCAGATCATGTATTTCATGCCATGCTGACTTACTTGAGAGATAATCCCGTTATCTGTGATATGAAATCCCTCAGTGTTGGTAAGAAGAACCAAGCACCCTGACTTAAAACTTAATATCCCCATTGGCTCTTTGTTGTGCTCCTTCAAGATGTGCACTGGCCATCATGCAAGATTCAAGGATTGAACCTCTTGTAAACAGGAGATAACTAGTCATAATGATAACAAACATTTCTATGTTATGATGTACTAGGTACTATCTACCAACTCCATTTATCTTTCCTGAATCCTCATGAGGTGCGCTACCATTGTTTTTATTTTACAGGTAAGTAAACTAAGGAATAGATAAGTGTCACCAAATAAAGCATGGCAGATTGGGGACTGGATCTAGCAGCTGCAATACCACACCGCCTCTCATAACTTCTGCCTTGATTATCATGGAGTCATTCCCGTGCTTGCAGGCACTTAAATAATGATGTACCACAGACCTAATCAGAAGGTGAGACAGAGCCCTCTACCCCTCTCTGAGCCATCTTCCTTCCTCAGCTCTGCCATACCACACCTGTGGTGATGCTCTAAATCTCAAGTCTTGGTGTCTTCCTTTGCAACATGAGAAGGTTGGGCTAGACATTCTGTCTCTGTTAGTTCTAAAACGTTGGGGTTCTGTTTTCGGTTGCTCCTTCTAAGTGCCGCCAGACAGCAGTCTCTGGAGTAGGGTAGGAGAGGCATCAATCTTACCCTGTCTAATGACAGGTCCTGCCCCTCAGCTTAAACAAATCTTGAGGCATTGGTCTTTTCCAGTGAGGAGTGCTGGATGGTCTGTTCAGTGTTAACAGTTGGCAAGACCAAGTGTCCAGGAGAAGGCCATTTAGCGTAGGTCTGGGGTGAAATGTGGGGGAAAAGTCACAGCACAACTGCAAGGGTCAGTCTTTTCTCTGTTGCACCAGAGAATATTCAAGCATGGCGCCAATGACTCTGAGGAAACCCCTGGAGGACACCGAAGTTGCAAGTGTGCCAACTATGGCTCATGGCCTGAAAATAGAGACATTTCATAAAGGTACCTGAGGAGTTAAACATCAACAGGCAAGGGCAGCAGCATAAGGTCCTCAGGAGGCCTTCCGGGAAGAAGCACCTGCTATATCTCCGAATCTGCAGTGGAGGCCCTCCAGTCCGGACAAAGAAGGAAGAGGGTGTCCGCCTCACCAGGAGCTCGAGACGAACACGTGCTGGTGGTTGGTACTGGCTGCCTACCCAATGTCCACCCACCCTCTTCACTAACCAAACCTGTTTGCATTGGGGAAGTGATCAGCCCAGCTGAAATAATTACATTTTCCAGTCTCTATCATGTAGCTTCAGTTTGTCAAGGACTGAACATGTAACACAGTTTCATTCAATGAGACTATAAGCTTCAGCAGCTGGAATTTTTTCCTGGAAAGTTTTTATTTCCCAGACTAGGCACCATCCCTTCCTCTAGGTCACTTCCTTCTTCATTCTGTCCAGAATGCACCCAAAGGCCTGAGGAGGAGCAGCCATCTTGGACCTTGAAGGCAAAAACCACAGGCCGAAGTTGGCAGATCTGAAGTTAAAAGAAGGGTACATCCCTGATGGTTTCTTCACACAGTTGTACCATCTTTGAACCACCTACTTAGCCCTGGACTTCTGGGGACAGAATAAGAGTCTGTTTGGCTCAGCTGCTGTAGTTGCGTTTTGATTTCTACTGGTAGAGAAGTCATGGTCCCTTCAGTATGTGCCCTGCGCACTGCCACATGCAGCCAGGTCTACCAG
Source organism: Pteropus medius (assembly GCF_902729225.1). Lineage (NCBI taxonomy): Eukaryota > Metazoa > Chordata > Mammalia > Chiroptera > Pteropodidae > Pteropus > Pteropus medius. The sequence goes on along the minus strand of NW_024343105.1, from coordinate 790,256 downwards.
ACGTCCTGGCCCGTGTGCCCTGTAGGGCCAGCACTACAAGAGGACTGACTGTGATTTGGAAAAGCCCCTGGTTGCTTTCTTAAATATAATCTTGCCTTCTGGGTTCACTCCGACTATAAGAAAGTCAATTAATATGAAACCCATGTTTGATTGTCTGAAGACTGATTAATGTGGCTCCAGCATTAATATTCCATATTAATAAATGTTTCTCTATTTTCACGTTATTTATTAACCTGATTAAGTTACTGTTATGTCCTCACAGGGATACTAGAAGATCTCATTTCTGGAAAAGATCTCATTTCTGGAAAAGGAATAATAACAGCCAGCTTTTCTTGTGTCCTTGCCACATGCACAAAAATATGTGTGTTTCAGACCCTGCCATTGTTTTTAACCAGTAAACTAATTACCACTGTATGAAGCTGATTTACTTCAGAAGGAGTTTAGAAAAACAACTAATTAAGTACAGTATTTTGAAATATAAACTGCATTATAGGGTTAGAACCCTATAATAAAATCGCAGAAGCTTGAAAGTCAAGGGAAACCACAGAGGTTCTCTAACTGACCTCAATGTATCTGGTGCAGGAATCCAGTCAGCCCTGATAAATTCAGCCTACAGATGGGCATTTCTGGTGATAGGTAGCACACTGCCTCATGAAGCTTCCTAGTCTGTTCTTAAGGCACTCAGCTCTGACTCAAACAATGTTCTCCCTTAGATTTATGGATCCCAAATGGATCTCCTATAATTTCCTCAAGTATCCCTAGCTTACAGCAAGCACTCCTTAGTGCTCAGATTCACTGAATTTCTTTTCTTGGTCCTCCAAGAATGAGACTTTTAGCCTCAAGTACTTTGCTCAGCACCTTTGGCAGAGGGGATTTCTTCTGCATTTGGGAATTCTGTACAGAGAAGAGAAGCACATGGGCAAGGAGATGAGAAAGAGCCCAACTTCCTCCTACTGTTTCTTGGGAGAAGGGAACTTCACAACGGAGTTGGGGCTGGCCACAAGAAGGAACATGCCCACCACAGAGAGGGAGCAGAGAGGGAACATGCCCATAAAGAAAGATACCTTCTTGCTGGTTCTCAAGGAAGAAGTTGCACAGTGGGAGGTGAAAATGGGAGCCCAGATCATGGGAGGTGGACAAGAGCAAGGACAGGGAGGTGACAGGATTACAGCTCCGTGTCTCAGATCAGGCCCACCCTTAAAGAAAGGCAGTAACTCTTTCTCAGGATGGTTTCCAGTGTTTTTCCAAAGATCCAACACTCCTGTGATGCTTGTTATAATTCTCTGCACTTGGCAAGACAGTTACATTTTTATGAATTTAGCATTACTTTCTGCCATTCTCTAGACAACAATGTGAGATTTATTACAACATAAAAGAAAATTCATCTTCTTGGGCCTGAGCATCAGCTCAGACTCCCATACTGTCACCATCATCCTGCTCTGAAGAACGAGACCTCAAATTGGGGATGAAGTCATTGAGGGTACCTGTCCAAGTCTTAGTGTCAGGCCTCAAGAGGGGAATCACAATGATCACATAGGTCATTTCAGATTTATTTTTTTTATTTTTTATTTTTTGCTGAACAAACATTATTGAGCACCTTGTGCATGCCAATCAGTGAGTTAAGAAATAAGGGCAGAGAAAAATAGTTTAAAAGCCTACACTCTAGAAGACAATACACACACACCTTCATTCACTTGCTCATTCTTGAGTTTAACAAATATTTCTTGAGCCAGTTGTGCTCCAAACTCTGCTAGGCACTTAGATCACCCTGAGTGAAGGGCACCAGTTACGTTATGCTATAGCAAGGGAAGTGCAAGCACTCAAGGAGATCTTTCTAGAAAGAATGACTGATTTGTATTCCAAGTCAAGAACTGATTTATCTAGATTAAGGTGAGTGGGGGAAAATGGGAGAGAAGACTGAACTCCATGTGCTACACTGCTACCTGCTAGGGCAGCGTTGTGGCTGCAAAGCCGTAGGAGCAAGAGTGAGGGGGTGATGACTTTGCCTGAGGTTCTCTTAGATGGCGTAAGACAGAAGGTGACATCGGCTTGAGTCTAAAAGAATGAAAGCCAAAGGGAGAGTGGGTGGCAGTGATGGAAGAGCATTCTAGGCAGAAGGAAAAGTGCAGAGGTGGGAAGAATGTCATGTTCCAGGACAGAGAAGGTTCTAAGTGGTCAAAGCGGTGCCTTGGGGTGGAAAGTCAGAGAAGTCAGCTGGTCGTGTTCAGAGAGGGAACAGGAGATTGGGGCCAGGTGGTGGACAACCCCATTTGCTGTTGTGAAAGCCCCTAACGTGAGCAGGAAATGAACATCAGAGATACAGGAGAGCAGCAAGTGAACACCCAGCTGCCAAACCCAAGGGCACAATTGAGAGTTGAAAAGAGGAAACAGTTTCTGAGAAACCAGAGAAAGTATTTCACAGAGCACTCAGCCCAGAGACTTGTCTTTTTTTGGTTGTAAAATCAAGCAAGACCCTAACTCCCCAACCTCAACACAGGGGTGGCCACCATCATTTGTAGGGCCCAAAATGCAAACATGTAGCCCCTTATGCATAAATTATCAAGAATTTCAAAATGATGACAGCAGAACATTAAACCAAGCACAGGATTCTTCCAAGTACGGGGCTCTGTGTGACTGCGTAGGTCACATGCCCATGAAGCTTGGACTGCTGAGGTGTTTTGTGCTAAGGGGCACCTTTAGGTGTTTTGTGCTAAGGGGCACCTTCACTAACAGGGTGAGTGTTAGTGAAACACAAACTTCTTGAAGTCTGATGTCACCAGACTGGTTGAACAGCACGTCTAAAGGACAAGCTGCATTCTCCACAGTCTATACCATGCAAGTCCCCGACACATGAGTTCCTTCCAAATGAAAAGGTCTGTTTTCCCTGATCATACTGAAAATATATACAGAAGATGACAATTCAAGCCATGCACAGCAGTATGTGGCAGGAGAAAACTTTAAATTACCATCAGTAGTACTTTCAATCATTCTTTCCCCTTTTTATAAGAGTGAGTCCTCAATAAGACTTGTGTTTGCTAAGCAAGGTGAAGACAGATGTCAGGGAAATTGAGGGAAGAGCACAATTGTTCTGCAAAATAAAATAAAATAAAATAAAATAAAATAAAATAAAATTAAAATAAAATAAAATAAAATAAAATAAAATAAAATAAAATAAAATAAAATAAAATAAAATAAATAAAATAAAATAAAATAAAATAAAATAAAATAATAAAATAAAATAAAATAAACAAAATAAAATAAAACAAATACAGGGGGAAATGAAGAACTTGGCCAGAGTGGGGAAGGGAGGGATGGGAAGGGGCAGCAGCTTAAGGGAGTAGAATTTGGGGGAAAGACAAAAATATCTAAATGGAATTTCAGAAAGTTTTGCAATATGATGTAATCACATTCTCCATCCTCCTAATGAGCTTTAAATTTAAAAAATGTTTGCTCATCAAAGTTTAGGGAGATAGAAATTGTGTATCTGTGGGTGTGAGATGCATGTACATACGCACAAGGGAAGGTGGCTTTCAAACCTAGCTGTAGATTAGAATTACCTAGGAAAAAAATTCCAATTGCCTGCTCCACCCTGAGATGCTGATTTAATTGGTGTGGAATGAATCTGAGGAGTCCTGACTCAGGCAGGGAGCCATCACACAAATGGCTGGGAATAAGGTCTCTTCTGGGCCTAGTCTGAGTCTGAGTCTTTTTCTTTGATGACCCCATCCTTTCCATTGGTCTATTTGTCTATTCTTGGGTTAGTTCCACATTTTTAATTACTGTAGCTTTATAACAAACACTGATGGCTAGTAGAGCCAGTTACTACCACCTTGTTCTTCTTTACGATAATCTTCTGTTCCTAGCTCTTTGTTTTTCATTATCATTTTAGAATCAACTTGTCAAGTTTCACACACACACACACACACACACACACACACACACGCACAGAAAAGACCTGCTAACGGTTTGACAGGAATTGCTTTAACTATATAGATCAGTCTAGGGAGAACTAATGTGTCAATAACACTGAGACTTCCCAATAACCGAACATGCAACGTCCCTCTGTTTATGTAGTTCCCTGTTCACTTCTATCAACAAAGAAGACCATTCTTTCACATTCTTCTGAATGGAGATCTTGCATATAATTTGTTAGACTTTTTTTCTCTCGGTATTTGATTAAACTAGCCTACGCACTCCAATAATTTGTATATAGTTTTATGTGTTATCTCCTATGTACACAACATCAATCTCATCATCATGTGAATAATGGCTATCTGACTCCACTCCCAAAAACTTTACACTTTTATTGCCTTCATTTACCAACTAGAACTTTAAATTCAATTTTGAGTAGAAGCAGTTATGGTGGGCATCTTTGTCTCATTCTTGATTTCAAAACTAGGGATCCTGGTAGGGTATAAGATAAGAATCCAGTTTTTCCGACAAAGAGGCTATCTTTTCCCTATTACATATTCTAGGCTCCTTTATAAAAAATTAACCATATATGCATGAATCTATTTCTGGATTTTATTGATCTATGTGTCTGTTTTTATGCCAATATCATTCTGTTTTGATGACTATAGCTTTGTAATATAGTTTTAAATCGGGAAGTGTGATACTTCCAGCTTTGCTCTTCTTTGTCAAGATTGCTTTGGCTGTTTGCTGTCATTTGTGGTTCCATATAAATTTTAGGATAGTTTTCTATTTCTGTAAAACATGCCATTGGATTTTTATAGATATTGCACCGAATCTGTAGATCACTTTTGGTAGTATGGACATTTTAACAACATTAATTCTTCCAGTCTGTGAAAAACAGAATATTTATTTGTATCTTTCCATTTATTTTTTTATTTGTACCTTCTTCAATTTCTTTTATCAATGTTGCATAGTTTTTGGGGTACAGATCTTTCACCATCTTGGTTAAATTTGTCCCTAAATATCTTATTCTTTTTTATTTATTGAAAAGTTATTGAATACAACAAAATAGCTACTTGAGAAAAACACAAAAACACTATGATAAACTATATACAGGTGTTCCTAAGAGTTCACTTAAGCATACACAGATAACTAATTACCTATTCTTGACTAATTTGTAATCTCTCAACATTAGCATCATTTATTTTTATACTTCAGTCATTTAACAAATATTTACTAAATGATAACTATGTGCTACATTATTATTTTCTTTTGGAGGCTATTGTAAATGGAATTGTTTTCATAATTTCTCTTTCTGGTAGCTCGTTGTTAGTGTACAGAAATGCAACTGGGTTTTATATATTGATTTTGTATCTTGCAACTTTTCTGAACTTGTTATTAGTTCTAACAGTTTTCTGGTAGAGTCTTCAGGGTTTTCTATACATGATACCATGTCATGTACAAATAGCAACAGTTTTACTTCCTCCTTTCCAATAGGGATGTCTTTTATTTCTTTTTCTTGCCTAATTGTTCTGCAAGGACTTCTAGTACTATGTTGAATAAAAGTGGGAAGAGTTGGCATTCTTGTCTTGTTCCTGATCTTAAAGGAAAAGCTTTCAGCTTTTCACCATTGAGTATGATGCTAGCTGTAGGCTTGTCATATATGGCCTTTATTATGTTGAGATGTGTTCCCACTATTACAAATTTGTTACAAGTTTTTATTTGAAAGGATACTGAATTTTGTCAAACAATTGAGATTATATGACTTTTGTCTTTCATTCTGTTAATGTGGTGTATCACATAGATTGATTTACAGCTGTTGAACCATCCTTGCATCCCTGGAATAAATCCCACTAGATTATGGTATATGATTATTTTAATGAACTGGTGATTTTGGTTTGCTAATATTTTGTTGAAGATTTTCACATCCATGTTCATCAGGAATATTGGCCTGTAATTTTCTTTCCTTATAATGTTCTGGTCTGGCTTTGCTAATCAGGGTAATGTTGGCTTCATAAAATGAGTTTGGAAGTGTGACTTTCTCTTTAGGTTTTTGGAATAGTTTGAGGAAAATAGGTATTACTTCTTTAAATATTTGGTAGACTTCTCCAGTAAAACTATCTGGTTGTGGACTTTTATTTGTTGGGGGATGTTTGATTACTGAATTACTGACTCGATCTCCTTACTAGTAATTTGTCCACTTAGATTTTCTATTTCTTTATGATTCAATCTTATTAGGTTACATATTTTTCTGAATTTATCCATTTCTTTTATCTAATTTATTGGTGTATAATTAGACATAATGGTCTCTTATGAACCTTTGTATTTGTATAGTACCCATTGTAGTACTTCTTTCAGCTATAATTATGAGTTCTCTTTTTATCTTGGTAAGCCTAGCTAAAGATTTGTCTAGTTTTATCTTTTTAAAAATTTTTTACTTTCATTAATCTTTTTATTGTCTTTTCTGCCTCTATTTCATTTATTTCTGCTCTGATACTTGTTTCCTTCCATTAATTTTGGGCTCAGTTTGTTCTTTTTCTAGTTCCTTGATGTGTAAAGTTTGGTGTATTGTTTTGTTTTTTTTTCTCAATGTAGGCATCAGTATTCTGCATCCCATAAGTTTTGGTATGTTTTGTTTTCAGTTTAATGTCACAAGACATTTTTTGTCTCACATAAGTATAGCTACCCCTTGATTTTTCTTTTTTTTTTTTCGTTTTCATTTCCATAGAATATCTTTTCCATTACTTTACTTTCAGTCTTAGAGCTGAAGTAAGTCTCTTGTAGACAGCATATCGTGGGCTCTTGCTTTTAACTCTAGCCATTCTATAGTTTTTGATTGGAGGATTTACACTTAAAATAATTATTAAGAAATTTGGACTTAATGTTACCATTTTATTATTTTTATTGTTTTGTAATTCCTTTGTACCTTTATTTCTCTCTTGCTCTCAATCTTTGTGATTTGATAATTTTCTGTAGTGGTATGCTCTGATTACTTTCTCCTTACCTCTTGTGTATCTTCTATAAGTTTTTGTTTTGTGATCACCATGAGGCTTACATAAAACGTATTTATGGTAGTCTATTTTAAGCTGATAACAGCTTAATGTCAAATACATACAAAAGCTCTACATTTTTGCACTCCTCTCCCCATATTTTGTTTTACTATCACATGTACATCTTTTTATATTGTCTATTAATAAATTATTGTTGTTATGGGTATTTTTAATCATTTTGAATTTTAATATTCATAGTAGAGTTATAAGTGATTTACCCACAATCATTACATTATTCTTAGTTTAACTATATATTTCCTTTTACCATTGGTTTTTATATTTTCGTATGTTTTCCTGTTACTAATTTTAGTATCTTTTTGTTTTAGCTTGAAGAACTCCCTTGAACATTTCTTGTAAAGCTAGTCTAGTGGTGATAAATTCTTTCAGCTTCTGTTTGTCTGGAAAACTTTTTCTCTCTCCTTCACTTCTGAAGGACAACTTTGCTGGGTAGAGTATCCTTGGTTGGCAGTGTTTTCCTTTCAGTGCTTTGAATATCCACTACATTTAATCTTATGGGGGTTTCCTTGTATGTAACAAGTTGCTTTACTCTTGCTGCTTTTAGGATTCTTTCTTTGTCTTTAATTTTTCACAATTGTAATGTGCCACGGTGCTAAGTCTTTTTGAATTCATCTGTGTTACTGTTTGGGCTCTTTAAATCTGGATCTCTGTTTCTTTCCCCAAGTTAGGAAAGTTTTCAGCCATTATTTCTTAGAATAATCTTTCAGACCCTTTCTTTCTCTTTCTCTCTCTTCTCTTTCTGGGACCCCTATAGTGTGTTTATTGGTCCTCTTCACAGTTTCCCATAAGTCCCTTAAGCTATCTTCACTGTTTGTCATTATTTCTTTTAGCTCCTCTGACTGGATAAACTGCACTTCCCCATCTTCATGCTTGCTGGTATTTTCCTTCACTTGATCTAGTTTGATACTGAATCCTTCTATTGAATTTTTCAGTTGCTGTTATATTCTTGAGCTCTATGATTTGTTTGGTACCTTTAAATATATTTTATCTCTTCTAAAAATTCTCACTTGTTCATGATTGCTCCCAATGACCTCAGTGAGCATCTTTATGATGTTATTTTGAACTCTGCATCAGGTAAATTACTTACCTCCATTTCATTAAGATCTGTTTCTCAGATTTATTTTTTCCTTTTGTTTGAAACATTTCCCTCTGTTTCTTCATTTTCCTTGGCTCTTTGTGTGGTTTCTGTACATCTGATAAAACAGCTGCCTCTCCCAGTTTTCACAGAGTTGACTCGTGTAGGAAATGAACTTCGTCGATCAGCTCAGCCTGAGCACCTGACTGCCTCTCAAACTTCTGTGACTGTCCAAGCTGCCTTCTTTATTATTAGTGGCTCCCAGTAGCTGAGGGTGTGCCAAGACCTATTGGTGTCCCAAAGTGGAGGATCACATTCAGCACTTAGATGCAGGCTAATTGAAAGCCAGACCCTCACATACCAGCTGGAAAAGTATATAGAGTTAAGCCCCTCCCAGGGAGAAACTGCAAGGTAGTGTTTTTGCTCCCTCTCCATTGGGCTTGGGTATAGATTCACAGTGGGGCACCTGTGGGATTTCTAAGTGGAAGCCCCACTGGCTGTCAGAGTGAGGAAATCTGGGGATCCATCCCTTGGGTGGCATTGCAAACACTGGGTACAGAACTGTATGCAAGCTTCTTCCAAGGAAATACTGTCTGCTGGTTTTCCCAGGCCCCAGGGTGGATTGTGGCCAGCCTCTAGACATAAGCTAAATTAGAAGCCTGATCTACAGGCATCAGCTTTTAAAATATGACAGAGCCTCTGTCTCCAGCATTTTAAATTTATTTAAAGATATTATATTTTGTCTTCTGGCTTCTACATGTCTATTAAAAAGTCAGCTGTTGATTATATTGTTTCTAAGACGGTAAAGCCTTTTTTCTCTTCTAATTTCTTTTAAGATTTTTGGTTTGTTTTTGGCTTTCAGCAATTTTGCTATGATGTGGCCTAGATGTAGATTCTGTCTTTATCTACTTGAGCTTTATAGGGCTTCTTATCTATGTTTGATAGTTTTCATCAGTTTTGATAAGTTTTAGCCATTATCTTTCCAGTTTTGATTTTTGACTCATTCTTTCACCTCCTTCTGAGACTCCAATTTTATGCCTGTTAAATTTCTCACTGTATCCTCTTTTACTCTCTTTTGAAATTTCAGTATTTCTTTCTGAATATTTTATTCTATCTTCAAGTTAACTAATTCTTTCTTGAGTTATATGTAATTTGTTGTTCAACTCATTTGCTAAATTCTTGATATGGGGTATCTGCTTTTTTATTCTAGAATTTCCGTTTGAGATTTTTTTGTTTCGCTTTTTGCTAAAATTCTCAATCTTATCTTTCTTCAACTTGGACACTGTTAGCATAGTTATTTTAAGTTGTGTCTAACAACTCCTTTATCTACAACCCCTATAAGTATATTTCTACTCTTTTTTTTTCCTACTGACATGTCATTCATACTGTTACCTCCCTATATCCAGTTATTTACAAAATAATTTGCAGAAATAATTTGAGACCTAGGGTAATATTACATTTCTCCAGAGAAGTAAGGTTCTTAGGAGCATTAGCAATTCAGGATTAGGTTTCTATTTTGCAAATTCTGGGGATTTTAAACTAGTGACTTCAGTACAGTTTGGGCATGTCTACTTTCAAGTATTTACTTCTTTTAGGGTACAGTATTCAGGATTCCGATCCAAATTATAGGGACTCACTATGCTGTTTTCCCTCTGTGGACCCTGACTTCCTCATCAACACCTGAGCCCCAGAAAAATGTCAACAGCTTACATTAGCCTCTTGACCACTGCTTCCAAAACTGGGATAGGCCTCTGGGGAAAAGTGATCCTAAACACTAAATAAACTTCCTTTAATCTTTGCTTTCCTCTGGAGCTTGCTCTGAAATTCTTCACTTGACTTTTAGATCTGTAATGACTTTATTGTCCAATTATTCAAAAAATTCTTTAAAGGAATGGAATAGATGCAGATGTGCTATGAAAAATAAAAAAGTTTTATTTGGATTTGGGTAATTTTCTTTCCAGGGACCTTCACAGGATGGCTGTAAGCTATCCTGTGTATTGGTTAAGAGCATGGGACTTGGAGCCGGCAAATCTGGTTCAAATTCTTGTCTTGCTTCTAATAGCAGTGTGATTTTTGGCAACTTAGTTAAACTTTCTGATTCCCACTTCTCTCACTAGTAAAATGAGATGATTATAGCTTTTTTGCTGACAAGTAAATGGACTAATATTGCAAAGATATAATAGTGTTGGCATATAGTGTAAGCAACCAACTATTCTTATTCAATATGAATCATTTAAATATTTACTAATGTCTGCCAAAGATAACTACTTTAGATTTAAAATGACTGTAATTGTGGGATTTTTTTTTCTGGTGTATTTCAAGCAGGAACTCTTAGGTCATGACTTTGGGGTCCTGGCAATAGTTGCTTGTAATTTTCCATACCCAAAGCTTAGCGATGCTCGCACTGTAGAACTCGAGTACCCAGTGGAATACTTCCTTGCATTCTGGGGTGAGTTACACACTCCAATTAAGGAAGATTCTGGCTTTGCCTACATGTGGCCTTAAAACATACGACCATGCAGAGACATGTGAGACTCCTGGTTACATGTCTAAGTTTCTACAATTGTCTCAATTGTTTTAATGTATTTATTAGCCTCCTCTTCACCCACAGGTGAGTACAAAGGTGCACTAGGAAAAAGTGCCCGTGACTACCCTCAGGGGCCTCACTGTTACAGCCAGCCCTGCTTTAAACCACCTGGCCCTGCTTTACATGTCTCGATTACCCATTCTTCCGGAGACCATTCCTGCCAAGGCTGCCTGTTGGGCACTTGAAAGCAGGTTCATTTAAACATCACTAACTAGGAGTCTTCATTGACCTCATGCTGTTTAATTCCTAACCTAGTCTTGACCCTAGAGTCAAAACCTGGTAAAAAGTCAATAAAAGTAGACAACAATATTATGTTATTCTTGGCAGCCTTTGAGAAAACAATGAGAAGATTTAACAATAGTTAATTATAGCTTAATAGTTGCTAACAAGTATTGAGTGTTTACAATGTGGCAAGCAATGTGCACACATGCTCTTGTTTGAGTCACATAACCAAATGAGGCAGATGCTGTCATTACCCTCGTTTTACATAGGACTGTGGTTTATAGGGGCAATGTATTTAACCTGAGGCCACAAATCAGCTACAGGGTTCATGTCAGCCATTCTGGAAGTTTGGGCTCTCTATGTCGAATATCAGATTGAGAAACTCAGACTCTCAATTTAAGGAGGAGGCTGATGTGAAGTTTTGAAGGAATGTCTGACAAATTAATTGGTCTGTAGTTGTTCTATAGAACTGCTCCATTAGAATGGGGTAGATTGTGCTTTTAAAAACTACCCTGATGAAAACAGAGCCTGAGGATCTAATTAAAACAAATAGGTTAGCAAACATCAAAAACAACTCATCAGAACTGGGTGAGAAGAATCTGGAAGCAAAGGGATGTCATTTGGTTGTGTAGGTGATGACGTTTAATAAAGAATCCGTAAGAGAAGACATTAGCAGGTCTTGAGAAGAAGCTGCCTAAAGAAGCTTACAACTGACAAAATGAAAGGTGACACTCCTGCAAACCTGTGTACAAGTAACCTTCCAGATCCAACTGGTATGTGTGTTTCCACGGGGTCTCTGATGAGACACACTTAGTGTGTATACATGTCACAGAATTTATAAGGCCTCCCACAGAAACCACTGCACTAGAGGATCTATGAAGGTGAAATGAACTTGTAATAAGAATAAAATTTGGTAAGTTACTTAGTGGTCCAGTTGCCTTGCCTACTTAAACAAAATCTTACTTTCTCCCTGTGAAAACTCATCCAACCACAAGCCTGAAGGGTGGGGCCCACATTTACATAAATAGTTCTGGTTACCCTCACTTATCTCAGAGGAAGAAATAAATTTCCCCTTAACTTTTTGAGATAATTAAAATGTAGCTTCAGAATATTATCATGAGATTGAGGAGTCTTTCACTTAACCTCAGCCTTTTAACTTTATGTGACAAGCCTAAGTATGGATAGAAATAGATTCAGGGACTGCTAACGTCAAAGCTTATGATCTAAAAATACCAATTCCGAAGATGGTGGTGATAAAGGAGTGGCCACAATCTACAGCAGTGGCTTCCTACAGTGATGATATATATGTGAAGTTCCCATATATTTGCTCTGTATACTGCCAGTCAGCAACTCTGGATAATGCCTGGCATACCAAGTACTCAATGAATTCTTCTTGGGTGAATAAATTTATTTAGTAAGTAGCTGAGCTTGTGCAGGCTTTGAGCTGGTTTTTAAGGGATGAATTGGAGAAGGGATTCATTCAAATTAGAGAGGAAAGCACACACAAAGGGGTGAGAATGACTGTAAAGTTCTCACTTAGGCAGAGGCGCAGGCAATGGTGCCATAAACTAAACAAGATAGTGGATGGAGGAGGAGGTATCAGTCAAATTAATAGCACACGCATGATATTTTGCCACAAATTGGGAAAATTCACATTCAAGAGACTGATACATCTCGATAAATGTCACTGTCTCAAGTTGCCCTTCTCCATATATACTCAACTGGAATCCCCCTGTAACATTTTTTATTGGTACATTTTGTGACTGTCCGAGAGCTTAAGCCTTGGTATATTTTCGATTTTGTTTACCACAATGGGGTATTGCTTACTAAAGGCTGAGATGATCATTAGAGAACTCTCCAAAAGCAGGAACTTTATTTCAAAAGTTTTATCATCTTCATGTAATTGGCAGGCCATCATTTTTCTTTTTCTTCTCTTGCTAATGCCTAATGTGTTTGTGTGTCAACATTATGTAGATGAGAAAAGCAAGGCATTAAAATATAGCATCATTCAAGGATGTGGGGGCTGGTTGTAAAATTAAGATTACTCAACCCAAAATAGTAAAAACTGAGTATGACTCTGGAATGAAAAGCTACTTAGCTGGGAGGCACGGCTCAAGTGGGAGTAACTGAGATAATGTCTCTGGAGAACAGAGAAAAGCAAAATGACTCTTTAATAAAGTAAGTCAATATCTCTCAAACTGTGAGTTTTCTAAGTTGAGCGTTACCGAAAATATACATTTCCCAAATGGTGACTCTGTTTGAGATTCACAATACATACTAGCAGTGAAAGGCTCTGAAAAGAACAGCAGCAAAAGAAAACTAACTTCATTTAACCCAGATTTGATCAAAGTTACTGAGTTTGGAATGCATTTTTCATGGGACATCTATTCCCATTTCCCAAGTCGGTGTGGAAAATGTTGAATTCAGAAACCAATGTTTTCTTTCTTAGTGTCTGGTATATACTAAGTGGTGGATAAACATTTATGTTTTAAGTTTTAGAAGGAATTTTCTATTAAGATAATTTGTTGTCAACAACAAAATTTTTTCTTAGAGTGTGTATTTTAAAAAATTGAAGCAGTCATGACCTTCGGAAGCATGACAAAACCTTAGAATTAGGAAGAATGTGGCTTTCTTAACATTTACTAAAAATAATTTTAAAAATTTCTACCATCTCATGGCCTGCCCAATCCCAGGATAAATTATTCCCTCGAGTGCCACATCACATAGTTCTTTTGAAACTAATAATTCGGCTCAGATGCCTTTTGAGTGTGAGTGAGATTTAATTATCTCATTTTCTTTATAGCAGAGAGTAGATTAATTACTTAAAAAAAAGTCTCATTACATGGGGGGAGAGGTGCAGAGTCCCAAGTATACTGCTCAAGATATGACCATCAGAGTAAAAGCTTGAACTATATATTTTGTATATTTACCAAAAGATACAGCTAATTTTTCATATGACACTATTTTTCAATTTGAAGTTTATTTAGTTTGTTTGTAATAAGAATAAATGTATTCATCAAGCAAACTATGGCTCAAATTTTGGCTCCATCACTTACTAGCTATTTAACCTTAAAAGCAAGTCTTTGAGCTTCAGTTTCCTCTTCATAAAATGGCATTAATCACTAGAATAAAGCCTTCCTTATTTTAGTATTTAGAACCTTTCAGGGTGATTGTCACTCACCATCACCCTACTATAAAGCAAAGCTTCCTGGCAGACAAACTCCACTCCATCCCACTCACAGTGCTAAAAGACTGACATTCAGCCAAAAAATAGACCTATTAATAACAATCACATGAAATGCATAGTCATTTAATCCTTCTTCTTTAAATGGAAATTCAAACTTCAGGATCACCAGGCATACAAGGAGAACTGCTGCATGAAAAAGAAAGACCAAAAGAAACAAAAACAGACCTAAGGCGAAAAAAAAGAGACAATTAGAGAATGAAAGACAACATTAAAAACACTCTAATATGTTAAAGGAATTTTAGAGAAAATACTATACCCTTAAAATTAGAACAAAATGCTGAGGAAAAAAAAAACAATTAGAGAATAAAAGAGTGCTTGCAGATTAAGAAAAATAAGATTGGTTGGAAAACATTTTAATTAAAGAAGGAATAGAAAATAAACCCAAAGATTCTCTTGACTCAGAATGTAAGGGGAAAAGGACAAAGAAATGGACAACTATGAGAGAGAAGTTCAGTCTAAAAGGTTTCACATGCAGGATTGGAGATGAAAAATTTATCCAAAAAAAAAAAAATGATAAAAAAATGTCAAAGCTGAAGGACAAATCCTTCAGAAGATATACCCAGATTAAAGTAGAATAACAGTTTGTAGGGTCTAGAGATCTGTGGTTCCAATCCAAACTCCTGATGGCAGTGGAAAAAATAGACGAGATGACAATTGCACTGCAGGGGTAGAGGGCAGCCAGAGCATACTGGAGATCGGGGATAGAGGTCTCCAGGAGAACAGGGACTTAACAAAGAAGACAGGCATGAGAGAAAATTAATCACAAAGGTGAACAATGCAAGACAAACAAGAGCATCCATTGGAAACCTTGCGGACTGGTGGTAGGGTGGAGGAATGTACAATGGAGCTGAATATGTAATAAAACCATAATTCATATATGAAGCATACTAAAGTGTGGTAATCTTTGAGGATAAAAACAAAGAAATTCCATTGAATCTGGAAGCTAGCAACATCCTTTCTTGATTGGCTTGGGGTTATGATATTAGACTTATTAAAAAGAACACACTCCTAACACAAGGCTTCTTCAGTCTATGGATGAATCATGGAGACTTGATTGCAACCTTTGGACCAAACGTAAAGTACATGTTTATCTGATAAAGTGACCTGGAAGGTGGAGAAAAGGGCAAGGGCACCAATAACTTTATCTTTTAAAGTGACAAATGAGAGAGAATATTATCAAGTTAATGAAGCAAGAAATGCAGATTTAGTATAATATGTTAAGTTGCAAATATAAACCCAGGAAGAACAAAGATGACAGTACAGACATCAGACACTAGGAGTGTCCAGGATTCTGGGAAGGGAGGGTGGTAGTACTGAGCTAAATTCCCAACTTTCCTACTGAAAAGTCTGTAAATAATATCTTTTATTAATACATTTCAAAAAAAAATAGAGTTATCATGTTGTCTACACAGAGGCAAGAGCAGAAAACTGAAACAGAAACGACCTCCTAGAATGGGGGCCTCGTCTACTTCATTTGTTAGACAGTGTATCCCTGGCATACCTGCTTGAAAAATGGTGACCAAAAAGAAGCTGACTCTGGGAAATGGTACCAGAAGTGGAGAGAGGAAGGGCCAGCAGCTGTCTTTTCCCAACACTGAATGGTTTCCAGATAAAGGTATTATTTTGATGAAAAAAATTATAATTGTGAAAGTAGGTGGAAGAATGGAATGTGCTATGCATAGTGGTGGTTTCCTTGGGGAACTAAAAAGTTAGAAGAAACCCGAAGGAGGAATCAGCCAGGTGAGGGAAGTGTTCCAGGCTGAGGAAACTCGTGTAACGGTTCCAGGCAAAAAAGAAATTCAGGCAGGTGCGGTGTGGGAGGGAAGCTCATTTGAGCCTGGGGACAAAGGCAGGGACCACACTCAGGGTGCTCATGAATTTCTCAAGAAATGCAACGTGAGGCCTACAACTTGTCTGTATTTCATTACTGCAGGAAGGCAGAAAAGCACATTGGAGGCGATTTAGGCATTGATTGGTGACAAAACTCGTTCTAGTCAAGAAGCCAGAGGAATGTTTGCTAGGCTCTCAGGAGCACAGATAGGGCCAGATGCCAAGGATAATTGAGAAGATAAGGGTGCTGCCCTGAAGTAGTGCCTATGATTGGAAGACAGAAATAGATGTGGATGAATGCAGATCCAGACTCTCACAGAGCACAGGGGCCACACAGGGACTAGGCCACATGCTCTGAGAAGCAGAATAAACTCTTGCAATCCACCAGGTCCTTGTTAGTGCACCAAAACAGCAATTTACTCAGTGACGAGAGTTCGTGTCGCTTTTGAAGGTGTTAACTTCCTCCCAGGATGTGGCTTGTACACCAGGGGAATCTGGCTCACTAATCTTTAACACTGTCATAATTATTTTTTCTTCAATAATACTATTTTCTCCCTGAGAAACCCAAAATATTACATAAGGAATGTAGAAATAGAAGTGTGTGATATTTTTAATAAAATGGAGTCAGTGGCCCCAGGGAATTTTTGTAGCAAAAGCCTCTCAAATCAATTATATTTCATTTCTAGTTTCAATAATTGAATATTTTATTTCTATATTTATTTAAATTCTTTCAAAATGAAAAGGTAGAGTTGTGTTGACATACTGAGAAAAGACGGTATTATTAATTAAATTTGTTTAAAGTCTGAGATGAAAACAGTGCAGATGCATATAAATTTGCTTCAATGAGCTGTCAGGCTGCTCTGTAACATTACAGGAATATTGTTGGCAATCCTGGGTGGTGGCCCAGTAGTGCACTGTCTCCTCATCTTTAGGAGGTAAGTCTTCAATCACAGTTCATCCACTTAGAGAAAAGTAAATGGTGCACCCAGGTGTTTAGTGCCCGTGACTCAACTCTTTAGAAAATCCAGGACTACTGACCTGCATTTGTCATGTTTTAATCAGAAAGTCCAGCTCTGCTCTCTTTGGACCTTCAGCTGGGCACTCCTTGTCGTTTACTTCTATCGTCTCATCTGATTCTAATGTCACGCTGTGACATGGGTGGGGTGGTGGGGGTGATTATTCCCCTTTAATAGGTAAGAAATACCAGGTTCAGAAAGGATGAGGACACATGCCCAGGGTATTGGGGCTGCTGGGTGGTAGAGCCAGACTGGCCTGGGGGGCTTCTGATTCCTGGTGGACACTTCTTGCTAACTCCCTGACCCCAGGCTCTACTTTGCCTGACCTCTGAGCTCCCATCATTCAGTGTGCCAGATGCCTGAGCCCATGAGGCCTGAGAAGAGCACCCTGGGGAGATGCTTGCTCCCAACCTAGTGCTGGTGAGTCGCCCAGAGGCCTGTGGAAGGCTGAGGGTGGCACACATGTCATGCAGGAGTTGGCACCAAGTGGAAAACAATTAACTACAGAGCAGCTGGACCTCTGACCCTCTCTTGCTTGTTCTCTTTCTCATCTGGGGAATGGGAATACTACAGGCACAGCCAATAATACCCTGTGTGTATGTGCGTATGTACATGAGTGCGTGCATGTGTGTGTCTCTCTCCCTGCCCCACCCCCTGTCCCTTTCCCCTTTGCCCACTGTCATAGGGAAAGCTCTTGAGCGACTCCTAATGTTTTCCTGTGGTTGGTTTGGAGACCAGAGTGACCCACTCAGAGAAGGTTAATTTCAGAGTTCAAACAATGAGTTTTCCAGAGCCTGTCTCTTCCAGCCCATGCCGCTGGAGATTAATAAATGTTGCTTATTGTTCTTTGGCCCAGAGGACGCTGTGAATACAGAGAATTATGATCCGTTTGCCTAAGTTTATCTCATATTCTTATATTTATTTATCGTGACACCAAAAGGCAAAACAGGGAACAAGGGTCAGAGTTACAAAGAGGCTGATTTGGGTTTGAAATGAAGGACTTTCAAGTAAGTGGAACTCTTTGAAAAAGGAATGGCCATATCAAGGGGCCGTGTGGTTTCTATTGCCAGAGATGGTTAAACAGAACCAATGAATACTTGCCAGACAAGAGGGGTAAAGTTAAAAGAGATGACTGCTAAGGTTCCAACGCCAAGATTTTTAATTTGTTTTTCCTTCCTACAGACACATCTCTAGAGTACAGAGAGGAGTTAGGTCAGGGGTCGGGGCAATGGTCAGGCACCTCCAATCCATCTGCCATCTTTGCTGACCCAAGCTGCTCATCCACTAAGTTCCTCCAGGCATGTTTATGCTGTGGCACCCAGGACAGCAGCTGGGCAGAATACAGGTCCACAGCTAATGAGTCAGAGTCGCCCTGATTTCAGTTGCATTGTCACTGTCGACAAACTTAACAGCAGCAACCACTTAGCTAAACAAAAGGGTCTATTACGATGAGATTCTGAAACAAAAACCCTAGTGATTCCCCAACCCCACAACAGACTCATAGGAAAACATGGCAGAGGTATCAGTGCATCATTTGAATATGTACCCACTGCCAATTACTCTGGATTGATGCTTCCCAATGTAAAAAGTCAGCTGAACATAAACCCTAAATCATATAATTGACACTTTATTGAAGACAAAAAAGATTGGCTATTTAGGCAAAGGTATCAGCCTAGTAGTTTTCCTCGCAACTATAACACACACACATACACACACATGAGTCCACATTAGGAGCAAGTAATGGTCAGGCTGTTCCAATAGGTGATTAGCTCTCCAGGAAACCAACAGGGCCTGTCCTGCATGAAGGCTCTTTCAGACAGCTCAGAGTCATTTAGAAAATTATTATTATGGGTCACATACTGCTCCATCGATCTGGGGAAGTAACCCTCTTCCCAAAATGTCTAATTTACTCATTATTCAAGTAATTGGCACAATAAAGTTGATGCAGGTCCAGTGTCTAAATAATAAAAAACGGCTACTTTTCACCAAGAACTCTGTATGTCCCAGGCACTCTGTACACATCACATATAACCTCATCAAGTTCTCACAGCAACCTGGATGTATTATCACCTGTTTTAACTCAAGAGTACACTGAGACTCCCAAAGAAGAGCAAGTTGCCCACAGTCACGCGCTCTAGTACCTGGTGCACAGGAAGTGCTAGATGAATGGTCATTAATATTATTTTATACTAGGAGGCACAACTGGGATCTGAGTGAAGGACTAACATGCATTGAAGCCTTTACACTTGGCCTCTACATGGTTCTGCCTCAGACAACGTGTGCTGTCCATGAGAAGGAGGTGTATCATGACCAAGCGTCACTGGTAGGAGTCCTACCTTAAAGGAGGTATACTGCATGCATCACACTTTCAGTCACTCACTCTTAGTTAAGAGCATGTAGTATGTAAAACAGAATGATTACAATAACAGCCTCTAAACTTAAGTAGGGGACACAAAGAAGTTTCTAGAAGTTTCTAGCTCATTCATACATTCAGGGTTAATGGAATCTATGGCTGATTCTCAGTTTGCAGATGTCATTCTTCCTAAAAATGATGTGCCCAAACTGCTCTGTAGGCAAGGTACCATGCCACCTTTCCGTTCCCACCTCCCCTGCCCCACAGATCTCTGCCACACCAGACACTCCAGCCACTCAGGCCAGTTCTGTGTATATGCGTGACAGCCTGTGGGCACAGGGCTTGGTGAGATTTTGGTGCCTTCGTGAGAATTAGAGAAAAGGTGTCCTTTCCTCCTGGTGAATGGAGTGTGGGCTGGATGTTAGTTCATTCTCATGCACTCAGCAGTGTGCCCTGTGCAGGCCACGGCCTGCACAAATCTTACCACAGTGCTAGTATGTTCACTGCCCCGGGCAGAAAGCCCCATGCACCAAAGGGGCAGCTTCAAATCTCAGTTGAGACGCCAGGAGGACATTTTCCAGCTGAGAAAGTTAATCGCTCATGGTTTATTTCTAAACAAAGACTGTCAAACATCTCTTAAACTGCAGACAGATAACTGCAGGCTGGCCGACGATAAAGGCTGAGTAACAGACTCATAAAACGAATGGCCAGAAATTCCACAGCAACATTTTCGACCCAGGGTTTCTCTGACCCCAGACTATAAACATGTTATTTGAAAACAAAAAGATGGATTTAGCATTCCAGTTTCCCAACGTCCCTGTTCTTCTAAGAGCAGGGGCGGCCTGCTGCTCCTGGAAACCCAGACCCCAGGTCCACACTTCTTCCTTCACCAGCTGAGGAAGAGCTGGCGCCATGCGGCACAGGGTGCTTCCTCAGCCCTGAAACGACTCCGATGAATGTCATCCTCAGGTGGTTATCATTACTGATATGTGATAAATGCAGTTTTCCTGGAAGAGGTTGCCTCTTAAAACAGATTTCTCAAGAATTCAAGGCCTCCTGCAGCACCTTATCATCATGGTTTTTATAGGTGAATGGAGGGAAGCAGAATGCTGCCTCTGAAGTGGAGGAACATGTGCACCGCAGGGAATGAGTGAAGGAATGAATGAATGAAATACTGGAGAAACATTTAAAAGTTCCTCTCTTTATCATGCATGGCCTTAGGACACAATATTAAAAGCCAATGGTTATTAAGCACCCACTATATGCCAGACACTGTTCTAAGAAAGGGATGCATATTTGTTTATCAAACCCACATGGCAACTTGCTGACAGAACTTAGTTGCTTGCTCACCACCACACAGCTGGTGGGATTTTTATTCTCAAATGCTTATGAGGCATTTGTATTTTTTCTGAATTTATTTGACAGAGTTCTTTATAGATTAAGAATAGTATGTGCTCATTACACATTAAAGTATTTTTCCAAGTTTCCGGTTGTCTTTTTTTGGTTGTGTGTGTGTGTGTGTGTGTGTGTGTGTGTGTGTGTGTGTGGTGTTTTGAGAGTCAAATCTACCTTTATTTTCACTTATACTTCATTTATTTAGTACCAGGCTTACAAAAACCTTTTTCACCTCAAGATTATTTAATCTTTACCTGAATTCTCTCTAGTAAATTTCAAGCTTTATAATAATATGTTAAAATATTTCTAGGACTTGTTTTGGTTTAATGTATTAGGTATGCCTCTAATTTTACTCTCCTCCCCAGCATCACCTCCCGAGTTAGAAAGTCTGCCAATATTATTTATTGAAAAGATACTTGTCCAATCTTCATTTATTCAAAGAATATTTCTTCAGAGCCTACAATGAGCACACAGCTTTCTAGGTCCTGCAGCTATGGCAGGGAGCTTACATTCTAATGGTAAGAGTCAGATCATGGCAACTAAATATTAGGTGATGCTAAATGCAGTGGACCAGAAGGGGCTGGAATGGCTATCTTACATGGCGTAGTCAGGGAAGGTCTCTCTCAAACGGTGACATTTGAATAGAGGACTTAAAGGAAATGGGAGATGGCCTATGCACCCCAGGAAGAGCATTCCAGGGAGAAGGCACAGTCAGCACTGGGCCATGAGGTGGGTTTAGGTTTGGTGTATTCAGGAAATAGCGAGGAGGCCTCTCTAGCTATAGCAACACCACAAATGAGAGGAGGGGGTACCAGGAAAAGTTGGAGGGGAGGCCAGAATCAGATCACGTGGGACCTGATAGATTGTGGTAAAGACTTTGGACTTAGGCACTGTGTAAGTGTGGTAGATAGCATTTCGCAAAGATGGCCGTAGCAATATCCCATGTGCTCTCTGCAATCTGACATTGCCATGCCCCTATTAGAAAAGTTTATCTCTTGACCTACTGAATTTTGGCAGGCCTGGTGACTGCTTTGGACAATAAATTAAGGCAGAAAGGGTGCTATGCCAGTTTGGGGAGTAGCCGTCACTTAGTCTGGCAATTTCTTCTTCCTGCCTCTCAGAAGACAGCCATAATGGAAAAGGTGCAAATACCCCGAGAACGCCATTCTGTGAGAAGTCCAGGCCACACAGAGAGCCCCGGAGGATAAGCTGCCACATGAAGAGAGAAGCCAAGCAGCCACAGGCACCAGGTCTGAGTGAAGAGGCCACCTTGGCAGGGGGTCCTTCCTCCAGCTCAGCCGACACCAAATGGCCCAGATTCTACAGTACCTTGGGCAAAATGGAAAGGTTATTTTAAGCCACCACGTTTTGGGGTGATTGGTTATGCAGCAATGGGTAAGTGGAACAGTGCAGTACAGCCACTGGAAGGTACCGAGCAATCATGATTCGACTTAAGTTTCAGAGTCTGTACTGAGAACAGAATACAGAAGGGAGAGTGTGGAAAGAAAACCAATTTACAGAGCAGGTAAGAGGGAGGTAGAGGCAGAAGTGGTGGGAAGAGATCCAATTCTGGATCTGTTTCAGAGATCACATGGATGGGATCTGCTGATGGATCAGATGTGGGGCAAGTAAGAGAGGAGTAAAGCATGGCTTCAGGGTCCTGGCCTGCCAGAGTACTAAAAGAAGGAAGGGGACCTTTACTGACATGTGAGAAAGCATCAGGAGGATCAGGGCAGGGAAACCGGGATTTCTGCTTTGGACATGTTAAGGTTATGATGCTGAATACACATGATAAAAGTTGGGAGCTGCTGATACTTCAGGGGTCATGCTGGACCAGGTCACCTGGGGACCGGGTATGGACAGAGAAGTTGGAAGACTGAGCCCTGGGCACTCTGCCATGTACAGATGTGGAAGAATTAGAGAAGAAACCTGAAAAGGAGACTGAGAAGGGGTGGCCCGTGAGCTAGGAAGAGAAGAGAACCTCTCTGGGAGAGGAAGGTGTTCCAGTAAGGAAGGCGTGAATAACTGTGTCAGATCTGCTGAAGAACTGAGTCAGAAGAAGACTGACCATTCTCCATATTACTGTCCTCTATCCTGGTATTACTGGTTTGAAAGGCGATTTTATCACACGCTAAATTTGCATGCATGTGAGAAGGTGTGCATGCGCACTTGCTCTTCCCTCCCACTGATCTATCCATCCAGAGCTCTATGACTACTGAAACTTTCATACTTGGCAAGGCAAGAACCAGGCCTGCCTCTCACCTTTTTTCTTTTTCCAAAAATATCCCGAAATTTGCCAGAATTTTAGATTGGAATTTTATCAAGTCCCCTTTCTCCCCAAATGCAATGGAAAGTTTATTTTATTTATATACATGTATAATTTTTTTGCATACAAATTGCTTTAGTTAGAGTTAATATTGAGTGTGCTTATCTATTCTCCACATGGTGTATGTTTCCATTTATATGTTTTACATCCCTAAGTAGATGTTTTTAATATATAGGTCTCATGTGTTTTCTCTTAAGGTCTTTTCTAGGTATTTAAATTGCAGTGGCTTTTGTAAATTATATCCTTTTTCTCATTGTATTTTCTTACTGGGTATTTCTGCTATAAAAATGATCTATTTTTGTATTAAAAAATTCTCTTATTATTTTTAATGATTTTACGGGTGATGCAATCAGATTTCAACACCTTTGTTATTTTCATGGGCATGAGATCTCACAGCTACAGAGTCATATAGCCAGTGTATAAGGATGTCTGAATTTCTGCTGATAAAATCTTTCCTCGTTTGGAGAATGGGATTTAATAAGTCAGCATTTCAAAGTGTTCCTCAAAGAACTCCATGATTTCCAGGTGCTCTGGGAATGATTGTAGCCATACATCTCAAACTGTCCCAGTTATTCTCAATTTCAAATATTTTTCCCTTTGTTAACCCATGACTCAGACCATATGTCCTTTGATCTTTGCTTCAAAAAATATTGTCATGGTATTTAGAAACAGGGACAACCCAGGCAAAGTTTCAACATATGGGATGTTTTGCCTCTGAGCCCCTAACTTTCCTCTCAGCATTCTTCCTGGGTATGTGTGCCTGGAGCACTCATGCGTGCACGCGCACGTGCACGGGCACGCACACACACACACACACACACATACACTTTCTCACTGACTTACACACAGTGGTGTCCTGGGAGAAAGAGATTTCAACTCAAACAATACCACATATGCTGCTGCTATGCAGCCAGAGTTCAGTATCACCCGAAGGCTGACTGGTATGAAAGGTTCTAGAGTTAGGCAGTCTGGGTATGAATCCCATGTCTAACTGTATGTACTTGGCTAGGTCACTGAGCCTCTGAGAGCTTCCATTCTCCATATGTAAAAGGAATATGTAATATCTACACTGCAGGGCTGTTGAGGGGACTCAGAAAATGGCTGTAAAATGTTGGATCAAGTAGGAGCTGGGTAAACAGTACCTATTTCTTAGATGTAGAAGTGAGTTCCATATTGCTGCTCGGGTCCTTAAAAAACCCTTGGTCTCACACTCTGCTCCCAGTTGTAGAAGCCAAGTGACCAGAATGAGATTGCCAGAAGCAATGGGGTCTCAGTCTCCTAATTCTCCCTGATGTACACCTGTCTACACAGACAAACCATCCATTTATAACTGACTGGCCTCCACTTGGCAACTGCCCTGCAGTAACCATGTGGAAGACCTCTGTCCTTTTTCCTGCCATATCCCAACCATCCACCCTGTCCTATTACCATTACAGTCTTCTTTTGGGGGCACCTCCCTCTGCGTAGCTTTGGGAGGTAGAGCCTGAAGTCAAATGGATGGATTGGACTGTTCCCAGAGGCAGATATGTGACCCAGATGTAGCTCATCACTCTCTCCTTTCTGGGATTCTGTCTATTACGTAAGTGATGCCCCAAAGTGGGGACAATTTGGGTCATGTCTGTTACAATGGTGGCCAGATTAAATGGCCCAGACTGTGCCCACGGTTCCATTACAGTGGTTTTTAATGGTGTTCTAGCTAGTCTTGGGTGCCTGGCTTTTAGATCCCCTCGCTTGCTGCTCTACTTCAAGCCTGCGTAGCTCCCAAAGTGTTCCATAAGATTGCCATTTTGTCCAGCACAGCTCAGTATGGATTCTCTCTCTCAGTTTGGATTCTCTCTCACAGGAGCACTGAGCAGTCAGATTCAGAGAGGAAAATAAGAGGCTCGTCTCACCCAACAAGAATTCTCTCCCACGGTAGTCAACTTTAGGAGAAAGGTGAAATCTTGAGAGAAAGGTGAAATCTTAAAACACATGACTCAATGGGACATGACGACCGAGTTCACATGAGAGGATTTGGAACAGAATGCCTTTCAGTTTGCAAATTTATCATCAAAGGGGTCGAGAGGGTGGACAGGTGAAGGTGAGGCAGTAGATATGGACCTATACAGCCATGGACTCACACACACTCACTGTGTGCTTTTAAGAGAACCTGAAACAATTTCTTTTTTCAGGATGGAGAAAAGTAAATGCTTTCTTTACACTTTCTCTCTTTGTTATCCACTGTTTCAGCATTGCCCCTTGTTCCTGAGAAAGCTGCCACAAAGTATTTTACCAGTTATCTGATTGCCATCCTATTTAACATGTTCCTGGTCTACCGGCTGTTGGTAGTTTCAGCAGGACCTAATTGGTAACATATTGTCGACTGAATCAAGTGCCATATGACAGAGATTTAAACCATGGTACTTTTTCCATAAAGAGAAATCTGTCAACAGGCTATAGCAGAGGAAAAGCAATAAATCAAATTGTCATGTTTATTAGTTATTATTGCAGGAGTTTACTTGTCTTGTATTCATTATAACCCCATTTTTAGCACCGATAAAAGCTATAAAGAGGAATATTTGTGCAAGGTGCTTACTTCACTTTAAAAGGAGCATGTATTTGGGCTGTTTTCTGGATGAGGGATAATGTTTCTAGCTTCTTGCAAAACTATGTTTTAAAATGCTTGGAATCCATTCAATAATAATCACAGAAGAGCAAATAAAAACAAAAAAGAGATACCACCATTTGCTTATCAAGTTTGCAAAATTAAAAGACCTGATAGGATGATTGCACTAAAGGATCTGTAGGATGGTCACTGCAGTTTGATTTGGAATTAAAAAAAAAATGGAAATAAATTAGTTTTCCATATATGGAACTGGTGAAACAAATTATGGAGTATTAATATCAGAGACTACAAAGCAACCATTTAAAAGAATAAGTGAAATCTTGCTTAATGATTAATATCATTAAGAGCCAACATCATTTGTACTTTCCCTTTTCTTTTAACTTGCATTTACTGAAAGTCACTTTCACCATTTTTTACCACATGAGTAAGAAATAAATAACAGTACTTTACACATGTAGCTTTGCTTGAATCTCATAAAACCCTGTGAACTATGTAGGATGGGTTACTACACCCAGTTCACAGAAAAAGAAACTGAAGTGTGAGAGATAAAGTGATTTACTGGAGGAGCCCGATAGCTATCAGCTTCAGGAGGCAGGATGCAAGCCGAGGTGTTCTTCCCCTGAACCACAGTGTAGAATGAAGGGTCTAGAACTCAGAGACCAGCATCCAGCTCCTCGCCATACCTTTAATTCTCAGTGTGACTCTGAACTTGTTCCTTAATTTCCTGACACTCAGCTTCCTTGTTGGTCGTGTTTCACTACCACCCCACTCATACTGTAGAGGCAATGCACGGGGCCAGGAGCAGAGTCTGGAGACAGTCAGATACCAACTCTACCACGTCCCAGCTCTGCATTCTCAGGCCCGCAATCAACCTTTCCTCTAAAAAACACACACTGACAAATAATCTGACACGATGACATGACAGAAGGTATGTAATATGCAAGCACACACTTTATAGGTGAGAGGCACTAAACACGTGTCATTTCCTATCATCTAGATGCCACAGTTACATGTATCTACTTTCTAAGTTGCTATGCACAGGGACATTGAGATGTGTAGGAGCTCGTGGAGCCCATTGAGCTCCAGTGCCTGCTCCTCTCCCAAGCGGAACTCCAGGGAGGCGCCCCAGCTCTCTTCCCAGCCTTCCGCTCACCACCCATCTGCAAAGCAAGACTGCACATGTTGGTGTCATCACTCCGACCTCTGGTGTGTTTCCTCCTACATACACTTACACATCCCCATCTCCCACCTTCAGTCTTTCCCACCCTCCTACTATTTCCCTTCAAGTCTGGCAGTTCGACTGCACAAAATGTGGCGATAGCAGTAATAGTACAATAACAACAATAGTCACTACCCTTACCGGGCCCTTTCAATGTACCAGGCTCTTCTAAGCACTTTACACGTATTAGCTCATCTAATCCTCATTTAAGAGGCCAAGACAATTACTGTACCCATTTCACAAATGCAGACAGGTGGAGGGACTTGCCAAAGCCATGGTGAGTATTAGTTGGGACTTGAACCCAGAAGTCTGGCAAAGGAGAAATATACATTTTTTCCTATTTAAAAAATGCAAAATAAAAATGTGCATGACACAACTAAACACCGAGTTCAGGTAGTGACCACAGCAAGGGCACAGCAGTTGACATACACAGAACCAAAACTTAGAACAGTGAGTGTGTTACTTTCACTGTAGTAATCTCACTTCAGCGAGAAAGGAAACCTCGACAGCGCGATGTAAAGGAAGTTTCCCTTCCTCAGCTTTGCACCAAAAGCAAACGCTTTTGATAAAAGCAGACACTATAATTTTTAAAAAATGGATTATTTAGTGTGTATACCCAAGACTCGAGAAATGAGTTTACTGCCTTTCTGTGTGGTCATGGGTGCTAGTCAACAGCTGGCCTTCAACTGTTCCTCTTGCAAGCTCAGGTGTCAATGGGAACCCTTTGAACAAAAGGGGTTATGAAATGCACATTTAGACATCATCTCTCCTTTATATATTTAAGACTTGAACAGCAAGGAAATAAATTCTTTGTCACATCATTAATTCTCTGGTCTCACAAACATGGTGAATACTGCTATTATATATTACAGGATGCATGTGCTTATGTATATTTGCTTGTACACCCATGTGCACACACATGCACACATGCATAAAGAATTTGGAGATAGCGCTGTTAACTCCCAATGGGGCCATGCACTGGGGGACAGTCTGTGGCCATGCCACAGGATTTTTTTTGAGATATAGATAAATGAGGTTCAGATACACCTTTCCTAAGGACCATATGCCTAGCTACCATACTAAATGTGTGAGAGCACATTCATACCTGGCTTGTGGATTCATTACATGCTACACCGCATGAATTCTGGGACTTTTTTGATCACATTCCAAGTCTGCCTCCCCAGTCCGCCCAGCCATTCACCAGAGGCTGGATTACCTCCTTGAAGCAGACTGGAGTGCTCCCTGCTGCCCATCCCTGAGGAGCATGGACTGGGTTCCTTCAAGTGTCTCCCTGAAGGGGACACAGTAAGGGCCACTTCTTTTCCACCCAAGGCAGCCCTGGTGCTCTCTGGCTTGATCTTACCTCTCAGATCACACACTCCTTTTCTTTCTCTCTCAAACAAGTTGGTCAGCTTCTTTTTCCAGAGGCTAAGTGTGGCGCTCCCTTCTCACTGGCAGCTTTCTGAATGGCACTTTCTGCATAAACAGGAAGAGTATGGTGTGGTCACGGCTTAAGTGTGCAGGTGCTGATAGAGGATGTGAAAGTGTGGAGGCGAGTGACTAAACCAGCCAATGGCATTTCCCCACCCAACACCCGACCGGCAGGGCAAGGTCTACCAGAAAGCTGGCAGCGGGATCCCAGGACCCTGCTCCAGGGGCCGCCTGACATAGACCAGAAGAATGTGGTTGTGGAGGCCAAGGGACAAGTTTCCCATCACTCTGCTTCTCCCTGACTCTGTAGACTCCTTGAAAGAACCCCTTAGAGATATTATAATCTGACCTAAATGGCTTACTTCACTTGTCCCAAACTCTGCTGGTTCCTTAAACTGTCCAGACATCCAAGGGACCAGAACCAAAGCTTCAGTCTCCTCTATATGGTAATGTCTTCTAGAACTTTCTAGGCCAATGATATACCAGGAGAAGAGAAAGGACACTAGATGAGAAACCAGATGAATCCAGGCTGCTCTACAGGAAGGGTTTCTACTTCCCCATCTCCATTCACTACTCAGCCCCCAGCAGCACAGCTCCTCGCCCCACATCTTTCCCTTCCACTCCATCCCCTCTGGAATTACTTTTACTAATGTCACCAGAGAGCTTACCAATGGACACTTTTTCAGTCTCTGTTTTATTTGTCCCCATAGCATTTGACAACATGACCACTTCTTTCCTTCTGGAACGCCCCCATCAGTCCCCCATGACTCCACATTCTCCTGGGTTTGGTCACACGATCCCTCTCGATGTCTTCATTTCTGTCCTTACCCAGTGCTCCACTCTCAGTCTAGTGGTTCATGTTCCCCACAGTGGCCTCTTCCGCTCTCTACGTGCTGCCTCCCAAGCCCACGTGTATATATTCACAAGTCTTTGCTGTTCTCCCAGGACGTCCCCCAGGCACTCAGGTGCAAAGAACCAAAATGAAGCCCTGCTCTGTAACTCCCCCGCTGCACCACTCTCAGTGTAGCTTGTAACATCCTTCCTGCCTTGTTCCTAACTTGCTCCTGGTCTCTCACTCCAAGTTTGCCTCCTTCTGGCCTCTTACTTTGCCCTTAGCTGATACAGCTTCTGCAGGTTTCACCCTCAGTTATCCTCATCCAAACAGAGCCATCCATCCATATCCCCAGGTTGGGTTCACGTCTAGACATATCTAGAAGCTGCCCCACCCAATCCTATGCCAAGAACAGGGAAATTATCCCAGTATTGGCCAAGTCCAGTCTACAGCAAGGAGGAAACCTTTCTTTCTCCTACATCCAAACCAGAAAACGGGGAGTCTTACTCCTTCTTTCCTATCTTGCATACTCCTCAGCCTTCAATCACAGAGCCTTGTCAATTCTTGCTCTTAAACCATGCCTCAGCCTTTCCTCTTCTCCCTTCCCACAGCCAGGCCCTGGCCCAGGCCTCATCAGCACTGCCCAGTCCACATGCAGCCAGGACCTGCAAGAGAATGTGCTGAGGTGTGAGAAGAATACTTGAATTTTCCTCATGCTTTCTTGTATGTTTTTATTGAGGTAAGAGTCACATAACATGAAATTAACCACCAACCATTTAGAAATGTATATGATCCAGTAGCGCTGAGCATATCCACAATATTGTGCAACTACCACCTCTACCTATTCCCCAAACTCACATTTATTTTTATGTTGTGTTTTTAGCATTTACTTTTTGTGTACATCTCAATGCATGTAATATATGAATACATCTGTGTTGATTGTGTGTGAATGATCATATATCTACTGGGACTATGTTGTCAGGACTTCTTTACCAAGGAGGGTGGATGACCAGAAATGGAGGGGCATGTGGTCTCCTAACTCATCTCCCAGGTGACAGCCTCTGGAGCCTTTTCCAAATGCCTCCAAATTTTCTTGAGAAGAGACTGAAAAATGGTACCACTGCCTGCCCCTCACACCAATCTCCCAGTCTCAAACCCATCAATGGCTCCTCATCTTCTATAAGAAAATCCCAGAACTCTGTCACTAGGTAGACAAGGTGCTTGACGCAGGAGCCTCGCGTCACACTCACTACCTTCTGCCCTCTTCAGCACCCAACAACACACACTATTGGTGAGTCCCTCAACACCCAGGCTACTTCAGCTACCGTTTTTGCCCATGCTATTTCCTCTTTGGAGAATGCCTTACTTCCATTGGCTATCTGGCAAATCCCCATGGATGCTGAAAACCCTTTGTTATCACTCCTCTCGGAGGCAGAATTCCCATGTGCCAGCTACCATGGGAGCCACTGCCTCCATGCTGGGTGGTACTATGGGTGAACTGGTGGTTAAGAGGATCTGACATCAGAAAAACCTGGGTTTAAATTCTGCCTCTGCCGCTTACTAGCTGTAATCCCTTGGGTACATCACTTAACTTCGGCTTCCTCATCTACACAATACCTACCTCGCAGAGTGATCGTAAAAATTAAACAGGAGCATGTATGTACAGGATATAAAAAGTAGTAAGTGGTAGGGAATATCATTATAGCTATTTTGTTTGTTTGCCTTACTATTCTGTAAACTCTTCATAAAATTCAGACCCGAGGAAAGCTACTCCCAATAGAGCAGAATGCCTTCATTTAAAAGAAAAGTTTTTTGTTCCACTAGAGTAAAATCATAGAGTTTTTGTTCTTTTCCAAATAAACTAACAAAACAAAAAAATCAAAATCATAGATATAGACAACAGAATGGTGGTTACCAGAGGGGAAGAGGGTGAGGGAAGGCGAACAGGTAAAGGGGATCAAATATATGAAGATGAAAGGAAACAAGACTTTGGCTGGAGAGCACACAATGGAGCACACAGGTGTCGAATGCTAATGCTGCGCACCTGAAAATTAGGTGATGTTTTTAACCCATGTTACCCCAATACAGTTAATTTTTTAAAAGGTTAATTCTTTAGTATACATTTGTAACAGAAGTTCACTGTGTTTATATTTATATGTAAATCTATGTGCCATTTATGTTTGTTCATGGCACGACCATCACACGTTACGTTTTCATTAGGTTTCTCAGCCTTACTGAGAAACACAAACATATACAAGTACACAAAGTAATTTGACCTTCTATTTCATTATCGCATAAATTGATCCAAGGTAGGGAGTGAGAAGGGGCTAAGCTAATTAGTTAAACAACTTATCTCTGTTAGAAACAGACTTCTAGTTCAAAAATAAATAAATAACAGAAGGAAACCTGCAGAAGGATGCAGTCTCACACATTTGGTTTAGAAAGTTCTGGTAAGCAGGCAACATGTTAAGTAAGAAGAGGACGGTAGAGCGGCTCCTTGCCCATGAGAAAAATCGCTGTTGGAGCCACCCTGTAATTCATTACTGGAACACGAAGCAGGGATGGCTGCAGTGACATAATAAGAAACAAATAGGGTAGACAGGGACATAATTACAGAGACACTCAATCCACTGGTAGCATTTACCAGGGAATAAGTTGCATATGAGAGAATTTGCATACAGATGAGATGCTGAAAGAACAGGACAGCTATAAGACCTCATACAACTTGTCAGCGGGGAAAAAATCCTTAAATAGATACCATGTAGGTTTAACTGCATTCTATAACCAAAATAAATTTTAAATGGTGTCCTGAGCTTTAAAACAGGTATGTGGCTTTCATTCCGGAACGTTAGCTGATATTTTGTGTGTACCTGTCTCATTATTTTTATTGCTTGGCCTTATGTATTTGAAGTATTATTTTAGGAACTGATATTTTAAAAGAAATACTAAATTATTAGTTCTCCTACAGGTTAAAGGTAATTATTTAAAAAAAAAAACTTGATTACCTCAAAATTTTTGCTTTCTATATTTTGATGCTGTTTTTGGGCACAAAAAAAATGTTCCTGCCTGCTTTAATTTTGTTATTGATTATTCCTTATACCTTATAAGATGATTCCATTTCTCATTAAAATTATAATGCACTTTACATTGAATTTGACTTTGTATAAATAGTAATACCATACCTCTGCTTCCTTCATGTTTACCATTTTTCTGAGTATTCATTCTTTTAATATTAATATTTCTTTGCCATTTTCATTTATATATTAGGAACCTAGTACCTCAGTTATACTTTGTTTCACCTGATATTTGCCCTTTTAAAAAAGATTTTCCCCCATTTACTCTTATTGTTTTGATTTACTTGACTTTTATGCCATGATTTTTAAGGCTCTCCTTTTTTATATTTCTTACTACTCATCTTGTTTTGATTCTTCTATATGAATTATGTATTAGTTTCTTTGAAAGGTAGAGATCCTGTTTTATTTCCACTTGTCCTTTATTCTTTAAGTCTAGACAGTTTTAAATTGGCAAAAACATAAGCAATATTTACTGTTTTAATTTTAGCAGGACTAGTATAATGTTTAACGGAGCAACATATTAAATAGAATGACTAACAGCACAATAATTTTAATAACTCTGGTAGAAGATGACTTTAACTGGGTGTTTACCAGGTGCCAGAAAACTGGGCTAAAAGTATCAAAGACAACACAGCCTAGGTTCCCATGGCTGAGGGCCTGCCACTGCCAAGAGAATAGATCTGAAACCCAAACCCCAGGCTGTGTGATTGCAGAGCCCAACCTCAAATCCGCCTGAAGGGATGCTCTCAGAAATATTGTAAGGAACAGGCATCCTGTTTCCCACCCCCAATGGCCTTCTGCAGCTCCAAGGATGTTCAGAGGTCCTCTCAGACAAAGATAATTGGTTTTGGAGAAAAGCCACTTAGAGTGGATCCACTTAAAGTAGGGACCAAAATTTAACACTCAACAGAGAAATAAGTATGATTGTGACTTAATCATTAAAAATAAAGTAGAAGTTATGAGAGTAAGTTTACCTTACATTGATTAAATGTAGGTTATAATTGTAATTATGTGCTAATTCTTAAGACAAACAAACTGAGTTCTATCTGGGTGGCTTTTGGTATTACCATTCCTAACAAAAGAGTAGGTTTGCACATGAAGGCAGCTTTTACTTCACACAGTTTTATGGCACAAAGAAAGTATCTCTTTTATTTATTTTTTTTAAAAAGGCAAAGAATTCATATATTTGCCTAATGTCTATCTTAATCCTTTGACATTAAAATCACTCTTTCAAAATGGCTAAGTGTTGATTTTCTCTTTAATTTTTAACTGGAGAAACTCTGATAACCACTCTAGATAAAAGTTTTACATGTAATTCAAACAGTTCTCCAACACCACTCTTATTTGCTTTATGAAATGCCACCATCTTTTGCAAAATGTATAATTTCCTTTCACAATTGATTTGCATTTATTGCATTGTCTCGTCCTGCTTATGTGCGACAAATGAGGAGGGGCAAACTCTACCAGTCTTGGCCCCTGCAGGAAGCAGATGGTAGACTCGCTCAGACTGTGTAACTGAGAAGAGTTTAATAATAATAAGAAATGAAAAACTTTAAAACTGTTTTTGGGCAGGGATAGGGGAAACCAGTAAAGGATGCTGAAGGATATCTGGGTTAGCAACAGCAGGAAGACATCATTAGTCACCTCCACTCCCCAACCCTCTACCTGTGATCCCAAGAGCATAGCCACAGCCAGAGAGGAGGGCAGGCTCAAAGAATATGTTACTTAGAGGAGCATAGGCCAATTGCAATAACAACTGGGAGGGAACTGGGAGGGTAACTGTCCTGATGTCACTCTTTTATTGTCCTCTGGTCTCTTGCCTGTGACTGCCACTGACCAAATCTAAATGGAATCCAGAGAGCAAAGGAGCCCACTGATTACATTTATCAAGTTTAGCCTCTCAGGACACAGAGTTGAAAGGGAGAAACTGGATCTAGAGAGATAAATAAAAACATCGATTATACTGACCAAAAGCATGTTGATTTTGTTGACTCAGTAGATTCTGATATTGAGTGAAGAAGGATGTTGGAATGAAAACAAACTTTATAGGTATTCAGTTCACTTTGGATCTTCTAGTTTTAAAACTCATCTATGCTACCTGACATCATAACTGGAGTGATCTGGATGATGAATACTGAGTTAATATGATCTCCTGGAGTTTCTCTTCTAAAGGAATGCAGAAGAAAGTTTCCCTTCTACTTTGGAGAAGAAATGAAATAAACGATAAATTGCACATATGTGTTGAGAACATATTTGTGTATATGTTATACACACAGAAAAATATCACCTCTCTAGCACGAGTGACTTTACTGAGTCATGCTATATAGCAATATATACAGGAAAATATTGGCAATAATGGACATTTCAAATGCTAGGAAATGGCCATATTAAAGCTTTCAAGCCTTAACCACCAGTTTCATAATCTCACCTAGTTTACAAGGTTTAATGAGCAAAATGTAAGTTTCAGAAAGGAATTAATTTTGAAATCGTTCCATTTTGTATCATACTTTCAGTGGCTTAAGAAAAATTAAGAAAAACAAAGTTACTCCTGGCGCCTTTTTGAAGTCTTTCAGAAGATCTGAAATAAACATCATGTAGAATCACCATTAAAATCTACTTGCTTCTATACATTCAGAATAATTTCCCTGTTTCCAGATATTCTGGTGGTTAATACAGTATAAATAAGAGCAAAAGGAGCAGAATACATCTTCCTGATAAAAACCTTAGTCCAGGCTACGCTTGCAAAACATGGCATGTTTTTAGCTGGTAAGTCATTCACTCATTTTTTAAATGTAGCTTATCACTACTTATCCAACTAGGAAACAGACGACTCACTAGTGTAAAGTGTCTTCTTAATTCAACCTTTCTTCAACAAACATCCTGCAAGGCTGACTGTGGCCCATGGCCCAGAGCCCTCCACATCCTCAGCCTTTCATCTCTGAGCCTTGTTATCACCTCTGGTTGTTGTCTGGGAGCCAAGTCTGGATGCTGCACTAGTCCAAGCCGTGTCTTAGTTGGATTCCTCCAGAAGTAGACTCTGAGACAAAAATTCTGGTGCAAACTGTTTGTTTGGGATGTGCAGAAAACACCAGTAGGGGTGTTAGGGAGAGAGACAGGGAAGGGAAAGCAGCCACAAGTGGGTATTATCAAGCCACTGTGGCCAGCTGGAACTTAACCTATAGGAAAATGACCGGGAACCATTGTAAAACACACAACCCAGGTGTTTTGGTGCCCAAGTATTTTGATAACGGTCCCTAGCTGCTTGCTGGAGGTGCTAGTTCATCAGCACTTCAAGTCTGCCAGACAGGAAGGCAAAAAGGGACTTGGAGGCCACAGGAAACCCTTAGGCAAAGAAGTGCAAGTAGTAGCAGCTAGAAGTCAGGCTGGTATATTCTAGGGTAGTTAGTTAGGGCCAAGACAGAGGGGCAGGACACCAATAGCATCTGCTACACCATGGCTTTCTCCCCCGTGACTCTGTTTCTGTTGCCATCAACTCAGGAGTGGTTTTCCTGTCCTGTTGTGGGGATACCACCACTTTCTCTACCCTGTTTCTCTCAATAATTTTGCTGAGGCCTCACATTCTCAAAGTTGTCCTAAAGGCCTAGGCTTTTGGAACACCAAAGCCAGAGACTGAAGAGCCTCTTTGTTTTGTATTCTATCATACTCTCACATGTGACAATGGACATGGTGCAAACTATCTATATCAGTGGATAAAAGCAAAAGGTGGAAATGTTGGGCAGCTAAATGTCTCAAACTTCATCCTTGCAAACAATCAACCACTGCTATCCCAGTGCCACTGTTAGTTATTTTATTACTGTAAGCACAGCAGAAAATATGACCATGACAACATTCATAAACACTAGCATGAGGAAGAGTGAACAACCACTGTCATGTGAAAACAATATGCAATCTTTGTATTTTAACTGTGTGCTCATGATTCAAACTTGTTTTATTAAAATCCTATAGAGTATTTCTCTGTGGGCTATGATGAAATGATGTGTACTAGGCTATGCTAAAACTGAAAACAAGTAGAATACAAAGTAAATTTGTTTCAGGGCATTGGAGAGATGCTGGGACCAGTTGCTGGGATGTGATATCCTAAAGAAAAGGGAAGCTCACTAAAGAGAATGTAACTATTTTCCTTCCACCCTTCCTCTCAGGACCTTTGTCGGTTCCTATCACAGACAAAGATTGAACTGGGCAGAAGAAAGCTACCAAGAATCATATAAGCCAGAAGAGCTACTGGTCATCTCACAGGGATGAAGAGGTAAGACAGGAGTCTGCGGTGGTCAAGGCAGCCAAGACCCAAAAGGCCAAGTACTCAAAGGGAAAAATTCAGAAAAGTGAGCCTAAAATCCACAACAGTTTTTCCCTTGAGGCATTTGTTGAGTCTTAATTTGTGCAACACAAAGGCTTGGAAATCTCTGAAAAAGAAATATCTGGGGAGACAAAAATTCATGTCTAAGCTCTAGTAAAGACCCAAGCTCTCAGTGAGAGTCTGGAGTATATAATAAATGTATGTTTGATCAGAGACAGACAAAGTCTATAACATGACTTCAAACCAAGGATTAAGGTAAACTACCTTTATTTGAGCTGTCTAAGGATAGCATTCATCCTCTCTGAAGGAAGAAAGAAATTATCCTCAGAATCTTCAATTTTTCATACACAATGTTTGACGTTTACTTTAAAATATCAAATACATATGAAGCAAAGTCAAGAGAAAAAAAGGCAATAGACACCAAAGTGATCAAGATATTTCAGTTATATATATTCATTCACATATCTGATTGATATATTTGTGCAAGTAGGTGATAAGATGAAGAATTTCAATATTAAGCTTTAATATATTAATGGGAAATTCTAAAAATTAAAAATATATTAAAAATTAATAACTGGTTTAAAAAAGAACTCAATAAGTAGGTTTAGCAGCCAATTGAAAACAGCTAGAGAGAGAATATGTATATTTGAAGATCGGTCAGTAGAAAAATAAACACAATGAAACAAGGAGAAAAAAATGAAAATACAAAAAAAGTATTAAGAACGTAAGAATTATAATGAAAAAGTTTAAAATATGTGTACCTGGAATTTCAGAAAGAGAAGATAGAGAGATTGGGGCAGAAGCAATATTTAAGGAGATAATGTCTGACAGTTTTCCAAAACTTACAAAAGACATCATGCCACAAATTCAGGATCCTAAAGCAGTATAAATAAAAGAAATAAAACCCCATAAACCTAAATACGTCATGGTGAAAATGAAGAAACTTATGACAAAGAGAAAATACTAAAGCAGCCAAAAAGAAGACACAACACTTGCAAATGGACAATGAACTTCAGAACCCCGAAAACAATGGCAAGACATCTTTAGGTACTGAAAGATATCTTCAGTGATTTCCAAACTAGTAATTCCCAAATTTATACTCAGAAAATATATTCTTTAAAAATTAAGGAAAAATAAAGATGCTGTTGTACAAACACAGAGAATTTATCACCAGAGGTTCCTACACAAGAAACACTAAACTGGGTTTTTCATGCAGAAGGAAAACAATCCCAAATTGAAATACAGAAAAGAATGAAGGAGAAAGATACATACAAATAAATAATATTACACTAAAAACAATAACAACTCGTGTGATTTAAAATGTATGTACAATTAAAGTTTTGTGACAACCGTATCAAAAAAAAGCAGGGAATGAATAAAGAGAGTTAAAAGTCCTAGCATGAGAAGTGGTAAAAGAACTAATTTACATTGAACTTTGGTAAATAAAAAGCAGATAGTAGACTCTAGGCTAGTTTTTTTTAAAGAATAGTACTGGAATACATAACTAACAGCAAGATGAAAAGATTGAAACTGTGGAATAATAAAATATTTTTAACTATCTAAAAGAGGTTAAAAAAAAAAGTCTACAAAACATATAGAACAGAACCTACCCAAGGAAATTAGTCATTGACTAAATTTCAAAAAATAAACCCTAACTATATGCAGTTAACAAGAGACATATTTTAACATAAGGATAAAATGATAACGGTTAAAAATTAAAGAAAATAAAGAAAAATGTACCACACAAACACAAAGCAGAAGAAAGTTGGTATAGCTGTATTAATCTACCAACTACTCATCAACTGGCAAAGCAGACTTTAAGGTAAGAAACATTTCACTAGAAATGAAGACAGACTTTCATAATAATAAAAGGGTCAAGCTCCAGGAAATATATAAAAATTATAAATTTGTATGCATTTAATCACATAGCTACAAAATATATAAAATAAAACTTGACAGAACTAAAAGTAGAAATAAGCAAGTTCATAATCCACTAGGACATTTAAATATGCATTTTTCATTAACTGACAGAACAAGCTGATAAGAAATCCAGTAAGGACATAAAAGATTTGAACAATATGATTAATAAATTTGACTTGATTGTTCTGTAGAACAATACACCACAAAATGACAGATTGTGTATCCTTTTGAAATTCCCATTAAATATTTTTCTAAATTGAACATAATCTGGTCCAGAAAGCAAATAGTGCAATTATTCAGAACATGATATCTGTTGGTGAAATTAAGCCATAAATCAGTAACAAAAGATAACTGAAAATCCCCAAATATCTGGAATTTTTTTTAAATTTCTAAATAACTTATGAGTTAAAGAAGCAATCAGAATGGAAATCAGTAAATATTTTGAAGCGAATGATAAATTTGTTTTCCAGAAATGGTGGAGTAGCCTACATTGGATCAACCTTCTCATAGATAAAAACTGTAAACTCTGGGAAAATACTAATAGCAGCAGCAACAAAAACAAATGATTATTTGTTAATTGGCCATATCACAATCAAATTGCTTAAAGAAAAATTGTGAAAATCAAATTGTGAAAAGAAAAATATCATGAAAGCTTCCAGATTTTTAAAAAAGACATTATGTACACAGGAAATGAGATAAAGCTGACTGCAGATTTCTTGCTGGAAACAATGCAAGTTGGAAGACACTAGAGCAAAATTTTTAAGTACTAAAAAGAAAATGTCAATACAGAATTCTTTACTCAGCAAAAATAAAGACATTTTCAGACATATAAAAACTGAAAACTTCATCACAATCACATTTGCACTACAATGAATACTAGAGGAAATTCTTCAAGCAGAAGGAAAATTGTACAAGGTGGAAATCTTCGATCTACACAAAAGAATAAAGAGCACCAGCAAAGGCAACCAAGCAGAGAGGCTTTTTCTGATTATTGGAATTTCCTTAAAAAAAAAAAATAGTAGCAGAATATTGTGGGGTTTATGACGTGTAGAAGAAAAATGTATGACAGCAATAGTACGAAGGCCAGGAGGTAAGAAATGCAACAATTTGTTGAAAGGCTCTTAAACTACATGTAGAATGTAACAGCATATCATTTAAAGGCAGATTACGATAATTAAAAGTTGTATACTAGAAACCCTTAGGAAAGCAATAAAATAACACAACAAAGAGTTGTAATTAATAATTAATGAAAAAAGATAAAATTAAAGAATAAAACACACTCAATCCAAAAGGCAGAGAAAAGGAACAAAACAATAATGAACAAATAGAAAACAAATAGTGAGCTGACAGAGTGAAATCTAGTCATATTGATAATCACATTCGATGGTCTAAACATCTCGATTTAAAGGCACAGGTCAAATGATATAAAAATAATCAAGAACCAAGCATAGTTGTCTCTGAGAAATCCAATTGAAATGTAAAGACATAAACAGGTTAAAAATAAAAGAACAGCAAAAGATATACCTAGTCAAAAGAAAGCTTGAATTGGTATGTTAATATCCAGTGAAGTACATTTCAGAACTAAAAAGTTACCGAGGGGAAAAAGGGTCATTTATAATGATAAAAAGATGAATTCATCAAGACACATGATTTTAACATTTATGTCTGTAAAATAGAACTTTAAGTTATAGGAAGCAAAAACTAAAAAACTACAAGGAGAAATAGGCAAATCCATAATTACGGCAGAAGATATTTCCATTCTCTCGACTGTGGTGATTAGTGATAGTTTCATGGGTGTGCACATATATCTAAACTTTTCAAATTAGTCCCATTAAGTACATGCAGTTTTTTGTCTGTCGATTACATCTCAATAAACCTGTTTTAAAATTTAAATAAAAAGTTTTTCCACAAAGAAGTCTTCAGGCTCAAATGTATTTACTGGTGAATACATCTCAACATTAAGGAAGAAATAACATCAATCTTACACAAACTTCTAGAGAACAGATGTAAAAGGAAATACTTCCCAACTCATTCTATAAGGCCAACACATCCTTGATACCAGGATCAGACAAAATAAAACAATACAAAAACAGAAAAATTGCCAGCCAATCTCTCTTATGATATAAAACCCTCAAAACAAATTACGCAAGTTGTACCCTGAAACTTATTAAAAGTGTAACATCTTACAAAGAAGTTGGGTTTATTCCAGTAATGATTTTGAAAACCTATTCAATATAATTTACTGTCAGAAAGATGTGACAATTTGTATTATTCAAACAGATTTTTAAAGAGCATTTGACCAAGTTCAACAACTATTTATTTTTTTAAATAGAACTAGAAAAGGTACCTTCCTTATTATGACAGAGTATTTACAAAAAGTCTATAACCAACTTACTTACTGGTGAAAATAGAAAGCTTTCTCCTTATGGTCAGAAATGAAATGAAGATGCTTAATGTCACAGTTTCCATTCAGTATTATACAGTATAATAGGACCAACACAACAAGGCAAGGGAAAAAAGTTACAAGAATTGGAAAGGAAAA
The DNA here is from genome assembly GCF_902729225.1 of Pteropus medius. Lineage (NCBI taxonomy): Eukaryota > Metazoa > Chordata > Mammalia > Chiroptera > Pteropodidae > Pteropus > Pteropus medius. Next base: position 749,284 of record NW_024343105.1, on the reverse strand, counting down.
AAGAAAATGGTTATTATTCACAGTAACATGGTTGTGTATGTAGAAAAGCCAAACTGCAAACTTAGAATTTAGCAAGACCACTGAATACAGAGTCAACATACAACAATTATATTTCTATAATCAGAAACAATCACAAAATAAAATTTTAAGAATCTACCACTTGAAGTAGCATCAACATCTTATAACTAAAAATAAAGTTAATAGTTATATAATTCCTCTGCATTGTAAATTATGAGCTAGCATACAGAGAAATTAAAGAAGAGCTAAATAAATGGAGGAATACATCATATTCATTTTTTATGCCAGAAATAATCTCATTTTTTCTTTTTGATTCAATGAATTTATATGGGAATGGAAGGGGCCAAGAAGAGTTAAGACAATCTTGAAGAAGAAAGCTGAAGTTTTTACTCAACCACAGACAAATTCCTATGGAATACGTTGGTGAGTCCAGAACCAGATGTTCACATACGCCATTACTAATCTGTGACAACAGTAACACTATAATATAGTGGAGAAATGACCACTTTTTCTAAAGAGCAGTGCTGGACCACTTGGACAGCATAGGGGGCAAAATAAATCTTGACATCTACCTCACACCATACAAAAAAAGCTATTCCAGATGAATTACAGATCTACATGTCAAAGGTGAATGCTAACACTTCTAAAAGAAAACGCTGGAGAATATCTTTGTGACACAAAGGTAGGCAAAGATTTCTTACCTAAGATACAGAACGCACTGACCCTAAAGGAAAACTGTGAATTATACCATGTTAAAATTAAGACTTCCCATTCATCAGGGAATTAAGATACAAATTAGCAATTCATATATAACGGAATTTGATACTCTTGCCAATCAATAAGGAAAATACATACAAACCATGGACAAGACATGTGAGCAGCTATATCACAGAATGAATATGCAAATATTCAATCAAGAAATGAAAAAATTCATGTGTCATGAGTCACCAGGTGAATCCAAATCAAAATCATAAGGAGATGGCATGATCCATACACTAAAATGATTAAAATAAAAAAGAGAGACAATACCAAGTGGTGACAAGGACAGGGAGCAACAAGAATCCTCAGCCACTACTGGGGGTGTGAGTCTGTACACTATTCGGCAGTAAGCATCTACTAATGGTGACTGTCTTCATACCTGACACCACAATAATTCCACCCCTGGATATGTCAACAGAAATGTGTGTGCATGGACTCCAAGGTTCAAGGGAAGGAATGTTTATAGCAGCACTCCTTGTGACAGCTAAAAACTGAAAACAACCAAAATACCTTGGCAGTGAGATGAATCCATAAACTATGTTATATTTGTACAACAAAATACTACACAGTAGGAGTCAGTGAACTTTTTTCTGTTAAGGTTTAGAGAGTAAATATTTTAGGGCCACATACTGTCTCTGTTGCATGTTCTTCTTTATTATTTTTTGCAACCCTTTACAGATGGAAAAGCTATCCTTAGCTGGTGGCCACACGAGAGCAGGCTGTGGTGGCCTGCGGGCTGCTGGTCCCTGCTCCAGAACAACAGCATGAACGCGTTACTGCCACATGCAACAACATGTATGAATTTTACAAACAAAATTTTGCAGAAATTAACACAAAAGAGTGCATACTTATAATTTTAGGCAAAACTGATGATGATAGAAGTCTTGACAGTGATTGCGTCCAGGGTGATTGGAGTGATGAAACAGGACACGAGGAAGGTTTCTGAGGGTTAGAAATGTTGTTTCTTGATCTGGGTGATCACACATGATTCATTTGGTGTAAATTCATTGAGTTATATACTTATGATTTATATAATTTTCTGTATGTGTATATTATACTTTGAAAATATTACTTAAAAATACTAAAACAATCATAGAAATTCAGTTTTTTCACCCCAACAATTTAATTACTTTCCTCGCACTGCCATCTTATGCCTATTTCTTTTCAACTATTCAAAATAGTTAAAACTGCAGCCCATCTAAGTTTCTGCCTCCATCTAAAAAGTTTACCAGTGGCCCAGAAAATTGTGTTTCTTAGTCATAGTTACTGTAATATTATTAAATAAAAGTGCTCAAAATATTAACTTTCCTTGTCATGAGTGTGTGTGTGTGTGTGTGTGTGTGTGTGTGTGTGAGAGAGAGAGAGACAGAGGCAAGGGAACAGAGACAGAGACAGAGACAGAGACAGAGACAGAGACAGAGAGACAGAGAGACAGAGAGAGAGAGACAGAGAGAGAGAGAGGGAGAGGGAGAGAGCGAGCGAGAGAGTGCATTAACAGAGAAGTTGCCCCAAGTACAGCAAGACAAGTTTTCCCCTCAGACCTGCAGTCACTCTTCCTGATCATAACACTTACATTTCAATAGAGAGAATTAAGAGCATAGCTTAACCAAAATCTAAAAGCTAGTTGAACATGTTTTTTTCATTTGTGATTCATTCTAAATGTTTGTAAAGATTTAGCAGCTCACTCCAGCAAGCCTTTTTAATCCACATTCCAGAATGGAGTTTTCATAAATGCTTCTCAAGGACATTTTTACTTCCAGGCTTCAAGAGAGCCAAGTTATTTCATTCTCCTGGGTGGTTTGGTAAACTCTGAGATCAACTGTAATCAAAAGGACAGACAAGGAGGTGGCTCTTCGGAGCATGGGGTTCTCACACCTGGTCCAGCACACCGCCAGGGTGGGACTAGAGTCCAAGCCTAGAGTCTAGACATGAGCAGAAATACAATAGCAGTAAAGTTGTTTTCCGCTGCTGGGAAATGCTGCTCTGTCTCAAATCTGGGTTGAAAAGTAATATGAACTGACTTTCGTTTCAATTTATAGTTGAGCTGGATATGCAATAAGGTTAGGTTTCTTAGGAAAATGAGGTTTTAAGAGAAGAGAGGGAGTAACTGTGGGTTAAGTGAGAACATAGCATCAGGCGGCTTGTGACTCCAGGAAGGGCAGGAAAATATTTTAAATGATCAGAATAGAGAGATGTGTCAGAGTATCAGAAGCGTGCAGGTAGGCAAAAATGGGGAGAAGAGTAAATAAAAGTTGAATATGGGGAGAGATAAACAGAGTAAAACAGAGAAGAGTAGAAATAAGGTAAAATGGTATCCAGAAAAGGTCCTAGGGCCAGGATACCTTGACCTACATTAGCCTCGTTGCCTGCAGATCAGCAGGAGGTGAGGACAACTCACCTGCTGGTGACACTTCACACTAGCTTCCCAAGGAGAGAGTTATCCCTCCTTGACCAAATGGTCTGAGCCCCTCCCAACACTTCAGTACATTATGCCCACACATGGAAGAACACTAGAGGCAGAAAGGGAAGAAATAAGAACAACATGATGTCTGGGTTCTAAGGAAACTAAGACACAAGGACATTATATAACCTGCCAGTAGTAGAACAATTGGGATTTTAGGCCTTCAGATTCCAAAAAAATTACCTTCCACAAATCACCATAGTGGATGATGATAAGTCTTTTCCAAAGCATACTCTGTTCTGGCTGCTATTCCATCTAATTCTACCTTTGAAGACTCGTTCCAGTAAAATTTGAGACAAAGATCTAAGCACCTTACAGTTTAAACCGATAGTTCTCAAACTTTAGCGTGCACAAAACTCAAATGGGTAGGGAGACAATAGCAAAGCAGATGTCAGTCCCTGAGTAGGATCAGGTCGGGGCAGGGTGGGGCAGCAAGTGGCAGCTCCAGGCAGTGATTCCCTGTGGCAGCACAGATTGAAGGGTGGGTGGGGTCAAGCATTGGGAGGTAGATGACTGTAGTCCTCGGTTGCTATGGGAATGTGTTAGTTTCTTAGGGCTGTCATAAAAATGTCTCATAAACCAGACAACCTAAAACAGCAGAAATTCATTTTCTCAGAGTTCTGGAAGCTGGAAGTCCAAAAGCAAGGTGTCGTTGGGTGTGTTCTCCCTAAAGGATCTAAGGAAGAATGCTTCTTTGCCTATTCTAACTTTTAGTGGTTTCCAGAAATCCCTGTCATTTCTTGGCTTACCGTGCACCCCTCCAATCTCTGTTTGCCTCGTCACATGGCCTTTGCTCCTGTGTATGTATCTAAATTTCTCTCTTCTTATAAGGACACCAGTCACATTGGACTTATGGCCCACCCCAGTCCAGTGTGACCGCCATCTTAACCTGATTACATTTACAAAGACTCTATTCCAAAATAAGTTTACATTGAAAGGTTCCAGGTGGACATGAATTTTGGGGGGATGCTAGCAACCCTAGTGCGGGCAATAATAGTGATTAGAAATGGTGTGGGCTCAGATGACTGCCTGTAATAGCTTCAAGGAGTGTTTGTATGAAAAAGACAAAATTAAAAGAAAACCAAGAACACTCAAAAGTCAGAAAATCTCTATTAATAGATGATATACTACATATAGAAAAACCTAAATAGTCCACAAAAAAAACTATTAGGATAAATGAATTCAGTAATGTTGCAGGATACAAATTAATATTCACAAATCCATTGCATTCTAACACAAATAATGAACTATCAGAAAGAGAAATTAAGAAAATAATCTCATTTACAATTATATCAAAAAGAATAAAATACCTAATAAATTTAGCCAAGGTAGTAAAAAACCTGTACTCTGAAAACTATGAGACACTAAAAAAAGAAACTAAAGACACAAATAAATGGACAGATATACCTTGCTCATGGACTGGAATAATTAATATCATTCAGATGACCATACTACCCAAAGCAGTCTACAGATTCAATGCAATCTCTATCAAAATACTAATGGAATTTTTCATAGAACTAGAACAAATAAGACTAAAATTTATATGGAACCACAAAAGACCCCAAAGAGCTGAAGGAATCTTGAGAAAGAAGAATAAAATTGTAGGCATCAAACTCTTTGATTTCAAACTACGTTACAAAACTATAGTAATCAGAAATGCATGGTACTGGCACAAAAACAGACACATAGATCAGTGGAACAGAACAGAGAGCCCAGAAATAAACCCACACACATGTGATCATTTAATCTATAACAAAGGAGGCAAGAATATACAATGAGGTAAAGACAGTATCTTCAATAAGTGATGTTAGGAAATCTGGACAGATACACACACACCAAAAGAAATAAACTACACCACTTTCTTACACTAAATACAAAAATAAATTCAAAGTGAATTAAAGACTTAAATGTAAGGATTGAAACCATAAAACTCCTAAAAGACAGAAAATAAACTCCCTGACATCGCTCTTAGCATTATTTTTTTAGATACATCTTCTCAGGCAAAGGCAACAAGAGCAAAAATGAACAAATAGGACTACATTAAACTAAAACCTTTTTGAACAGCAAAAGAAACCATTGAAGAGACCAAAAGGCGACTCTGGGGAGAAGATATTTACAAATGATATAGCCTATAAGGGATTAATATCTAAACTATATAAAGAACTCATACCAGTTAACATCAAAAAAAAAAAAAATCCAAAAATGGGCAGAGAACCTGAATAGACAGTTTTTCAAAGAGGACATACAAATGGCCAACAGACACATGAAAAGATGCTCAGTATCACTAATCATTTGAAATGCAAATCAAAACCACAATGAGATAGCACCTCACCTGTCAGAATGGCTATTAAAATAAATCAACAAACAAGTACCAAGGAGGATGTGGAGAAAAGGGAGCCCTCGTGCACTGTTGGTGGGAATGTAAATTGATATAGACACTGTGATAAATAGTATGAAGTTTCCTCAAAAAATTAAAAATAAATCTATAATACAATCCAGCAATCCCACTTCTGGGTTTATCAGAAGAAATCTAAGACACTAATTTGAAAATATATATGTACCTCTATGTTCACTGCAGCATTATTTACAATAGCCAAGATATGGAAACAACCTACGTGTCCATCAATAAATTAATAAAGAAAAAGTGGTACTTATATATAACGAAATATTACCCAGCCATAAAAAGAATGAAATCTTGCTAATTGTAACCACATGGATGAACATAGTATTACGTAAAGTGAAATAAATCAGAGAAAGACAAATACCATATGATTTAACTTATATGTGGAATCTAAAAAACAAAACAAATAAACAAAGCAGAAATAAACTCACAGATACAGAGAACAAACTGATGGCCACTGGAGGGAAGAGGGTGGGAGAATGGACGTAAAGAGGATTAAGGATTACAAACTTCTGCTTATAAAATAAGTCACGGTGATGTGAAGCACAGCATAGGGAAGAGTAGGTAATATTGCAATACCTGTATATGGTAGCAGACAAGTACTAGACCGCGGTGATCACTTCCTAAGGTATAAAAATGTTGAACCACTATGTTGTGCACCTGAAACTAATATAATAGTGTATGTCAACTATAATTAAGAACAAATTTTTAAAAACTTTGGTCACCCCAGCTGCCTAGCCAAGATGCTGGCAGAGGGAGCGGGGACATGTACTGCGTGGAGGAAGGAAAATGCTATGTTGTCAACTTAGGCCTGTGGCCGGCTACAGAACAGGGACTGTGGCAGCTGTGTGTTTGTTAAAGAAATGCTGTTACCTGTTTTCTCCCCCGATATGAGTCCTAGTGGTGCTGATATTTTTTATTTCAGAAAGGAATGTGACCAAATTAACCCCGATCCAGTCACTGAAAGGATTTTATGTATCCCTTGGTTGAGGATACCAATTTCCCAAACAAAAGATGGTGAGGAAGCTGAGGAGCAAACGGCGTGAAGTCTTCTGGATATTTCTCATTGTCCCTCTAGGTCCGCTCTCCATGCTTCTCCTCCCCACTCTGTGCCGAGGCCAGCTTGGGTGGACTACAGGGACAGACACACTTGCCTTCTGCCTTCTGGCTGACTTGGCCAACAGGCGGCACCAGCCAGGTATCCGAGGCAGGGAGAGAGTGAACTAGAGGTATGTATTTTCCTGCCAACTCCCCTGTGCTGGACCCCTTTGGCGAAGCTGCAGCCCTCCCTGAAGAAGGCCACCACTTCCCTCAGGCCGCTCTCTGCACACACACACTCTCCCTGGGTTCCAGTCAGGCTTAGGCCCATAGGGGCTGTTTCCAGTGCCAGGTACTGCTTCTACTGCTGATTTCCCTAAACTCTGCCAGTCTTTACAAATAGTTCTTTACTAGACTGTCCACCTACCCAGTTTGCATATGCCGTGTCCTGCTGACATACAGACGAAGAGTTTCTAGCCCCTCTAGGGATGCTTAGACCATTGATAAGAAGACGGGGCCACAGCCACAAATGCCATTGCCACCCTTTGTGTCTTCTTGCCTTCCAATCAGACAAGGGGCTGGAGAACCAGCAGCATCTACCCAACCTGCCTATCCCCGACTTCCTGCCTGGCCTGGCACTTCTCTGTGGTCCTCTCTTTCCTTGGCTTTCCTCCATGACTGCCGTGTTGCTCCAAGATCCAGCCTGCCTGTCACCATCTCCATCCCCAGCTCCAAGGCTTCAAGTTTCCCAAATCTCTTTCTCTAGATGCAGGGGGTGGACTCAGTCTTTCCCTGCTTTCCCTTGGCTGCCTTATTGGTCACTTAGAGCTAATCGTTTCTAAAATCAGAACCGCAGTGCCCAGTCCAACATAATGCTTGCCCACCAACCTACCTTCTGAGCCAGGCCAGCCTCTTTCTTCCACCCCCAGTTGAGATTTCTCGGTCTCTGCCAAGCCCCAAGCAGTGCACAGCTGAGCCGCCCCCCACGCAGACACATACTAGCTCCGAGGCCAGGCAATTTCGCAGCACCAAATGCAGCGCCTTGCACATAGAAGTTCCTCGTTAAACGAAATGACATATGAGGAAGCATTTTGTAAACTATAAAGTTCTAGAGACAAACAATACAGTTGTGAATTTTTGTTGAATAAATTAAATGACCAGCATGTACACCGAGGTTTTGACACATGATATAGTCTTTAATATGGTTGATATCTGTAAAGTGACAATGAAGCAAACCACACACGATTTCCTTTCATAGGCATCTTTTTTTCCTTCTTGAAGGTTTATTAGGAAAAGATCCACCTTTAAATCCATATGGAAATGGTGGGAACATTTTCCCATGCTCTCTGGGAACGAGCTAGAGTCTACAGCTCACTAGCATTGTGGTGAATGACACTGTGTCTGTGCTTGTATGTGTGTTATGCATATACCTGCACATGTGTGGTGTGTACAGGTATGTGTTTATGTTTGTGCACATGTAGGTATGTTTGTGCGGTACATACATGTGTGTATGTGGTGTGTGAGTGTGTGCATGTTTGTATATGTGTAGGAGGGGCAGTTAGAGACCTAGAGTTGAGAAGGAAGATAGCAGGCAAAAGAAGTTTGAGCTACAGGTTAAAGAGAAGGCTTTGGCAGAGGGGCTGTCAGGAAGCTAACTAACGTCTTTCTCTGAACAGAAGGAAACAGATGAGGCCAGAGGCTAGGGAAAAGTTCCAGGCCAGCACAGAGTCAAGAAGAAAAATCACATTCTTGGGTCTCAAAGACATTGTCTAATGACACAGCGTTTACAACAGTTAAGTACTGACATGAAGGCTTTCTGTGCACCTAGGAGTTATGTTTATTTAACCCTTGCTGCACTCGGCTGTAATTCAGGACTTATGAAAAGATAATAATGATGATGATGATGATGACAACTAAGATGTATTAAGCTCCTACTATGTGCCAGGTGTTGTTCTGAGCCTCTTGTGTGTCTTAGCTCATTTAATTCAGATAACAACCCTTTGAGATGTTTTCCTATGATCCCTACTTTACAGATAAGAAACTGAGGTACAGAGGGATTGAATGATACCTTGCCAAAGTTCGTACAGCAAGTAAGTGCTGGAGCCAATGTTCAAGACCCCAGAGCCTGACTCTGGAGTCACTAGGGTCTACCTACTCAGGTGATTCCCAGGGGTTCCACTCACTACATTCATTTCTGTAGATAAAGCTAATGAAGTGAATCATCTGATAGATTTTTATTATCCATGTCTGAAAAATTTAATCCCCAAACAGCTACTCTGATACTAAAAGTAGGGTAACCAACCATCCTCCTTTGCCTAGGAGCTGACACTGGGAACATCCCAGGCAAACCAGCTGGCCATCCTAAAATAGACAGTGCTTAGAAGGAATAAACTGCCTCAGTGGACTTCCACCAAGGTACTTTGTTTTGGCAGCAAAAACATCACCAGAGTCGTTTCTGCATTTTGTCTTTGGCATCAGTTCATAACTATCATTTAGATATAACGGCCTCATTCGTTTTTCATTAAGCAATGGCTTTCTTCCCAGGCGTCCTGGGATGGTTTTGCCTTGTTGCTGAGTGGAGGAGAGTGGGCGAGGGATCCCTAGGCTCTAACCTATTGCAGGTGCAGGAATGTCAGCACTGGAGGGAGAGCTCCCCATGAAGGAGAAAGGCCTAAGGCCATGGCAGAAATCTTCCAGGAGGACCAGACGCTCTGACTGTTTAAGAACTCTCCCTGTGGCTCTCACTATCAGGCCAGAAAATGCCCACATGCACCACCTGCATCCGATAGACAAGCACACTGGGCTCACCTTTCCACACTGAAAATCACTCCAAAATTCAGTGCCAGGTGCAGAGCCAGCACCTTTGATTTCTTTGTAGTAACTGGTCCACTGTCAGCATCTCTCTCACCTCTCCATGGTATGGCCTCAGAGGGCCTTTCCCATTGTGCCTTTAGCTTTCTTTGTCACTTGGCTTCCTGCCATCACCTGGAATCTTTTCATTGAATGATCAAGGAGATGCACAAAGAGAGGGAGATGCCTCTCTTCGGTGATATCTCACTGCCTCAGCCCAGTACACTGTCCCACTTTATCTAACTTTCATGTCCTGGCTGGGAGTAAAGCCCCACTGGCTGGCTTGTTCCATTTTAGCAGACCAAGTAACAGTCAAAGTGAAGTGACAAGCACTGGAGGGTGTTCATTTCCTAAGCCTCAATATGTGCCCACTAGTGATCTGCAGTATTTGGGCTGAGGCATGTAGATTTGAGGAAATGAACCTTTAAAGGCTGCTGATTTCAAGTAGGGTTAAACAAGTCATTCAGGCAGAAAGGGGGCATGCAAGTGGCACGAAATGTATGTACAGTCTATAACAGGGATGCTTCTGGACCCAATTCTTGCTTAAAAGTGAATGATAAACAAATGAGAAATAACAATCTCCTAGGATTTGGGATTGTTTGTGTACAATTCTATTTGTATAAAGAGAACCTATGTATAAGACCGGAAACTCCGGTCTTGTAGCTAACTAAATCGTCCCGTGTAGTGATCACAAAAATGGAACTCTGCATAGTTTCCTGACATTTCCATGCCTGTTCTGCATGAGAAGTTGATCCTCGAATTCAAACAGCCCTTCAGAATAAAAAAATATGATATATATGCAACTAAGTATTATTTTCTTTCTGTCTCTGGAGATAAAATAGCACTACTTCAACAGAGACTCAATGAAACCATTTAAAACTCCAATCTTAATCCAGCAGAAAACTGTAATAATACAATTCTTCCTGAGGGTAAACTAAAGCTTGCTTTAAGGTCCTTGCTTATAATTATTTTACTATTAGAAGCAGAACCGTATTTCTAAAACCTGGTGTTTAGTGTTCTGACCTATTTGTTTCACTCACGACCATTAGCTGTTTCCCAGTTACAAAGATGAGCCTGGAAGGAAATTAAGGCCTTTCGAAGAATGCATAAAAGCCCATCCCTTCTGCAAGTGGTGTTTGTATTATGCTTGTCATCTTTTGGCTGGGAGAGACTCTAGGAAATGAGGAGATGATTACACAAGAATATTATAGGGAAAAATAAAGAAGTGCCCATCGATTCTATGTCCTATCCCAGAAATTGGGTTACATAGTTCCAAAGATGCTCAATGATGTTCATTTATTTGCTCCGGAAAGAGCCAGAGAAGACAGCTCAGCCCTGAGAAACCAGCACTATTGTGCTGGGCTCTGGCACAGCACTAAGGACAATCGCTTAAGAACTTACACTTAATGATTAAAATTATGTGGAAAAAGAATCCTGGCATTGCCTGGCCTGGCAGACTCTCCAATCCAAAAAGGAGAGGAGAGTTTCCTTTCTGTTAAGTTTGACTTAGTGGACCAAGAGAAATCACACCAAACGTTCAGATTTAGGGAATATTTAAAGGATATCACCTAAAGACATTAACCTATGGGCTTATTTACTCCTGCTTCCTCCTCTTTCATGAATACTTCACAGCTCTGCTCCCAGGCAGCAAGATGGTGGGATAGGTGTGGGTGATGTGAAGATACCGTGGAGGCCAAGGTCTCAGTCCTCTCTCCCTAACTCTGGGCAAGAGCTCAAACAAGCCCCACATCCCACAGCAGCCTCCCAGTTTCTCTTTGGAGCACCTCACCACTCCTGACCTGGCTCACTTCCCACTGCAGCCTCGTCTATGCACTCTAATTCCCACAACAGCCCCATTCTGCCCTACTGTGTGCCTTGCCGGTGGAAAACTCTTCCCTTGCCACATTTACATTATAACATTTCTCTCACCCATAAACTGGACTTAATAGCAAAGTCCAAACTCAGCACCATTTTCAACCTCAATACTAGGCAGCACTGTTGCCAACCTATTTACTGTGCCATGGCCAGGCACAATATCAGTCACTGATTACCATTCTGATGCTCCAAACCAACACAGCCCTCCCAATGGCCACTAGCTACTGGCCACTAGCGGATATTTGTGAACACTGATACATTCCAGGGACCTCTTCTAGGCCCTGGGGACACAGCAGAAAACACAACAAAGACCATGCCCTCATAGAAAATTGGTACATAACTTAACATCTGATAGGGAAAGTAACGTAATGAAGGAAAAATTAAAGCAGGATAAGGAGACAGAATTTCTGGGGAGAGTAGACAGCAGAAATAAGTGAGGAAGAGAAACCTGCAACCGAGAGGATTCTTCTAGACAGAGGAAAGAGCAAGCACAAAGGCTCCAAGGGGGAGCCCACCAGGGGCCTGTTCATAGTCCCTGCTCCCAGCCTGCTCCTGGCCCACTGCCCCACCTCTCCTTCCACTCTTAGCCAAGGCCAATCCTTGCAATTACTGCTCACCTATGTCACTGCAGTTGCTTCCCTGTGGTGCCTCTGGGTCTGTGGTTACAGTCTGGCTCTGGGCAAGTCCTGCTGAGGTGACTGACATTCCACCCAGAAAAAGCAGAAATTCGGGGGTTTGTATGTACATCACCAAAACCACCCCGCATTTTGTTTTGTCTCAGTATTGAGCTTTCTTACTAATACAAGGAAATCAACTCGTCACAGAGAAGGCTGATTGACCTGAACATTTTCTCCTGAACCATCCAGGGCGGTTTTGTCCCTTCGTTAGGATTCTTAACAAGCCTTCCTCTACTACGTCTAGTCCATTCCTCTGATTAACTTTTCTCCTGCCAGCTTTCCGCCCTCCCTCTTCGTCTCCCCTCCTTCATCCAGCCCACCCCTGGGATGAAGCAGTGACCCAGCTTTGGTGCACAGGTCCTCCCAGCACAGGGCTTGATGGATGTGGCTTCTGCTCCCCAGTGCTCACACCGCCTGTTGATCGTACTATGGGGGCCTTTGAGTTCATCCTCCCCTCCCTCCTGAAAGCACCCAAGCAACACATACCAGGAGGACCACGCGCACCAGGAGTACCGTACACACCACGGGGGATTCCACCCACTCACCTAGTCTCTTTCCTGCTTCGCCTCCTCTTCTTGGGCTTGGCTTGCGAGCTTCTGTGAAGATTGGTCTCAGGTGAGTGCTAACTCAGCACCTGCACTAATACACCCAGTTGTGCCATGCCTTGGCTTCTTCACAGTGCTGCATATTTTATTTCCGTGGTATTGGATATATTCAGTTTTCTGCATATTTTCTAGTGATATTATTGGATGATGGAGATCCTTGTGTGTGGGGGGAGGGGTAGGACATGGAGGTAAATTAGTACATCAAATACTCATCTCAGTTCTCATAACAAACTTCATTGAATCACCAGATTCCAAACCCATAGACTCCTCCTGTCTGGAATGCCTCTCTAAACGCCCACCCCTTTTTTTTGCCTGTGCCTCAGGGCCCATGTCAGTGATCTCTGCTCTGATCTTTCTCCATCTGAAGAATCGTTATTGTATTCATAGTTTGCTTTTCATTTTATTCAGGGTGGGTTAATTACTGAAATAAAATAAAATCGATAGCTTAGTGATGACTATGTAATTCTTGCTCTCTTCACAGTCCATGTGGGTTGGGCAACGCCTCTCCAGGTGATTACCCAGGAAGGAAGCACCTTCCATCATGGTATACCATCTTCAACCTGTGGCCTACGAGAGCTCCACGGACAGGCAAAGAGAGTGGAGGCTCTTGCTAAGATGGGGGCCGGGCCTGATTGGGTCACACCTCATTTATGGCTACAAGTAGTTTCTGACCAATGTCGCTGGGCCACAGTCAGTCACCTGGCCCTATGTATCTGCTCAGACACTGGGAAATGTAGCTCCAGAGTTTACAATTTTACCTAAAGGCATTTTGCATTATTTTTACCTGACCAAGAATCTACATGTTCATCAAGGTCAAGAATTAAATCTCTAATCCCTGCTCCTCGAATAGTGTTGGGCCTGGAGTAAATCCTAACAGTCGATCAGAGGTGAAGTTGCTGGGTACAGCTTTACCTCTTCAAAGCAGAACCTCTTAAATGGGCCTCTTTTATATGGAAGGAAATGAAGGTAGGCATCTGGCCATACATCACGAATCTAGGGTGCCAATGACCGAAAGACGTACCATTATCTTAGCAAACAATAAAAAAAAAAAAAAGCTGTCAACTGTCAAAATGCTTTGTTTTCACTTAAAAATATTTTATACTTATTAAGAGGTTGAATAAGGCAGGTTTTTATTATGGTAAATATATATAACATAAAAGTTAACATTTTAAACATTCTTAAGTGTATAGTTTAATGGCATCAAGTACATTCGCCTTGCTATGCAACCATCCCCATTGTTCACTCCCAGAGCGTCCTCACTTTCCCAGTGTGAAACACTACCTGCTAAACAGTGGCTCCCCATTTGTCCCTTTCCACAGCCCGTGGTACCTACTATTCAACTTTCTATCTCTGAATTTGACTCATGTAAATGGATTCACACAGTATTTGTCCTTTTGTGACTGGCTGGCTTATTTTACTTAGCATAATGTCTTCAAGGTTTACCTATATTGTAGCCAATGTCAGAATTTCATTACTTTTTAGGGGTGAATAATAGTCTATTGTATGGATATAGCACATTTTGTTTATCCATTCATCTGTCAAAGGACAGTGTGGTTGCTTCCACCTTCTGGCTACTGTGAATAACTCTGCAATGAACAGGGGTGTGCAAGTATTTGTTCAAATCCCTGCTTTCAATCCTTTTGGGCATATACCCAAAAGTGGAATTTCTGGATCATGTGATAATTCTATGTTTAATTTTTTTTGAGGAACTGTTGTACTATTTTCCACAGTGGCTTCGCCATCTCATGTTCTCACCAATAGTGCATAAGGGTTGTAATTTCTCCACATCCTCATCACACTTGTTGTTTTCTGGTTTGTTTTTCTATACTAGTTAGACATAGATTTTAATCACATATCATTCTTGTGGAGCCAAAAAAAAGGAAAATATAAGTGAAATCAATAGTGTCGGGCATTCCTAAAACTTCTTCACATTCAGTCTGTGTTTCCACCTAATGTCATGATGTAGGACCATCAACCTCGTTGATATGGCACTTTTTAAATGGCCCTAAAAACAACCGCTCACGTTTCTTTTCTGTAGAGTCAGCCTACTTGTACTCCTGCTTGGAAGATTTGTCTAAATTGGCTGGTTTACCACCTTCCCCATCAAGTCCTGACAGCCACTTGGGAGTACAGTGCTCCACTGTGATCTCAGGATTTTGTTCAGGCTGCCGATGCCCACTCTGCAAGTTTTGATGCTGGTGCTTTCAAGGTCAGTGCCTGCCCAGGCAATGGCAACTATAACCACTGACTACAAAGTGTATCTTAATTCCAGAAAGGTTAAAATAAAATTTAAAAAATAATTTGTGTCACCAAAATGATGGCATGTATTGATAAAATGTGATAGGTAAGTATGTTTTGTACCTGGGTCACTTGATATGTAGACTCTGCTATAGTACAGCCTCCCCGTTTTGAAATTAGCATTTAATGACTAAGGTGAGCAAGGAGTACACCCATCAAATGAGACTAGAGTCCACCCATCAAATGAGACTAGAGTCCTTCTGTCCTAGACCTGCAGGGGCAGGAAGAACAGTGCTGTCTCCACAGCTAGGGCGTGGAGGGGGTGGGGATGCACAATCCTTTTAGGATAACGGCCAATCCTGTTTCTTTTGGGGAGAAGGAGGGGTGGTTCTGGTCCTTCATGAAAAAATCGGGCCTATGAGGGAATCACACTTGAGGGTCTCTTCCAGCCATGAGATAGCAGAATGGACGTTGCTTGTGCACAGGATTGTTCATGCCCTCTGATATGTGATACAGTTCTTCCCTGGTCTGCCAATGCTTCTGGAGAAGGTTAACCTTTTAACTCTTCCCTAAACTCTATTCTGGGTTTACTTATTATGGGTAGGATCATAAAGAATGTGCAGTCTGGGGCTTGCGAGACTGAATTCCTCCTGAGAAGTTAGAAGGGAATGAATGAGACAGCAGAAACAATCATGGAAACAAAGAGAAAGTTCCCAGGATAGGGAAATTTAGATAATTCATTAGATTCACAATGAATTTATCTTTATCATTCACTCAAATTTGTATAATTGGAAAAAATACATAGAGATAGAAGTGCATAAAAACAATTTTTCAGTAAACTATAATTATAAAGCCACTTAAGTCAATAAGTAGAATGTAGTTAGCACCCTCAAGACCCACCCCTGTGTGCCCCTCCTCATCAGCTCCCTCCTTATCTTGCTTTGTACCCCATAGCCTGAGGCTCTTGGCTCCAGGCAACACTGGCTTCATAGAAACCAGACCTGTGCCATCTCACAGAGCCCCAATCTCAAAGGGGTCCCTGGCTTGAGATTTAATGCTCGGCTCTCACCGTCTTTAAATTCTTAACAATTCTTTGAATTTGTGTTTTGTAAGTGTAGTCCAATGGCACATGCGCATGAGCAGAGAAGCTACATGTAAAACCTTTATATGTAAGTACCTTTACTGACACTTTCCCTTTCTTTTTGGACAAAGGGCTCTATGTATTCATTTGCGTTGTGCTCTGTAAATGATGCAGCTGGTTCTGGCTACAGGAATACTGCATACCTTAAAAGAAAAAAAAAGAAAAGAAAAGTTAACTGGCAATTCTTAGAAATAACCTAGAGGTATTTTGTGTGTGACACAGCTGGAGACTGACCTGCAGCCTTTCTCGGAGTTAGGGAAGGAAGATAATCACTCAGCAGTTGACCTCATTCACAGAACAAACATTAAGTGTCAATCTTATAAAAAAAAACATTGTAAGAAACGGGAATAAAACAGGATTCCTCTCCTCAAGGAACCTAGGGTTTCCTGGGCAAAATGAAACATAAGCCGTTTCTCCCTGGCACCAACCATTTATCTTCAATTGCAGCCAGAGTGATCCTTCTAAAACTTAGATCTTCATGTGACACTTCTTTCCAGAAAACCCTCCAGTGGCTTCCTGACACCCTCAGAATAAAGTTCCAGCTCCCTGACTTGGAGATTCACTTCATACACTTCCGGGAGTAATCGGCAGATGACACTGCTCACAATAGGCCAGCAATGAGAAAACTGACAGCTTCACACAACCAGAAGCCCTGGGAAGACAAGCTTTGGACCCAGTTGATTTGTCGGCCTGACGACCTCACCATGAACATTGGGTATCTCCATTTGGCTGCTCTGTCTTTCCAGCATATTGATTTGTCTTCTGGGGTTGGTTTTACTTTTGGTCCCCAGACGACAGCTAGGATCTATCCACAGGGAAAATAAAAAGGGGAAGGGTGTGTTTGCTTCAATGTGACTCTTTCAATGAGCAAGAAAACCTTTGTAGAAAGCACTCTTTTCCCTGTCTTATTGGCAGGTATTTCATTCTTGCCAACACTAAACCAACCCCTGGAGAGCGAAGGAGGTAACTGTGATTGGCTTAGACCCTGGTCTAGGAGGGGCTTTCCCTCCTCTCAATCACTTGCTGCCTAATAGCTAAACCACATGGAGATCCCAGCAGCAAAGGAGGCTAAGAGGTAAGGCAATCAGCAGAGCCCACCACTCCCAGCCTGTAAGACCCTTGATTATCCGGCCTTGTCTGTCTATACAGCCTCTGTTGCCATGTCTCTCTCACATTCTATCCTTCCATTACACTAAATTTCTCAACCTGCCAGACTCTGTTTTGGGTATCTGTTTATGCTGTCCTTTTTATCTGGAACCCTCTTTCCAATGAAGCACCTACCTCTGCACCCAATGTGCACACATGCACACACACACACACACACACAGACTTCACCAGGTTAACTCTTGCTCGTTCTTTTGACCAGTAGTTTAGGCCAGGAATGGGAAGCTGACAGTATCTGGTCTATTGACATATTTTGTTTCCCTAAGTGTTTTTATAATTTTGGACTGGTTCTGAACATTTAAAAATAAAAATCTATCTTTTTGAATTCTCTTGAAAATGGAGAACAGACACTGGCCCCCATGGCCACAGGACTCCCATTGTTCAAGCTGAAGACAGCAGCCATTTTAGACAGGGCATGCTCTGCCTAGTTTGTTCAGCTCTCACCTGCATGGATTAACCCATTTATACTGCCTGTCTGGCCTGTAGGCATCTGAGTCTGCCAACCCCGGCTTAAGATGACCCCTGACTGCCCACTCCCAATTTGGATTGGCTTTTTCTTGGATGTTGACAAAGCACCCTTCCCTCCCCTAGTCAAAGCACTTATCACACACTATTGTAACCACTCATTTTCTTGTCTGCTCCTTCAGCACTCCCTTAGATTATAAATTCTTTGAGGGTCATGAGTGTCTGGCTTGTTCATGACTCTGTCCCATTGCCTTGCTTGTAACAGGTGCTTAATGAATGTGCGGAGTTAAGTGAGAAGTTAAGTGTATATAGTTTCTCTCAGAAGAGCATTTAGACCCAATTTGTTTAATCTACAATTACATGTTCTTTCAAGAAGTATCAATTAACTGCCCATTATAGGCCTGACAGTGTACTAGGTGTTGAGGGTAAAAGGTAAACAAGTTAGTCTTGGACCTCAGTGAGCCTGCTGTGTAATGGGGAGACCAATAGAAATATAATGACTACAGGGAGGTATATAGAAATGGGATCTGAGAAAAATGTGGAGAGGCACTGGAGGGTAGTTGATTCTCTTGGGTGGTAAAGAGAATCTATGTCTGGGTCCCAGCAGGAAAGAGAATTCATGCCAGCTGATTCAAACAAAGAGTTTGATGAAGGGGCCAGACATAGAGCTGTGGGCCAGTTAAGGATACGAAAGGGGATGCTGTTATAACACTAGGAAGTCTCACCTCTCCTGGGGCTAAGGAGTAAGCAAAGGGAATAGTGCCCTTGGGACAAATGACAGCAGAGTTGTGGGACCTGGTTAGACACCTGGCACCAACATACGGAATAACGAAGAAATGTACTAATTTTTGTCTTCCTGCCCGCCAATCTCCTGCCAGTCCCTCCCAGTGGCTGAGTCCAACCAGAAATCCATCAAGGTGCCTGAGCATAGGGTGCCAAGGTGATGCATCCTACAGAGGTCAGCCTCCTGGAGCACAAAACAGTGGGGAGGAAGGGAGAGAAGGAACCTGGGTGGGCAGCAAACAGGGAAGAGCTAGCCTGGAGTCTTCAAAAAGGGATCCCTGTAAACCAAAATTAATTTTGGACTGTAATAAAGAACAAAAATCATATATTTGGGCAAAAGGAGTTGCAACCTAGGAGACTACATATTCAGGTAGCAACCCAAATTGCACTCCAGTGAAAACAAAGGAAGATAGAAGTTCCAGCGTGTACTTCTACGGCAAGGACAAAAGTCCAAACCTTATCTGGGTGCAAATATATATAAGCCTAATTTCTTTAATGACCTCTTGACTCCATTTAGGGCCCCCTGATATTAATGACTCTGTTTTAGTACACATCATACTGGAGCTGACTCTGAAGCCAGGAGGAAAAATGTTTTCACCTAGTGTAAAGTTTTTTTGTTGGTTTGTTTGGTTTGGTTTATTTGTTGGTTAGTTTTTGTATATACAGATCTCTCTGCCTTGCTTGTAGTTATCATGTAAATGTGTTTGCTGAGTTAGCTACCCATTCCATTCACTAAGGCAGAAGATCTCCAACCATCGGCCTTGGGAATAAAAATCTAAACAAATGTACTCAGGATTTGGGGGTTTTGTTTTATTTCTTCAATTACCGGGCACATCAGCTGGAGTATAGGAATCAGCAGTGGCGCAGGTAGCATGTGTTGTTTTCAGTACTACTGGAAGGCCGGACACTACTTCTGTGATTAATGTAGATTTTCCTGTAGCTCTGAATTAAAAGAAAACTTGCCTAAAAGTCCTCATCTCAAAATTTAAAAGTGAGATTTGGATTGGTTTGGCCCTTTATTTGCTCATATAAAAGGAGGAACATTTGTGAAGGATTTGGTTCCTCCATCATTATAGGAAGAACAGCTGGCAGTCGATTTATGCCCTTAAGGGAATGAAAATGGTGGTGGATGGGGAGGGATTCAGGTGCTCATTATTCAGACTGTGCAAGTTTCGAATATAAAATCTGGAACAGATTCCTTACTGTGATTCCATTAGAAAACTCTCAAAGCCTACTCTACCCTATCTGGACCAAAACAGCTGGCTGAAAAATGAGACCTATACAACAGTTGTGCATTTTGTTGCCTCCCCAATAAAAATCTCTGGCTGGACCAGCAGACACATCTGGTGACCACATCCAAGGGGCTCGGGGTGATGCTGTTTACACATACAATGCAGAGAAGAAGACAAAGAAGGCATTTAAAGATTTGAAGGTAGCAAGATCCTTTTGAAAAGGATTTAATGGAAGGTTATACTAAAGTGTTTGACCTGGGCCATCCCATGGAGGATTTTCTCTGGAGGTTGCAATCTTTAAGTTTATGGAGATTCAAAAAAAATACTTATTTGTGTCCTTTCCAGGTACAATTCAAAAAATATATTCTTGGCATCACTCCAACAGGACGTCTGTATTCCCAAGGCCTTGGAAAATCCATCAGAAGGGGAGTAGGGGACCTGTGCCCTAGGGCAGGGCTTTTGACCCTGACCAAGTGACTGAGCTCCTCTGTGGCTTGATTTCTGAATGTCACCTAGGATGAGCTTTTTTGCCTCACTTGCCCCATTGAGGGCCAAGGGGACAGAATAAGAACATGTTCCGGCGCTTTAAGAAGCACAGAGCATCATACAAAGGCACAGTATCGTCTGCTTTTTTGGCTGTCTGCCAGGCACATCTGAATTGGGCAGCATCCCATCTAACCACGCGAAGGGTACTCTAAGGGGCTGCACAAAATGGAAGGTGTTTATAGGAAGAAGAGTGGGGCAAGGGGGCTATTGACAAAAGAAAGACAGGATTATTTTTAGACTAGGATATTTGGGGTGGTGAGAGAATGGCAAGGGTTTTTATCATGCAGATTTTCTCTTCTCTCCATGGGGGGACCCCCACGTGACTGATGACATCATTGGTGTTGACCAGAACATGCCAGACTGGTTGATTAAGATTGTTTCTCGGAGAGGTCAAAACAGCGATTAGGTCAGGCATTATATCCAGCTTTGGTATCATGAGCTTTTAACAGGAGTGATGCCATTTGGGCCTGTGGCTTTCTCTTTAACACCACTAAGGATGGCAAAAGGTGAACACACGGGGAGACCTTTTTTCTTCCATTCCAGTCTCGTTGCCATGATGTGAGAATGGACGTGCGGGGCTCTCAGACCCCAGCAGAAACATGACAGTTGTGGTCAAGGGACGCGGTTCCATTGGACCCCCTAGCCACAGCCCCTTCCGCACAACACTGGCAAAGCCTTCTAGAGCAGGGGTCCCCAACCCCCAGGCCACGGAAGAGTACTGTTAAGAACTGGGATGCACAGCAGGAGGTAAGCAGTGGGTGATGAGCAATTAAAGCATCATCTGGATTTGCAGCTACTCCCAGAACTAGCGTCACCGTCTCAGCTCCACCTCAGAACATCAGGCATTAGATTCTCATAAGAACCCTGGTCCCAAAAAGGATGAGGACCACTGCTTTAGATTCTTCACCAGGGCTCAGTGGTTGCTTACATGTGTGTCCTTTGAGATCTTCTACCTCTGAAGTCAAGGGCACTACTCTTTCCTGGTCACTTTTCTAAGCCCCAGTACCTCTGTCCCTTGTGGGGCCAGTGACACAGTGTGGCTCTTGTACAACTTCAGGTTTTGCTGTGGCTTTGACCTCCCTTGCTAATAAAGTCTACTTAGTCTTGCCTCTGATCACCAGTGCTGGGCCAGCCTCTTCCACTCTCTGTAATCCTGGATGTGCCCCTTGGGTAAGGTGACTGGTCTCCCTCTGTGATTAATTTTAAAAATTTAAATCCTGAAATAGAGAGACTTAGAATCTGACAATGACCAAAGAACACACTTCTTTTTCTTCGTCTCTCATGTGAATATAGTCACCTCCCTTCCCCACCACTTGGGCCTTCATTTAAATTCCCTAAAGGCCAAGTTCAAAATGATTCCCTCCCATCTATGATGCTTGAACATCAAAACTGGAGTTCCCAGGCCCTCTGTGGGTCCTCTGTCCCAGTCCAGTCTGCTTCCTTTTCCTTGCCATTTCACATCTGTTGGAGGTCCCACTTCTAGGGTTGCCATGACACCCAGGGCTCTGGAAACCTCTCTTTGCACTGGGAGAGCCCAATACATAGTGTTGGACAAATACGCTGTCCTTTAAACTTATCCTGTAGATTTAACTTCAGACCAAGACAAATATGGAGTTTTAAGCTCAAATGTATCAAAAGGATTTATGCATGACTAAAAATAGAGAAAAATTCATTACATTCTTTTCTTGTAAGAAGCTAGATTTACTTTGCCAAATGTGTCTCAGAAAGTGCATCTTTTTTTTCCTGTCAATAGTTATATTTGCTGCCATTCCCAGCAGGGTAGATTGTCCATTAAATAATCACACACTATAAGGGAATCCTCGATAAAATACAATTTTAGTGCAGGAAGACATAGGTATGCCTTGTTTTAAAGAATAGAAATGTTCTTCAAAGTGACTTTTCAGTAAAGCAACTAAGAAATACCAGAAATGCACCAGAAGGAAAATGAAAAATGTGGCTCAGCCTCCAGACAGGAGGGAGTAAGGCTGGGAGGCCGCAAGAGGAGCAGCCTGGGATAGGGGCACGGCATGGCCACGGCATGGCCACAGCCTAGTGGTGGAAGGAAGCCTGCTCCTGTCTGTGGCTCCAGGACACTGAGGACTGACTGTGCCTGCCAAAGGGGGCCACTGACAACAAGACTGGGAGCTCTAGGCTCCTCCCCCATCTCCAGTTCCTGCCTACTTTGCACTGTGATCAGCCCAAGGCAGAAATAGCAAGAGATGGAACTAAGCCTTGGAGATGATCCTAGAACCAATAGAAAAACAGCCTTTGCTTCCTGGACAATTTACAGCAGCTGTCTGAAGCACAGTTGCTTCTGTGATGCAAGGTACAGTGAGTACAGCTCTGAGGAGAGCATTTTATGTACCAGACATGTTTTGTGCTGAGCTGGAGAAGCTGCCTCTTAGGCACACAAATTGCTTTTGTAACTTAGATGTCAGCTGAGGCCTCACCAATCTTGGAGTAGGGGTAATCTCGGTTTCCCTGACTCCAGCAGCCTCCTGCGGCCTCCTGAACACCCCCAGAGGTACTCTCAATCTGGACTCTACCTGCCTAGTCTCCTGTGTCCTCTGTCTTGATGTGGGGCCAGGTGTCAACCCCCTGGAGTCCCCTACTGGAATCCACTTATGTAAAAGCTACCCGAGCTGCCAGGAGTACCTGATAGGAGGACCTGACAGGAGGTGGCAGTTGGGGCAGGATTGGGGGTTATGTTATATAGGTCACAGCTCACAACTTTAAAACCTCACCTCACGAGATCTCCTTTGGAGGTGACTAACATCTTGGAACAAGATAATGGTTGCCCAGCATTGTGAATGCAATAAACGGCACTTTAAAGTGTCATCTTATATGAATTTCACCTAGATAAAAAACAAAAACCAAGCCCTCCACACACACTCCAGCCCTTCCCTCGGGCAGAGCCCAACCTCCCACCCCCAGGCCAGGCCAGCCCTCCCCTCTGAGAGTCCACACCTGCCCCTACAAAGGCCCCAAAAGCATCAGCTTTAAGGGGCCTGGCCATGGACCCATCCACCCTCTGTAAAAGTCAATCAGTGGAAGAGAATGACATTTCTCTCTGTTCCATTGACTTAGGTGAGGAGTGGGGAGGAGGAGGTGGCATGCAGAGGAAGGACCATTGTTTCATGAGCCGGTGGCATTCCACCTACACATAACTGGGCCTTGTGGGTAAGACGGACAGTTCTGCCACCCCTACAAAGTTCCCCCAGCCTTTGCAGAGTGCGCCAGGCAGTCCATAGCCTAATGTTGGGTGCAGGGGCCCTGGAGTTAAGCTGCACTGGTCAGTGGGCTGCCTTTGCCACTTTCTTGCACTATGACCTTGAGCGAGCCCTTCAGCCTTTGTGCACTTTAGTCCCTTCACCTGTAAATGGGTCCCTAACAGTATATGCTGCCCACTGCTCATCTTGTCACGAGAAGGGCCAGCATGCCCTGAGCGCCAATGATTATGGCTCCTGCCACCTCTAAATAGGGCCAGCAGAATCGCTCGGCTGTGTGGAGTTTCACTTGGAATTCCTGTAGCATTCCATATATATTCACCTTTATTCTCAGCGTTCCCAGAGAGCATGCCCAGTATGGACTCAGAAACTGGAGCCACAGGGATGGCAAAGGTTCCTGGAGACTAGGTGGCTTGAAGTCTCTGTGCCTAGACATAAGCGTGTTGCAACTCAACTGGAACTTGCTTAATTGCTTATATTGTATTAATTACAGTTTACAAAACACTTTCACAATAATTCTCTCACTTGTTTTTACACCCACCACAGGAAGCAGATTTCTCCCCCGTTGTTACAAATGAGGAAGCTGAGATTCGCAAAGGTTAGGTAACTTGCCTAATGTCACACAGCAAAGAGTGGAGCAAAGAGTTAAAACCAGACCCTCTGACTCGTGTGTGACCTCCCAGGCCTTCCTCCACTGGGAACCATGAAAGGAAGATTACCACTGTCCTGCTCCGAGGGACTTACAGTCTAGGGGAAGCAGGTGACATCTGCAGTTCCTGGCCCAAATGGCCACCAATATATATTCCTTGGATCTCCAAGACTTTCTGTAATCAATTATTTAATTTTCTTCAAGGGCATACAATACTGATAAGCTATATGTATATGACTGCAGTGAGAAAAGGAGTAGGGCTGACTCTCTGTGTGGAGAGGGAGGTGGCCCAGTGGAGAGGACTCTTGGTCCTAGGAAGACTCAGGGGACCAGGCCCTGCAGCTGGGTGGCCTGGGCATGGGGCCCAGGCTCTCTAAGCCTTAGCTCAGTTTTCTCACTCAATAAATGGAGATCATCAGAGTGCCTACCTCACAGGCTTAATGATTAAATAAGAACATCTGTGTGAAAAATGTAGCATGGTATCCAAAATTATTATTATTGTCCACTTAAGCAAGCTCTGATCCACACTGACCATCTCCTGTAATAAGCAAATTCAACATTAGTCAGTCCTCCATGTTTTGTGCAATGATTGTGTTCTAAGGGAGTAAATGCAATTAACTATTCAAAATTGAATGTCTTTTGTTCTTACATATGCATCTATACACAGACTAGAAACCTATAGAGCACTAAAAACACCATCAAGACGAATGGCAGACATCAGAAGTATACTTTGAGAAGTTTTTCAAGCTTAGTCAGAAAAGAAATTTGGGGGAGAAAAATTCAATCATAAAGACTTTTAAATCTACTATTTCATTTAAATGTCAGATTAGGGAATAAACCTTTGTTATAGTTTTTAACAAGTATTTGTCCTCTGTTTCACATACACTTATAGGAAGTTTTGTAAAAGCTACTAAAATACTGTACAAGAGATCAAGAAGGTGTCATGATACATCCCTTTTAAGGAAGATTTTGAGGAATATACCAAGAATGACGATCTCCCACTCTCATATTTTTGTTCATTATTCACATAGGTTCTCAACAAAAAATTTAAAAGTGTTCAAAAGAGAATGCTCCTCAAATACAGAAGGTAAACTACTTTTACGTGCAATGGATCAGTCACCATCTTTAATAAAAGTGATTAATGAGTAAGCGTGAACAAAATAGGGAAGTGAGTAATCAGGTGGAATTTATGTTATTTTAAAGCTGGAATAAAAGTCTATGGGATGGAAAAAAAAAAGCCTTCAGGGGCTCGGCTAAATTCTCAGATAATCAGGAGGCTGAGAACAGTGGCTGCTCTCAGGAGTCTGCACCCAATAGCACAGACAGAGCCTATTAAAAATTAACAAAATGACTCGAGATGACTACTTTAAGCATTGTGAATTGGCAAATGGCAAATACCTAGCTGAACAGATGACTGGGTTTGACTCTTAATGGCCTATTTTAAAGGAAATGGACTATGACAGGCTTTTAGACACAGAAGTGGCTGCAACAGAGACCCAGGTTATGGGACACATCTAACTGTATCACCAATCCCCAATCCCCAGGGAGTGAACAGAAAAAGCCAAGTAACTTCCCATCAATTCTTGAGCATTTTCTAGCAAACTAAAGGTACTGGGAGTGAAAATGGATGGGAGGATTCGTGCATTGGAGTGGCTGTTAGAAAAGAGGGGCGGGGGGGGTGTTGGACCTAACTATTTTAGGTATCGTTCAATAGTTTAGTGATTTGGGGAGGTGGGGTTGACCATTGCATTAATCATGTTTTTGATTTTCTGTATTTTCAGATGCTTTGACACCTTGGGGCCTGGATAAGCCTGGAGAGATTGCTGTCCCCTGGCCAATCCTGAGGCCTGTGGGCTTGCATTTCATATGCAAACTAACCTGTCCAGGCTCTCACCCACCGCCCCTGTCAAGGGCCTCAAGCTCATTCCCCTGCTCTCACCCCACACGGCCAGGCACTAGACTACCTGGGGCAGCCCCTACACACTGGGGCCCTCTGAAATTATTCAAACCACCAACACTAAGTATGTTTACTCTGTTTTCCCTGCCCCGCCCATTCCTTCCCAAGGGAACCACAATAAAGGCACTGGCCCACCCACGTTTTTCCTCACTCTGCCTCCTGACTGATTCTGGTGGCCCTGTGTCGTGTGGCCCCCTGTGATGTGGCATGGCACTTCATTGGGGGAATTGCAACAAACTAGCTTTTCAGTGGGGCTCCTAATTGACTGGCCTTACCATACCTGAATAATAATACAAACTTACATTTTAAAACAGCCATGTCAAATGTCCCGGACATCAAAGAAGCCTCACCAAGATGTCGTGTATCCACCCAGAAAAGGCGAGGCTAAGAAAGTTAGGGCTTCATAATTCAGGGCCTCACGCACCTGGGCTTCATTCCGTGGGCACCCCCTACAAACTCCTGACAGAAGCGGGGGGACTGCAGCCACACTTGAATGAGATGGATCCAGCCTTGGACCGTAGGGTACATTGTGACTGTAGGGTGCATTGTGACCGTAAGGTGCATTGTGACTGTAGGGTGTATTGTGGAGGCAGCTGCACAAGCAAGGAGGCTGGAGCCGCTGCTAGGCCAGAGAGCTGGGCCCAGGACCATTGTGGAGGGGACAAAAAGGACACTGCAGATCAGAATGGGAAAGATCTGCCAACTGATGAGATGGTAAGCTGAGGAAGAAGAATGAAAATAACATGGAGCTTCCAAATGTCAGGCTCTCAGAGGGTAGAGGGGCAGCAAAGAGTGATGGGAAGACGAGAGGGTCTTGAAGTTGGGGGACAACTACTTTTTCACTCCCTCTTTTTAAATTGAGGTGCTAGAGACCACCACGTGTGCCTCCATCAACACGTATTTATTTGCTGAGCGCCTCCCAGCCCCTGTCCTAGGTGCTGAGGAGAAAGTAATGAACAAATCAACAAAACTGGCCACCTGCTTACATTCTAGTGGGGAAGGCATTCCAAGTAACATGGCTTTCCCTTTAAAGAGCGCTGTAACCTAGGAGCTGCAAGTCAGACTCACCACCAACCCTTCCTCAGAGGCTATCGCTGGATCCAAACTTGAACACAGGCTCATGTCTGCCTGCCTTATCATCCCTACTCATGCTGCTATGAAGATGTCAGGGGTTACAACCAACATAGGAATCGTATTTATTTTCCCCCCAACTTGTCAAGTAAGTGTCAATAAACAGAGGTGAAGGAGTTGCCTGGCTATCAGACATGTGTGAGTGAGTCACTTGGCACAAGGACAGCAGTCGCCAGTTCCTGGTCTGGAGGCTGAGAAGCCCCCTCTTCTGGCCTGAGGGCCTCCGTCATTCCTGTGTGCACACCGTTGCTTTTATTTTCCATATGCCTGCAAAATAATCATTTCATTTCCAATTCTTTTTCCAACACAAAGCCTGGGAGTCACAGATCAACAGCAAAAACCACAGATTAGGAACAAAGAGAAATGGGCCAAATGGGAAAAACCATGCAAAGTGCACTGAGGATGAGAATTTGGTTCCTGGTGAGGTTGCTTTCCAGCTTGCAGATGGCTGCCTTCTCACTGTGTCTTCACATGGTCGAGAGGGAGACATCATCTCTCTCACATCTTTCTTTAACAATGCCAGTTTTATCATCCTTTAGTATAACTTCTTTCTGACAATTTTATCATCACTTACAATAACTTCCATTAGGGTAATAAGGCATTAAGTAGATGTTGACTGCAAATAATCTGGTTACTTTCACCAATTATATGGAGACTGACTTCTTTTTCCTGTTTAAAATGTAATTTTAAAACATCACCACTTCCTAAAAACAAGATATATCAAAGTAAGGAGACACATGGGTTGTAGAGACAGAAAATGAGATTTCTGTATATTTGGCAAGTGTCTGATTAGAAGATGAAAATAAATGAATGTAAGTGGCTCGTTGTAGTTGCTTTGCTCTTACCTTTTCTCCCTCGGGGTGAAATCATGTTTATTAGAGATAGGCCACTTTATACATTGCTTCTCAAATGCCATCTCACACCATGGGGATCTCTCCTGAACATACAGTCTTTATAGAGATTAAGTATAAATTGTCAAGCTCTGAATTTTATGAGTCTTCTGTAGCTGAGAAGTGCTGGTTTAAGTAAAGGTAGAGAGGCCGTGGATACGCTATATGGTTATTTAGGGCTGCTGTAAAGCTTTGTAAGGCTGTCCATTATAACTTGTCGTTCAGGTAGCTATCATAACTCAATGAAAATAGCAATGCTTCCACCACTAGCAAACTGCTACTTGAATATCGACACATATGAACTCTATTCAAATTATTTATTGCCAATTTGATAAAACATTCTTTGGTTATATTTAAATTTGTAAGATCATTATGCTCTCAGCATCCAAACCAAAGCTGGATTGTCAGAGACTCCCTTTTGGATCCTTCTGGAATTGGAAATGAGTTTTATTTCATCCACGGACATTTCTAACTCATTTTTCAGCAATATCTTCTAATCTTTTGGGCTTAGAGGGAATAAAAAATAACTCAGAACTCAGTTTAAAAAATGACAATGACAATTTGTTTTCAACTATTTAAAAACAATTTTATTTTCTCTCTCTTTAGAAGATTCTGAGCATTAAGAGAACATGTATTATGTGTTACACTTTATAGATTAGGCAGCTATTTGCCCATTTTACAGATAAGAAACTGAGGCTCAGAGAGACCACATGACTTGCTCAAGGTCACATGAGTGTCCACATTAAGATTAGAAGGACTGTTTAACAGCCTTTCAACCATGAGACATGAAATGCCTACGGTGGGAAATGCACAGCATTCCATTCACTGCTAACTTTTTAAAAACATATACTTTCGTCACAGTCTCTTTGAGAATGACTCTAAGGTAAGCACATGACTTTTAGTGTTAGATCTGGCCAATGCGGGCCATGATACGGTGTCTAGTTCTACACAGTTACCATGAGGTCAATGTGAAGACGTCTGAGACAGCCAAAGGCGCTGCCCAACACTTGGTGTGTGGGACACACTTGATGTGGCTACAAGGACACCAGCTTTGCCATCCCTCTGCCTCACACTCACCAAGGGCATTGAGGGCCCTCTGCTCACTGACTCTGTACCAAGAAGCATCTCTCAAGGTGCCCCTCCCTTCTTCCTAAAAGCCATTAAAGGGGGCATAAGCTCTGTCCCCCAGCTCTTCACTTCTAAAAAGCAAGTAAAAAATTTAGCATAATTCAAATGCTAAAGTACACTAAGGTTTGAGCTTGTATCTTCCAACTGCAAACTGCTACCTGGAAGTTTTAATAATTCCCACTAACAGGCTGTTACTATACTTGGGAGAAAAGGTTGAGAAAGTTTAGAAAGAAACTCTGATTCTAAGAAGGTCAAGTGACTCCTCAGTCCAAGAAGTTTTTTTTTTTTTTTATTGCAGCCTCTCTCACCTGTGTATACACTCCACAATTAAAATCAGAGATTCTAAGTCCCTGGGTAGTTACAGAACCAAGGGAAGCATGGTTTGTTTATATCTTGCTGGCAAAAAAGCTCCCTGCTGAATTTTAAGGTGTTTTTTCCTTAAAACTCACTGCATTCTCCCCTTTTATACCATAAGCTGAATTTCTTAAGCTATAGAAAGGAATTACTTGGCTTCCCTACATAAAATCATCGAGGTGTTTTTTTCTTGCCACATGTTGTCTATAGTCTGTGGCCGTGCCCCAGCACCCACCTCCCTTGTCTTTTGCAAGGGTTCAAGTGAACAGACACAGGCCCCGTGGTCCTAACTCCAACGATCTTTATGTTAACAAGAACATAGGCCTAATTATTCCAAATTCTGATAAAATTAGACCCAAATGTTCAATTTTCCATGTGTTCCTTTTAATTAAAAATGAAATGAAAGAAGAAAAAAAAACTCCAAAATTATACAAATAAAGGCAGATGGAATGCAGTATTGGAAGCCCTTGCCTATAATAACATTCCCTTTAATAAAATTCATTGGTTAATTTGGTTGATAAAAGAGGTGCTAAAATTAAATAAGAATTAACATACACTTGGGTAAATATTTGTAGTTTCCTTCATGTGCTGCCATGATAAAGGTAATTTAGCTCAAAAGCACTCATCATCTTTCTTCATAACTGATAAAGCATTACTAATTGTGTGTGTTAATATGGTACAATATGGAATTGAATAGAGATTTTATCTTAATAACATCTCCATTAAATTAAAGACAGTGTTGTATGACAGAAAAGATAAGTCTGCTTATTCCAACTAGAAAGTCTCCCCAACTGTGGGGAGATGGTGCAGTAACAGACATTTTCTATACTGTTTACATTTACAGTCACTGTCGTAAACAACACTTTGGGGGTGGGGGATAATCTAGATAATGTTTCACTGAGAAAAGTGATACTTTAATTAGGTGGAGAAGGTACTGACCTTTTCCTTTCTGTGTCTGATAGGGTATTTCTATAACTAAGATGCTGGGTGGAAAATGATGGTTCACCACTGAAATGAAATAAGCGTCCTCCACAGCTATCACCCACCACCCCGCCGAACCTCTGTTGGCATGCCATGAGTGGCCACAGAGAAGAGAACTCTACAGCTTATAGGAAGAGAACTCTGCAGCTTGTAGGAGCAAATAATAAGGGTTTAACTGCAAGAATGCTGACACATGGGTCTATTTCTTTCCTCCAGACCCCGAGTGGTCTGTCACTTGTGTGGCTGGAAAATGTAGGCCTACATTTCCATTCCACAGTGATGCTTGCAGCTGTGTCTCTGCCAGGCTGGCAGGATAGGATTCCCTCGGGGGGTTGGGGGATGACGAGCAGTTCTAGCCAGCTGAACACCCGAGGCCTGAAGCCCAGCTCCCAGGTGGGTCTGAGCAGCTTTGCCCTGATAAACCCATCATTGCCACAGCACTAGCTGCCTTGCAGGACCAGGAGATATTTTGAACATCGGTTGTCTTGTCTATTAATTTGTTTTTAAAAAACATATTCCACAAACTGCCTATTCATTCAGAGGCTATGGATTTGCTGGAATGTGAGACCCTGCACGTTGCTTTGTGGACGTGCTCCCATGTCATCTTCGTGCCTCCAGCCCCTACATGTGTGCAGAGCCTCGGAAGACACAGCTCTTTACTGCTGACTTTGTGCACACACGCCAGTCACACAGATGAGGCTGGGACGAGGCAGTGTGACTATGAATAGCCAGAGTCGGTACTGAGTTTTGGCGCAGAATGAAAGCAGTTTGGGAATAACTACAAACTTACCCCCAAAAGTGCTATTTAAAAAATAAAATCAGCCAGCAGAAGTGATGTCAACCTTATTTTTATAGCAATCGCGGAAAAAAAGAAAATCATAGTTTAACATAAAGTGAGAGATGTAATAAATAATACACTGCGCTAACAGCATAGCATCATAAGGAGACAGATGGAAAACTCTCCTGAGATGGCTGCTTCCAAAATCAGAGAAAGGGCTTCTGGACATGTTCAGGTAGATAGTTCAAGCCTGAATTTTAGTAAGGTGGGAATACCTTTTGGTATAAATGCAAGATTTTCATGTCTCCCTTTAAAAAATACGGAGATATTGGCCTTCATCAATCTCCCCCAAGACTCTGAACTCCAGGCTCTCCCATTATGTTGGCATCTGCTAAGCAAGGGAAGATGCCGCTGGGCCACTTCCTATACACATGAGACGATGCAGTCATCTGTCCGGGAAAAGAAAGAAAAAAAGCATCCATGCATTAAAAGTTATCAGAATATTGAACCATTGAGGATAAAGGAATGATTTCCATAAGAAAAGGACAACCAGTCACTGGTTCATAGGAGCACAAAGGCCCACGAGCCCTTCTCGGAGCCCCTGAAGGGTAGTGTCTGGGCCCCACAGCGGCAGCCGAGTCAGCATAGTGCAGATCAAGGAGCAAGGATGACACGGGCAGTGTCCACCAGCCCTCTCCGCTCCACCTGAGAATGGTGCAGACCCCTTAGCTCATCTCCATTCCCCATCCAGGAGAGAGGCCCATTCACAGGTCACCTTGGGGAGCTCACTCTATAGCATCCTGGCCTGCTCAGTCCTCTGGAGGCCCTCCTTCCCTAGCTGCTATCTTCACTGAAATTATTTGACTGTACATCTTTTTGAAAGGCAGGTGTGTGCCTGTTGCATTCTGTCCACTGGCCAGAAAGCTCCACATCTTGGCTCCAGACCCCTCTGCCTCAGTTTTGATAGCAACAGGGATTCTTCCCTAGACATTCGATTCTCGGCTGTTTCAAATGACCTCCAATGGCATCATCATCATCTTGTTTTCACATTAAAATGGCTCTGAGAAGGCTTCAAGAGGAAAACGTGTATAAATATATTATCAAAAATCCTCTGATTGGGGTTTGGTGACCATCCAGAGCAAATCTGGCAGAGGAGGCCTCCTCCTGGTTAACCTGAGCCAGTAGGTGGTCTGAACCGTCGCCACAATTACAGGCCATTTCATTAAGTAGCCACATCCCTGCCAAACCCTACTGACTCTTCACAGAAGTCACGCATTTAAAAACAGTGGATGTGTGCTGTCTCCTCTTTGGAACATAGTTAATGAGGTGCTTCGGTTTCGCCACAGTGCCCTCAATGTTCTTTTCAGCCTATGCCCCTTAAACATAAGTGAATAGCACCATGGACTATAGCAAGGCAAATTCAAGTTCAAAACGTCAGAAAATAGGACAGCAGAATAAGATTAACTTATCTCTTAGTTGCAGAAAAAGTAGAAAGTGACGAAATCAAAGACACATCACTCAAAACCATGGCAGCTTGCATCTTCAAAACCAACAAGGAGTAAGAAACTCCAGCAAGATGGGGCTATCTTACGTGACACAGTTGTGCAATGATGGACATGTCATCATGTATCTTCAGTCACTTTTACTGTGTGGCATTGGTTAGAAGAAGGTCATAGTTCCTTCCCTCTCTCAGGGGAGGGGATCACACAAGGCAAGAACACCACAAAGTGGGGATCACAGGGTCCACCTTAAGTGTCTGCCCGCCATAGCATACGGTCACCAAATTCAGGACATATAATACTGATACTGTCCTCCTCAGTGTATCAGCACCTGATTTCAGTTTGTCCCGTTATTGGTGACAGGAATTCTGATCATTTGGTGAAGGTAGCATCTACCAGGTTTCTCATCTGTAAATTTACCAATTTTCCCTTTGCAAGTATTGTCAGCCTGTTCATCAAATTTTCATCTAATAATTTTAGCAAAATGGATGACTCATTGCCCAAATCAATTACCATGATAGTTGTAAAATGGTGATTTTTAAAACTCCATCATTCTTTCTACATTTGTTAGTTGGCATTCCGCTATAAGAAGTACCTTTCTCTCTCCTGTATGTGTGTGAGTATGTATTTATACAGGTATGGACTCATGGGTTCCTATTATTTTAATGATTTGAAAGCTATTACTGTCTTTATTCATTTTGATGCTCAAATTGTCCCAGATTTGATCAAAAGAAACACATCCAAGCTGGCTCCCGAGTCCTCTTAACACGTCCCCATCATTCTGTGAGTGTTTCCTTCCTTTCTGGCATAACAAGGGGATCCAGGTCCATCTTGTGCTTTCTCTGTCTTGGCCCTGGAATCAGCCATTTTCCCAAGGAGCCCTGGTTTCCTGTATTGGAGAATGGCATTTTGAACCCAAGATGAGTGTTCACGAGAGGATTTCAAACAGAGAGATGGGTGATGGAACTTGGAGAGGCCACTGCAGTGGGTAGGACAATGGGCACCAGCTGTGCTGTAGGTTCTTTAGCAGCTGAGGGCTTGGCAGTAGGCAGTGTTTCTCCTGACTACCCAGAAGTGTTTAGAACCATGCTAGACTCTAATGGCTTCTCTACAAACACCTGGTCTATTGATTCATTCATCGACTGACTATATTAACTGTTCAATAATAAAGCCAAAGTTAGTTTGTTACATGCATCTTCATGAACTTTTTGCAATGAATAAAATAAAGTGCATGAGCTTGGCGATCATCCAGGCCACTCCATTTGGTCAATGAGGCCTCCTGGACCTCAGCGAGGGGAAGGCCATCTCCAGGTCACACACTTGGCCAGCAGCAGAGCCAGGCCTGGACTCCAGCCCTTGGCCTCAGAGCCTTGCACATAATACACGTCTCATCAGGACCATGTGTGATGCAGCGCCAAAAAGAATCCTTTCCCTCTTAACGGAAAAGTTTTTCCAAAGCCTTGCTGTGACATTCCTAGCGTGAAGTGACCTGGAGGCCCTGTGTTCTGCCCCAGCCCACAATGGCACACATCCCCAGGCCCACAGTTCACCAGTTTCACTACAGCCACCGGAGCCACGTTGTTGCCTGATGGTAGCTCTAGGTCAGTGGAGTCACACTGTACTCTGACCTCAGCGAGTTCTGAGCATGTGCACTACTGGCTCCAAGTCCCTCTGTAAACCTTCCTTGACCACTGAAGACTCTCCACTGGGCACAAGGTTCCAGGGGCTGTGGTGATTCTAGGAGAGACAAGGTCCTCATCGCTACCTTGAGGCCTCAGTGTCTATTCACAGTAAGAGTAAGCAGTCTTACTCCTTACTCATT
The DNA here is from genome assembly GCF_902729225.1 of Pteropus medius. Taxonomy (NCBI): domain Eukaryota; kingdom Metazoa; phylum Chordata; class Mammalia; order Chiroptera; family Pteropodidae; genus Pteropus; species Pteropus medius. The sequence continues at coordinate 714,615 of NW_024343105.1, read as the reverse complement.
AAAAAATTATAATACAATTTTCCAGAAAGCTAGGTATGAGTGTAGCTGCAGGTTACTGAGACCTTACCTCAGAGGGGTCTCTTGCCTGCTACCTCTGTAACCATCACGACCACCATGCGGAAATGCTGGAATTACCTCCTACTTTTCAGTGGAAAACCTGAGGGCAAAAGAGCTAAGCAGACTCATCTAAAGTGTGGAATTGCAAGCCTCACTCACGCTGAAGCAGGAATCTGACCTGCAGGGATACAACACAGTCAAGGCCAAATGGGTGAGGTGAGGGGCCGGGCTTCACTCTCCTGCTCCTGGCGCTGAGTGAGCCTGTGTTCCTAGCCCTCTGTGTTCCCAGGGCCCAGGACCTTCCCAACCCCCACCCCCTACCTGTCCTATCCTGGGCTTCCCTCTCCCCTTATCACCAGATCATGCGGGCTTTCAGGTGGATCCTGGGGCTCCCCTGTCACCAGCAGCAGCATCTTGACTGGCTTCTTGCCACCCTAAAAGGACTTAGTTCCAGTTCTCAGTTTTTATATCCTGAAAAATCTTCTGGTAGGGCTAGCCCGTAAATGTCCCTAGCTTGGCTGGAGGTAGCAGTCAGCCACAGCAGAGGTTTCCCTTTGCATGCTTTGGAGCTGTGCCTGGGGCTGCTTTCAAAGTGTAGACATGAGCTTTGTGCTGTGGCAGATGTTTTCTGGCACGTTTCCTGGGAAACAGTTCTGGGACAGCACCTGCAGTGGAAACGGAAACCACGACCCAGGACTGGGCTGCGGAGTCGCACCTGGAACGCTGCAAACCAGAGGCGGTTTCCACTGTGGGACCAGCAGTCAAGTAAGAGTATCTTAATGACTCAAAATGAGGCAGACACCAGGGTTTCCAACAGTGAATGGGGAAGTCAGGGAGTGAGGTTGGGCAGGGGGCAGACCTGGATGTCTGTGCCAGTCCTGCCCATTAATGGCAGTGGGACCTCGGGCACGTAACTAACTAACTTGAAAAGTGCCTGAATGTATGTTGTCCCTCCCAGGGGCTGGGAGGTTGTCATAGTTGGAACTTTGTATCATTTGTTTGAGAAGGTACCCTCAAACGGCATAAGCTCTGAAGGTTTGAATCCATTTCTACCCATTTGCATGGGCTATTTTCCTGTTTGTAGGAACAGTCTTTTTCTCTCCAGAGAATAAGAACCAGTGGTGGGATGAACAGCATTCGGGAGCATGGAGCCCCAGGTGCAGCCCCAGTTTTCTTTGGAATGGAAATCTCACTGTCATCCTGGCCTCTGGGCCTTTGTTCCAGCACCTTCCCTTCTGGATCTCTTGAAATCATGTAGGCAAAAATGCTTGGGACGGTCAGGTGCTGTTCAAATGTCACTTCAGTCTGTTATGCCTGGTGCAAACCTTGTTCCTTAGCATGGCGGGTCCTAGCCAGTGCACTCTGGAATCCAGTGAGAGAGCTGGAGAAGTACGAATGCCTAGGCTCCACCCAAAGCCAATTAAATGGAGTGGGGCTCAGGCATCAGCACTTGACTGAGGTCTCTCTGCGCTACTGTGCAGCCGAGGTTGGGAACCACAACCTCAGAAAGCCATCTTGGGTGCTTTAGACCTTGTGCTTCTGGAATATCAATCTTGGAATATTTATCTTTGCCATTCACTTGGTGCTTAGCATTTGCTTCCAGTGGTGTGTCATTTTGTCTCTCTCTCCCAAGGTAGGTGGTGAGTACCCTCGCAACCCCCTTATCCTCTCCCTGCCCCCCCTTCAACTGTGGGTATTTAAGCACACCTAAAATTGTGAACGAGAGAATGTAGCTCACCGCCTGCTGTGCACCTAGGCTCAGCTAATCCCACTGGAAGACAAGAGAATAGCAACCACTTGCTCAGACCTAAGAAACTGGTCAGGGGGAGCTTACTAGACCATTTTACAGGTCAGGGAGATGAGGCTCATGGAAGTGTGGCAGCTTGCCTGAAGTCACCCTGTGCTGAGCGTGCCACCCTGACTACAGTCTCAGTGAAGCAGTATCTCATCCAAGAGAAAGTGTTTGGGTACAAGGCTGGAGGCCAGCTCAAATGTGAATAGGGGAACTGTAAAACAGAGATCTGAATTTTTCACTGCACAACTTCCTGAAATGATTCATACTCATTTTGTATGGCCAGACTTATAGCTGAATGACTAGCTCAGCTATAAAATTTGGGTGCTTTCCTGAGTTCCTGCTGAAAGAAATTAATAATAAGGTGACCTATAAATGTTTAGTGGTTGATTAGAGGTTTTTCCATTTTTGGATGGGAATCAACATCTTTTGATAATTGGGGTTGAAAGTTGCAAATGATCTCTGACCATGATGCTTTTCAATATAACCTATGTAAATTACCTCTTTAGGAAAATACATTTGGACTAAAAGGCCTGGCAGGAAGTATGAACAGCAAAACCATTCAAACCTGGAGGTCATTTCACTCTGATGATGTGAGGACAGCATGCTGGGGCAAGAGGCAGTGGGCAGTGGGGGCTGACATTGTCTTAAATGAAGGCTGCATTTGAGGAGGATTCCTCTCTAGGCTTGTCCCTGTCCTCTTTCTTTAGGCCCAGGAAACCATCAGCCAAATCCTCACTGGTCTTGGACAGCTCGGAAAGAACTGCCTTGTTGTATCTGTCGCTGCAACCGAGAGCACAAGGTCTACCTCCCTCAGTGGTTGGAAGAATGATGCCGGAGCTTGTTATAGATGCAGTCCTGCGGGCCTGGTTCAGGGGATCAAGGCTGGACCAAGGCCAACCTTGGGAACGTGCTGTATGGGCGAGCACCCCAGACGGCTCGGGGATGAGCCCTGCTTCATGAAGCGCAGCCTTCTATCACAGACTCAGGATGCTGTGAAAGCTGTCCTGTTGGTGGTCGAACCTGATGCAAAATCAGGTCCGCATGACCTGCTGCTCACCAGCATTAGAAGTGTTTCCATTGAAGGCCAGGTCCCGAGTCCCAGGTCCCAGGTCCCAGCTGTGAAGGGGAAACCAGATGCAGAGAACCAAGCATTCCTTTTGGAATCGTCATTAGAAAAACCCCTCCTGGCAGCCAGGAGGCCCGATGGTCCACTTGGCTACAGCCCCCTCACTGTGTTGGGACTTACGGCCTCAGCACAAAGTGTCGGGCCTGCTCCCTCTGATACCCTTACAATGCAGACCTGCCTGAGTAGAAGAAAGTCTCCAGGGAACCCCCAGGTACTGGATCAGCCAGCCCAAGTCTTCCTTGCTTTACTGCTGAAGATGTGGCTCGGGGAAATGATGCCACACGGCCGAGGTTACCTTATACTCCTTGGAAGTCTGACTCTTTCAAGGTGTATGTTTTAAAAACATCCAGATGGTCCAATAAAAATACAGTGTCACACATCTTTGTTTCCCAGAAAGGCTTTTCTCTGCAACCGAGAGCACCGAGAGTTTTAATAGGAGCAGGCAGGAAACCGTAAGGTCATAAAAAAAAACTAATTAGCAGGCATGGAGGTGACATTGTTCAACCTCATCTTCTGTCCTCATTGCCAGAGTCCTAACCAGGATGGAGGACCCCAGCTTTCACCTTGGGCTCCAATGCACAGAAGTGCAGAGGTTCTAAATCACACTGCTAAGTGAGCACACCGCTCAGTCAGCACCCGCAAACTCAATGCCCACCCCTAGGTTCAATGGGGGCCTGCTCCTGGCCTCAAGAGGATAAGAATGTAAGCCAGAAGATTAGGATGGAGATCACCGAGCCCTCCTGATATGAGGATGCAGTTTATGTGTGCTCAAGAAGACTTGGGAGGGACCCTACCTTGGGGACGCTATGCTGTCCCAGTAGCATCGCCTTCTCAGGGAGGAGAACCTGAGAACCATATGTCTCATCATGGGAAGTCCTTCTTCCCATTCTACCTTACTGCACTCACCTTTACATCAAATGCAGCCACTTGCTCAGCCACCAAACCCCTGCGTAACAGAAACACACACAGTTCTGACTCTTGAGGCTTCAGTATCAACCAAGCCCTCAGGGAGGCGATGACCTACATAGTCTTTAATATGGAAATAGAAGAATGTTTATCTTTTAAAAAATCCCTGACCCACTTTCAGGCCACCAACACAGGTACTCCTGCGTGAGGCAGATTCCTGTCGACAGTGAACAGCATGAATGCTAATATCATTAGCCTTTCTCCTAGGATTTACAGTAATTCAATCAACTTCCCCACTCCCGCCAGCAAGGGCCAGTTGTGTAACACACCTTAATTCACTTATCAGACATGGCTGCTGCATCAAGGGCCTGAATTAAAACAAGTTCTCAAACACAGGCTCACAGCATAGCAATTTTAACATCTTCTACCAGATGTGGCCTTTTGGGGGGAAAAAAATGAACTGAAGCATCCAAGTGATGAATTTATAAAAGGAGTGCTTGTCATTCTTCTTCCCTTCATTTTCCAGTTGATCTAAGAAACTCCTTTACCATAATCTTTTAAAGAATGTCTGGGGAAAAGCAGCTGGAGTAGGCTCCTTCCACATTCATGTAGCTGGCAGAGCACATGATTTGGGGTTCAGAGACCTGGGCTTAAGTCCTGGATCCATAGTTAACAGTTGACGGCACAGTGGCCTTGGGTGCTCACTATCTTTATGTTTCAATTTCTTCCCCTGAAAAGGAATCACATTCATGCTTACTTCACTGAGTTATTTGTAAAGACAAAATAAGATTGTGCACGTGCTCTAGGAACTATAAAACCTTATCCACGGATAAGGGAGCTTCTTTATTTTTGACTCACGAGTAGAGGTCAAAGTCAACACTGAGAATGGGGGCGGGGGGGACTCATTTTAATCATGCTTTGCTTCCCAGTTTATCTTTTAGTCCTCAGAGGTACTCAATCTCTTTCCATTTTTATCGCCGTGTCTGGCATGAAATGGATTATAAATTCAATCATACCAAAGTGTAAATGTCTCTCGCAGGGACATTTTCTTGGTTACAGAAGCTAAAACTTTAATCTGAACTGTAAAGTCTCAGAGTGGTGGACTGAGGAACTAATATGGGGGCAGGGAGGCATGCTGCAACCCCAAAATTCCACTAATAGACAGCTGCCTGGTTGTGGCTATTTAAGGAAACACCTATTGGTGGCGGGGGTGTAACCTGAAAAGAGCAGCTTTCTGCAGAAACCCAGGGTAACTTTCACCAGTCTTTGAACCCATCTCACCACACACCTGCTGGGGCCACTGGCAGGTATGATCTTGAATGCTGACATCTGAACTCTGAAAAAACAGAGGCTCTTTTTTTTGATACTATTATGAATGGAATTGTTTCTGAATTTCATTTTCAGATTGTTCATTGCAAACATATAGAAATAGCAACTGATTTTCATATATTAATCTTTTATCCTGAAGCCTTGTGAACTCATTTATAGCGCTAATGGTTTTTTAGTGGACTCCCCAGAGTCTTCTATATACCACAAGGTCATGTCACCTGTGTACAGACATGTTTTACCTCTTCCTTTCCAATCTGATGCTTTTTATTTCCTTCTCTTGCCTGACTGCCCTGGCTAGAACCTCCAGGACTATGTTGAGCAGAAGTGGTGAGAGTGGGCATTCTTCCATTGATCAATTTTGGGGTGATAAATCAACTTTGCATTCCTAGGATAAGGCTCACTTGGTTGTGGTTATAATCCTTTTTATTTGTTGTTGGATTTGATGCCCTAATATTTTGTTGAGGACCCTCTGCCTTCACTCCTGTTACTATGGGTGAACTGACCATGAGTCTCAGTTGATTCAGGCTGTTATAACAGAGTATTGCAAAATGAGTGGCTTAAACAACAAACATTCATTTTTTCATTTTTCACAGTTCTGGAGTCTGAGTAGTCCTAGATCAGAGTACCTGCACAGTTCTGTTGAGGGCCCTCTTCCTGGTTTGTGGATGGATGCCTCCTCACTGTGTCTTTACATGGCAGAGGGAGTGAGCTCTAGGCTCTTTCTCTTCTTATGAAGATACTAATCTCATCATGGGGACTCTGCCCTCATTTCCTCACACAAGCCTAAAGCCCCACCTGCTAATACCTTCCCATTAAAGGTTAGGGTTCCAACACGTTAATTTTGAGAGAATACAAATATGAAGTCCATAATGCTGTGTCCCTATGCCAGTCGACGCCTCTACTTGGGTGCTGGATTCCGACCCCTCTAAAGGACTCCACGCCGACCACTATCCCCTCTTTTCAATAAATCATAGTTTTCCCCTCTCTACATGAACATGCAAATATGCTGAAATATCTCCCAGCTTTAAAAATAAGAAAGCAAACTCTTTGGCTCACCCCTTGAAAGCCACAGTTCCATTCCTCTGCCCTTCTTACAGCAAGACCCCTCCACAGGGTCGCCCACAGTCTGTGTCTCTATTTCCTCCGCCAACTCTGCTCCGTTCACTCTTTCTTGATCTTCAGCCTCACCACTGCACTGACAGCTCTAGCTAAGGGCCCTGGTGACATCCTGGTGCCAAACCAAAATCTCAGTTCCCAGCCCTCATTTTACTCACCGTCTCTTTCTTGAAATACTTCATTCCCCTGGTTTCCAGGACATCACCCTTCCTCCTCTCCCCTTTTACCTCATCGTGGCTTCTTGGACTCCTTTGCTGGTTTCTCTTTGTCAGTCCAATCTGGAGTACCCAGAGCTTGGCTCTTGGATGTCCACCCCACTCCTCTCTCCTCTGCACCCATGCCCAAGGAGGTACCATTGCTTCTCGTTGCTCATGACCCCTGAGTGTGCACCTCCAGTCCAGGCCTCTTCCAGCCCTGGCAGATTCACAGCCAACTGCCAACCAGACATCTGCCCCCAGATCAATTATTGTCTCAAACTTACTACATCCAAATAAAACTCTGGAACAAATATGCAGTTTTCCCCTTCTAAATGAATTGTACTTTAAGCCAAAAAAATCTACGAGCCATCTTTGATTTCTCTCTTTCCCTCACATGCCACAACCAACCCATCACCGAATTCTTCAGACTACATCTAAGATCCAACCATTTTTTCACCACCTGTACCAGAACCGTACCAAGAATATTGCAATGGCCCATTTTGTCTCTCCCCGTTTCCCCTTATACTCCTCTATAAGTCTATTCTCTGTACAGCAGCCAGAATGGGCCTTTAGAAATACATATAAGCCACATTATTTGTATCATTTCATTTTTCAGCCTCAAGCCCAGTGATGGCTTTCCATCTCACAGTAAAATTTGGTTGCTAGCAATCTCCCTGACCTCATTTCTTCCCATCTCCTCCTAACTTGTTGCATACCAGCCATGCTGGCCTCCTTGTCCTTTCTTTCTCTAATACATGCCTCAAGGCCTTTGCATCTGCTATACCCTCTGCCAGGAATACTTTCTACCGGATATTTGCTGGGCTTGCTCCCCTACGTCTTCCAGGCCTTTCATTAGTCAGACCTTCTCTGAAAACTCTCTGTAAAATAGCATAAACTCCACCTACCCACCCCTTCGCTTCTCTTTATTTTTCCTAGCACTTCAGTCCTACTGACGTATCTATCATATACTTATCTCTTTAGAGTCTGTCTCCCCTACCTACAGGGGAATGCAAGCTCTTTGAAAACAAATCCCTTCGTCGAATTTGTTCACTGCTACATAAATAGTCACTGACATGTAGCCACCCTTTTAACATCTTCTGTATGAATAAAAGAGTTCATCTATAATAGTAGAATTCATAAACAACTTGGGCACAATGCGGACAAATGATTAAGTAAATTATAGTTTCACTTCTCAGAAATTTTACGTAGTCAATAAAACTGACGGACTTGCTCATAGGTATTACGCAAAGGACAGAAAAAAATTTCAAAAAGGACTTCAAATTGTTAACAGACGCACAGGGGAAAAGTATTACCCACCTAGCAACCAAGGAAAAGCAATTTAAAAGAACTACAGGATACCATTTTCCCGTTACTAAACTGGCACATGTTTCTCTTTAAACGTACACCACCAGATCTGGAAAGTCTTTCCGGCGGTGAACTCTCCTCTAGGGAATGTAAATTTATACACCTTTGGGGGAAAACGTTGGACAAAAACGCATCATATTACATCAAGATGTTCATTCTTTTTCATCCAGTAATTCTACTAGGAATATCACATAAGAACATAACAAATACCATGGAGATATGTATATACATATAAAAGCAGATAATCTACATGTCTTATGGTTAAGAAAATGATGACGTATCTACCCCACTGAACACGATGAAGCCACTAAAATTATGTTTATTAACGGATTTATTGATGTGGAGAAATGTTTATAACTAATATGATACAAAATTTTTAGAAATCAGCCCTGGAGAAAACACCGAGTTATCCACAAAAGGAGTGAAAGCTGTCTAGAGTTCCTTCAGGAACTGTGACTTCTGCACATAATTGCTAACTTATTATTTTCTATTTCTGTCTCCAAAGGTTTCATTAAATTTCTCTTCAGATAACGCTTTGGCTGAGCTCTTTTTAGCAACAAATAAACAACAAAGATTTCACTGTGCACTTCCTCCTGTTTCCTTCCATCAGTACCATACAGAATTATTAAAGTTTATCATGTCAGAAATTTTAGGTTTGATTTTCAACTGTCAAAGATTATTAGCATTTTAATAAGTAATAATATTTCTCATCTATTAATGAATATTAGTATATAAACAATTTGCTTTTTATCACAATGCATCCATTCTTTTACATTAAAGCAAACAAACCAAAAACAACAAAAAGTATTATCCACGGTCAGAGCCTCACCTAGAAGAAATTCTCTCTTCTTAGGTTTGACGCTGAGGGCTTTATGTGTGGAGTGCTAGAATCAGTAGTATATGGAAAAGACGTGAAAAAGAGGGGTTCCATCAAGTGTTCTTATTACCCATCACTCAGTATCCAGAAAGAACTGAAAGGACAGCAGAGGAGAGGTGCCAGTTAGCCACATGGAGTCCCTAAACCATAAATACTGAAATCTGAGACTTTGCTTTCCATTGCACATTTGTGTCCCTGCACAGGCAGAGCCTTACTTCGGTTCATCCAAAGAAGTGAATGGCTCACTGATTTTTTTTTAAAACAACTTAAAAATTTTGAAATGGTTGTAGAGTCATATTCAGAATAACACGAAGAGATGCCTTCGTGAAGTTTCCCCAATGATAACATTTTGCTGTGCTGTAGTACAATACCCCAGCCAGGATACTGACGTCGATACAATCCACTGATCTTATTCAGATTGCCTCAGTTTTACTTGAACTGGTGTGTGTGTGTGTGTGTGTGTGTGTGTGTGGCTGCCACAAGATGCAAAGACGCAGTGTGTTGAGTTCTACACAATTTTAACACATGTGTAGGTTTCTACTTCCACCACCACAGTCAAGACATAGAACAGTTCCCCCACCTCAAGGATCCTTCTGTTGACCTTTTACAAATACACCCACTTCTGCCTTCTGACCCACCTGTCCCTAACCTCTAGCAACTACTAATCTATTTTCCATTTCTTTATTTTTCATTTTAACAAAATTATATAAATGGAGTTATACACTGTGTAAACTTTCAGGACTGGTTTTGTCTCCATTCAATATAATTTCCTCCAGATCCATCCAAAGAATTCATCCACCTAGTTCCATGTATTAATATTTGGTTCCTATTTATTGCTGAGTCTTATTCTATGGTATGGTTGTACCAGTTTCTTTAACCATTTACCTACTGAAGGACATCTGAGTTGTTTCAATTCTTAGTTATTACCAATAAAGCTTCTGTGAACATCTATGTAAAGTTTTTTCTATGAACTTAAGTTTTCATTTCTCTGGGATAAATGCCCAACAGTATAATTGCTGAGTTGTATGATCCTTGCATTTTAGTAAACTGCTTAACTATTTTTCTAGAATGGCTGGACCATTTTACATTCCCACCAACAATATATTAATGATCCAGTTACTCCACATCTTTGCCAGCATTTGATGTTGTCACTATTTTTTCTTTTAATCATTCCGATAGGTTTGAGGTAGTTTTAATTTGCATCTTCCTGAAGGTCAATGATGTTGAATATCTTTTCACTTGTTTATTTGCCATCTATCTACCTTTTGGTGAAATGTCTGTTCACATCTTTTACCCATACTCTGATTGTTTTGTTTTGTTTTTTACTGTTGAGGTTTTATTTTTAATACACATTATTTTTCAGAGCAGTTTTAGGTTCACAGCAAAACTGAGCAGGAAGTACACAGTTTCCATTTACCCCTTGTGCCCACACATGCACAGCCTCCTCCACATTCAACACCTCCCACCTTATGGTGCATTTGCTATAATCCATAAACTGACACTGACACATCATCATCATCCAAAGTCCATAGTTTACATTATAGTTCACTCTTGGTGTTGTACTTTCTATCAGTTTGGGTAAATCTATAATGACATGTATCTACCATTATAACATCATACAAGTATTTTCACTGCCATAAAAATCCTCTGTGCTCCTTCTATTATTCCCTACTCCCCCTTGACTCCTGGCAACCATCAATCTTTTTACTCTCTCCATAGCTTTACCTTTTTCAGAATGTTATATGGTTGGAATCATACAGCATATAGTCTTTTCAGACTGGCTTTTTAAACTTAGGCATAAGCATTTAAGGGTCCTCCATGTCTTTCCATGACTTGATAGCTCATTTCTTCTTAGCACTGAATAATATTTTATGGTCTGGTTATACCACAGTTTTATTTATCGATTCACCTAGTGAGAAACAAACATCTTGGTTGCTTCCAAGTATTGGCAGTTCTAAAGAAAACTGCTCTAAACATCTGCGTGCCAGGTTTTGTGTGGACATAAATTCTCAGTTCATTTGAGTAAATACCCATGCTTTCTTGTTTCCATTCTCTAATCAGTTTGTCCTCCTCTTTTCACCTTCAGAGCTCTTTTTCAGGTGCTTCTTTCGTAAAAGAAAAAATTTTGAGACCTAGGGCCACGCAAAGGGTTCTTAGACCTGACTCCAAAAGCACAACATGATTGAGAATTCAGACCTCATTGAAACTAAAACTTTTTCCCTATGACAGACTCTGTGAAGAGAATGAAAAGACAAGCTACAGACTGGGAGGAATTATTTCCAAGCCACATATCTGATGGAGCAATAGTATTTCAAAACTCAGTAGTACCAAGGTTGTTAGAAGACAAGCCACAGAATGGAAAGAAATATTTGCAAAAGTTATATCTGATATAGGACTGTTATCCAACAAATACACGTAACTCTTAAAATTCAACAATAAGAAAATAAACAACCCGAATTAAAAAACTTGAACAAACATCTCACTAAGGAATGTATCCAGATGTCATAAAAGCATATTAAAAGATGCTCCACATCATATGTCATTTGGGAATTTAAAATTAAAACAATATGTTTCCCAACTCCCAATTTTACAATAGAAAATGGCCTAGGTAGACTCATTCCTCCCCTGGGAGGAACAGGAGTCCCAGCCAAAAATGCCAGGTGGGATGGATCAGGAGCCCTGCTAACAAAAATTGGCAAGGAAAAGTCTTCTCCTCTCCTATTGGCTTGAGACCCTTCTCCTCCACTGACAGACACCATGAAGCTGAACAGTACTTGCAAGGGGGATCTTGGCATAAGATGTCCTGAGTCCAGGAAGCCTCTTTGTCTCCTGAAATAGGCTTGAGACTCCTCTCTGCCACCCAGAAACACCAAGTGGCAGAGTGGCATGAGCAAGGGGGAAACTGCCACAGTAAGCACCTGCTCCCGAAGGCAGTGGGGATCTTGCCCAAGAATCTCTCTTTACTTCCAGGCCCTGGAAGTTCCCCTCCATCGCCTAGCAGCACCAGCCACAGGAAATTCCCTCCATCCCTTGAGGTTAAACCAAGCAGACCCACCCCAATAGCACCATGAAGACTGTGAAAATTAAACTGTTGTTGTAACTAAAGGCCACAGGAGTTGCCTGAGGGCCAAATCTAAAATGATAGTCTGCTAATGTAATAACTAAAATGCCCAGGATACAAGAAAAAATCACCAATCATACCACAACTCAGGAAAACCACAGCTGGAGTGCAAAAAGACAATCAACTGATGTCAACTCTGAGAAGAATCAGTTGTTGGAATTATTGGACAAAGATTTTAAAGCAATCATTACAAAAATATTTCAGCTGTCAATTACAAATTCTGTTGACACAAATGAAAAAAAATCTCAGCAAAGAAATGGAAGTTATAAAAAAGAATCAAATGGGAAATTATAAAACTAAAAAGCTCAATGAGAGTAAAGATATGAGAAGATAGAATCATAAACTTGAGGAAATGTCAATAGATTTTATAGACTTTACCCAATCTGAACAACAGAGAAAACAAACTGGGGGAAGTGGGAAGATAAAAGAAGAGAGTTTCAAGGACCTGCGTGACAGTAACAAAAGGTCCAATGTTTCTTACATCAGAGTCCCAGAGAAAGAAAGAGGCTGTGACTGAAAGAGAATTCAAAGAAATAATGGCTGAAAACTTTCCATATTTGGCAAAAGACATCAACCTACAAATTCAAGAAGCTAAGTGAATTTCGAATAAGATATATCTAAAAAAAATCATGCTAAGACATACCATAATTAAATTTTTGAAAAATAAAAGATAAAAAGAAAGAAAATCTTAAAAGCAGCCAGAAGGAAATGACACATAGCCTGTAGGAGAACATCAATGTGTGTGACAGTGGGTCTCTTGTCACCTGACACTACAGATACCAGAAGGAAGTAGCACATTTTTCAAGTGCTGAAAGAAAAGATCTGCCAACAGCAAATTCTACCTCTAGAAAACTATCCTTCAGAAAGAAAGGAGAAATAAACATACTGTCAGATGACAGAACACAAAAGAATTTGCAGTTAGCAAACCTATGTACCCCTAATGAATAGATAAAACAAATTCTTCAAACAGAAAGGTAAGGATAAAAAAAAATCTTGGAGCATCAGAAAGGAAGAAAAATCAATAGAAAGAGAACATATACAGGTACATAAATAGACTATCTTCCTCATGAGTTTCATAAATTATATATAACTATGGAAACAAAAATTATAACACTATCTGATACTCAAATCAATGTCCGGGAGATAAAGAGACTCCAGTAGAAGCAAGGTTTCCACACCCAACTCGAAGATAATAGTAGACTGTGATAAGTCACATATGTATATATAATACCCAGAGACACTATTAAAAAGGCTGTTCAAAGCAACATATTCAAAAATGCTATAAGCAAATCAAGACAGAATCCTAAAATTTGGGCAAATTGTCTACAGGAAGACAAGGAAAAAGAAACAGAAATGAGGAACAGAAAAGAAATAAGAAACAAATAATAAAATGGCAGACTTGGTTGTAACACAATAATTAAGAGGCAGAGATTGCTTTAGTGGATAAAATTAAGTCTCAACTATATGCTGTTTATAAGAAATTCACTTTAAATTCAATGACAAAAGTAGGTTGAAAGCAAAAGTATTGAAAAAGATAGAACATGGAAGCATTTATAATGCAAAAACAGGAGCAGCTAGAGTAATAGCTGACAAAGTCAATTTCGGAGCAGAGAAAGCCCCGTGCAAAGAGGGACCTTACGGAGAGGTACAGGGATAAATCTACCAGGAAATGACACTGGTCCCAAACATGCACACACCAAGTAATAGCGCCTAAAACCACATCAAGCAAAACTAATAAAGCTGCAAGGAAAAACAGATAAATCCACAGTTATAGTTGAAAACTTCAATACCCTCTACTCAGCAACTGATAGAATTTCTAGGGGAAAAAATAAGCAAGATTAGAAAAGATCTAAACAATGCAGTCAATGAACAAGATCTAATTGACACCTAGAGAATACCCCACCTCACAACAGCAGCGTGCATAGTTTTTTTGCCCAAGCGTTCATGAAATATTAATAAAGCCAACCATACCCTAGGCAATAATACAAATACCAAAAAATTTAAAGGCATTGAAATTATACAGATTATGTTCAATGACCATAATGGACTCAAATGAGAATTCAATAAGATAAAGAAAACAGAAAAATCTCTAAACACATGAAAATTAAACAACATAATTCTACATAATCCATTGGTCAAAAAGAGAGTTTCAGAAGAAATTTAAAAATATACATAGAATGTCGTGAAAATGCTCACCAAGTTTTAAAGATTTAAAAGGCTTATAATGGAGAGAACTTAAACGAGCTTTAACATTTTTTAAGTTGCTCACCAGGTCTTCCTTCCCCAGGCTGAATTACTCCGGCGTATCTGACTGGTCCATTTCCTTACTTACCCCTCACTCATCTTTTGAGCCCTTTGCAACACAGTCTCTCCTCTCCCGTTACAATCCTTGACAAGTTTTTATTCATATTCTAGTCCATAGTATGCTTCAGCAGGTATGAAAATTTAAGGAATTTTCTGCTTTCAGAGAAGATGTCATAGAACAAATGTGTTCAAAAGTGTTAATAAAATCCTGATTTTAGAAAAGGCCCCTAAAGAGAAGTGAAAAGATTCTAATGGAGTATAAAATCTGGCAATTAATTCCTGCAAGAATGTCTGAGAAACTCTAATGAGCTTTATATGTTTCCTCTTTTTATAGGTGGGGCTGAATGAGTTATGTTATTCACACATTTCAAGTGTAACTCTTAGCTAATGGAGCTTTAATTAAGTTTAGGCCACGAACTATGGAAGCAACATGGTACTCAAAAACTAATCTTCAGAAGTTAAAGAAATCCAAAGTGCTACAAATATGAGCATTAAAAAAAAATCAGACATAGTTGCCAGATTCATGAGTATACACAGTCTTGCCTTCCTTCAGGCAAGGACCCTGGCCAGGGTGATGACATGTTAATTTCAGGAATATGTGTCTGAGAGGAGAAACATAGAACATGTTTTATGAGAAGTTTCACTCGGGGGCAGAGGTCCAGGCTGGCTTTGGGGGTGGTCTTATGGCCGCCTGGACAAGTTGGGTTTCTTGCCAGTTCTGGAACTGGCTCATTTTCAGGTCTCATTAGATGAGGGTAAATTGGAGCCAGTGGGAGCAGGGACAGATCAGGCTGTCTGCGGAATCTGTACAGAAAGGACCCAAAGCACAGTGAAACCCATCAGATCCAGTGGCTTCAGAGTTCATCCACTCTACAACTTCCTTCTCCTCGCTGCCAGCACTGCCATGGGCGAGGTTTACTGGAGTGGGTTGGGCAACAAATGAGGATAAAATCTGGTCTCCGCCCTCAAGAATTTGACAATCTTATCGGGGAAGTAAGACCCATAGCCAACAAAGGAAATGATCAGCCAGTGCATGCCCTGTGTTGACGCAGGAAACAGGTGAACAGGTCAAAGGTGGGGGCGGGCTGGGAAGTGTGGAGGAGGCAGCAGGCTGGCAGGCCTAAGGCTCCGTGGCCACAACTTTGTCCCCGCAACTTTGATCTGAAGTGGGACATCACTCTCTGAATGCTTATCAAGACAGCTGACTACTTGCTGGAGAAAAGTCACCTTCTCATGGACCAGAATCATCCATATGTGCTCTTATCTCCTTTGCCGTCATTCCTGTTGCAAGTGTCTCTGAGATGAGATCTGAAGATGGTTTAGTGGCTTAGCTGGGCTAATGGAAGCACTTGGTGGTACCCCTTGTCTAAAAGTCATTTAGTCTCAGCTCTGAACTGTAGAGTGTGGACTTTGCATCTAACTTGCCTTCCTGGTCAGGCTTTGCTGAGGCTTCTACTAAGAATTCACACATATGTTGGGGAGTGACAAAGAGTCGAGAAGCAGAGACTGGCTGGGAGGAAGAAACCAGCCCATGACTGGGAAGCCACTGCCCCAGCTTTCCTGAGATAATTGAAACATACAAATTAAACTGCAGTGATACGGTGCTTCAGTTATTAGATTCGCAGGGCCAAAAATGGGCCAATGAAGAGCCGTATCAGTGAGGGCGCAGGAAATAAATGGGCGCTTGAGAATGTTTTTGGTGCGAGTGAGAATCAGAATGCCTTTTTGGCCTGCAATTTAGCAACATTTACTAAAACGCTTCAAGTTCTTACCTTTTGACCCAGTATTTCTACTTTTAAGGTTCAAACCTCCAAAACCCTTCTATAAGTGTTCAAAGGCTCACGAATGTTCCTTGTGGCTTTGTTTAAAAAGTTAAAAGTATTAAAAATATAGAAGCAACTCAAGTGAACTTTGAAGAAGATTAAATAAATGTTGGGGCTTCTATACACTAGAGTACTGTACATGTCCTAAGAATGAGTGAGGCCTCTTTGTACTAAGGTAGAAGGTGAAAAGTGCCAGAGAAGCACTGATGCTCTGAGGCCATATCCAAATGAATCGATAGCAACAATAATGGAGTTAATATCAGTGTAAAAAAGAATACGAAGATTTATGCACCAATTTTTGGCAGTGTGTCTCTAGAAGTGAGATTATGTACATGCCTGTAAAGTTTGGAATTTTAACAAAACTTTGTGTCATTTAATCAGAAAAAAGTTAGGGCCCATTTTAGCGTAATTCTCAAACGTGTTTCCACTCAGTGAATGTTTGTAAAGATGTGGACATATGAAGCAATAATTCATAGAGGCTTTAGGACACAGATTTCCCATGTGAATTAAACAAGTGAGCATTAAGGCCTGCGTTTATTCAGGTTCCCACATCAAGAGTTGCTATTGGTTGTGGATCTTTGAACAAGTAATTCTAAATCCCTTGAAGTCTTGGTTTTCTTATCTGTAACTTGCAGTTGGGCAAAGTGTCCTTTTTAAGGTCTAGTTGGGATGGGCTCAGCATTCAGGTAAGTGGAGCTAGAGAAGTGATTCTCCTAGCAACGGAAGGCATAAGCTGCCCACATGTGCTGAGACCAGTGCAGTGAGAGCTGGGAGACTTCCTCTGAGTTAGCTCAATGCAGACTTTTCCAGAATAACCTCGGTGGTCTTTTCCACTCCAGGATTTTCTCTCATTCATCCCAAGCCTTCTGTTTCCCCAACTATACTTCACAGACTGATAAAATTGAGAGAGTGGTATTAGGAAGAAGAAAATATGAATACGAATGGGGAAGGGCGCTGGGTCACTTATGGGGGAGGACAGTTAAAGATGAGTTACTGGAAGTGCAAAGCACACTATTGAACATTTGAAAAACCAACCAAGCCTGTGGAGGTGACGACTGACACGTAGCTCCAGAGCCTGCGTTCCAGGCTGCCCCGAGGGCCTGCTCCACAACGTGGTCATTGATCCAGCCCAGGTGTGCACAGCCTCGGCCGCTCTCATTTCCCCTTCCTGCCCACGGCCTCCCCACTGCTAAGGAAGCTGTGCAGTCCTGGCTGTGCATGCAGAACTCAAAGGCAGGCCAGGAGCCTGAGGAGCGCGGGCTCCAAGCCCTTTCTCACTGTAAGAGCAGCTTTTACGGCAAAAACAAGTTTGTGGTTATTGAGTGGGACGGTCTTGCAGGGCTCATGCCTTTACTACCAGCCAGGGTTGGGCCCAGGGAGACAGAAGCAGTGGCCAACAATATTAGAGCCATTGTAATGCATTGTGTGGGCCCTCTGTGCCAGCCTGATCCTTATAACCGTGCGGGGCAGGCATTATTGTGGGCCTTGAACCATGAGGTCAG
Source organism: Pteropus medius (assembly GCF_902729225.1). Taxonomy (NCBI): domain Eukaryota; kingdom Metazoa; phylum Chordata; class Mammalia; order Chiroptera; family Pteropodidae; genus Pteropus; species Pteropus medius. The sequence continues at coordinate 697,097 of NW_024343105.1, read as the reverse complement.
AGTCCATCAGAAAGGTCAGCCTATTTGTCCAATCACCCAGCTAGAAACACACTGGCTCAGGATTCAAACCCAAGCCTCCCTGGGTCCTGTCGCTCTTATACTGTGGCCTTTGGTTCTTTCCAGGGGTATCTCCATCCCTGGGCCCATGGAACTATAGCACAAGTGTGAGCATCAAGTTGGAAAGCTGGTTCTGCTGAAAACAGGCTTTCCTCATCTATCTCTGTTTGCAGTGCCTTCTGAATACATTAGAAGTTTAATCTTAACAGGTATTCAAGAAGCAATTCAGAACTTCAGGGATAATTGCAAAGCAATCACTCCTACAATGTCTTATCGCCTGTCAGTTCTTAAAAGAGCATCTGTGGTTGTTCAGGTCACAGCCCTGTGGCCCCATGGGTGGGACCATCTGCGCTCCAAGCTCTGACTCTCCTGTCATCCTCTCAGAAGGCCGAGTATGCCAGCTGGCCCCTGCCTTCTGCCTCTGAGCTCTTACTTGCTGCATGTGGTGCCAGCTCTCCTGCATCTCTTGGTCCCACCAATCCAACGTCCCTTCTGAGAGACAGTCAGGTGACAGGATGGATGCACAGTTTTATAAAAACTCACATTGAGCAGAATGTGGCAATGAAGATTGTGGCACACAGGTCTAGAGCCACAGTGCCAAAGAATTGATTGACAATGGTGTACTGCTATCTTTTGTGGGCATTACTGCCATCTGGGTGAGATCTCTGAAGACCAAGCCATCTTCAAGAAGCCAAGGGACAAGTCTCCAAGGGTGTTCGGACACCCATGGTTAGGAAGGGGGCAGAGAGAGGACAAAGAGAAGGAACATGGTGGGGTGGGGCCTTCTCAGGCTCCTAAACTGTGTAGCACAAGCAGAGCCCTCCATGCCCCCCACATTTATATGTTACAGCGCTGACCCCCAGCACCTCAGCACATGACCTTATTTGGAAATAGGTCACTGCCAGTGTAACTGGTTACAGTGAGGTCAAAGTAGATTGAGTGAACACTAATCCAAGACAGCTGGTGTCCTTACAAAAAGAAGAAGTTAGGACACAGACACAGATACAAGGAGAGTGCCATGTGAACATGCAGACAACCATCCACGGGCCAAGGACAGAGGCCTGGGGCAGACATGCCCTCAGGCCCTCAGAAGGACCAGCCCTGCGGGACCATGATCTCGGACTTCCACCTCCAGAGCTGAGAGACAGTCCATTTCTGTTGCTTAAGCTCCCAGTCTGTGGCACTTTGTTACAGCAGCCCCTGCAAACGAACATAACAGCTCGTTTTCAAAGTTTTGCAAAGAGAAACCTGGACCATTTGCAACAATTCTCAGGTGTGAAGTTACATATGAAAATAGGGCAAAGCCAGAGTTACGTGCTTTCAACCCAAAATGGGACCACAGGCTTTCTGTGGCATTTCCCTCACTTCTCAGGAAACCTTCCAAAAACCATCTATACATTGAGGGCAGCCATGCTATGTCACCTGCAGGAGATATTTGTGTTCTGACAGATTTTAAAGAAGAACAAAAACCCAAGAGCTACTTCCCTGAGCATAAAGTCTCAAATATTAGATGATGATTAGGTTAAATGCATATTGATTACATTTAACCATGTTTTAGTCCTCTGTGTAATTGCCAACTAGAAATCTATGCATCTGACAAAATGATATAATGTTTTCACAAACCATTCTTACAATTTTATATCTTACTGAAAAAAAAAATCCATAGACTATGGGTTCTAAAACAAATGGAATAAAACCAAGATGTTTTCTGTTTAAAGAACTTATTTTGAATCAGGGCCATGAGCACACACACAATTTTGTGGCAATTTTGCAAAATGGATTTACCTTGCTGACTTTATAAAACTGTAATTTTACCTACAGATATTTTGATTTTTCTGTAATTTGATATGCATTTTGCTGAGTAAAAGGATAAATATGAATTCCTTTTTATATGTTTTCCCCCATCACTGGTATATGTCACCCAACACCCAGCAGGCAGTCAGGACACAAGCTCACCAAAGGTGGAGCTGGTGTTTAATTTGCTTCCTGCAGCACAAGCAAGGCATAGTGTCACACACACGGATATTGCATATTTCACTCATCATTCAGCAAACACACTGCCCTCCCTACAGCATTTAGAATAGTGAGGAATCCTGCAGGATGAAATAACAGCCCTAGAAGGAAAGATGCCTCGAACTATTTTTGCTATCTATGCAGACAGACATTGTCTACACGTGTGTATTCACCACCTCCTTTAAGATTATTTGGGGCAAACCTTAGAGGCCAGTTTCCTACTTGTTTTCTGAAGTCTCTGGAAGGTCTGGGTTGGTGGTGACACTACACAATCAGGTCTTGCTCACTCTTTCCTAAGGATTTAGCCTCAAGATAGAGAGGAGAGCTGTAATATAGCAAGTCTTTTCTAGTTTTCTGCTTCTGACTCAAATAATAACACTCGCCCTGACATAATGACTGTACCAATTAGGCTTACTTAGGCAAAAAAAAAAATTTTGATGGAATGAACTTAGTTTGGGGAATGGAAACCTCTCCACAAGTTCCTGCAGTAATTATCTGTGTCCTCCCAGGGGCCAGTGACAGGCAGGGTACAGGCTGGAAGTCTACAGGGAGTCCCAAGCTTCACTGAGCTGGGGCCTCCTGTCTCCAAACTCCCCATTGGCCATCTCGCCTCACCCCTGGGCTGCCCTCCCAGCATGACCTGCTCGGTGGAGGGTCACCAGGGAGGGCTGGAGAGCAGGGCCTGGGCAGCCAGAAGGGCCCAAACAATCTTCTGTGTGAGCTTCCAGAACTTTCCTTGAATAGAAGCCACTGAGGGCCGGGCCTCAATCAGTCCTGCTCTTTGCATGGCAAATACATACTGAATAATGTCAAGGACATTAAAATAAAAACATTCTTAGAACAACCTGGGTCCTTTCTCCGGCCGTCTGCACACACAGGGAGGCCCCTCCAATATAGAAGACTTGGAGTGGGAGTCACAATTTCTCGGGGTACTGAATTAAAAGTCAATTGTCTTTAGGCATTTTCTGGGGTGGTTTTTAAAATGAACAAAATAAAATAGAGGTTCCATACACAGTAATGTCAAATTATTATTTAAAAATACAAATGTTCCTCCACTGTGGCCACAGAAACAAATGTTTATTCTGTTTTGTTTTTCAGATGAAACTGTTAGCCAAGTTGAAAAACTCTTTTAACCCGGCTGCTATGAGGACAGGCTGTGGAGGCAAGCCTTGCATCTGTGTGACACTTGGCGAAGCTGCAGTCCCTCTCCAGGGATGCTCTTAGTGTCCTGGGTTCTTGTAAAGACAAGGAGACACAAAGCTGATTACTCTTCAGATCAGCGGCCAGTCCACACTGCCTGTAACTGACATCTCCAGTTAAATGAAAGGACATTCGCTAAAGACTGAGCACCTCCTTATGTCCCACCGAGGAAGAAGTAATTCTTGGCCATCTTGTAAAAATGTCCCCAGGCCACCCAATGCACAATGTAACTTATTATTTTGTGTTATTTAGCACCCCCTTACCTCCCCAACACACTTAACAGTCAAATACCTGGCCCATTTGGACTTAGCCTTAGGCAGGTTCGATCAAGTCTGTTTCTTGGCTGATTCACTCATTTCCTGAGTTTTGGCCTCTCTGCATGTGACACTGTCCACCTGTCAATAATGGCCTGTATCAAACAACAGCAAAGCCGTTGGCTCCATGGTTTAAATAAATGAACTAACTGACCTCATAAAATAGCTAACATTTATTGACCTCCCTCTGTGCCAGGGACTGTGCTTAACTTTCATTATTTCATAAGAAGCCTATGAGGTTATTATCCTCATTGTACAGGTAAGATAATGAACACAGAAAGGTTAATAACCTACTCTAGGTCACATAGCCAGTGAGTGAGGTAGCTGAAACTCATCTCTGATTTGTTCCTGACTCCAAGCCCAGCCTCGGGGTTGACAAAGCTCCTGAAAATGCAGGTGGCAGGGCGATTCTTTCCCCAGTCCTCCCCGACCTCCCTCCTAAGGGTTAGCACAATCTATCAAGTTGTGTAAAGCGGTTTCTCAATTACACGCAAATTTGATTTTCCTAAAGTATCAACCCAACTCTATCTAAAAACCAAACTTAAAGTTAACTTGCAGGAAGCTGAAGGGTCTGTGGCGAGGTGGGAGTGCAAGGCCTCTCTCGGGAATGTCTGCGGCAAGACTAAACCCCGCCATATAAATCTTGTCCAGGAAAAGAAAAGCTGGGCTATGGAGGGGTAGAGTTACTACAGCTGCAGCTGCTCACAGACTCCGCTCCAGGAGAGGGGACCGGGGGAAGCCAGGCCAATGGGATTCCTGGCCCACAGGGCCTGTTTGAAGCAAACCTTCTCAGGTTTCGAGGAGGAGAGGCTGGCTGGGGAGCTGGGAACGTGGAGACTGAAGGCTGAATTTGCACTGTGTAGTTCCTTAGATAAGCGAGGGCGGCAGACTGGATAATGAGCCAGGCTCCTCTCTACCTCCGATAAGATTGAGGCCTCTGTCTCTGAATGTGTCATTAATACTGCTGTCCTCTGCCTGCCCAAGTGAGGAAGGAGAGTGCTGTTCTCTCCCTGCAGGGCGTCCCCAAGGTCATAAACCTAAGGAGGCACAGTCTCGCCAGAGCCAAGGACACATGGGTCCATCCAGTGTCTGTGGGTCCATCTCAGCCCCAGCCTCACGGTGAGGCTGTGGAGGTGTCTCCCTTTCTCACAGCATACCCACGTTTAATAAAACATGAATACTGTGTTGGTGAGATCAAGTGGTATGTTTGAAATATGCAACAGGCATCAAAATCTACCACGGCCTCCTCTGTGTGTTTTATGTAAACCTTAACCTGTGAGAACATTTGGGGGTAGAACCAAGACCCCACAGAACACCCGAAACCTTTCCTCCGTGGCTGTGAGATATGCGCAGAACATCCCGAAAAAGACCAGTTAACCTGGGGTTCCCACACCTGACCTGTCACCCAAAGAAGCATGCTTCCTTTCATGCGAGTGGTTACTGTGCTTTCCCCTACGCCACCCCAAGCCGGCCGTGGGCCATGCAGTGGCCCAGCTCCCCGCGTCCACATGTCTGCCACTATCAGCTCCCGCCGGCTTTCTGCCTCCATCAGAGTCAAGAGAGTCAGTACATGCTAGGTGCCTCCTCCACCCTCCCCTCCTGCCGTGATCCTGCCGTCTCTAAGAACACAGTGGAGAATGTTCCAGAGCTCGTTGACCTGACCACGCTCAGCTCCGGCTCACACGCCCACCTGCATCCTCTCCGACCTCTTCCCCTTTCTATTTCCCATGCAACACATTACGTTTCTCCAGGAAATCTCTACCCGCATTCTAACCCTCCTTCCTTTCCATCTGGGAACCAAATGTTCACCAAAATTGGGGCGAATGACATAAAAAGTGGTGTCACTGATCCAAGTACAACCAGGAAAGAGATGTGCCTGCATTGCCATGGGGAGCTCTGGCAATGTACATCTCCAAACTTCTAGAAAGTACCCAGAGGTGTCTTTCCACCTGACTAGCCTCTAACTACCACATCCGTTTCTCCGCGGAGAGCTGCCTTCCTCAAGCACTAGCCTTCAAAATGAGCCTCCAGAAGACTCTTACCCACTGTGATGTTTTCTGTCATATCCATAGCAACAGCCTTGATGGTGTCATCTCCCTCTTCCTCTCCGCCCCTCCCCCCGCTACCCCCAACACCGTGCAACCCATCCAGGTTGGGGTTTAAGTTGTCTGGGAACTGGTGCACCAGGTGAGCTAGACTCCATTTACCCCTTGCACTCTTTCTATGCAGAGTGCAAGGGGTCTATGGTCTGAATGCCAGCCACCTCCCCTCCACTGCTGGGCCCATGCCTGTGACGGGGATGCTTCTGTGTCTCATTTCTTAGTCCAGGCACTGCTGTGGGAACCAGGTCTCTGCAAGCTGCAACCAGCTTCACACAGGTATGAACTGCCTGTGTCTTGCACACCTGCTTCATGTCTTCTCTTCAATGCTGAGATACAGGACAGGTAGGAACTGTCACACACATGACACCTGGAAGTGCAGTTAATGCCCTGTGAGTACCCACTAACCTGTGAGGCATAGAGAGGGACTGCTAGTGCTCAGAGGGACAGTTCTGAGTCTTATGTCTGAAGATTCCTCAGAGTTCCGAGAATTGTACCCTGATATCACACCTCTTCCCTGTTCACTCTCCTGTCCTTCACTCTCGCTCCCTGCGACCTCAGCTCTGTAAACCAGTTACATCAGCCCCTGTCTCAGGATATACTTTCGGAGGAACCAGGAAGAAATAAGCTGTTTCTAAATGTTCCACCTTTAGAAAGTTCCAGAGAATCCAACAGGAATGCAGCTTCTTAGAGGGACACTTTGTAAGCTTGGCTGTTGGCTTATTTCACAACTCTGGCCACCTGAACTAGAAATACATATGTGACAAACCCCAGAAGAGCTTCAGTTAACATAAGTTTTCATCAAGACCATTAAATAGCTGGTCCTTGCCCTAAAATGAGGACAAAAGACAGTTTATTATGCAGTTAACTCAGCATAACTATCTAAAACCATCTCTAGGTAACATGAAAAGATTCTGATAGTAATTTCGGGTTCCTCATACCACTGATTACGAGAGCATCTTGAACCACTGTATTTGCTCTGAGCTGGTCCAGATTTCTTGGACTCTGCCTTTTCTCTTCCCTGAGATGTCATTTCTAGGATCAGGTTCAAAGCTGAGCTGCAGAGATTTCAGGGGCAGGGCTGTGGGGAAGGTATGGTTCCCTCCAGGACTCTCTGGAAAGTGCCATCCTGTCTGGAGTGCCTGCGTGGCACCCTGTGCAGCCTGTCCAGCCCTGGGCTGATTATCTCTGATTTTTGCTGCAAACCCAGTTGATCTGTTGCCAAGACTAGAGGAGACATTCATGCTCTGCTTCCTGGCTGGTGCTTGAGCTGAAAGGGGGTCCCCAGGGACTCAGAACACCCTCCCTTGGGCTGTGGATCCACTGCCTCACACACCTGACTAGTGTCAGGTCAGGTGGAGGCAGCCATCTTGGTGCTGTGCCACAGTGTGTGCTCAGGACTCTGGGAGCCAGGTGCATGAGACCTGTTGAAAAGAACATGAGCAGGCGACAGGAGGGGATGAACAAGGGAGCAGGCCATCTTCTCCCAGCTCTGGTGTGACAAAATGTGACAGAGTAGGGAAAAGAACACAAATGCTGGACAGGCCTTGCTCTGTTACAAATACTCTATTTCCATTGCCCAGAAGGAGTGTAAGATGTGAACTCCACCACTTCGAGAAGAGAAGAGCACAAAGCTGCAGCTGGGCACCCACCTGGGAGTGGGGTGGGGGCCAGGGTGCTCTCCTACCCTTCTCTTCTGTCACTTCTGTCACTTCACTTCCAGAAGATGTGACATTTCAGAATTGCCTCAGGACTGCATAGCCCCCTTCTCTGTGGGAGACACTGAGCACTGACTGAAGGCTTGGGGTGAGGGTCGCAGATGATTCTAGTGCAGGCGCAGGTGGTGACTACAGAGTCCCACCTGGAGGCAGAGGTGATTGTGCTTGGAGGGTCACGAGATCCTGCCCACTTTCCCTACCTTCATTCATTTGCTCCAGAGAGGACACAGAGGCCCAACCTCGAATCCCAAGCTGGGGACAGGCTCAGGCACAGCCAGGGTCCTTAACTCACAAGGCCTTTAACACAATCTGGACAGAGAGGCCGGTGAACCCCAGTTCCGTCAGCTTCTTCTGGATTTTTGTTTTTTGTTCTTATCTTTACCAATGTGTTCCAACCCTACAAATTCTTAGAACTCAATGAGAAAATGCTTATTTTGATGAACTAAGTCAACATAGAATAAGTGGAAAACCCACACTTCTTAACCCAAATGCTATTGCTTCCCTTAATTCTTCTTTTAAAGAATCTATAGTTGATGCTTGAACAACAAAGGTTTGAACTGCAAACTACAAAGGTTTGTTTAGGTCTGCTTATATTCAAATTTTTAAAAACAGATGCCTGCACTGTTTTTGACCCGTGGTTGGGAGTCCGTGGATACAGACGGTCGGCCGCGTGTAGATCTGCTCCGTTTTATACAGGGACTTGTGCATCTGCGGATCTGGGTATCCATGGGGGTCCTGGAACCAGTCCCCACACAGGTACCGAGGGACAACTTAAGTTTCAGGAGTCAAAAGTTATATGTGGGTTTTCGACTGAACAGAGGGTCAATGCTCTACCTCCACATTGTTCAAAGTTCAGCATACTTTGTACCCAGTCAGGAGTGAGTCTCGTTAGCTGTCAGAGTAACTATGGCTGCTTATAAAACAGTTTTGAAAATGTAAAGCACTGCCCTGGTTCTCAGAGAGAGTTCCCAGACTCCTTTTCAATCAGGTGGGCCCTCTCCCCAAAAGTTGAATGCACTCATAGCCAAGCTGATTTAGCCACAATCCCAAGGGGAACAGGAAACTCAGAGTAGACCCGTCAGAAACTGAGTCTCATGGGGCCTTCGGGGAGTTGGTCAGCAGATGGCAAGACCACATCCAGCAGCTGGTGGGGCAGGGGGTGTCTGGATAGGACTCTGAGAGTCCCTACTCTTAGAGAAACTGTAGCCCTGGGTATAGGACTGAGACAGAGAAGGGGGCTCGGGGCAGAAGATGGACAGCCATTCTGCATCATGGAGGTGTGAAGCAGGGCTTGGGCAGAAGGCAGAACCAGGCTATCACTACCACATGTCAGGAGGAACAACTTTTCTGTTCAAATCTCTCTTGCTCAGTTCTGGCTGCACATTCGTGGCACCTATTACAGCTGTTTGCCACACACCATTGCTCTCCATCCCGTAAGAATGTGGTAGGGTTGCATCCTCTGCCCCCTCGTAATTGGATAGGGTCATATGACTAGTCTGGCCAATGAATTGTGAGAGTGAGTGGCACATGCATGTCCCTTCTGTCAGAGCCTGTAATTACTCATGCAAGACCCTGCAAGTCTGCTCTCCCCCTGGCCCCATGTCCAGCATGGCAACATTGGAGATGGTGGGTCCCTCAGTCATTTATGAAGAGCAGCGTCCCTCTGCCTACCTGCAATAGCTGTGATGCTGGAGGAGCATACAAATCTGTGTTGTTTTAAGCACCTGAAACTTGTCTGTTGCTATAGCACAAATTGGCCTGAAGCTTCTCACTTTGAATGCACATCGAAATCGTCCAGGGACTTTAGATGGTCCCAAGGCCTGGCTCCACCCCAGACACTCCCACTTCAGTGGTGTGGGTGTGCTGGGAGTCAAGATTTTTCAGAATGAACTTGTTTTAGAATACTTTCAGATTTACAGGAAAGCTGAGGAGGTGGAACAGAGAGTTCCCACGTGCTCTTTGCCAAGTTTCCCCTATTGCTAACATCTCACATTCCCATGGTCACTTTGTCACAACTAACAAACCAATATTGGTACATGGTTATTAGCTAAGGTTCACTCTTTATTCAGAGATCCTTGGTTTTTACCTAATGCCCTTTGCTGTCTCAAGATTCCATCTAGGATGTGACATATTTAGTCATTCTGTCTCCTTAGTGTCTTCTAGTTTCTCAGACTTTCCTTGTGTCTGATGACCTTGACAGTCTTGAGGGGTGCTGTTTAGGTGTTTTGTAGACTGTTCTTCAACCTGAGTTTGTTGGATGTTTTTCTCATGGTTAGACTGGGCTACTGGGTTTTTGGGAGGAAGACCCCAGAGGTGGCTCCACGACTTACCGCTGTAGATTGATCTTGATTGCCCGCTGAGGTTGGATTTGTCAGTTTTCTCCGTTGGAAAGTGATTTCTTTTCCCCCTTTCCATTCTTTATTTTTTGGAATTCATTGTGCACGGCCCACACTGAGGGGGTGGGAGTTACAGCCCACCTCCTTGAGAAGGACTATCTACATAATATATTTGGAATTCTTCCGTACAATAGATTTGTCTATTGTTCCCACTTGTTTATTTATTCAGTCATTTATAACAGGATGGACTCATGGACATCTATTTTATACATTGCTTGTGGTACAATATTCCATTGCTCAAATCATTCCAGCTTTGGGCCACTAGGAGCCCTTTAAGTTGGCACCTGTGTCCCTTTGGCATGCCCCAGTCAGTGTGTCCTTTGAGCACTTTCTTACTCTCTGGCAGTAAAAATGCTCCAGGCTCACCTTGTATCTTTCCTGCCCCAGCCCTAGAATCAATCATTTCTTCAATGAGCCCTGGTTCCTTTTATTGGAGGATGGTATTAGAAACAAAAGTGCTTGGTTGGGCCTCAGGATTTGTAATTTAAGGTGCAGCTGTTTGGGAGCCACTAGCTAGACCACAGTGGTTCTCAACCCTGACTGCACACAAGAAGCACCTCAGACTTCAACTGCAGCACAGTGGGTGGTTCCTCTTGGGTCCAAGGGGTCCACATTATATACCCCTCTACCACGTATCACAAAGTATTTACCAGAAAAGATGAGTGTTCAAGAGAAAGTATTTTTTTGCAATAATTTGCAAATACTGTTTATGCCAACATTTACTGGAGTTTAAGTGTTTTAGCAGAACATATGCCCTGTGCTGCTAGCATTCTGTCTCTCCCTGCTGCTCAGTCCCTTCTCTCAACACCCAGAGAATAAGGAAGGTGGAGAAGTTACTCTCTCAAAGTACCAAGGTCAGCAAAGTACCAAGGCTTCTGAGCCTAAGACACGGAGGCAACTACCTTCACTCAGGACCAGGAAGAGAACTCTAATTTGGTTTCTGTGTGTGTGTGTGTGTGTGTGTGTGTGGTAGGTATGGGTTAGCGCAGTGTGTGCTCACACACGTGTGCACATGACTGTGTGTGACCATGTGAATTGTGAATGTGTGAGCATGAGAGGTATGAATTTGGGATGGGAAGAGGTGACACCCAGCCCCCGGTAGGGCATCAGATCCCCACGGAACATGCCCTCCAAACGTCTTCATTCCTCACACCATCTTGGACTCCCCGGCCAGCTCCTCAGCTTCAAACTCTTATGAAGAAAACAGAGTCCCGGGGACCAGGGGCCCTGAACCTGGCGTGATGCTGAGCCTCATCTCTCACCTCCTCCTGAGTGCCTGGGTGCAGCATAAAACAGTCAAATATTGTCCTTTTCTGCCATCACTAACTGCTGCCCCGCAAGTTCCCAGATCACTGTTAGCTTGTTGCCATAATTAGTGATTTTCTGCTATCATACCAACACTAGCTAATTATTCCCTCAGAGACAAAGCAAACTCACAAGATGCCGCTGGTAAGTGGATAATTTTGCTCCAGAGAGAAGCCCAAGTGCTTGTTGTATTAGTCACACTGTAGCATGGCCCCAGGAAGGGCTCGGTGACCTGGAGTGGGGCCAGGGGCGAGAACTCATAGGCAGGCCTGGGTCGTCACCAGGGGGTCCCCAGGGCTGGCTCCTCCTCTGCCTCACAAACGCTGGATGCCTTGGGAATCTGCTCTCCTCCAGACCAAGCTCTTGGCAGCCCCTGCCTGGGGCCATGGTGTGAAGAAAAGAAATTTGCTATCTCCACTCTCTCTGTAAGCCGCCCATGCACCCAGTGGCACCTCACTGTGTCCCAACAAAACTAATCTGTCCTCACCCTGCATCCTGAGGGCCCTGCTGTGTCTGCCTCTCCCCTCAAGGACACACAAGGTTTAACGACAAGGGCCTTGTCCTCCTGGGCACGTCAGGGCCTCCTGGACGGGCAGTAGATGCTGAGGTGGGACAAGGAGAACGGGTCTGGGCCCTGGTAGCCACTTCTCCTCCCAGGACACCTCTATTCCCTGGTGAGCATGAGAAGAAGGAACTGAGAGTTCTGGGGACACATCGTTACGTGGGACACACCACAAACCCTCTCAAAGGCTCCTGTGGTGAAAAGGAGAAAAACAACCCACAGGACTATTTTTGCCTGTGTAGTTCTAGTGATTGGGTTTTCTTGCCTAAGTTACTCAAATAACAACCTTATGGTGGCTTCCTTTTGTAAGTGAGAAAGTCCCTTCTCACTGGAAAGTTTAGGTGTGAAGTCTTTGCTTGTGCCTTCTTGATTTCCAAAATGCAGAGAGGGCTGCGGGGGTGCTGTCACCGCATGCCCAGGCAGGCGGAGTGCCTTATCTTCCCCTTGCTGACCCCAGCATGGGGCTTCAGGAGATTCTGATGTCAGCCACGTCCTATTTGTCTGGACCTTCACCAGTGAGCCAGCCATCAGAAACCCTTGTGAGTATCCAATCTGTGTTGCAAGGACCACACTGGGCTGTGGTTTGATATGCTCTGTAGAGCCAGGCAGCTGGCTGCTTGGTGTCTGTGTAACTACCAATTTGCTGGGACACCTCTTGTCCTGGCTAAATGGTTAATAAGATCCCAGTGTGTCCTGATTTGGATAATGGCTATGGTCACCCTACTTGGCAAAGAAGATTTGAGGGCCAGCACATCCCTGGCCTCTGAAACCTGGCCTGTCTGCAGAGGGGTCGGCTTACTTCCCAAAGCTCTGGAAAAGCCAGTGTGAGGTGAGGGAAGCTGGGGCGAGCAGGTTGCCTGTTGCCACACAGAGACCTAAAGGCTCTTGCTTCACACCCACGTCTGCTAAGGCCGGCCCAACCTTTCCAATACCACCAGCGTTCTGAGGCCTTTCTGCATTTTTCCAACCAGAAGTTTTTTTCTCTCTGAACCCTCGCTTCCACCCTGAGCTTCTTCCACCTCCCTTATCATGTCCCTCCTGAAATGCTGAAGAGGCATTTCATATGTATTCGCCACAGCTCAAATCCCAGCTCTGACATGGAGCAGCTCAGTGACCCGGGGCAAGTCACGTCACCCCATGAAGCCTCAGCTTCCTCACCTGTAAAATGAGACTGATAATGGTGCCTGCCTCAGAGCCCTTAAGAGGATTAAATGAGTGAATACATGCAATGCACTTAGGTGAGGCCCAACACATATGAGTCTTAGCTATTACTTTAAGCACTGTATCTCATCTTCCTTTGTAGATTGTAAGCCTCTTTCCTTTAGCAGGCAAAATTCAAAGTTATTGGCTGAGCGATGACTACATGCCAGGTGCTTTCATAACAACCACTGTCTCACCAGTCCTCAAGCCACATCTGAGAGCTGGGGCTCACTGGCCCCATCCACAGGTTGAGAAGAAGAGGCTAAGGAAGGTTAGCTAATTGCTCTGGGTCACATGGCTTAGTCATTAAAAGAGCAGGAATGATTTCAATCACAGGCCCTTCCTCCAGCTTGTCGCCTGCACACACACACACACACCTATCCCCCTCTACAGAAACCTCACAGTGACAAATAAACTTTTGTCCTGAAACATATTGCAATGTAGAAATAGATGGCATTTAAAATCAGTTGTGCTTGTCAATAAAAACTAAATGGGTTCCAAGCAGAATGATAGCCGTTTGGGTTGTATGTGTACGACCCAAGAAGTGTAAAGAACTGTGGCCAAAATCAGTCGGCTGCTCTTCCCTATATCCTGTCTTGAATATGTGCTGTTGGGCCTGCGCACGATCTTGGCTTCTGGATTGAAGGGAAGACATTTAAATAAAGTCTGCTCTTTGCACAAAGGGTGAGTGAGTGTTGTTTCCAGGTACAAGGATTTGTTTCTAGGACAGGAACCATCACTAGTCTCTCTTGGGCTCCAATACTCCCCCTCTGGGGGCTTAGGGGTCTCCTCTGTACAGCAGGGCCCTGCGAGACCTGCAGAACCCCGAGAGCTCTTTGCAGGGGTTCCTGAGTCACGCCCCTTAGATGCTTCAGATTACATCTGCTCAATGGCGGTCCCCGGAAGACATGTTCACATCCTAACACCGAGGACCTGTGAACATGACCTTATTTGGAAAAAAGATCTTTGAAGAGGAAATTAATTTAAGGATCTTGGGATGAGGTCATCCTGGATTACCCAAGTGGGCCCTAAATCCAACGACAAGCGTCTTAGAAGAGACACAGAGGAGAGACTCAGGCTCCCAGAGGCGAGGCCCTGTGAATCCCTCAGCAGCAACAAGAGTGCTGACAGCCTCCTGAAGCTGGAAGAGGCAAAGAGGGAACCTCCAGAAGGAGCCCAGCCCTGTTGACACCCTGATTTGAAACTTCTGGCTTCCAGAACTGTGAGAGAACAAATTCTTGTTTTAAGCCACCTATTTTGTGGTAATTTGCTATGGTAGCTGTTCGAGAAACAAATGCAAATAGTTTTACATGAACACAACTCGGCGAGGCACGTGTTCACTTTCCAAGCACACGTCGGCTTCCTCTAAAGGTTTCCAAAGCAAGACGAGCCCCAGTCTGTTAGAGCACTGGGAAGAGGTGCCTGAGGAACTGGCTGAACAAATCCCTCTGGCTACTGAGAGTGTTTGTACCTTTACTGAATGTTCCCTTTGGTGAGTCGTTCTGTTGGTAAGACATTCACTCCCATTGAAAGATTCTTGAACATCTCATGAACATTCCATGTCAGGGGCCAACAGGTACTCTGGACCTAAATCCAGTTCATCCCAGGAGATCATCACACAGTTATTTGCCTTAGAAAATAGTCTTATAACAACCACCTCCCCGCTCCGGGAGTGCATACTGGCTCTGAGGCTGGTCCAAGTCCAACTACCCACGGGCCCTTCCAAGCGACCTGATCCTTCTCTGGCAGCCTGGTTAATTTATCCCACCACACCCCCAGAGCATCTTTCTCCAGTCCCAAAGCCTCCCTCACATCCCTGCCACCAGCACCCCAATGGAGAATATGGAGGCCACCAGGCGTGAGCTTCCGCAATTCCCCATCGGCCACCTCTACCTAGTGAACTGTCATCCCTTCTCCCCTTCTTGCCAGAGAAACGTCCCCCTCTCCCACTTGAACCTAGCCTCCCTCCCGGGTTCTGGGACCCAGCTCCTCCTTTCTTGTCAGGACCTTTGCTTGACCTCAGCCAGTACTATACCCTCTCCTTCTCAGTAGTGCTTCCTCTAGGGTATAAACATGACCGACAGACACTTTCTCACATGGAGAAATGGCCCATGCCAAGGGCATGACAGGCCACCCACAGAAGAAGAAAGCAGAAAGACCAAGAGCATATGAACTGACCCTCAGCATCACCAGAAGCAGGGGAACTCACATCAGATCGCCCTCGCGGTACCCATGGCTGGTAAACAATGTTAATTATAGCTTCCTTTGGTACAGGAAATGGAAAGAACCTAGATGTACCTCAGATGAGAACAAGTATGTACACTCAGGCACAGTCACACAATGTGAACCATCTGTGAAGTCCAGCAGGGCCGCACTTAGCTCGAGGGCATGTACAGGACAATGTGGAGGGCCAGCCCCGGTTTGCCGACCAACGCATGCTTGGGGAAGGTTACTTTCTTTCGTCTTACTGAGAAATGGTGCAAAGGTTGTAGCCAAGTTCAAGGACAAAGTGGGTGGCTAGGGTTCATTTTTACCTGTTCTGTTCTTCAAAGGAGCCCACACGATCCACAGGCTCAGCAGCTGTCAGAGTGAGGGGTCTGCCAGGCTAGGGGAGGCCAGATCCTAGTGCTCACTGCCGTGTGTGTGTGTGTGTGTGTGTGTGTGTGTGTGTGTGTGTACACATGTGTACACACAGGCTTTGGAGGAAGGATACCCCAGCACTTAAAGGCCACTCTATTACTTGTCATAAATATGTACCAAATATGGAAACCTGTCAGGATCTGACTGAGTTGACAATGGGGCCGATGGTGTGGAAGATTTATCACTGCTTTTCTGCATTATGTAACATTTCCTTTCAAAAATCAGTCCCTGGGCCCCGTCAACTTTCCATTTGCCATCCCAAGCAGAAGTTAGTAACTACAAGAACTTACAAAATTAGGAACCTTTGTATACTGACCACATTCATACTTCCTGTAACCCTATCTCTCGTTGCAGATGTTATCAAAATGGTTTTGGAAACAGGAGAGTCTTGTGCATATGCTTTGGCATCAGAAGAAGGGACAGAGAGTTGGGAGCCCACACCCTGCTCTGCAGCCAAGCTTGGAGAAGGAGGCTCCCAGGGGAAGGGGGACTGAATGCCAGAGACCTGCAGTGACAGAGCAGCCTGCACCCACCACAGCTGGGGGCGGGGCGGGAGCTACAGCTGCCCCGGGGAGCAGAGCAGAAGGGCCCTGAACTACTGCTTGCGGACAGAGCTAGCCGCTGCCCAATCTCATGCTTCTAGGTGCACATTAACTTCAAATCAAGATAGATATTAGATTTCCCATATAATAAGTTAAAAAAAAAAAATCATAGCTCCAAGAAGTGAAGCGGCTCACCCAAGCTCTCCAACCTGCACGGGATTCTGGCCCGTCTACATGGCGCAGCCATTCCTCATCCTACCCCGCGCTGCCGGGCACCAGCAGCAGCAGGTGGCCCGTGATGGCACAGGCTTTGGCCTTGGTTTATTGTGTTGGGTATTTGACCTTTTTAGAGAGAGGATCTATAGCTTTCATCAGCTGTGAGCCAAAAAAAGATTACGTAGGAATTCCAAAAGTCTGTTAACAATGAAAATAATACTAACAGTAATTTTCAAGAAATCTATCTTCTGGGGCAAAGGCTACACTAAGACTCAACTGTGGGGAGGGACTCAGTCTGTCCCTGGCTTTGTCCCTTCTCAGCTTTGCTCTTTCCCATCCCCTCCACAGGCAGCGATCCTTTCTGAAATCTAAACCTGAGACCAGCCCCCAGCTGGTGTCCCTTCATTCCTGAGTGTGTAGTGACCCCTTGTGGCCATTCCTTGGTGTAGCCATTTGCTGATTCTACCTCTTCATCTTTTAAAAAAAAATCAGCAGATTGATTTCTCTGTTAGAAGTTTTGCTTTTGTGCCACCGAGGAGAGGTGGCAGAAGCAGCACCGACTGGCAAGAGGTATGCTGAACTTGCCAGGACAAACATCCTTCTGGTGCACTGACCACGGAACCTTTGGCTCAGGAAGTGGGCTAGGAGTGTCCCCTTAAAGCAGTATTTGGGGGACAGCAACACAGGCATCAGGACAGCTAACCTTAAGGTCTACTTCTGCATTCTCTGTCCCCTCCCACCTTCCCCATCCTCTTCCCCGCAACAAGGCCATTCAATCTTAGAGAAAAGATATAGGCAGAGTGAGACCAACAAAACTGTTTTGGTGTAACCTCAAGACTCAAGAGGTGGAAATGAGGGCCTACTTTGTGAGAGTTGGGAAGGTCCATAGGGGTTATCTAAGCCACCCAGTGATTGTAGAGATGAAAGTGAGGGCCAGAAGTTGAGGGGGTCTCTTTTCAAACCCACCCAGCAAGGAATCGCATATAACCACTATTAATATATGTCGTCACAGTGGCCTAAACAAGGTAGGGATTGTTTTCTCTCACATTACCCAAAGTCCCTCAGAGGTAAGTGGGCCAGGGCTGCTGAGGTGGCCCCACAGTGTCATCTCAGACCTCAACTCCTCTGCCTTCTACTTCATCAATCCTGAAGCACAACTTCTATCCACAAGGTTATGTCACAAGAACAACATGGCTGCTGAGCCCAATCAATCAATTCTGAGTTCTAGGCAGAAAAAGGAAAGATGGAGCAAGGTCAAAAGCTGATTTGCCAAAGTTGTAGGCCTCCTTTTAAGTAACTTTTCCTATTTTTCAATAACTTCCCTTATCTTTTATTGGTCATGCCTATCTGTAAAGGGAGCTTGGAACTATAGCTCTGTAAGCTGGCATATTCTTAAGAAAGAAGGGAGAGAATGACGATATCAACAACTAGAAGCCACATCTGTAACTAGCAGTGATAATAACAGCTACTTTGCCTTCAGTGCCTACTGTTTACCTGCACCGTCTCATTTATCTTCATAATAACCCTGCCAGCTAGTCCA
This sequence comes from Pteropus medius, assembly GCF_902729225.1. Lineage (NCBI taxonomy): Eukaryota > Metazoa > Chordata > Mammalia > Chiroptera > Pteropodidae > Pteropus > Pteropus medius. The sequence continues at coordinate 679,295 of NW_024343105.1, read as the reverse complement.
TTATTCCCATTTCACAGGTGAGGGAAAATAAAGCTTAGTGAGCTCGTTACCTGCACTACAGCTAGAGAATGATGGAGACAAAATCTGAACCTAGACTGACTCCAAATTCCGTGGTCTTACCATTATAGCATCAATCGACAGAGGAGAACCACAGGACTCACTCAGGGATTTTGCGTCATGGGCAACTTTCAAAGCTGCTCCCCTGGCAGAGTTATCTTTGATTCTGACTTGCAAATAGAAACAACACTAAAAACATTCTCTTGGAGAAGAAGGGTGCTGCTGCTGCTAACTGCTGGGAAGGGCAGGGCATTAAACAGAACAACCTGAGTCTAAATAAACAAGTTTGCCAAGTGCGTTTCACCCAGACCTTTCATCCTTCTGCCCTGCTGCTGACTTTGTGAGTGCGAGTGAAACCTTCCACATGACTCTGGAAGGTTTAACATCCCATCAGTCTGTCCTCCTTTACTATTTAGACAGTTGGGTCCAGAATCTTTAAAAATCATGTAAATATATAAAACACATAAATCCTTTTGCTTTGTAAAAAAGTTCTTGGGTTCATAAAAAGAACTCACTCCGGGGTTCTTTTAACTGGAGGTCTCCAGAATTAAGTATAAAATCACTTTAAGTATTAACTAGTTCACTAAATAGCCCAAGGCCAGAGAAACTTAAAACTAGGTTGTGTGACATACTGCCAGCTGAAGATCAACTGGGAGTCACTACATGTCACAGTGTAGATCAGTGTGGATGGAACGACATTTGTAACCAGAGTCGTCCAGCTCACCTCTCCCCTTAGAAGTCCAGCTCTATCTGGGCTTTCTGATAATGAGTAGAAATGTCCAGTGGAGCACTTTGCTGCACGATCAATTGCCTGCCCAATGGTGATTGTGCTTTGTTCTCTTGAAGCCATTTGTCATGGGATCTCGGCTAAGGCTTTATCATATTGATGAAAAGGACAACAAGCTTTGTTGAAAATTTTATTATTTTGGAAAACCACCCATTGGGCATGGGCTGAGTGCCTGATGGGAACACCAACCGCCCCTCACACCCTGCACCTGTCCCTTGCAGTACTGCAGAGTGTCCCGCAGGTGGCACAAAACACCTCCTGTCCTTAGACTGTCAGGACACTCCAGGCATTCCCTTCCCCATTCCTTCCCTCTTTTCCTCCTTTCCGCCCTTCTCTCTCTCCCTTCTCTCTGTTCCTCTCTCTCTTCCTTTATTCATTGATTTGTTAAATATCTATGGAAGTCTAAAGCTGAGCTCTATGCAAGATCTACATAATATTACATACATAATAAATACATAATAAATGCAAGAAATACTCCTGTGCTATGGGGAATTATGGCTGGGGTAAATATTTGTTCAATATCTTTGTGAACACCAATAAAAGAGTACAGCTCTGTCAGGATTGAAAGAGCAAAAATCATCTTGGACTGAAAAGACAAAAAAGCAGCCCTGCTGTTCACCAGGCCTGGAGGACATTCAGACAAAACCAGTTGCCAAGTCCACCGGCACCGCCTTTCTGCCAAGGTCAGGCTGCGGCAGGAAAACACCATCATGTCCACCTCTAAGTGACCGCTGCTTTCTTACCCCTGATGCCCCAGTCCCACTTCCATTTTTGACTAGGAACATCAAATGCAGAGCCACCTTGCTTCATGATGGTATCCAACCCAGAGGTGATCTGAACCCACTACTAATCCCGCCCCTGAAGCCACAGCCAGGACACCACTGCCCGCTTCCCTGAGACCCTCTTCAGATCTGGCAGCAGAACCTGGACCTTACAAAAGAGGCTTTGGTCCTCCCTCTCGGGATCAGCATTCCCCAGATCTGCCAGTGTCCTCCTGAGCAACCAACCAATGGGACTGTGAGACCACAGGGCGCCATGGCCCCTCCCCACTCTGATAGCTCTTGCCTCTCAGGCCAAGGATCTTCAAGTGTGTCTACTCTAATTACACACTTGGGGCCAGGGAAAGGATCACAGGGGTGTCAGAGAGCCAGTGGACCCACGGGGAGCTGGGTCTAAGCGGGACGCATTTGTTACTTGGTCCTCATACCCCACGGAATGCCAGGGTGGCATTCCGTGTGCCTGGGTAACAACACAGACTTGGACCCTGTGTTCAAGAGACCTGGCAATGTGAAGTGTTCCTCTCTGCCTGGAGCACCGTTAGCTGAATGAATGGCTGAAGGTACCTCTGGATAAAAGGCCAGGGAAAACGGCAGTGTCACAGTCCCCTTCTTGCTGGGAGCTGGTCTCCATTCCTTGAGTTCTGGGTCTGAAACTGACTGAGATATGGAAACTAAGCAAAGGAATGTGAATTTTTGTTGGGGGGGTGGCTCCCCTTTGCCTCTTGATCACAGCTCCTTGATCCCTTTCGGTGGTACAGACTGAGAAGCCCCTTGCTGGCTGTCCATCTATTTTGCCCAGGGACACCTTGTTTGATAACATTCTTGTAACTACCTATGGGTCAGATGCACTCCCCACCACTCCCTCAGGCACTGCCACACTTCACGGTAGCAGTTCACCTGGCTTCTGGCACTTACGCGCAGTCACGTGGCCTCCCCTGCTTTAGAATTCTATAAACCCAACTGCCATCAGCAGGCTGAGCTCTGTAATGGCCTTTCCTATCAGCAGCTCCAGGATGGGTTTTAGGGCTACTGGTACTCCTTTCACCAGGGCCCCCTTCCCATCTCCTGGGGTCCTTACCAGCATGTTAAATATATCCCGAATCCTAGGAGATTACTCCCAAATTGATCAGCTCTCTTATTCATCTCTATTCCAGTCCCTTTGACGAAGCACCTCAGAATCCCATCCTAGGCACAGATAGCCTCCTGTCACAAGCACGCGTGGGCTGGGTCTTATGGCTCCATTGAAGGCGAGCTTCCCCTCGCCTCCCATGATCAGGTTGAGTTGAGGCAGGGTATTGTGATTTAGCCTCAGTCACAGGCTCGGTGACCAGGAGGGTCGGGGAAGCCTGAAGGGCTCACGGTGTTGGCCCCTGTGGGAAAGAGCCTATGTCACCGCTAAGCTACCCCTGTAGGTTCAGAGGCTCAGGAGAATTCGAGTATTCAAAACTTTCAAGGGCTTTTTGTTAGCGATCAATTGTCTATAGCATCTTACCTCTAACTGAAGCATCCATCAGCCTTAGCAATAGCCACCCAATTCCACTGTCCTTCTTCACAACTATTACTCCATGTTCGTCAAAGGCCCGATACATGAACTAGTGCATTTCCCTACTGGTGACCATCACAATTCACCACCGGTGAGAGTTTTAAAATTAGATGGCTGCTTCACACCAGGGGCTCTCTAGCCAGTAATGGAGTTCTTGCCGCAGAAGGTAGTGTGTGACCCAACCCCAGAACCACACTTCACCACTTGATTTCTTGGCCCACTCGTGGTATGAAGCATTGCAAGTTGGCTCGAGGGACGCAGACTCTGGGACAAAAGTTTAGCTTGTGGGATATTCATCAAGGGGTGCACTTGGGAATAAAACCTGTGGGAGTCATATCTAGGCAAGGAAGACAAGGAGACAAAAGGAGACACTCAACTGTATGTACTGTGGACACAATTGCACTCTATCACTTTGATCAGTCACTGAATGTGAGTTTCCCCAGGAAGGCATGTAACTTTGGGTGAGGTGGTTCTCTAAAGAAACTGACAGTCAAAAGCTCTCCCAGCAGGTGAGGCCACTAGTCTTGCACTGAAGGGGACCTGGGCCACATATATCACTGGTGCCCACTATGGACAGATACGGCATGTAAGTAAAAAATAAACATTTGCTGTTAAAAGACAATGAGATTGGGTAGCGGGTCGCACCATGTAATCTACCCTGACTGATACATTTGACTTCCTGCTCAAAGTAAGAAAAAGATCTCACATCTTCAGAGTATAAAAAGAAAGCTGCTCTGCAACCACACGCCTTTTCTTTCTTAAACTTGATTCAATAGCCATTCTCAGCACACACAGGTGGGTGAGGCAGACAATTTTTTTCATACCTCCACATCCTTGGTTAGTTTCACCAAATTCCCTGGCTCAGGCCCCAGTCTGCTGACACAGTCACCGGGTCTGCAGGGAGGCCCAGGGAGGGCACTGAGATGGGCCACAGGGCTGAGAGTGGGCAGATTTCTGGGTAAAAAGTCAAGGGTTAAAATTTAATTTAATTTAAAAATTCAGTTCCCCAGCCACTCTAAGCGTATTTTGAGTGCTCAATAGACACCTGTGGCTGAGGTCTACTGTATTGATTAGCACAGGTAAACAACATTTCCATCATCACAGAATGTTTTACTAGATGGTGCTGAAGGGTTTAAGATTAGTCACTACATGAGATATCTTGGAAAATTCTTGAGTCTTACAGCTCTTATATAAAAGCATCTCAATTTAGGTTTTTCTAAATTTTACAACAATCCAAATAATTTAAGTGATATTGCCAACAACTTGTAAAAACTGAAAGAATTTAAGTACCATTCTCTCTTGAGGGATTAATTAAAAATTGTCATAGAAGAGATCATCACAGTATATGCAACCAAAAAAAAAAGTATTTTGTAATGAGTGTGGTATCCCAGCTTTAAAAAATTTCAATTTACCCCTTTTAAAATTCTAAATAAACACACATATTCATACCTAACTCTGTATTTGTAATTTTATATTTTTTTCCTTAAGAAGTACTAGTTCACCCTGCCCTTCCCCCCGCCCTACACACACAAAAACTATACAAGCTTCAGTTATAAAATCTTTTCTTCCTTGGATAAAACTGATCTTAAAAAGTAATTTTTGTTTTTAAGGCAAAGTCTCCTCCCTTACTTTTCTACTAATGAACTAAGCCGGAACAGCCCCGCATCTGTACTGGGCTGAAGAGTGTTCCCCTAAAATTCACATCCATCTAGAACCTGTGAATGTGACCTTCATTGGAAATAAGGTCTTCAAAGATACAATCAAGTTAAGATGTGATCATGCTGGATTAGGGTGGGCCCTAAATTCAGTGACAGACACAGATACACACAGGGAGGAAGGCCAGATGACGACAGAGACAGAGATGAAGTTACGCTGTCACATGTCAAGGACTGCCGGCTAGAAGAGACAAGACAGAACTCTTTCCAAGGCCTTTGAAGAAGGTGTGGCCCTGCCGACACCTTGACTGTGAACTTCTAACCTCCAGAACTGTGAGAGAATAAATTCCTGCTTTTTAAAGTCACTAAGTCTGTGGAAATTGGTTGGAGCAGCCATAGAAAACTAATACAATATCCTATACATTAATTCGATCTAATTTCCGGTCATTCTACTCTATTACTTGGGTGAAATTACTTATTAAAGAACATTTACAACACCATATGTTTTATTTACTCCAAATATCACACATTAGATATACAATTCCAATGAATGAAAATGAATAGTACAAGAATACACAAAGTAAATATTGCAACATTTCAGTCTGCCCTCACTTAAGCAGCAAGAAATGCCAAATATGGTTTTTACATCTTTAACCTTGACTTGAACTTAGGAAATAAAAGGAAGGCAAGAGGAACAATCTACATTATATGAATGTAATAACACATTGCCTATTGCTAAATAGGTAAAAGCATGGTTTTTAAGTTTATCTATATCAACTTACTTGTTCAAACCTGCTCTTCTAATAGAAAAAATACACATCAAATTTTTAACTGATAAAATCATTTCACGACTAAAGATCAAGATGCTAATGACACATCCCCTATTAGCATGGAACAGCAATATACAAATAGAGCTTTACAACCTATCAACTTATTTTTTTTTTTTTCTCCAGAGTTCAGGGGAAAATTGTGTGTATTGGGGATGGGATGGAGTAAGCTGGATGAGAGGTAAGATAAGCCAGTCATGGATCACACTGTTAGCAGTGCAATACTTGACCACACCATTCAAGTTAAAAGAGTAGTTATGTAACGAAGGTCCTAACACAATGTTGTCAAATGATCCCTAAAAGTGAAAGGCTAGAGAAAATCCAGGTGGCAAACTCCATTTGTCCTAAGGGCCACATATGCCAACTTAGCCTTATGATCTGGGCAAACCTCCTCAGTGTGTTGTTATGACTGGGTCTGACCTTTCCTCCCGGGACGTCACACGCCCAGGGTGCCCCTGCTCTGCAGGGCTGTCCCTCTGCTGCAGGACTGCTGCAGTGCTTCTGCACACACAGGGCTGTGCCCGCAGGCCCAGGTCACCCCCCTGCAGAGATACCTACTCATTTGGAGAGTACAGACCTCTTAGAGAGTCTGTTGCCAAAATGCTAGAACAAGCTTGTTTAATCGTGGGTCGGTATCTTTTTTCATATTTTGTGACACTTTTACTGACTAGGGAGAGACTGTCCTTCCTGTTGAATTCTTAGAGATAGAAGAAGGACGCCTTTCACATGAAAAGTAACCAATCCAGAGCCCACACTCTGAGCCACCCTCTCTGCCTAGCACTGACACTGCAGGGCCAATACTCCTGGGCCCTGATCCCCCAGGACTGACACCAGACAACTAGGGACCCCCTGAGAGCCCGGAGTTCACCAACATTACATTACTCAACCTCACCAGTTCTAAGCCGCTTCCATTGCTCTGCCTTCCTCACAGAAACACAATGAAAGGTCTCCACCCTTCGTCCTGCTTCTACTTCCTGAGTGGCTCTGGGGCTTCCCCATATGGCCCACCTGTTGCGCCATGCCTCCGTTTCCAGTGGACTATCAGTAACAACAAACTTTTTTTCAACAGCATTAACCTCTCCGTATTGTCAGTCACCTTTATAAATTAAGGCACTGGCACAAATCAGAACTAATGTCTCAAGCTCGACTGAATGCTACAGTGACACTTTAATTTCTTCTTTAGTTTATGCTACTGCAATATTCTAATACTTGATATTCTAATGTTCACATAAGAGCAGATCCACTACTAAAAGCTACTTTATAAGATTCAGCGGATTTTCGTAAAGTTTTTTTAGCAGTTGAAAGGTGAAAGTTAAGGTGATAAGTTAGGGTGAGGAGCTGTAAAAGTGAAAAGACCTTCGGGAGTGAATGGTTCAGAACTTAGTGTCCAGCCCTGGTAGAGAGGCGCGATGCCCAGCAACAGCCAGGGCTGTTTCCTTCGTGTGTGTGGCTGGCACAGCTCACTCCACTCATTCGGACCTAGAACCTGAAGGGGCCTGTCAGTAGGGACAGTGCTAAGGAGGAAGGGCTTCTTGCTGCCACTGCTACCTGAGTTAAAAATGGGAGGCAGGGACAGCCCCACCCTGTCCTATTGGCGTACTGGGAGAAAACCAAAATCTCCTGCTTTGAACAACAAAAAATACGACCTGCATTTATTTTTCTCCTGAGACACTATCTTTTTTGTATCTTTCACATTCCTTTTTTTTAACTATTTGATAGATAGCATCTAAATTTTAAAGAGTGGTATTTAACTGAAGTAATTTAAGCGGTAAGAGACAACACAAAAGGAGAAAGGAAGAAGAAACAGATGAGTACTTTTTAAAAAGCAGCTTAAAAATCATGACTTCTAAGTCAGACAATGAGATATTGAGTACAACAACTGCCAATTTGAGATACAACTTATTAAACAGTTTTGTTTTTTGTTTTTTGTTTTTTTTTTTTGGTCTGGGTGAGGGGAAGGGGTGGTTAGAAAAGAGAGGACATCTTTTGTGGTCATAAAAATGGGATAATACTCAAAAATTTGGTATGTAAATTGATAAAAATGATTGTGGTTACATGGATAAAACTTATATTTTTAAATTGTTTTCGTTAGGAACTTAAAAAAAATATATTCTAACTTTCTGAGGACAGGGACAGAGGAGATATGATACCCTAAAAATCTCATGGGCTTCCAGAATACTGCCTGCCAGGGTATCAGCTGCATTTCAAAGACACAGACAGAGATAGAATTATGGGTCAAGACACTTAGGGGTGTGAAGGGAAATGCCAAGCAGAGTGTACCACAGTTCGAGTGTGTACTTGAGGAAAGGTTTCCCCCTGCACCGTCCTTACTCTAATAGATGCTGTTTTTATTCTGATGTCAGGAGAGCTTTAGTGCTGGAACATTTTCAGTAAAATTAAACTGGAATGCTCTGACTTTGAAGGAGAGAGTACACTATTTTCTGAGAAATCCTTAGAAATGACATCTCCACCATAGAAAAGTGGTGTGGTTGGCAGGGCAGGGAGAAGAAAGGGCACTGTCCTGCTTTAACTAGATTTGCAGCAAACTGGTGTTTGGGTCTCTTAAGTTTGTACGAGGAAGCTTCCTTCATAATATGGCTTGGGATATTATTTCCTTGGTTTGACTTCCCAATAAATAACGTAGCCTAAGTGCTTAGGAAGTACCCACCTACTCCCACTTTGCACTACGTGGAGGTGGGATCCTGGACAGAGTGTGAGGTGATCAGTCATTCCCTCTGTTTTTAAAAAACAAAAACAACAAAGGTTTTTGTTGCTCCAGTCTGCATCATTACAGCTGAACAGGCTTTTATATAAGAATACTCAGAAGATGACTCAGAAAGAAGCAAACAGAATCAGGAAGGGATAACTTAATGGTTCTGGTTAAAGAATGTGAGTTATGACATTTGAAGAGTGGGGCTGAGAAAGCTATAGCTCCTGGTTGTTATGGAAAAAGCCCTAATACTCTGAGTATAGAAACTTCAGGGAGGATCCTAGAGAAATTATGACAGCGTGGTTATTTAGGCTCCCCAAATAAAAACAGCAATGGTAACTACCCAGATATGGTTTTCAGGTAGAAAAAGACTTCCGAAAAGAGGAAGAGACTGGTCAACACATAGCTGTTTTCATGAACCATTTCTAATACAAGTCTTCTGGCATGCTAGACAAAGTGTTTACTTCTTTTAAATGATCAGGTTAGTTTATAATGCCTAAGAAAGCTGAGTACTACTTTTAATACAGTACATGAATAAAATCTTCTAGAAATCACTTGGCCAAATGGCCTTTAAATCATGTTCAAGATGAGATCTAAAATTCACAATTATGCAAGGCACTGGAAATATCTGATTGGAAAATACTATCAAATTTTCTAGGTCACACGAGTATAGTATTTTTCAACCTCCATGATGAAACTCAATTATAGCTATCAAAAACTACGATTTTTAAAATTACGATTATAACATCTTTCTAATGCATGATGAATTGATCAACTACCATTTAGTATTATGACATATCTTTTAAAACTTAAAAATCTTATGCCTTGAATAAATAAAGAGAAACTCACATCTGTGGGTTGCTCCCTGTCACCTTTCACTTAAGAACACCCACCACATGGTCCAAGAAGCCAACTAAACGTACCAGCTCATTAGGTCAGTGAGAATAGTTCTATATGTCGGGTTCGAATGGTTATTCCAATCAATGTTACCAACATGCATTAGAGGTTGCATTAGAGGTTGGAAGTTATGTGTATTGTTCTTTAATGGATAGTACCTGCTCTGGTCATTGGAAACCATTAGCGCCCCCCACCCCCGCCCCCGCCAAAAAGCAATTTTTAGGTTGATGTTGGAGAAAAACTTGCTGAGTATTTACATCCCATACCAGCTTCCCACTCCTTGAAAATCCTCCTGGTATATTTTCCTGGAATCCATAGATTCCCATTTCATAGCAGCTTTTTAATATCTGTATATACTAGTGAATGGATGGATGGTGAATGCAAATTTACTGATGGGCCTAATTTCTAATCCAAATCCTAGTAGAAAAAAATAACTATTTCCCAAATGCTCAGTAGCATTGACTCCATGAGACAAGGAAGGGTGTGCTTTCAAGGGCTGGTTTGTACATTTCATATCCCAATGCACATAGTTTTAACTCGTGTTGGCTCACTCTTTATTGTGTATAAATACTATACTGGCCTCAAATATTTCTATATCCCAGGTGCACCTTCTTGTATGTTGACACCTGATTACAACGCGCAATTTACAACATCTTGAACTACTGCAGGATATAAAACACAGTTCTCTCCGGTGGCTACTGCTTCTTGGGTAAGGCTTAATTTTGGCTCCTGCGCTGAACAGTTGGTTTGATTCCTCAGTTTCAAAGACAACTTCACAGTGACACACAAAGCCTAAATGAATTTTTAGTTAGCCTATGCTCTAAGAAATCTACTTCCAGATAAAAATGTGGCTTCCCTCTTCTTGTTTGGCCCCTGAAGCATGCTGTTCCCATCAGGTGTAGCAAGGTGCTGTGCTGGGGAGGGAGTCCTTCTTTCTTGCAAAACCTAAACCACATTAAACCACCTGTGGCATCCATGCTGTCAGGGAACTGCAAACCAGAAGTATCTGCTTCAAAGAGATTTTCTTAGGTTGTTTTGCAACCATGGGCTCCATTCAAATGTCAGGCTATCCTTATACAGAATCAGATTCCACCAGGCACAGACTTTTAACTTTTAAGTAGGAGTCAATGTTTGCTAAGTGTTCCATTTCATAACCTATTAACAAGCATTTTACAAAGCGCCATGAATGGGATGCTGCTCGTCGATGCTTGGCAATCCTAATGGAAGTACGAGGGCTTCCAGAAACCTTGACTGGAAAGAGAATCAATTGTTTCTCTCTCTGCTATTAACCAGCTCTTGCCGACTATTCATCTTATGTGTGATGATGACTAATATTCGTCTAATGGCGAGCAGACGCTCCTTAAGCGAGGTCATGCCAAGTAGAGCCAGTTGAGCCTTGCGTTCCAATGGCAACACTGCCAGGATCGACCAGGACCAAGCGGGACCACTAGGATTGCTCTGCAAAAAAAAAAAAAAAAGGAAAACATGAAATTATGGCCTAAAATACAAGCCTGTTCCCCCAATATTATCTTTTGTTTCACCAACAGAAATATGAGCAAGAATTAAATGTCAACTCCTAATTTAGGTCTACTTCACAATGCATTCAGCCCTCAAATTACATAGTTTTTATTCTTATGTTACACATTTAAATGTGGGAGAACTCACTAAAGAACTTGTAAAGAAAAGCATCACCAAATGGAGAAATTCTAATTAGTTGATTCTGTTCTTCAAGGAAAAGTCACCAGTCAGAAGAGACCATAATTTTTACCTCCTCTTACCTCTTTTGTGTTATTGTTTCTTAAGTTTTAAAAACTCTACATAAAGCATAATATGACAAAGGTTAAAATTTGTGTATAAGTGTTATAACTATTATAACTAATCTTATAATACAATCAATGTAACAAACGTGCATATATATGAAACATCTATATGTACGATGTATTATTAAGTTGACCCTTGAAGAACACAGGTTTGAACTGCCTGGGTCCACTTATATGTGAATCTTTTTCAATAAATACCTGTACTGTTTTCAATCCTTGGTGGGAGTGTGTGGTTGTGGCAGACTGACTGTGTGCCTTGGTCTACATTTCATACACGGGACTAGAACAGATTCTAGTATCATGATAGGGGGCGGGGTGTCTTGGAATCAATTGACAGCAGATACTAAGGGACAACTTAAGTTCTGGGGGAGTCAAAAGTTGTATGTGGATTTCTGACTGCACAGAGAGTTGATGCCCTTAACTCCTGTGCT